>NC_090444.1:881106433-881728433 GCF_031143425.1 Pleurodeles waltl | reverse complement strand
GGAGACTTACTGCATACTACCACAACTGGGCAAACATAACTACGGACGCATGGGTCCTAGCCATTATTCAACATGGTTATTGCATAGAATTCATAAATTTCCCACCAGATGTGCCCCCAAGAGCACACAATATGTCCAAACAACACTTAAACCTGTTACAGCTAGAAGTTCAGGCATTGTTACAAAAACAAACAATATAACTAGTGCCTAAACATCAAAAAGGTACAGGTGTCTACTCCCTGTACTTCCTAATTCCAAAGAAAGACAAAACATTGAGATCCATATTAGACCTCAGAACTCTGAATCTCTACATCAAATCAGATCACTTCCACATGGTAACACTTCAAGACGTGATTCCCTTACTCAAAAAACAGGACTACATGTCAACGTTAGATCTAAAGGATGCATATTTCCATATACCCATACATCCTTCTCACAAGAAATGCTTAAGGTTTGTAATACAAGGAGTGCATTACCAATTCAAGGTGTTACCATTCGGAATAACAACAGCCCCAAGGGTATTCACAAAATGCCTTGCAGTAGTAGCCGCTCATATAAGGAGACAGCACATGCACGTATTCCCCTACTTAGGCGACTGGTTAATAAAAGCCAGCACTCAACAACAGTGTCTGCTTCACACACAATACGTTATAGAAACTCTATACAAACTAGGGTTCTCTATAAACTACCAAAAATCTCATCTACAACCATCCCAAATACAACAATACTTGGGAGCAACACTCGACACACAAAAGGCGATTGCCACTCCAAGTCCACAAAGAGTACAAGCCTTCCAAAATATAATATTAAACATGCAACCAAACCAACACTACCAAGTGAGGTTTGTAATGAAACTTCTAGGTATGATGTCTTCATGCATAGCCATTGTCCCAAACGCAAGACTATACATGTGGCCCTTACAGCAGTGCCTAGCAACACAATGGACACAAGCACAGGGTCAACTCAAGATCTAGTGTTGATAGACCGCCAGACACACTTCTTGCTTCAATGCTGGAACCCTATAAATTTAAACCAAGGGCGGCCATTCCAAGACCCAGTGCCTCAATATGTGATCACAACAGATGCTTCCATGATGGGGTGGGGAGCACCCCTCAACCAGCACAGTATACAGGGACAATGGGACGTTCAACAAAAACAGCTGCATATAAATCATTTAGAACTGTTGGCAGTGTTTCTAGCATTGAAAGCATTTCAACCACTGATAGCCCACAAACACATTCTTGTCAAAACAGACAACATGACGACAATGTATTACCTAAACAAGCAAGGAGGGACACACTCGTCACAACTGTGTCTCTTAGCACAAAAAATTTGGCATTGGCCAATTCACAATCACATTTGCCTAATAGCACAATACATCCCAGGGATTCAAAACCAGTTAGCCGACAATCTCAGTCGAGATCATCAACAGACACACGAATGGGAGATTCATCCCCAGATCCTACAAGATTACTTTCTATGTTGGGGAACACAAAAAATCGACCTATTCGCAACAAAAGAAAACGCAAAATGCCAAAAGTTTGTGTACAGGTACCCACACCCTCTGTCCAAGGGCAATGCGTTATGGATGAGTTGGTCAGGGATATTTGCTTACGCTTTTCCCCCCTTTCCCACTCATTCCTTATCTGGTAAACAAACTGAGTCAAAACAGACTCAAACTAATACTCATAGCACCAACTTGGGCTCGCCAACCATGGTATACAACACTGCTGGACCTATCAGTAGTACCTCACGTCAAATTACCAAACAGGCCAGATCTGTTAACTCAACACAAACAACAGATCAGACACCCGAATCCAGCATCGCTCAATCCAGCAATCTGGCTCCTGAAGTATTAGAATTTGGGCACTTAGACCTTACACAAGAATGTATGTAGGTCATTAAACAAGCTAGGAAACCTACTACAAGACATTGTTATGCAAACAAATGGAAAAGATTTGTTTACTACTGCCACAATAATAAAATTCAACCACTACATGCTTCTGCAAAAAACATTGTAAGTTACTTATTACACTTACAAAAATCTAACCTAGCATTCTCTTCTATTAAAATACATCTCACAGCAATATCTGCCTATCTGCAGATTAAACATTCAACATCGCTCTTTCGAATCCCAGTCATCAAAGCATTTATGGAAGGATTTAAAAGAATCATACCCCCGAGAACAACACCAGTCCCTTCGTGGAACCTCAATATTGTATTAACACGACTCATGGGACCACCATTTGATCCCATGCACTCTTGTGAAATGCAATACTTAACTTGGAAGGTAGCCTTCCTGATAGCTATCACTTCTCTTAGAAGAGTAAGCGAAATACAAGCATTTACTATACAAGAACCCTTTATACAAATACATAAACATAAAGTGGTTCTCCGTACAAATCCAAAATTCTTACCAAAAGTTATATCACCATTCCACCTAAACCAAACAGTGGAACTCCCAGTCTTTTTTCCACAACCGTACTCAGTAGCAGAAAGAGCCTTACATACGTTAGACATCAAAAGAGCACTAATGTATTACATTGACAGAACAAAACAGTTTCGCAAAACAATTATTTGTAGCCTTCCAAAAACCTCATGCAGGGAATCCTATATCCAAGCAAGGCATTGCTAGATGGATAGTGAAATGTATTCAAACCTGCTATATTAAAGCAAAAAGGGATCTACCTATTACACCAAAGGCGCATTCCACTAGGAAAAAAGGCGCCACAATGGCTTTTTTAGGGAATATACCTATGACAGAAATTTGTAAGGCAGCCACATGGTCTACGCCTCATACATTCACAAAACATTACTGTGTAGATGTGTTAACAGCACAACAAGCCACAGTAGGACAGGCTGTATTACGAACATTATTTCAAACAACTTCAACTCCTACAGGCTAAGCCACCGCTTTTGGGGAGATTACTGCTTACTAGTCTATGCACAGCATGTGTATCTGCAGCTACACATGCCATTGAACGGAAAATGTCACTTACCCAGTGTACATCTGTTCGTGGCATGAGACGCTGCAGATTCACATGCGCCCTCCCGCCTCCCCGGGAGCCTGTAGCCATTATAAATTGAATGAAACTTGTAAATTTGTAAATATATACTATTCTTATACACATTATGTACATACATACTTACTCCATTGCATGGGCACCTTTACTATATACACAACTCCTACCTCACCCTCTGCGGGGAAAACAATCTAAGATGGAGTCGACGCCCATGCGCAATGGAGCCGAAAGGGAGGAGTCCCTCGGTCTCGTGACTCGAAAAGACTTCTTAGAAGAAAAACAACTTGTAACACTCCGAGCCCAACACTAGATGGCAGGATAATGCACAGCATGTGAATCTGCAGCGTCTCATGCCACGATCAGATGTACACTGGGTAAGTGACATTTTCCATATATATATATATATATATATATATATATATATATATTCATTCAATGGCATGTGTAGCTGCAGACACACATGCTGTGCATATATTGCCATCTAGTGTTGGGCTCGGAGTGTTTTTCTTTGAAGAAGCTTTTTTGAGTCATGTGATTGAGTGACCATGGGCATCCTTTGTTGGATTGTTTTCTTTCCGCCGTAAGGTTTGGACGTATTCCGTCTCGCTCCTGTAGATTTTGGTTCGTCACTATCTGAACTTCTATATTTTTTTCTTCAACGTCGGTATCGTTTTCGAACGTATCCAATTGTAGCGGCGGGATCGATTAAACATCCTTTTGGGCACCAGCACCCTTCTCGGGCCTACTGCGTCAGAGGCTCATGGATTGAACTCTATTTCGATTCTGTCCTTGGTGCCACGCCAAATTCTCCTACACCGACCAGCAATCAGTGTGTAACTTCTGCCTCTCTCCGGACCACAAAGAGACCTACGAGGCGTGTCGATCTTTCATATCCTAGAAAACCTTACGGGACCGAAGAGCAAGACGGTTTGAGATGGCGTTGAAGTCCACAGAACAAATGCCCGACATCTTTGGTGAGGAACAGGTACAGACTGAAGTCTCCATCCGAGGCTCCAACTGTGATTCAGATGGGGGACGGACAGATATTTCCTGCGGCTCAGTACATGAGTACACCAGCCCCTTCCCATCAGAAACAAATTTAAAAAATCACAGAAGGCCTTGGGTCTACCACTGCTTGCTGGCCATGGTTCAACTCGAAAACAACATATCGTGGACCGACCCTCGGTTTTAGCGCCGAAAAAGGCCAAGACTCACTCTGACGTACAGACTGCCACGCCTGTTATGGCTTCAAGTCGAAAGATGAATGCTTCCACTTTGGAAGTGAGACGGCTTCACACCACATCAGAGCCGAAAAATCCACGCTCCTCTTCGGAGCCAAAACATCAAAGCTCCTCTTCAGAGTCGAAAATACTTTCGCCAACTGAACAGACCACTTTTTTTGGCCCATATAAAGCATGCTGCCACCAAGCTTTCGGAGAATTCATTGGTGGGAAGCAAACAAGTTTCATCTTCAGAATAGGAAACAGATGAAACAGACATTAGACCAATTATTGAGGTCATGGACCAAAAGCAAAGCAGAATTCAGATTCAGAATGATAGAGGGAAGATTATTGCCTCTCCTTATCCTATAACAAAGAGGAAACTAGCATTCCAACAAGGCTTGGAAACTGGCCCTTCACCATATGTTTAAACACAAGGAGAAGCCAAAGACTGTACAACAGCCTTTTCCACCACATTCACCTTATCTTCCCTCTTCTCCACCACCTCATACTCCTTCACCGTCATCTTCACCCACACAATTTTCCTCACATTCCCCAATTTCTTCACATGGGGATTATATGGGTGACTGTATTTACAACATGGACCCATGGGATATCTATGACTCTGACCCAATTCCATCCAATGACCCTGATTTGTATCCCACAAGGCCATCTCCACCCGAGGATACAACAGCCTATAATTAGGTCATTTCCAGAGCAGCCACTTATCATAACTTACAAATGCACGGTGAGCCTATAGAAGCGGATTTCTTATTTAACACTCTTTACTCAACTCACAAACAGTATCAATGTTTGCCAATGTTACCAGGTATGTTAAAAAAATTCCGATTACATTTTTAAAGAACCAGTGAAGGCCAGAGTGTTAACACCTAGGGTAGATAAAACATATAAATCTGCACCATTTGATACAGTCTTAATATCACAGGAATTGCCACCTGATTCCATCATGGGCAAATAGTCAGTCCACAGGCGATGCTCCTCCCCCTAATAAAGAGAGCCTCAGATTTGATGCAGCAGGCAAAAGAGTGGCACCTCAAGCTGCAAATCAGTGGAGAATTGCCAACTCCCAAGCTCTTTTGTCCAGGTATGATAGGGCACATTGGGACGAGATACAGGAGTTCCTTCAATACCTCCCAAAGGAACACTAGAAAAGAGCACAGAAAATAGTGGCAGAAGGACAAGCCATTGCCAATAATCAGATTAGATCAGCACTAGACGCAGCTGACACAACAGCTAGGGGAATTAACACTAGTGTCATGATTAGAAGACATGCTTGGTTGACATCCTCAGGATTTAAACCAGAAATACAAGCGGTCCTTAATATGCCTTTTAATAAACAGCAACTTTTTGGACCTGAGGTGAATAAAAAAATTGACAAAATAAAAAAGGACTCAAACATCAAAGGCTATGAGAGCTCTTTACACAACACCTTTTCGGGGCTCATTTCGTAAACCTCAATTTAGAGGAGGTTTTAAGCCTCAAACGTCCAAGGCCTCTACGTCCCAGCAAAAACAGGGCCAACAATATTATCCCAGGGGATCTTTCAGAGGCTTCTATAGAGAACACAATTTAAGATCTAGAGGCAAATCCGCTGCCGCAAGAGGTACCTCCACCTCATCAAAGCAGTGACTTTCCCTGCATCCCCACACAGCATACACCTCCTGTGGGAGGAAGACTGCAATATTTCCATCCTCACTGGCAACAAATTACAACACATCAATGGCTAATGTCAGTTATCTGCAATGGTCATTGCCTAGAACCTATCTCCACTCCCCCAAACATTCCTCCCCGTTCACAAAGGCTTTCTCTCTAACACATTGGTCTGTTAAAACAGGAGGTAGAATCTCTTCTACTCAGAGGTGCAATACAGGTAGTTCCCATCAATCAACAAGGGACAGGGGTATATTCTCTATACTTCCTCATACCAAAAAAGGATGGAACTCTGAGAAAGTAGCCTCTTTCTAGCATGGTTACCCTCACTTTTGGCCTGTTTGTGAGTGTGTCAGTGTGTTTTGCCTGTCTCACTGGGTTCCTGCTAGCCAGGACCCCAGTGCTCATAGTTTGTGGCCTAATGTATGTGTTATCAGTAGTGTTTGACTGTGTCACTGAAGCTCTGCTAACCAGAACCTCAGTGCTTATGGTCGCTCTGCTTTTGAATTTGTCAGTGTAGTCTAGTGACTTCATTTACCAATTTCAATTGGCACACTGAACCCCCCTTATAAGTCCCTAGGTACCCAGGGCATTGGGGTTTCAGGAGATCCCTATGGGCTGCAGCATTTCTTTTGCCACCCATAAGGTGCTCCAACAAACTCTTTGACAGGACTGCCACTGCAGCCTGCGTGAAATAGTGCACACACTGTTTCACAGACATTTTCACTGCGCTTAAGTTACTTCTAGATCACCTATATGTCTAACCTTCACTTGCTGAAGGTTAGGTGCAAAGTTACTAAGTATGAGGGCACCCTTGCACTAGCAAAGATGCCCCCACATAGTTCAGGGCCATTTCTTGGGACTTTGTGAGCGCGGGGACGCCATTACACGTGTGCACTACATATAGGTCAATACCTGTATGTAACTCCACAATGGTAACTCTGAATATGCCAATGTAACATGTCTAAGATCATGGAATGGTCCCCCCATTCCAAATCAGGTATTGGGGAGCCAAATCCATGCATCCTGGGGGCTCCACCATGGACACCCCAGTACTGCCAAACCATCTCTCTGAGGCTTGCAATGCAGCTTCAGCTGCTGCCACCTCACAGACAGGGTTCTGCCCTCTTAGGGTATGAGCAGCTCAGTCCTAGGAAGGCAGAACAAAGCATTTCCTCTGAGAGCAGGGTGTTACAACCTCTCCCTTTGGAAATAGGCATTAAATGCTGGGGAAGGGTAGCCTCCCCAGCCTCTGGAAATGCTTTGAAGGGTACAGATGGTGCCCTCCTGCATAAGCCATCCTGCACCAGTTCAGGGACCCCTTGTCACCTGCTCTGGTGTGAAACAGGACAAATGAAAGGGGAGTGACCACCCAGAGCTCCTCCAGTGTGTCCCAGACTTCAGCCATCTTGCTTTGCAAGGTGTGGGGACACTCTGGAGTGCTCTGAGTTGTCAGTGCCAGCAGGTGACGTCAGAGACCCCTCATGATAGGTCCTTAGCTGATAAGGTAGCCAATCCCCCTCTCAGGGCTATTTAGAGCTTCTCCTGTGGATTCTCTTCAGATTCTGCTTGCAAGTTTCCTTCAGAAATCCTCTGCAACCACTACTTCATCCTCTGACCTTGGATCAACCACAGCCTGCTTCAGGAACCGCTGTAACAGCAACAAAGTATCCACAAGGGATACTTTTCCTCTGCAACTTCAGCTCCAGCCAGCAACTGCAACAGTTTCCACAGTATGCATGCTCTGGGGACTCCATGTCTTCACCCTGCACCAGAAGGACCAAAGAAATCTCCTGTGGGGTGAAGGAGTCACTCCCCTGCTCAAGCAGGCACCTTTCAAGATGAAGACTGGTACCTTTGGACTCCTATCACAGTGACGAGCGTGCTCTTTAGGACACAGAGGTTGGACCCCATTGACATAGACTGTACTGAGATCCTGCTGATGCAGTTTGGAGGAGATAAGAGCATGCCTTCCCTCAGAGCGATGGTGCCCCTGTGTACTGCGTCTTTTTCACCTCCTGAGGCCTCTGTGCACTATTTGCTAAATTATTTTGTGCACAGCCTGGCCCAGGTCCCCAGCACTACATCCTGTGACGCTCAACTCACTGAGTTGTTCTCTGGCGGCGTGGTACCTTCCTTTGTTGTGCTGCACCAACCGCGTTTTGCACCTCCTTTGTCCCCGTGTCCTGGGGCTCCGTGGGTGCTGTCTGGCATCCTGAAGGCTCTCTAAAGTGCTGAGAGCCGCCTCTTCCTCCTCACACAGAGTTGAGGCCTCCAGGTCCCTCCTGGGTCCAGCAAGCGCCATTGTGACGCAAAGCGCACTTTTGTCGTAACCAAGACTTCCAACACGAAATCACCTCTGCAACCACCTTCACGTCGTGGGACATCTTTTGCATTATGCAGGAACCTGCTGACATCTTCCTAGGGTGCATTCCTGCAGTCTTCGACTAACCGGGGACTCTTCTTTTGCACCCTTTTCTGGGTTGGCAGGGGCTCCTGTCCTTCCTGGAACTTCTTTCGACTTCTGGACTTGGGCCCCTTCTTTTGTAAGTCTTCAGGTCCAGGAATCCAGCAGTTGTTGTTTGCAGACTTGGTTGGTTACTGCAATAATTCATATCACAAGGTTTAGTGTGTAGTGTGTCCTAAGAAACATGCAGTACTTTACTCCTGCTTTTCTGGGCTCTTGGGTGGGGTAATTTACTTACCTTTACTGTATTCTTATTCTCCCAGCGATTCTGCCCACACTACACTTGTCGAGGGGGGAATTTGTGATTCGCATTCCACTTTCTTAGTATATGGTTTATGTTGCCCCAGACCTATTTTCTCCCATTGCATTCTATAGCATTTTCTATTGTTTGCACTGTTCTAGGACTATTTACTTGTCTAATTTTGGTGTCTAGTGTATATATTGTGTATAATACTTACCTCCAGAAGGAGTATTGTCTCTAAGATATTTTTGGTACTGTGTCACCCAAATAAATGCCTTTATTTTTGGCAACACTGAGTATTGTCTTTATTTGTGTATAAGTACTGTGTAACTATAAGTGGGATTGAATGAGCTTTGCATGTCTCCTTTTTCAGTATAAGCTGCTCTGCTATAGCTACCTTTAGGAGTCTAAGCTGCCAAAACACTACTACATTTCACTAATAAGGGATAACTGGACCTGGTATAAGGTGTAAGTACCCAAGGTACCCACTACAAACCAGGCCAGCCACCTGCACACACTCAGACCAATTCTCGATCTCCGACCTCTAAATCAATATATTCTGTCAGAGCATTTCCACATGGTCACTCTACAGGATGTCATTCCCTTGTTACAAGAACAAGACCACATGACAGCATTAGAGCTAAAACATGCTTACTTCCACATTCCTATACATCCAGCGGGCAGGCACTATCAATTCAAAGTACTGCCCTTTAGAGTAACAACAGCACCAAGGGTATTCACAAAATGCCTAGCAGTAGTTGCAGCATACCTCAGAAGACAATACATGTCTTCCCATATCTGGACGACTGGCTCATAAAAGCCAGCACCATTCTCGTCTGTCAGCAACACACACAATACACAATAGATACCCTACACAGGCTAGGGTTCACAATCAATTACCAGAAGTCTTACCTTCAGCCAGCACAAATTCAACCATATCTAAGAGCAATTCTGAACACTCAGTGAGAATTAGCCTACCCAAATTCACAACTAATTCAAGCGTTTCACACTCTTATATCCCAATTACTAGTCAATCAAACCTACACTGTAAGGTTTATCATGAGGTTATTGGGAATGATGGCATCATGCATAGCAATAGTGCCCAATGCACGTCTAAATATGAGACCACTGCAACAGTGTCTCTCGCAACAGTGGTCTCAGGCACAGGGTCAACTACTGGATCTAGTGTTGTTGGACCGTCAAACTTACAACTCTCTTCAATGGTGGAATCAAACCAACTTATCAAAAGGCCAGCCATTTCAGGACCCTGTGCTGCAGGCCATAATCACAACAGATGCATCAATGACAGGTTGGGGAGCCCATCTCAGCGGTCTTACTATACAGGGAGAATGGGACTTAATACAACAAACATACCACATAAACCACTTGGAATTGCTAGCAGTGTTTTTAGCACTCAAAGCATTCCAGACACAGATCACCCGCAAGACAGTGTTAATAAGATCAGACATGACAACAATGTATTATCTGCAAAAACGGGGGGACCCACTCATCCCAATTGTCCTTTCTAGCACAGACAATTTGGAAACGTGTAATTCACAATCACATTCAACTACTAGAAGAGTATATCCCAGGAATACACAACCAAATTGCGGACCTCATAAGCAGGACGCAGCAACAAATACACGAATGGGAGAGCCACCCACAGGTAATTCAACAGTACTTTCACATGTGGGAACAACAGATATAGACCAAATATTGCACCAAGCAAAAACGCTAAGTGCCCAAACATTGCATCCAGGTTCCCATACCTGCGATCCAAGGGCAATGCCCTATGGATCAATTGGTCAGGAATATTTGCTTATGCTTTCCCCCTCTCCCACTAATTTCATTTCTGGTCAACAAAATCAGTCACACCTCTCTCACTATGATACTCATAGCTCCCACATGGGCAGGTCAACACTGGTACACAACATTGTTAGATCTGTCTGTAGTACTGCATCACAAGCTCCCAACCAGACCAGACCTATTGACTCAAACCAAGGTCAGATCAGGCATCCCAACCCCAGTATGCTCAGCCTAGTGATTTGGCTCCTGAGGTCATAGAATATGGATACCTTCAGCTTCCATCAGAATGTATTGACATTCTAAAACAAGCATGTAAACCTACAACCAGGCAGTACTACCCAAATAAATGGAAATGTTTTGTATATTACGGCCTACCTAAAAACATTGATCCACTTAAAGCATCAGTACAAGATATTGTATGCTATTTGCTTCATTTACAAAAACAAATCTTGCATATTCATCTATTAAAATGTATTTGACAGCAATATCAGGATTCCTCCAAAACAGACAACATACTGCTCTGTTTAGAATTCCTATCATAAAAGCTTTTATGGAAGGTCTTAAGAGTTATTGCACCCAGAGCTCCACCAGCTCCTGCATGGAATCTTAACATTGTGCTCACAAGGCTTATGGGTCCACCATTTGAACCCATCCATTATTGCGCTCTTTAATTTCTCTCATGCAAGGTTGCTTTCCTGGTAGCAATTACTTCTTTAAGAAGAGTTAGTGAAATTCAAGCATTCACTTTAGAAGAACCCTTCTACCAAGTTTCACAAACACAAAATAGTACGTAGGACAAATCCAAAATTTCTACCCAAAGTGGTTTCACCATTTCACATTAATCAGTAAGTGGAATTGGCAGTCTTCTTTCCACAGCCAGATTCAGTTGCGGAAAGAGCTTTCCATACTCTTGATCTCAAAAGCGCTCTCATGTATTATATAGACAGAACAAAAGATTTTAGAGTAATCTAAGCAACTTTTTGTGGCTTTTTAACAGCCTCATAAAGGTAATCCTATTTCCAAACAAAGAAAGTAAAGTGTATTCAAACTTGCTATCTTAAAGCTAAAAAGGTAACTATTAGTAAATCCTAAAGCACATTCTACTAGAAAGAAATGAACTTCAGTGGCATTCTTAGGAAATATACCAATGGCAGACATATGCAAAGCAGCCACATGGTCCGCACCATTGCAGATTCACATGCGCCCTCCCTCCTCCCCAGAAGCCTGTAGCTGTTTTAGTAATTTATTATGTAGTTATGTATATACATTGCATGGATATATTTTTTACTTACTATATATTTGTACATATACAATCATTCACTCCCTTCATTCCCCTCCTGCGGGAAAACAATCTATCAAAGGACTTGATGCCCAAGCGCACTATCACCGAGAGGAGTCACTCAATCTCGTGACTCAAAAAAGCTTCTTCAAAGAAAAAACAACTTGTAACACTCCGAGCCTAACACTAGATGGCAACACATGTGTGTGTGTGTGTGTGTGTATATATATATATATATATATATATATATATATATATATGTTCGGTGGCATGTGTAGCTGCAGATACACATGCTGTGCATTATCCTGCCATCCAGTGTTGGGCTCGGAGTGTTACAAGTTGTTTTTCTTCGAAGAAGTCTTTTCGAGTCACGAGACCGAGGGACTCCTCCCTTTCGGCTCCATTGCGCATGGGCGTCGACTCCATCTTAGATTGTTTTCTTTCCGCCATCGGGTTCGGACGTGCTCCTCTTCGCTCCGTATTTCGAATCGGGAAAGTTAGCTAAATTATCGAAAATTCGACTGTATTGTTCTCGTTCGGTACCGCATTAGTGTTATTGTATCGGCCCCGGCAGCAAGAGCGCTCCGGCGGGCCTTCGGGGCTTCCGTTCTTCACCGGGGCCTGGCCGGCCCGACCACACCCATCGCTGAAGACTAATGGACCGGACCCCCTTCCGCTTCTGTCCGAAGTGTCATTCGAAGTATCCCTATACAGACCAGCACCTGGTCTGTAATCTGTGTTTATCACCGGAACACAGGGAGGATACTTGTGAGGCTTGTCGAGCGTTTCGATCAAAAAAGACCCTACGAGATTGACGAGCAAGAAGACTGCAAATGGCGTCGACACCGAGAGAGCAACTCAACGTCGGAGAGGAGGAAAGCATTTCCATCCAGGGATCGGACTCGTACGAATCCGAAAGTGACCGGACCTCGGCGGTGCAGCGAACAGTGAGTAAACCTGCCCCGTCCAAAACTCACACAAAGATCTTTAAGGCCAAGGGGACGCCACCACCAACAGGCCATGGCTTAACCAATCGAAAAGAAGGTGACCAAACATCTGCACCGTAAAAGGCCAAGGATTTGCCAAAGACTTCCGACTCCGGTCGAGATTCCGGCACCGAACGCTCTCGACACCGAGAGTTTGACTCACCCAAGTGAGAAAAATATCATCGGAACTGAAAAAGACTATATCTGAAACCTCGGTACCGAAAAAAGCGGCTTCGGAGCCGAAAAGAAGCTCTTACACAGAAGAGCAAGGACTTTCCAGCCAAATGAAGGAAAGACATAGGTTTGAGCAGGAATTAAGTATGGACGAACCGGACCATACACAAAGGAGGTTGCATATCCAGAAAGAGACTGGAAAAATACAAACTCTCCGTCCAATCAAGTCTAACAGAAAACTGGCATTTCAGGAGACAGAAATGCAGCCTAAGGCAAAGGTGGTTAAAAACAAACCCCACCACCAAGGTTTTCACCACAACTGTCTCCAGTGGGAACACCTCCAATGCAGTCACCCACACATACAGGGATGACACAGGCTGATGCTGATGCATGGGACTTATATGATGCACGAGTATCGGATAACACTCCGGATTGTTATCCAACAAAGCCTTCACCTCCAGAGGACAGTACTGCATATACGCAGGTACTATCCAGGGCAGCTACGTTCCACAAAGTAGCAATGCATTCAGAGCGAATAGAGGATGATTTCCTGTTTAACACCTTGGCATCCACCTACACTTCCTATCAGAGTCTGCCAATGCTCCCGGGTATGCTCAAACACGCAAAACAAGTATTCCAGGAGCCAGTTAAAGGAAGGGCTATCACGCCTAGGGTTGAGAAGAAGTACAAGCCTCCCCCAACGGATCCCGTGTTCATAACACAACAACTTACACTGGACTCAGTGGTTGTAGGAGCAGCAAGAAAGAGGGCAAACTCAATCGTCAGGAGACGCTCCACCGCCTGACAAAGAGAGCAGAAAGTTTGACGCAGCGGGCAAACGAGTGGCAGAACAGGCAGCCAATCAATGGCGGATTGCTAATTCGCAAGCCCTACTTGCTCGCTATGACAGGGCACACTGGGTCGAGATGCAACACATCATACAGCACTTGCCCAAAGAACACCAGAAACGTGCCCAGCAGGTTGTGGAAAAAGGACACGCCATATCCAACAACCAGATGAGGTCCGCACTAGACTCGGCAGACACGGCAGCACGAACGGTCAACACGGCTGTAACCATTCGCAGGCATGCATGGTTAAGAAGCTCTGGATTCAAGCCAGAGATCCAACAAGCGGTGTTGAACATGCCATTTAACCAAGAACAATTGTTTGGGCCGGAAGTGGACACAGCAATTGAAAAGTTTAAAAAAGACACGGACACGGCCAAAGCCATGGGCGCGCTTTACTCCCCACAAGTCAGAGGCACCTTTAGGAAACCACAATTCAGAGGAGGTTTTCGACCGCAAACAGAGCCTTCCACCTCTCAAACCAGACCCACCTATCAGACACAATATCAAAGGGGAGGGTTTCGTGGTTCCTATAGAGGACAATTCCCAAGAGGGAAAGGGAAAGTTCCAGCCAAACAAAACAAGCCAGACCAAACAGTGACTTCAATGTCACAAAACCTCAACACTTATCACCAGTGGGGGGGAGGCTGACCGCATATTATCAAAACTGGACACACATTACCACAGACGCATGGGTCCTATCCATTATCCAACATGGTTATTACGTAGAATTCACAAATTTCCCGCCAGATGTGCCACCAAGAGCACACAATCTGTCAAAGCAACACTTGGACCCATTACAAATAGAAGTGCAAGCACTATTACAAAAACAAGCAATAGAGCTAGTACCCAACCATCAGAAAGGAACAGGCGTCTACTCACTATTTCCTAATTCCAAAAAAGGACAAAACGTTAAGACCTATCTTAGATCTCAGAACACTAAATCTCTTCATCAAATCAGACCACTTCCACATGGTAACACTTCAAGATGTGGTTCCTTTACTAAAAAAGGACTACATGTCAACATTGGATCTCAGGGATGCGTATTTCCACATACCCATCCATCCTTCTCACAGAAAATACTTAAGGTTTGTAATGCACGGCATACACTATCAATTCAAAGGGCTACCGTTCTGGATTGCAACGGCCCTAAGGGTATTCACAAAATGCCTAGCAGTAGTAGCCGCTCACATAAGGAGACAGCACATACACGTATTCCCATATTTAGATGACTGGCTAATAAAAAGCAACACTCAACAACAGTGTCTTCTTCACACGCAATACGTCATAGAAACTCTACACAAACTAGGGTTCTCTATAAATTACCAGAAATCACATCTGCAACCATCCCAAATACAACAAAACTTGGGAGCAACACTCAACACACAAAAGGCAATTGCCACTCCAAGCCCACAAAGGGTCCAAGCGTTCCAAAATAGAACATCAAGCATACAGTCAAACCAACACTACCCAGTAAGGTTTGTAATGAAAATTCTAGGCATGATGTCTTCATGCATAGCCATTGTCCCAAATGCAAGATTACACATGCGGCCCTTACAAAAGTGCCTAGCAAAACAATGGACACAAGCACAGGGTCAACTTCAAGATCTAGTGTTGATAGACCGCCAAACACACTTCTCGCTTCAATGGTGGAACCCTATAAATTTAAACAAAGGGCGTCCATTCCTAGACCCATTCCTCAAGCTGTTATCACAACAGATGCTTCCATGATGGGGTGGGGAGCACACCTCAACAAGCACAGTATACAGGGTCAATGGGACAATCCACAAAAACAACTTCACATAAATCATTTGGAACGGCTAGCAGTGTTTCTAGCATTAAAAGCATTTCAACCACTGGTAGCCCACAAACACATTCTTGTCAAAACCGACAACATGACAACAATGTATTATCTCAACAAACAAGGGGGGACACACTCGTCACAACTGTGTCTCATAGCACAAAAGATTTGGCATTGGGCAATTCACAATCACATTCGCCTGATAGCACAATACATACCAGGCATTCAGAACCAGTTAGCCGACAATCTCATTCGAGATCACCAGCAAACTCACAAATGGGAAATTCATCCCCAGATCCTACAGGATCACTTCATCTGCTCGGGAACACCAAACAGAGACCTATTCGTAACAAAAGAAAACGCAAAATGACAAAACTTCGCGTCCAGGTACCCACACCCTCAATCCAAGGGCAATGCACTATGGATCAGTTGGTCAGGGATATTTGCTTACGCTTTTCCCCCCCTCTCCCACTCTTTCCTTATCTGGTCAACAAACTAAGTCAAAACAAACTCAAACTAATACTTATAGCATCAACCTGGGCTCGCCAACCGTGGTACACAACACTGTTGGACTTATCAGTAGAACCTCACATCAGATTACCAAACATACCAGATCTGTTAACACAACACAGACAACAGATCAGACACCCCAATCCAGCATTGCTCAGTCTAGCAGTCTGGCTCCTGAAGTCTTAGAATTCGGACATTTAAACCTTACACAAGAGTGTATGGAGGTCATTAAACAAGCTAGAAAACCTACAACAAGACACTGTTACGCAAACAAATGGAAAAGATTTGTTTGCCACTGCCACACTAATCACATTCAACCACTACATGCCTCCACAAAGGACATTGTAAGCTACTTATTACACTTACAAAAGTCTAATCTAGCATTCTCTTCCATTAAAATACATCTCACTGCAATATCTGCCTATCTGCAGATTACACATACAACATCGCTTTTTAGAATCCCAGTCATTAAAGTATTATGGAGGGACTAAAAAGAATCCTACCCCCAAGGACACCACCAGTACCTTCATGGAACCTTAATATTATATTAATATGACTCATGGAACCACCATTCTAACCCATGCATTCTTGTGAAATGCAATACCTGACTTGGAAAGTAGCCTTTGTAATAGCTATCACATCACTTAGAAGAGTAAGTGAAATACAAGCATTTACTATTCAAGAACCCTTTATACAAATACATAAACATAAAGTGGTTCTCCGTACAAATCCCAAATTCTTACCAAAGGTCATATCACCATTCCACCTAAACCAAACTGTGGAACTCCCAGTCTTCTTTCCGCAACCAGACTCAGTAGCCGAAAGAGCCTTACATACATTAGACATAAAAAGCACTAATGTATTACATTGACAGAACAAAACAATTTCGTAAAACAAAACAATTGTTTGTAGCCTTCCAAAAACCTCATGCAGGTAATCCTATATCCAAACAAGGCATCGCCAGATGGATAGTTAAATGTATTCAAACTTTCTATATTAAAGCAAAAAGAGATTTACCTATTACACCAAGACTTTGCTTGGGAATATACCTATGACAGAATTTGTAAGGCAGCCACCTGGTCTACGCCTCATACATTCACTAAGCTTTACTGTGTAGATGTGTTAGCAACGCAACAAGCCACAGTAGGACAGGCTGTATTAAGAACATTATTTCAGACAACTTCAACTCCTACAGGCTAAACCACTGCTTTTTGGGGAGATTACTGCTTGTTAGTCTATGCACTGCATGTGTATCTGCAGCTACACATGCCACCGAACGGAAAATGTCACTTACCCAGTGTACATCTGTTCGTGGCATGAGACGCTGCAGATTCACATGCGCCCTTCCACCTCCCTGGGAGCCTGTGGCCGTTATTAGTTGAAAGAAAATTGTAAATTTGTAAATAAATATTCTTTTGATACACATTAAGTACATACCTACCTACTCCATTGTAGGGGCATATCTAATATACTCACAACTCCTACCTCACCCTCTGCGGGGAAAACAATCTAAGATGGAGTCGATGCCCATGCGCAGTGGAGCCGAAAGGGAGGAGTCCCTCGGTCTTGTGACTCAAAGACTTCTTCGAAGAAAAACAACTTGTAACACTCAGAGCCCAACAATAGATGGCAGGATAATGCACAGCATGTGAATCTGCAGCGTCTCATGCCACGAACAGATGTACACTGGGTAAGTGACATTTTCCATATATAGTCTAGTAACGTCTAGTAATTAAAATGACGTTATATTAAGAAACCATAGACATTCACAGAGAAAAACAAAGGTTACAGGGATGTTATAGTTAGGTTCTGAATTTACTCGTACAAAACCATACAAATTCAGCAGGTTTAGTTAGTTCTTTTAAGTAACTATAACTTGCTCCTTCACTATGAACAGCTAATTGCTCCACATATATGTCATTGATGAGATTTTGTATGACATCTTTGCTATCACTGCAACGTTTTCAATAACATTATTGATAAGAATGGCAAGGGGGCAAGTTATACGTTCCTTAGGGAGCGAGTTATAGTTACTTGAAAGAACTCTAACTATAACTGCTGAATGTCTATGGTTTTTTTACGAGTAAATTCGGAATCTAGCTATAATGTCCACGTAACTTTTGTTTTATCAGTGCATATATATATATACTTCAGCTGCTGTCTTTCAGGATGATTCGTAAATTAGGGGCCGAGAAAAAGTGGCGGGTCCCAAAACATATTTTCCCCATGCAATTTCCTGTAGGGATTTTGAACATGACTACAGCCTGAACCGCTGAACGGAATTACACCAAATTTGGCGGAACGCTAGATCTTGGTCCAGAAAGATCTCTTTATGTGATTTGGTGCAAATCAGTTCAGTAGTTTTGGAGTTATTAAAGAAAAAAGAAATGTAGATATCTAGGGATGCGGATCCTTGGTGGATCTGCAAATCCTGGGCAATTGGAAGGCCAAATGATTGGTTGGCTGCAACCTGAGAGGAAAGTTGCAGCCGCCATTTTGTTCCTTGCATCGGTCTGTGGGGAGGAAAAAACGATAAAAAACTGACATAAGGGGTAAGGATACAGATATCCTGACCCCATAGGAGAGATGGAAGGCTCCCTCGGGGACCCTTTATGGGCAACAAATAGCATTTTTTTTTTCCGGCCAAACCGTGGATCCACCGCAGGTCTCAGCATGGCTCCCAGTATAAATTTACCACGGATCCGGAGCTCAATAAAAAAAAAATAATATCCACTCACACACTCTCATTAACTCCGTGTGGGGTTATGCGGGGGGTTGGCCATAAGCAAGGCCCTGCAGCCAAGCACCTGCAGCGTAAAAAAACAAAAAATCAATTAAGAAAGCTAAGGTTACAGGGACATTATAGTTGGGAATTAGCATTTAAAAACACCGAAGAAAATTCACTAACAAAAAAAAGGTTGCTGGGGCATTGTAGTTAGTTTCAGAATTTACATGCGCAAAACCATAGAAATTCAGCTGTTCTAGTTAGTTATTTCAGGTAACTATAACTTGTGCCATCGCCATGCACAGCTAATTACCGAACATATTAAAACACTCATACCATCTTGTATGACTTCATTGATAATATCTCTGCAACATTTGCTGTAAAATAATTGATGCGAAAACTGTGCATGGCAGGGACGCAAGTTATAATTACCTTAGAGCATTAGTTATGTTTGGTTCTTTTTCCAGGGGGGGGGGGGTGTATATATATATATATATATCTATATCATATTCCCATATTGCCCACACCAAGGGTTCCATTGCCAGGTGTAGGGAACAGTGGCCATCCCTGACTCTGCCTGTGGGTGACGGCCAACATATGGATTGTTTTCTAGAACTGTTTTGGACTTCATCCCTAGATGACAGAATTATGTAGTAGTATTTGAATCTAGAGTTTCCTCAAGCAGCAAAGGGATTGATAAAGATAAACAACTAATTTCTTCAGTCTTCTCTGCAAGTTAACCTTCAGGAACAGTATTTTCCACCATGTTTTTGTGAAAATGTATCTTTGTGGATTGCCCACCTTTAAAAGTTTGTGAAATCAATGCTTAAGGATTTGCATACAACTTTCCTCATTTTCTAATGTCAAGCCATGGCCCCCTATCAGGTGCCCCCTTCCCACAATTTGAAGGCATCCCAGACACTCAAGGAACCTCCCCACTGTGGGTCCTAGATGTGTAGTCTTGTAGACTCACTAACAACTATGACCATTCTAGAGAATCCTGCAGAAGATATTCCTCCCAGTCTCTAGCTCTCATGTGGTTGTGGCTTCCAAGTCGTAGGCTGGAAACCAGTGGCGGCCACTGCATATCTCAAGGGGAGGAGTGGGTGGTGGAAGGGACGGGGGATTTTTTTTTCTTAACGTACCTTTTGCTATCGCCGCGTTGCTCCTCTTCCCTCAGTGTGGTGTCCCAGCATAAACTGGGACACCAGCACAGGTTCCCCAGCAATCCTGGTACTGCTTTCACCTAAAACTGGCATGAAAGCAGCATCAGGATTGGTCTGAGCAGCTTGGACTGCCGCTCAGACACAACCCTGGGGCCTGTGCAGTTTCTACTGCCTGACTGTTCAACACAGCTGGGCTGGAGAAAGCTGTTACGGCTGGCCAAACCCACATGCATACTTAGGTACATTCTCTCCTCCTCCCCTCTCCGTGGCCCAGCCAGCCACTCCCTTCACATACTCCTGGCTGAGCCAGCAGCTGAAAGATAAAACGATAATGAAATATAATTTTATCTTTCAGCTCCTGGCTTAGCTTGGGGGGTGACACTCCTTCGCTATAGCGAAGGAGCTGTCCCGGCTGGAAACACCTCTACAGGGTCATGGTTTGATAAGGTGAAGGCTCTATTTGCCAGTGTTGTTGCCATGTTTCGGAGTTTGGCGCAGGGAAGACAGTTAATTCAGGAACACACTTTATGAATATGAGTGGAAGGTTTAGTTTTATGCGGTTTTTGCCTCTCCCACCATGGCTCCACCACGTCTAGCTCTATCATCTTCCCTTTAGGTATGGCTCTTGCTGCACCATCCTATTTCAGGATCTACACAGATTGTCTGTCACCTAGTTATAGTCACATCACAATCTCACCCTCTGTAAACTCGACTGGTCTAGGCAAACATCCCTACATTCATTTATCCTGTGGGCTCGCTCCTGTTCCATTGGTGCCATGTCTTTACATTTAGTGCCAGATTCTGAGTTGGTTTGTTGCTTTGCCTCAATCGAATTTCCTCCGGATCCATTGTGAAAACGTCGTCGGAGGGGTTAGGCAGACACCCTGAGTTCTGACTGCCCTCCTGGAGGACCACCTTCTCTTTTGCTCCATGGCACGGGTGTGACGAGTTACTTCCCCAAGAGGTGCTGGGCACTCTAAGGGTTCCTAGTACACCCTGTAGATTGAACGCATCAGCTAATCCTTACTTTCTTGCCACCGTAAGAGAGGCTTTGAAAATAAAAAATACCGTTAGTGGAAACGTTTAGCAGTGCCTGTGTAACTGATTGATTCCTCATGGGGAGTGCGATACCTTATTGTTTCTGAGGAAGCAAACGATACATAATGCTTTTTCAGCATGCGTTTTTATGGAGCAGGCAAAAGTTTAACTGACTTGGAACGTAAATAAAAAAACTAAAAAAAACACCAGAGCGTCAGTCAATAGGATTCAGTTATTCTGGTAAAAAAAAAAGACCATATTTGATGTTGGGAAATGATACTGGCCTCTGAATCAGCCTTGGGTAAAGTATTGTTTATGCCATTGCAAAGTGAGACAGGCTGATGTTTTTGGCGTGTAGTTTGTAGAAGTCTTATCAGTTTGCAATAACTAGCTAAAACTGTAAAAGTACCTCCTGGTACACAGCATTTATCTATACAGTATTATATGATCTCATTATTTTATATTAGAGTCGCCTGCTTGATGTAGTACGTGCATGACAGATTTTTGTTATCTGTAATCATACTTCACACTTCAATAATTTATGTGCTTTAATTTGATCTGACCTCACTAATTGAAGTTTTAAGGATGTGGCGGTTCATCTTGAAGTGATTTTGCTACTCATGTTTTATGTGGGGAAACTAGTACGCTATGAAAAATGTATGGAAAGATTAAAAGCTGTTTTGATTTTACCTCCACTCCTGCCAGTCCTCTGACTTATCACACCACCTTTTTGAAAAGTATTTGTGCTGCTACTAGGTCCAGTGTCCATGCACCTTAGGGAAGAGGGTGACTTTTGTCATAGGTGCATGAGCAGAGAGGTCACTCAGCGTTAATAAGTGGTGGAGTTGCTAGAATCAACATTGGAAGCTGCACACAGAGCAGAGAATTTTTGAGTTTTGGAAATGAGTTCCTCCGAGACAAACGAGATTGATGTCAAAGTGAGGTAATATGTCAGGAGTCAGTGGCGAGGCAAGAGATAGGTGAAAGTGCAGCAGAGATTGTGAGATTGAAGAAATGTGCAAGAACTGAAATAGTGGGTGTTAGAAAAAAATGCGAGCAGTTGGCTGAGACTAATGAGAACTAAGAAGATGTGTTAAGGAGAAAGGGAGAGGACCGGGGATGACAGTTACAAAAGGAAGACATAGAAGGGGGAATTGGGGAGGCGCAGAACTTATATAGCCTTGAGAAATGCGAGGATAGCCTGGATCAGATTTGGAGAAGGTATGAGAGGGACCATTAGAGTTCAGCCATGGAGAGGAAAGAGTAGGTGATTCGGTTGGCAAGACAAGAGTATTAGTTGATGTATTGTCATAAGTGATGGAGATGAGGTAGTCAGAAGAGAATAAAATTGGGGGCCTGCAGAAATAAATTGGCCCGCAAACTATGAGAATTAGTTTTCACTGGTTTGCTTTTGATTCCTAAGCAGCATTCGCACCAAAATGGATTGGCTTCCTTTATGGTCAGTTCGAGACATTGTACATCGTTCCCGCCTTCCGTTTTGAGGCTGCTGCTGCTGCTGTTTAATGTTGGGAACCACTGTTTCAAAGGTACTCGCCTGCCAGCATGTGTTTGTCCGTGGTCACCTTAGTAACCAATGCGTGTTTTTTATGCTTACCAGTAAATAAAATGGAAGTCTAGTGTTTTATGCCCGCTGCTGGACTCCTTTTCTAAACAGTTACTTCTTTACCATCTTGTTGAAGGTTTTTTTCTTTATAAACTTGCATGAACAAAACGCTTTGCTTACTTGTTGGTTTTTAAGATCAGATAAGGAGTGGAGATAGAAAAGAGAAACAGCTCAATTGCTGTCTACTATAAATTACAGTACAAAAAGCTTGCACACATCCCATTGTTCACAGTGAAGACACTTGCTTTTTGAGTTTTGACCCATAGGGTTGATGTATATCGCTGCATATTATGGCATTTTAAAATTAGCCTTTATTTTTGTATTAGACAATTGCACTTTTCAGATGTTCTCATTAGTCTAATTTTACGTGTTGTTAATGTGAGAATTGCAGTTTTCTATTGAGAAGCTCTTCCTATAATGTAGCAATGAAACAAGGCTAAATATTGCACGATGATATATCACTAAGGACGTGAAGATACATTTCATTTGTATACATCTATGTATCCATAGATGCTTACATGGAGAAGTGTAATTGAATGTACATTATACATTTCCTTTGTAGTTACTATGTAAATGTTATTATATTTTACCGGTTTGACTGTATGTATAATACAGACTGACAATCTTTTTTTTAAAAAAATAATAAACTGACAAAGTCTACATGAATGCCTCTGTCATCTTTTGAGAAAGATATGCAATTTGTGTTTTATATATAAAATTCGAAGACAAGTTAAGTGCATGACACCTAAAATAGGAGAAGACATGAAAGTGACATAAGTGCCCTTCTACATGATCAACCCCATCCCCACCGACTCCTCATCTATTGCTGCAAATGGACGTGGATTGGCTCCTTTTTAGGTCTGGTGTGAAAACCGCAGCTGAATGAGTGATATAATACAATTTACATATTGTTAGAAGTTCTTTAAATATACATAGATTAGGCTTTGGTTACACCCAGAAGAGTATTATGGTCTCATCTCATTCTATTGCCTATTTGGTGTATTATTTCGCCTTCCAGGAAATGCTTCCATGGAAATGTAAGAGAAACTATTGTACACCTGAAAAATGCACACAGTCTTCACACTCTCCCATTCAGTTATTTGTCATGTAACCATGTATCACAGAAAACAGTAATTGTTTGCTACTTTTAACCCCTATCATTGGCGAACCCAAGATGAGTCTTTAATGTCATAAGCAGATTTGTACATACAATGCCAATAAACTGCATGTGTGAATGTCTGTTTTTACATGTGCTGGCATATGCTTACTTAGAAGGGAAATGGCTAGGGTAGAGAGGCACATTGTCGATTAAACCCGCCTTTCTCCCTAGCACAAGCAAATAAAGATCTGTTTTAACTCATTTGGAGCAGTTTCATTTAAAAAATGCTGTATATGTGCAGAATTTGAGAGCTGCAGTGCGGCAAGCTGAATCTTAGAACAGCAAATGGGAAGGAATCTGTATAAATGCTTTCCTCCAAAAAAAAGAAAACTATCTTAAATGACTCTTGGTCCAGTAGCACCTTTTCACTTAAATAGTTGTTTCCATCAGCAAAACACAGGTGAGGACTCTCATTTGGAACGCGTCTGCCTTGCAGACTCAAATTCCTTTCTGCTACTTTGTCTTTAGAATTGGCCTACCATGAAATATGAGTTTCTGATTTCAGGATTCCGAGGAACTCTGGTGAAGGAAACCATCCGGTTGGATTAGAAAAAGTAGCAATGCATTTAGGCTCCATGGTCTTGGTCTACATAATCTGAAAATTCATCCAGCAATATTTGGCACATAGTAAAGCAATGTTGTGACAGCTCTTTAAAAACATATTCCACGGAGAAATGTTATTCAGTGTACAGTGACCTAATTTGTCAAAATTATAATTTTCTCACCAATAAGGATCCAATCATTCAACTCAACTTTTTTTACTGCCTGCTGTGGTACATGTTGCTTTAGTTCTTTAATTTTTTAAAGATTGATGTTAGATTTTTGATGAGTTCTCCTTTCTCCGAAATTGAAATGTAGGCTTGCAGTACAGCAGTTTCTCTCAGTGTGCACAGTAGCTCGTCACATTTTTTGTTCTTGTTTTAATGTGTGATGAGACAAGTGTTCAGGAAGAAAAGTGCAAGTGACACTTTGTGAGTCTTTATTCATTCTTACCAGTACCAAAGAAGCACAGCGTTTAATATTGTACGGCAAAACTGATGTACAAATGTAACATATAAGCAGTGTCAGAGCTGTGTTCGTCTGTTTTTAGGTCTCCAGTGGCAAAGTGCCAAAACAGTCTAGCTGGCCCTCATATTCCTCTTCTTGGAAAGTAAGTTTAGCTGTGCCCCCCCGTTTTACTGTCGCCATCATACTCTGCCAAGTTAACGCATTGGTTGAAGAGCCCACCAATTGTTTATCGGTTTGCTTTGCTCAACCCCTCAAACTCGTTTTATCATCTACCAATAGTGATATGTTTGTATGTTAGAACACTGGAATGCTGGGGGCTCCATTGAAAACAATGGAGTGCTGCGGGCTTTTACTGGCCGGTAAAAGCCTGCCGCGCCAACATTCCAATGTTCGCTTTGTTCACAGCAACAGCTGTGAACAAAGCCTCACGGAGCCCGAGGGGATTTTAATCACCTCGGGCTCCGTGAACTTTTTTTTTTTTAATAGAACATTCTGCCCTGAGTGGCAGAATGTTCTAATAGCCCTAGAACCCGCCGTAGCGGGCTCTACTGGCTATTAAAGTCCCTCTCCCTTGTTAAATGCCCGAGCCGAACGGCGGGTTCTAAGGCTATATTAGACACATTTGAATAGTTTGAACCTAGCCAAGTGGACAGTGGACTTTTTCACAGGAGATGAAGTTAATCTTTCAGAAAAGATTTGAAAAAATTTGTTTTCAGAATTATTCTGAACATGAACACGTTAAGACGGAGTCTGAGAAATATGTTTGTGCAGCTTGTTTTAGAGTCTCTGTACTTTGCAGGAAAAATCTTGGGTCAATAGTTAGGATTTCTTTTGTACTTTCTGAATTTCTTAGAGCAACATGTGTTTGATTCAAGTAGATCTTTTCTTTGCTGCTGTAATCAGAAGTATATCTTTCCAGTAGCTGGGTAGGCCTTAGAAGCAAGGCTTTGTAGATAATATGTGCCATTTTGAAGTGAACTCTGTTATCGCAAAAGTAGTTGAAGTCTTTCATAATATGGGACATTTTCAGCTTCTATTGTGGCTTCAAGGAGGGCTAGCCCTGTCTTTGGAAGGTCCGCCATTACTGTATTTTCTGGCAGCTAGATGTGAGTTCTGAAGTCTAAGGGTGTGATGGAAAGTTTTAGCTTTCTGATAAGATGATATTGGAATGAGGGAGTTTTGGTCAATTTGGAGATCTGAGGTAATAGAGATATAATAATAAAATCAAATGCAAATTTAGAGATGATGGGATTCCAACAAATATTTGTCATAAAGATCCAATAATTTATTTTAAATCCCAGTCTGTACATTTCTTATAATAAAGACCGCAATTTGCAGAATTAAGGCAGAGAGCTGGCCCAGGTGTCTTGAAAAAGCGGGATGTCCCCAAAACATGTGTCAGCTGGTTTTGAAGAGGATTAATGGCAAAATGAGGAGAATTAGTATAGAGACGGTACATTGATCAAAAACTGGGAGGTAAAGAGCCAGGTTTTTCTGGGTTTACCCCATTGTATTTAGTGAAAAAGATGTGTTGGTCAATAAAAGGTCGCTGGGCTTTAGTGTTGGGGGCTGAAATGTGGGTGAGAGGCCTTGATTGGAAAGCTTTACTTGCCATTTATGAACTGGAGATGTTGGCTCCCAAGAGGAGAGGGGGAGGAATTCGGTTTCATAGGGATTTAGAACTAACCCACTATGCAGGATTGTTAGAAAAACTTTATAGTAGTGTCAATGGGGTTTGATATTTTGAACTAAAGATGTGTACAATTGCATATGCGTGAAGGGTGTTAAGTTTGTCTACAACATTAGACCAAGTGACTGCATATAAAGATTGAACAGAAAAGGAGTAGGGGTTGAACCTTGTGGTAGACTTAAGTTGAGAGATGGGTGATGTGGCCAGAAAATGTACATTTTTACATATTTTAATCCTCATCAGATGAATGGTGAAACCCATTTATGAATTTAGCCTTCCATTTCAGTACTTGCAGAAAAGATATTGAGTAGAGTGCATGTTCAATAATGTTAAACACTGATATGTCAAAGAGCAGTAGAAAGCAGGCACCCCTTTATCCAGTATGAGTTAAGGTATCATGCAGTATTTGGAGGGCAGATACGTGTGTGTATTTAGGCAGGAATCCAGTTTTAAGAGTTTAGCTGGTCGTTTTCTCATGTGAGAGCACTTTTGTAGAGGCCATTTTTCTATGCTTTTTTGTCCAAGGAATTTGAGTGTATAGACTTGCATCTAATTTTAGAAGTCATTAGGATCCAGCTTTGATGTTTTTATAGCAAACGTTTAATATGACTATAAAAGGCAGGAGTGAGTCAGCATTGAGATGTAAGACAACCATTTTGGAATGTGCTTTCTGTGATAAAAGTGGGGTATGGGTATGTGTGGGACATGTTATCATTGGAAAGTGACCCAGATGAGCTATTTTGCTTTTAAGGAACTCATTGTGTATTGTTCCAAAACCTTTGATTCACATCAAATATTCAGTCACAAGGGTGTACTTCAGGACTTGATGTTAAAATAGAATGATCAGTATTATTGTACAGTTAAGGCTGGCGTTGTAGGTTCCTTCACCTCTTTACAAGACAGGAGAATAGGTGCCAAGTCCTCACTATTGTTACAATGTACATTGTTCTTTTACTGTCTAACCACACACGATAACCGCTCTTGGCATTTGGGTGCTGAGGCAATTATCCCTATTGAGGCTTTGTGTCTTTCAGTTTAAAACACCAAGGGCTTGGATTGGTCAGCAAAGTGTAGCCAATATTTTTAAATACCACACGTAGTCAGGCACTAGCACAATATCTTGGCACAAATAGACGCTACTCTTCGACCTCTGCTAGGTCCATACTAGCTGACTCTGGTCAACCTTCCCTAAAATGGCTCTAAGCGAGAGATTTCTTTCTGTTATAATACTGTGAATAGATAAGAGAGTTGAGAAGTAGGCAGTCTTTTTTCATTATAGTTTTCAGTTTAGAACACAGAGGAAGAGGTTGTTTATCATTACACATTCGCAGACAAAACTGTATCAATCAGATTGTCTTTTTCTAGATAACTTTTTGAGATACCACCACTTTACGTGTAAGCATTTTGGCACTTTTTAAGAAAATCCCCTGAACTGTCTTCATTTGCAGGGTTAATTTACTGGCAGTGCTGTTACTTGACTAGACCAGTTTTGTAGAAGGCAAGTGTTTCTGTGGCAAAATCTGACCTAGAAGCTGATATCCCTCATGAATAAAGTGTTCAGTGTTTAGCAGCTACTGGGAAACCCTGCAAGAAGACACAAAAGCGTTGGAGTTATAATTGTCTCCCTTCACCCAGAGCTTCAGTACATGGAAGTGGGAACTGCTTCAGACTGGTTGAGGGTTCAAAAGAAGGTAGACATTTTGGGCATAAAACTTACTTCAGATGTAGTTGACAACAACACCGATGACAATGGCTAATACACTTTGTGCTATGCACTTTCAACTAAAAACAGCAGAGAGTCACTATGAAGGGTGTGAACTTAGTCTTCTGTGGAGGTTTACCAATGTGCTTATGTTGCTTTTAATTATTAGTTACAAAAACTCTTTGAAGCCTTTACTGATTGATGTGGCCTGGAATGTGTATTACCATTTAGGAGATAAGTGTTTGTTCCTGCTGTTAAGAACTATGCTTTCCACTGAGATTGACTGTGTTGCAGTTTTTCATTTGTCTTTTTTTCAATCAGTATTTGTTCCAAGGGGAATTTCAGTGAAGCAAATATAACCACCCGCTTTCAGGGACCCTATGTAATAGCGCTCAATAGATTAAATGTATATAAAATATTGTCATGTTCAACCAAATATTACTGAAGTCACACCCTGTAGATCCCCGTAGTCCCAAAATGCACTTTTTTTCAGAGAAAAGCAGAACTGGTAGGTGCGGCCCACATTTCTTTTAGGGAGTTATCCTGTGTTAGATAGGGAGTGTTAGGTCTGACCAACCTGTCAGAGAAGCTTTTATCTGAAGGTTATTATAAAATGAAGACACGTCATAGTAAGCACAAATCAATACGTACCCTCCGGGATTGGTATTTCACAATGATATGATTATTTATTATATGGCATTTGTGTATAAATCATGGGTAACAGAAGGTACATAAGTTTTTTAGAAACAGCCCAGCAGGTCATATGCCAGTCAGACAGATGTTGGACCACAATCGGATGAGCAGTCTGAGGTCAGTCATTCAGCCTCTCCCGTCATGAACCGGTCCATATCTCTAACTCAGTCCCTACATTGGTACCTTATATAGGTTTTTCGCCACTGTTGACTTATGGAGTGGAGAGGGGTTACTCATGCTTGTCTTCTACAAAGCTTCGTAACCCGTGTACTTTTGCAGAACCATGTGTCAGCTAGGGAAACTAATGGTACTCTTTCTTTCCTCTTTTCTTGTTGGATCTTTTCCTTGCACCTATGATTACAACACATGCATGAGAGAAATGGAAAGTTTCGCTTATCTGTTCTGTTAGTCTGAACATGTTGGAAAACATGGAGTTTCTAAACAAAGTATATGGTGATTGAGTACACATTTGTTAGCAGTTTGTTTTTCTAGGCCCTCTTGTCTACTAACCACGTTCTCGCATATTAAGTTGTCATGTTTGCATACAATCAGGCCCATCTTGTATGTTGCATGCATCATTATTATGCAAAAGCCCTGCCATATAAAACCATTTCAGATTGTATGGCGATGGTCATAATTGACAGCCGTTAGACCCCCTTCTTGTGTGCAGACTGAATACTTTGATAATTTTTATCTTTTTACCAAAGATATAGTGTGTTTTTTTTCTGAATGATATAGCATTGGTCATAGGTCTCAAGCAGAATAAAGTACTCGGCGTGTATACTGATGAATGATCAGTGCTTTTTCGTGGTGCTATTCTTCAGTAAATGAAAGGAGAGCTGGAGTTTTTTTTTGGTGCAGTTCTGTAACATGACAGCTCCCAGCTCAGAAATGCTCACATGCACTGGCATCTGTCCAGTTACAGGTATTTTTCACTGGATACTTTAGTTTTTATGGGCTGTCTTCAAGGCATTTGTTTTCATTGTTGTTTCATACTTTGAGCTCCTTTTTCGGTCTCTTGAACGTATTTAATTTTAAAACAGTAACCCCACGATAAGTGATATTCCTCAAATATTAAAATATTTGAATTAGAGCCAATCCAGTAAAATAAATATATGTTTGGTATCCTGCCACGTGTGTGTGTGTGTTTGTGTGTATATGTATGTATGTATGTGTGTATATATATATATATCTCACGATAGCAGCATTCTTCTCATTGTTAATACTACATAGAGGACAGTACATTTTTCCATGAGACTTTTTTTTCACAAATCTTATTTTTTGCTGTTAATTTTTTTACATATATCTCTTTAAGTTTTTGGACTCGTTGCACCATTGAGACGTCCAGATTGCTGCTGTTTTTAGGTGGATATCTTAAGTCTCTGGCAAGCGTACACCAGATTTCTAAATCTTAAAGTAGGTTGTACTCTGTTAGTCGGCTTCATCATTATTTCTCTTATTAATGTCCATTCTTGGACATCTGTAATCCAGACTTTCTGTGGATTTTGTGGGCATTCAGAGTATTGTAATTCTCTGTGCTTCAAATAACATTCCTTTTCATTTTACATTTGGATTTACTCATCACACTGCCTTGTAGATGTGTTTGAGGTTTTGTCTCAATGTCTAATTGTAAGTGCCCCGATTTTCACAATTTCCCTATAAATCTGTAATACTGGGTAACCACCTGCTTGATGAAAGAATGTTGCAACCATTTGCTTGCATTTGGAGCAACTTGTATCTTTTGTGAGGACTACTTTGTGTAGCATTGCTTGTATCATGTGTGTTATATGTATTATGTTAAAATATTATCCTCACACTGTATTTCCACGAATTCTAACTCGCCATCCCCAGGGTTTCTCATTCATGCCGTACTGTTAATTGCCGTTTCTGCATGTCTTACAGCACCGCTGTGTACAGTTTCCAGATTATGCTCCTCCCTTGGTATTTGACGACCATCAGTCCCACTTTTAATGATTGACTAGAGGTTTATATATTGGACTAGGTTTTTCTGGTAGCTTCACATATGCTGTAGTATTCTAAAAAGTGACCTGCTGTTAGTTGGAAAGTTCTCTATATCTTTATCTATGCTCGCTAGTTCATTAGTCTTAGATAGTATCACACTCCCTCTCTTCCAGCTCGTCATGATATTTTTTTATTCATCTGTTTAAATTCAGTTATTATATAAAGTGGAAACTGGGGGTTATATGGCATCAGTGATCCTTGTCTGGCACAGAACATTGTCCGCATATGACTCATTCGATTGAGTAGGTGTTTAGTATTTGTGATTGTGTTCTTATTGCGGAGTAGGTAGGATTGGTATTTAATTGTGTTTAATGTATTACTTAATAAGTCTCTGTCCATGCCTGTTACATCTGTCAGCCTTCGGATGGTCTTTTCCCCAAAGTTTTGTCTTCCTCCTCCATTTTTGCTGATTTCACTTTGAAACCGCCGCAGTGCGATGTAGCCCCAACGCAGGACCTTGCATGCCAGCCAGCAGCTCCATAGAACTGCTGCTGCGCAAAGCATCCTTGATGCAGGCATTCGCATTGCAAGCCCCTCTATGACAATGCAAGACTTAGCAATACACCCCTGCAGCTCTTTGGAACTACCACTGCGCGACGCATCCTCGATGCACAGCCTCACAATGCTCCACAAACCAGTGTTTAAGGTACTTTGTTCAGCCAGCCTAACGTGCTCCCTGTATCTGGCCTGCACTCCATCGCGGTGCAACCAGATGCCCACACTTGGTACTTTCTGCTCCCAGGCGTTATTTACACTAAAATCTTTAAAATTGCATTACTCCAGTAAACTTTACTCTATTTTTCTAACTAGGTGTGGGAGTTTTCTTGTGTGGCGTTTTCACTTTATTACTGTTAGAGGCAATGTGTAAAGTATTTATGCAGCACTTCAAAGCTAAGCCTGACTGCTTTTTTGAAAGCTACTTTAGGGTTAAACACAGGTAAATTTGAGTTTTGCTTGTTACTCCGTTCCTGACAGAAATTGTGGTTGCAGCTTGAGTAGGGTTTCACCTTCCTCAGACAGTAGCCCAATTTCCAACAATGCCTCTTTCCTTCCCAAACTACCCAGCTGCAAATTGTGTTTGTGCTACTGGGTAGTCGGGTACTTGTAGTCCCCACTCTTTGTATTTATAATTTAGTGTGCCCTTCCTTACTCTGCTCCTTTTTTATTGCATGTTTGTGTTCTTAATGCGGACTTCAGTTGCTAATAACAAAGGTCCGTGGAATTGCATACAATCAGAACTGAAATGAATATAGGCATCTAGTATGTATAAGCTTTATAGTGACTGTTTTTTTTCTGCCACTGACAGCGGCAAGACTTTCCAAAAATGTAATGAACCTGTTATTGATTGAAGTCGTCTGTCCGTGTTTAGTTCATGCCCATTTTTTCCCCATGCATTATAATATTCTGATACATCTAAAGAGTTCTTTACTTAAGGGATATCTGTTCTTTGCAGTGATTCAGACTCCTTGGTTCCCTGGCTAGATCAAATAGTAATGGGGTCAGGTCACAAAAATACAAAATGAGCAGCAAGCCAGATGATCAGCACCTCCGCTTTGCCCACAATAAGTAATTTCCAAACCAGGGTTGTGCACTTGCTATAAGCACCCGTTGCTCAAGGCTGCGACCTGAAGCCACAATATAGAAAAATACATAGTTGTGCACCAACAGTAAATAATAGTGCGAAAGGGTCCAATTCAAAATATTAGACTGTCCCATATCTTCTTTATTGTGCTTGTACCCTAGACATATAGATCCAAGTGTTACAGCAAAACAACACAGCCAGTAATGGAGACAGCACTCATCCCTCTTCCCAGTTCCCACTCCTCTGATATATATATCCATTAGTACTGAGTCTGGCTGTGGGTTTAGTGTATATTAGTCTGTCCTGTTAAACATAAGACTGAAATCCATTGCATTAAAAAATGCAAAAATGTATCACCACAAAATTGTATTGAAAGCTATTTCTTTAACTAAGGCTACTAAGGTCATTTCACTTTCACTATTTGTTGTCTCATGAATAGCATGAGCTGGCCAACTTTTTTCTAAGTGCAGTACATCTGTGCAGTGTGACTCGATTGTGGTCTGTTTATCCACTGAGTGGTAACTTTGGATAAGCTTAGCATCAGTATCTTACCTAGATTTTCTTTTTTTTTTTTTTACTGTTTTAAAGAGCAATAAGGGCCTGTACGCTTTGTAGTCTAAAGGGTTTTTGATTTTATCAGTACATGTATTGGGGCCTCTGTGATGGACTTTGGTAGCACACCTACCTCTACGGTTACTGATACACTTGTAAAAGACTTATCTGATAGAGACTTCTAGTTGCAGATTCCTTACCTTAGAATTTCTCCCAGGCGTAAGTCTGATCCGGAGATCTTTCTTTGAGCAGTACCCTTGCGCGCGGTCAGGTGGCATTGGTCGACTCTGCGTCCGTTGTTGGTGTCATGGTCGCCAGATATGACATCGCAGGTTGTACATAAGGGCGCTGATATTAGTTCTTTTCTTTCCATGCCAGCCTATGCACAGATCCGGAGAAGAGCTACCCTCAGCTGCTATTTGACTGGATTTTCGACTTTGTCAAAGTTTTTAGGACTTTACTGGTGCATCGGGGAAGTCTAAGAAGACTGTCTTCAAGCAGGAATCCTGCAACTGTATGATGTTGGTGACAGATCCACTCCTGGTGTGCTGGAGAGGAAGGTCCCGAGACCACTTGCGGAACCACCACCACCACCACCACCACCACTTCTCTTCGTCCCATTCTGTATCTTCGGGACATTCGGGTAAGAAGTAGTAGTCGAAGAAGCAGAAACGCTCTTTAACTTCATCCCTTCTGTTGGACGATGCGGGACAAGGAGCATCCTTGGTGTAGGCCTCTGTCTTCAGAGCCCACTTCTGGGTCGACTGCATGCCTCCCCAACTTTCCACGAGCCGGAGCCATACCTGCTCAATTCAGAGAGTTTTACAGAGCCATGCACCTCATTTTTGGGCAGGACAGTCCTGTTGGGGGGGGGGGGGGCATGGACCCCTCAGGGTTGGCAGTAGCCCCTTTGTGTTCCACGCTGACGGCTTCAGCCTCGGCTCAAAGTGGCACCCAAGCATCCGCTTCCAGATCCGAACCGGCGTCAGTCTGTACCTCGACCTTCCCTGATGTTAGTTCTGACGTCAATGCTCCTGATGCTTCCTGGGCCGCGGACAGCATCGATCCTATACTTATTGCTGACTCTGACACAGAGCCAGAACAACATTGCTTGATGCCGATTCCATCTATGACAGGGCATTTGGTCCCTAGATTGGAGCTAGACCCTTATTCTGATGGGTCTGACTTCGGCTGGGGTATGGAGGGGTTGCTGGACCCTTTAGAATACCAGCTGGAAGATCCTTTGATCTGGGCTCAGGAACTGGGCGAAGCCAGCGGGTTGGATACCTCACCTGATGCTGGTATGCTTTCTCCCCCTATTGTGGCGACAGAGGAGGGAGCTTCTTATTCCATGGTGGTGTGAAGAGCAGCCAAGGTCTTCGGTCTCTAGCTGCCTTCCGCGGCTGTCAGGACTAACCTCCTGACTGAGGTGCTACAACTTGGGGCATCCACGTCAGAACCCCTTTTGCCCTTTGATGAAGCCCTCACTGATGTCCTGCTGGGAACATTGTCCAAACCCAGCACAGGGGCCCCTTTTAATAGGACAATCACCTGTCGCCATAGGCCTGCACCTAACGACTCTGCTTTCCTGACCCAACACCCTACCCCCTGAGAGCTTGGTCATCCGAGCCTCAACTTCCCATGGCACTTTCCTTTCTGCTTCCCTGATAGGGAATCAAGGAGAATGGACCATCTTGGGAAGAAGTTGTTTTCTTTCTCCAGCCTGACCTTGCAGTTGGTGAACATGGTATTCCTTTTGGGCCTTTAGGCCTGTACTTTATGGGACATGGTTGCACAAATGCTGCAGCAGGTCACAGAGAAGGCCCGGGCCATTCTCTCCCAAGCTGTTTCTGATGGGAGAGAGGCGGCAAACTTCATCATCAGATGTGGGCTGGATACGATGACTCTCTGGGCAGATCAATTGCATTGACAGTGGCTTTGAGATGTCACTCCTGGTTACGTACATGTCCAGTCTACTCTGATGGACATGCCCTTTGATGGCACATGTCTCTTTGGAGACAAAGCAGTCTCGGTGCGCAAGTTTTCAGGAGACTCAGGCTATGGCTTGGCCCTTTGGCCTTGAGGCTGCCCCTCACCCCCCTCAGTCTGCTTTTGGCCCCTTTCGTGGCTACGGAAGGGGCATCCTCCCACTTCTGTTCCTTGTCAGCCACCATCTTGCGCATGCTGCACAGCCTCTGCGTGGCTGAGGATGTGGGATCCAGCATTTATATGGATCTGGGAGCCAGCGGTCTGGTCGGTCCACCCCCTCTACCTCAGCCTCCAAGCCTTCCTGATCTGGCGCATCCCCATCAGGGACCAGTTGGAGGCAGGATTCACCATCACCTACCCCACTGAACCACCATCATGTCAGGCAGGTGAGTACTGCAAGTAGTCAGAATGGCCTACTCCCTCCCTTTCAAGACTACCTCTTCTGCCATGCCACCATCCTATGATCGCATGGCGGAGGATCACCTGGCACTTCTCAATGAGGAGGTTACGGCTTTCTTGGCCAAGGGAGCTATAGAAAGGGTCAATGTGCCAGAAGTAGGTTGTGGTTGGTACTCCTTCTAATTTCTGGTGTCAAATAAGGACAAGGGCCTACGTTCTATCCTTGACCTCCGGTTGCTTAATCTTTTCCTCAGGAAGGAGAAGTTCAGTATGCTCACGCTGGCTCAAGTCCTGTCTGCCCTGGGCCCTGGAGACTGGATGGTAGCGTTGGACTTACAGGACGCTTTTTTCCATGTATCCATCCTGCCTGCCCACAGACGTTACTTGTAGTTTGTGGTACGTCACAAGCATTTTCAAGTCACTGTGCTCTACTTTGGCTAAGGGTGTTCACCAAAGTGATGGAGGTCGTCGCAGCTCATCTGCGCAGGTTGGGGGTTTCAGTCTTCCCCTACCTCAGTGACTGGCTGTTGAAGGCAAGCTCACACCAGGTTGTTGTCTCCCACCTCCAGACTACTGTGAACCTCCTGCATTCGCTGGGGTTCACTATAAATGTGCCAAAGTCACACCTGACTTTCTCTCAGACGCTCCCTTGCATCTGAGCTGTTATGGAAACAGTGTGGTTTCGGGCCTATCCTCCCGAGTGCCACATGCAGGATATTCAGGCTATGATACTGATGTTTCGACCCCTGTCCTGGATTTCAGTGAGAGTGCCTCTGAGGCTGCTGGGCCTTATGACCTCCCAGATGGCATATGCGGGTTCTGAAGTGGGGCCTGAAGTTCCAGTGGACGCAGCATCAGGAGAATCTCAGAGGGGACTGCACGAGATCTGCAGTAGTGGATTTTGCAGTAGTGGCTTTTGAACTGCGATTGGGTCAGAGGCAGATACATCTCCCTTCCCCAACCAGATGTGACTGTAGTGAGAGGTGTGTCACTCCTGGGATGTGGAGCCACATGGGAGAGGCAGAGATCCAGAGGCGTCTGGTCTCTGGCGGAGTCCGAGCTCCATATCAACCTTTTTGGAGCTCAGGGCGATCAGACTAGCCCTGAAAGCATTCCTTCTCTCTCACAAAGGGAAAGTGGTGCAGGTGTTCATGGACAACACCACCGCCATGTGGTTCTGCAAGAAAAAGGGCAGGTTGAGGTCATGAACCCTTTGGCAGGAGGCCCTTCATCTCTGGACATGGCTGGAACGTCAGGGCATATCCCTGGTGGTTCAACATCTGGTGGACTCTCTGAACGTGAGAACGTTAGAGACAAACTCAGCTGTCAATGCCATCGTCAATCAAAAATGGCGTCTCCATCCAGAAGTGGCGCTAGGTCTTTTTCAGAAGTGGGGAGAGTCTTGGTTAAATTTGTTGGCCTTTGCAGAGAACACTCAATGTCCGCTGTTTTGCGTGTTGGACTTTCCAAGATGGCACTCGCCCAGCGATGCTTTTCGTCTCGAGTGGTCCTCAGGCCTCCTTTATGGCTTTCCACCAATACCACTTCTGCCAAGAGTTCTCAAGAAGATCAAGAATGACTGGGCCCAAATCATTTTTGTGGCTCCAGACTGGGCACGAATAGTTTGGTATCACGAACTCTTGAGCATGGCCATCGATCAGACCGCCTAGTCGGGAGGATCTTCTGTCGCAGCAGCAGGGGATGGCTCTCCACCCGAACCTGTCCAGTCTCTGCCTTTTTGCATGGAGAATGAGGTGTGGCAGTTGACAGCTTTTGACCTTCCGCCTGAAGTCTGCAATGTTATCTTGGCAGACAAGCCAAATTTGTGACATGGTGCACAGACTAGCCTGTTGATCCCTTCTCTGCCCCTCTTTCTCAGGTTCTTTTGTTTGTTCTTTCTCTAGCCCTGCAGGGCTCTGCTCTGGGCACCCTCAAGTGCTATTTGTCTGCCTTCTTGGCTTTCCTTCGCTTGCTTGATTAACCCTCCTTACTGTAATCTCCCATTGTGGAACGATTGCTTGAGGGTCTTACCTCCTTCCCCGTTCATAATGCCTCAGTGGGATTTGAACTTGGTTCTCCCTTATCTGGTATGCGCTCCCTTTGTGCCACTTCACAATGGTCCACTTCGCCTGCTTACTCTGAAAACATTAAAATGTGCTGTGGTTTGGCTAAGAAGCAACCCCTTGAGGGTTTGCGTGCTCACTCAACCAGGGTCATGGCTGCCACTACTGCTTTAGCATGCGGAGTTCCACTCCTGGATACCTGTCAGGTAGCAACATCGGCATCATGGCACACGTTCACTAAACACTGCTGCCTGGACAGCCAGGTCCGCAGGGACAGCTACTTTGGCCGTTCGGGCCTGCAGGTCTTCCTAGTATGAGGTTGGCTTGTAGACCCTCCTCTGGGGGTGGTTTTGTTGGGGTACACATTCGAAGGTAAGGAATTTGCAACTAGAAGTCTCTATCAGATTAACAAGTGACTTACCTTCGTTAACGATTTATCTGGTAGAGACATATTATAGTTGCATATTCCTTACCGACTCACCCATCCTCCACGTTCTGCGAACTGATTTCCAGGGACAGGAACTTCCCTTTCAGGGCCCTAGTTCCAGTGCCCCAGTATCTGTGTTCTTCATGGCTCTGCGCTTCTGGTTTGGAAAGTTGTGAAAAGAAACTGACATCAGCACACTGGGGTGGCGCTTATGTATGACCTGCGATGCCATATCCAGCAACCACAACACCAACAACGGACTTTGGGTCGACTGACGCAACTTGATGGCACGCAAAGGTGCTGTTCGAAGAAAAAACTTGGGATCCAGACTGACGCCAGGGGGAAATTCTAAGGTAAGGAATCTGCCACTAAAATATGTCTCTACCAGATAAATCATTACCGAAGGTAAGTAACTTGTTCGACATCACTACAGCAGCTAACATTTAGCATCATTCAGTTGGGAGTTTTGCTTGTGTTGAATACTTGTATTGCTTTAACTTCTGTTAGTGTGATGGGTGCTCCCTTTGCTCTTGTGTCAGTTTGAAAATACCTCTCAGTTTGGTTCTGAGACGTAGTTGTTTGTTTCTGATTCTTCTAGCTTTGTGTACAATGTTTTATAATAGTTCTAGAATATCTGATAGAGACATCTAGCCACAGATTCCTTACTTAAGAATCTTCCACAGGTGCGAGTCTGGATCCTGAAACTTTTTTCCAATAACACATCTGCACGTTGGAAGAAGGTTTCGCGTGACTCCGTATCGATGTTGCCCACCAGATGTGACATCGGAGGAGTCCATATAGCCCCTTCACCGACAACAGTTCCTTCATTTCTGCGCTTGCAACACGGATCTGGTAACAGTTGATCAGGCTTTTTTCAGCCTGCTTTGACGTTTTAGTTGACGGAACAGTGCGCTTTTCCTTCTGTGTCTTCAGGGTTTAAACCCTGTGGGTCCTGTGGATGACAAATGTCTGCCACGGACCCTCACACTATTTGTATGTGATGCCTGGGTGAGCACCATGATTCCGTAGATTATGACTCCTGTCGTCAACTTCGGCCCAAGGCCCAGTGGGATTGACGTATGAAGCTTCTGGCTGCATTGATTTGGAGCCTTGCCAGGCTTCCCGTCAACCTCGGTCTCCCTCTCGAAGTAAGGTCCGTTTGCGGGCTCATTCAAGGAGTTGTTCACTTCACACGGTAAGTCCTGACGCAAGCAGTCAAAGTCCTGGTGTCTCCCTACCTCACTACTTACGGCCTCCCTCCACTCCTCAGTGGAAAAGTCGAGGCTGAGTCCACCCCGCGTCTCCCTACTTTCCCAGGAACCGGGGTGAGTCAGACACAGATGTATGAGTATTATGTTTCCCCTCATGCTATCTTTGGGACATCACCTTCTCCTGGAGCACCTGTGGGCCCCAAGGAGATGCAGGATGCCTTAGCTGTGTCTCCGCCAATGGATTAAAGCTCTGCTTCATTTAAGCCTTCTGCTTCAGTTGTCAAAAGTCCATTCACTTGTGTATAGAGTAATTTTCTTCTTCACTCTTTCAGGGTTGTCCTGACTCTTCTGCGCTATTATTTAAGATTTCCTTCTTTTCTATAGGAATTTATCCTCTTATGGGTACTTCTCTTCTCTATGAAGATGTTCATGTTCATTGTACATGAGTATACTATGTGTTGCTTCATCAAGTCTACTTGTGGTAGAAGACTGTTATTTCCTTATTAAAAGATAATTGCCCTTTTAGTTGGCGTCTGTTTTTATCATTCGACTACCTCTAGTTATTTGTAGTTGGTGCTCACACTTTGTGAAGTGTTGTCCTTAGAGGGAATATACAAAATCAGTTGGATTACTTTTCTTACAAGATCTTTTACATTTTATGGTTTAAGTTTGGAGACCTTTCTTGATCTTCGGTAGACATGCCACTATTAATGTAGTAGGGTCATGTACTATCCTTTGTCTCCCCTAGACTATTGAGTCTTCTTCATATTTATTATCTTATACTACCATATGATACTATTACTTTATGATGATGTCTCAAGCAATTTGCACTTCTCTGGTGGTTTGGAGGGCTGTTGACTTACTGAGCGCTATAATACCTACTTTAGGTACCATTCTGTTATGTCAGTATTGTCGCCGGTTTCTTAATATATATATGTTCGATGGCATGTGTAGCTGCAGATACACATGCTGTGCACAGTCCGCCGTCTGGTGTTACAGCTCGGAGTGTTACAAGTTGTTTTTCTTCGAAGAAGTCTTTTCGAGTCACGAGACCGAGGGACTCCTCCTACTTCGATTCCATTGCGCATGGGTGTCGACTCCATCTTAGATTGTTTTTTTTCCGCCATCGGGTTCGGACGTGTTCCTTTTCGCTCCGTGTTTCGGGTCGGAAAGTTAGTTAGAATCTCGGAAAAAAACGTCGGTATTGTTTGCGTTCGGTATCGGGTTAGTTAGAACAAATCGACACCGAATTTTGAAGAGCTCCGGTGGCCCTTCGGGGTTTTTTCGATCCCCCGTCGGGGCCTGGTCGGCCCGGCCACGTGCGACTTCAAGGCTCATGGAACGGACCCCATTCCGTTTCTGCCCAAAATGCCATCACAAGTATCCGTATACGGATCACCATCTGGTCTGTAACTTGTGCTTGTCCCCCGAGCACAAGGAGGATACTTATGAAGCCTGTCGAGCGTTTCGGTCGAGGAAGACGCTGAGAGACCGAAGAGCCAGGAGACTACAAATGGCGTCCACGCCGACAGGTCAAGATCGTTTCGAGGAGGAAGAAGCTTTCTCTGTCCGCGAGTCGGATTCGGAAGAACTCGACGCCGAAGAAACAACCAAAACCGTGAGTAAGACGTCGAAAATCAAGACTCACGAGAAGTCTACAAAAGCCCAGGGGACGCCACCGCCAACAGGCCATGGCTTAACCCGAAAAATAGGTGACCCATCCAAGGCACCGAAAAAGGGCATGCTGGTGTCGAAGTCATCCGACTCCGGTCGAGATACCGCCACACAGCAACCTCGGAGCCGAGACAGCGGCTCCGAGAAACTTTGGCACAGAGACAGCGGCACCGAAGAATTTTGGCACCGAGACACGCCGAAAACAAAGAAGGTTTCTTCGGAGCCTAAAAAGACTTCCGAAAAGGTTTCGGTTCCGAAACAGCCAGCCTCGGAGCCGAAAACTAGTTCCAATACAGAGGAACAAGGACTAACCTCCCAATTACATCGATTTGGAGAGGAGCTTCAATCTGCAGAGCCTGACTACACACAAAGAAGGCTTCATATTCATGAGGACACAGGGAAGATAACCACTCTTCCCCCAATCAAAATAAAAAGGAAACTTGCCTTTCAACAAAAGGACAAGCAACCACAGGTAAAGGTGGCAAAGAAAACAACCCCACCACCGTCTCCACCACCATCAGTACATGCATCACCAGCAACAACTCCACCACTGATGCACTCACCAGCTCATACCACAATGAGTCAGGATGATCCCGATGCATGGGACCTCTACGATGCTCCAGTGTCTGACAATAGCCCAGACTCTTATCCTACAAAACCGTCACCACCTGAGGACAGTACATCCTATACACAGGTGGTCGCAAGGGCAGCCGAGTTTCACAATGTGTCCTTACATTCGGAACCAATTGAGGATGACTTTCTCTTTAACACCCTATCCTCCACCCATAGCCAATATCAAAGCCTTACCATGCTCCCAGGAATGCTAATACATTCAAAACAAATATTTCAGGATCCAGTTAAAGGCAGAGCCGTAACTCCAAGGGTGGAGAAAAAATATAAGCCACCGCCCACTGATCCAATATATATTACAACACAACTAACACCAGACTCAGTAGTTGTGGGGACAGCTCGTAAGAGAGCCAACTCTCATACCTCAGGCGACGCACCACCTCCAGACAAGGAGATCCGCAAATTTGATGCTGCGGGAAAAAGGGTTGCAGCACAAGCAGCAAATCAGTGGCGTATCGCCAATTCACAAGCACTTTTGGCAAGATACGACAGGGCTCATTGGGATGAAATGCAACATTTCATCGAACACTTACCCAAGGAGTTCCAAAAAAGAGCGCAACAGGTGGTGGAAGAGGGACAAAGTATCTCAAATAATCAGATACGGTCTTCCATGGATGCAGCAGATACAGCTGCAAGGACAATAAACACTGCAGTCACAATACGAAGGCACGCATGGCTGCGCACTTCTGGGTTCAAACCGGAAATCCAGCAGGCTGTGCTCAATATGCCGTTTAATGAACAGCAATTGTTTGGGCCGGAGGTAGACACTGCCATCGAAAAACTCAAGAAGGACACCGATACAGCCAAAGCCATGGGCGCACTCTACTCCCTGCAGAGCAGAGGCAGATTTCGGAAAACACCTTTTAGGGGAGGGTTTCGAGGTCAACCCACAGAAACCACAACCTCACAAACAAGGCCTACCTACCAGGGTCAATACCAGAGGGGAGGTTTTCGGGGGCAATTTAGAGGGGGCCAATTCCCAAAAAATCGAGGAAAATTCGAAGTCCCCAAAACCCCTCAAAATAAGCAGTGACTCACAAGTCACACACCCCCATCACATAACACCTGTGGGGGGAAGACTAAGCCAATTTTACAAACTTTGGGAGGAAATAACAACAGACACTTGGGTCTTAGCAATTATCCAGCATGGTTATTGCATAGAATTTCGCCAATTCCCTCCAAACGTCCCACCGAAAACACACAATATGTCAAAACAACATATATATCTTCTAGGACTAGAAGTTCAAGCATTGCTACAAAAGGACGCAATAGAATTAGTACCAACTCAACAAAAAAACACAGGAGTTTACTCACTGTACTTTCTAATACCCAAAAAGGACAAAACTCTGAGACCAATACTAGATCTCAGAACACTAAATACCTACATAAAATCAGACCACTTTCACATGGTCACGTTACAAGACGTAATACCACTGCTCAAACAGCAAGACTACATGACAACATTAGATCTAAAAGATGCGTATTTCCATATACCAATACATCCTTCACACAGGAAATACCTAAGGTTCGTATTCCAAGGAATACATTACCAATTCAAAGTGTTGCCATTCGGAATAACAACTGCGCCAAGAGTTTTTACAAAATGTCTGGCAGTAGTAGCTGCACATATCAGAAGGCAGCAAATACATGTGTTCCCGTACTTAGACGACTGGCTAATCAAAACCAACACGCTAAAACAGTGTTCACAGCACACAAAATATGTCATACAAACCCTTCACAGGCTACGTTTCTCCATCAACTACGCGAAGTCACACCTTCTGCCGTGTCAAACGCAGCAATACTTAGGAGCGACAATCAACACAGCAAAAGGGATTGCCACTCCAAGTCCACAACGGGTTCAAACATTTCACAAAGTAATACAGACCATGTATCCAACACAAAAGATACAAGTCAGAATGGTAATGAAACTACTAGGCATGATGTCTTCATGCATAGCCATTGTCCCAAACGCAAGATTGCACATGTGTCCCTTACAACAGTGCCTAGCATCACAATGGTCACAAGCACAGGGTCAACTTCTAGATCTGGTGTTGATAGACGCCAAACATACATCTCGCTTCTATGGTGGAACAGTACAAATTTAAACCGAGGGCGGCCTTTCCAAGACCCAGTGCCACAACACGTCATAACAACAGATGCTTCCATGACAGGGTGGGGAGCACACCTCAATCAACACAGCATCCAAGGACAATGGGACATACATCAGAGACAGTTTCACATAAATCACTTGGAAATGTTAGCAGTATTTCTAGCGCTGAAAGCATTTCAACCCATAATAACCCAAATATACATTCTTGTCAAAACAGACAACATGACAACAATGTATTATCTAAACAAACAAGGAGGGACACACTCGACACAGTTGTGCCTCCTAACACAGAAAATATGGTATTGGGCGATTCACAACCACATTCGCCTAATAGCACAATTTATTCCAGGGATTCAGAACCAGTTGGCAGACAATCTCTCTCGAGATCACCAACAAACCCACGAATGGGAAATTCACCCCCAAATACTAAACAATTACTTTCAAATTTGGGGAACACCTCAAATAGATCTATTTGCAACAAAGGAAAACTCAAAATGCCAAAACTTCGCATCCAGATACCCACAAGATCAATCCCAAGGCAATGCTCTATGGATGAACTGGTCAGGGATCTTTGCATACGCTTTTCCCCCTCCCCCTCTCCCTCTCCTTCCATATGTAGTAAACAGGTTGAGTCAAAACAAACTCAAACTCATACACAACACTACTAGACCTGTCATTAGTACCTCATGTCAAACTACCCAACAAACCAGATCTGTTAACACAACACAAACAACAGATCAGACATCCAAATCCAGCATCTTTGAATCTAGCAATTTGGCTCCTGAAATCCTAGAATTCGGACACTTGCACCTCACACAAGAATGTATGGAGGTCATAAAACAAGCTAGGAAACCTACCACTAGACACTGCTACGCAAACAAGTGGAAAAGATTTGTGTATTACTGCCAGAATAATCAAATTCAGCCATTAACCGCATCTCCAAAAGATATAGTTGGATATTTACTCCATTTGCAAAAATCAAATCTAGCTTTCTCTTCCATAAAAATACATCTCACCGCAATATCAGCTTACCTACAAATTACTCATTCAACTTCACTATTTAGAATACCAGTCATTAAAGCGTTTATGGAAGGCTTAAAGAGAATCATACCACCAAGGACACCACCTGTTCCTTCATGGAACCTCAACATTGTCTTAACAAGACTCATGGGTCCACCTTTCGAGCCCATGCATTCTTGTGAAATGCAATACTTAACGTGGAAAGTTGCATTTTTGATTGCCATCACATCTCTAAGAAGAGTGAGCGAGATTCAAGCATTTACCATACAAGAACCGTTTATTCAGATACATAAAAATAAAGTAGTTCTAAGAGCAAATCCAAAATTTTTACCAAAGGTTATCTCACCGTTCCACTTAAATCAAACAGTAGAATTACCAGTGTTCTTCCCACAACCAGATTCTGTAGCTGAAAGAGCACTACATACATTAGACATCAAAAGAGCACTAATGTACTACATTGACAGAACGAAACTAATTAGAAAAACAAAACAACTATTTATTGCCTTTCAAAAACCTCATACAGGAAATCCAATTTCAAAACAAGGCATTGCTAGGTGGATAGGTAAGTGTATTCAAACCTGCTATCTTAAAGCAAAAAAAGAGCTGCCTATTACACCAAAGGCACACTCAACCAGAAAGAAAGGGGCTACCATGGCCTTTCTAGGAAATATTCCAATGAACAAAATATGTAAGGCAGCAACATGGTCTACGCCTCATACATTTACCAAGCACTACTGTGTAGATGTGTTAACTGCACAACAAGCCACAGTAGGTCAGGCTGTACTAAGAACATTATTTCAAACTACTTCAACTCCTACAGGCTGAACCACCGCTTTTGGGGAGATAACTGCTTACTAGTCGGTGCACAGCATGTGTATCTGCAGCTACACATGCCATCGAACGGAAAATGTCACTTACCCAGTGTACATCTGTTTGTGGCATGAGTCGCTGCAGATTCACATGCGCCCACCCGCCTCCCCGGGAACCTGTAGCCGTTTAGAAGTAGATCTTGAACATTTGTACATTTGTAAATATATTACTTTAACCTTTATTATGTACATACGTATTCATTCCATTGCATGGGCACTATTACTAATATACACAACTCCTACCTCACCCTCTGCGGGGAAAACAATCTAAGATGGAGTCGAAGTAGGAGGAGTCCCTCGGTCTCGTGACTCGAAAAGACTTCTTCAAAGAAAAACAACTTGTAACACTCTGAGCCCAACACCAGACGGCGGACTGTGCACAGCATATGAATCTGCAGCGACTCATGCCACGAACAGATATACACTGGGTAAGTGACATTTTCCATCTATTGATCTATCTATATATATAAAAAAAAATTGTCACTACTGAGGGATTTATTTATTTTCCTCCTATGTTAGAATATATATATTAGGGATAACTTAAATGTATTTGTATTAGCTCTAGTTAATTTTCCCAGGGAAAGGACCGCTTAGATGCTAATGGTTGGTATTGTTGTCTTCAATTTATTTTTGAAGTGAGCATTTTTGGCTTTGACCTTCTGTGTTTGTAGGGTAGGTCTGGTTAGAGTATACCTTTATATGACAGAGATACATTGCTCAGTGGCAAGGCCTCTGTTACAAAACAGTTGTAGAAGCAGTTTGTATCTGGTAATAAGAGCAAATACATTTATCTTCATTGGGTCATTTGGCAAAATTGTCCTTCTGTCATGGGTAACGTTTTCCCCATCTTTTCATTGTCTTTATCTTTCATTACTACAGCCCTTTCCATATTTCTTATGGAATGATCATGCATGAGTTTGGATCCCATTAATGGTTCAGATAGTTTTGTATTCATATTCTAATCTGGCTGCTTACACAGATTGGGTCATACTATCATGGATAATTTTATTCCCATGCTTTTTAATGTCTTATGATTTATTTACATGTGGTCACTTCCACGTGTTGCGAATTATGTTTTTGCTCACCTGAATTATTGTGAATGTCCGGTCTTTTTATCTCTAGACCGCTTCTGTTCTAGTGAGGGACTTTTGATAGTCTGGGTTACAGGTTATATTATCTCCATGTTTTCAATGTTTTCATGACTTGTTCTAACTGTTGGCCTTTACACAGTTTTTAGTAAAGAGTATGTGATTACCCATATGTATTTTTATGAATGCACAGTCTATTTCTCTTATTCTAGAGCAGTTTTCTTCTGTTTAGAGACTCTCAATTGAATCCGTTTGCAGACCCTCCTCTGTGGATGGTATGTCTTTGGTATCTGATTCTAAATTAAGAAATCTGCGGCTAGATGTCTCTGTCAGATGAACAAGTTACTTAACTTCAGTAACGCATTATCTGGTGGGAACAGGATCTAGCTGCAGATTCCTTAATGGTTCTACGCAATCTGCGAAATGAGTACTCTTTGGTCTCGGAGATTTCGTTATGGAAATCTACACCTTGAATTATTAATTCAGTGATTATTCGACACAAGAGTGTCTTTTATTGTGGCACTCTGTTTCAATAGGCAGTTTCTGTATGTGGCTCCACCTTTTGAGCATGGAAAATAGTCACATAAGAAACTGACATCGGCAAGGCGGGTTATATGGACTCCAGTGATGTCACATCTGGTGGATGACATTGATACGGAGTCGCTCAATGCCCTCTTCCGACACGCAGACATGCTATGGGGAAAAAAGTTTCCTGAGCAGGCTCGTGCCTGGGGAAGGTTCTAAAGTAAGGAATCTGTGGCTTGATCCAGCGATGGTTGATAGAGGGGTCGGCATAGAGGCTCCATCTGATACATGTCCGTGCCTCTGCCAGCAGAAACATGCTCTATTTGAACTTGAAAACTTGCAAAGGAGAAGCAAACATACAGTCTCATTGACACCTTATCTTCCTTCCCCAAAAGTCAACAGGGAATAAAATGCACAAACGTGGTATTCACACCTCTCTGTCTTTATTTCCACTCAGGAAGACTGTGTCTTTCACAGCTTCTCTCTGGGTCGACTGCCACAGAGGCTGTCCCTTATACCAGCAAGAGAGAGGAAAAAATACACCCAGGGATGGGGGCATAAAATGTCCAAGATGCACTTGTGAAGCCCCTTTAGTTAATAACATTCCCATTTTTGGTCCTATGTGACTGCTGAGTGAGAAAAAACAGTGAGTGTTTTGCTATTTTTTGTTTAAATATGTCTAACATCATAAGCAAGCACTTGCAATGGAATAGGTCTTGCATTCGCGAGAGTTAGAGCTATTGGTGTTGTAAATGACAATGTCTTTTACCTATGTGTGTTGGTTTGGAGTTGAGTAGATGTATGTGGTGTGGAGTTGAATTATCTGGGTTGTATTGGAATTGTTGGTTGTGGAATTGTGTGGTGTGGAGTGTATTTGTGTAGTATAATTGTGGCATGGTGAATAGATAAGGGTGAGAGCTGCACAAAATAGATAAAAAAATTAGAGAGGGATAGCTAGTTTCTGCAGGAAGTGGTCATTGAACTAGAGACAGAGGAGCAGAAAGAGTGTGTGTGAAAGAGAGAAAGAAGGGGAGAGCAGGCCATATACTCCTAATGAGGGACTACCTGTATTCACAGAGCACACCCTAAGAAGATGTGTAGAGCATGGGTTTGAGGGACAGAAACTTTTAAAAGACCCAAAAATGAAAGTGTGTTTAGTATGTGTGAGTAGGCAGTTTAGAGAGGCAATAGGGATTGTGTGGGAGGGACAAGAGGGGCCAGTGGGATAGCGAAATGAGAGGGGGTAGTGGCAGTGTGAGGGAGAGATGAGAAGGGCAGTGTGTGTGCGGGGAAGATGTGACAGGGTTGTTGGAAATGCAAGGGAGAGCTGTGTTGGATTGCTATTGTTTATTGTGTAATTGTGTGGCATGAAACTCCCAGCTCAATTGAGTCAGAAATTCTACAGTTTAATGCATTTCCGGAACCATTTTATCTAACACGTGGTGTGTCCACATTGTGTTTTTGGTGAGGAGAAAGGAACGGGAATGATGGATGAGAGAAGGAGGGAGGAGGTCAATGATGGATGGATGGACGAATGGACGTTGGATGGATGAGAGGAGATGAGGGGATTGATGGATGGAGAGGACGTGGAATGGAATGGGTGATAGAAGGATAGAGGTGATGGATGACTCAAGGGGTGGATGGTACTGAGTGGATGGATGGGAAAGAGATGGATGGAGAGTTTGCCATTGGACGGATAAGAGGAGAGACGAGGTGGTGCATGGATAGACTGTCACTTTATTTTAGTTTCTCTAACTGCAAAGTGAGAGGATTTTTGCACACACTAATCCCCTAAAGTAAAAAAAAAAAAAATAAGCAACACTTTGTCATAAGACTTTGTCTGACTTGACGTCTGTCTCTAAAGGAAAAGCAAATGAGACAAGAAAAGTAACAATTTCAAGGCATCTCCTTTATGGCTTGGACTTTCGCGAGTCACAGTTTGGACACTGGTGCCTTACAGTTATCCATGGCAATGATGCAGGCTGAGACCCTGTTTACATTTCAATGGTGATTTTTTTTTTTCTTCTATTATGTAACCCACATGTGAAGCTTGTATATATGAAATGGGTATCATTAGGTTATGGGGTCTGGGGAGAGAGAAAAGAGAGAGAAACGCGTAGAGACGAACTACTGGCACTGGATGCCATGTTGGAAGATAAGGGTACTACACAGCGGTACTCCTTTGATAGGAGGAGGAGCGTCACGCACCGGGTCCGAAGGCTTATTGGCGAATCGCAGTCCTGGAAGGGATTGATTATAAAAATAAAAAATATATAGTTCTGGCACACATCACAAGAACGCACTTAAAAAAATCGTTGTTACTTTGCAATTTGAGAAGGGCACAGTCAATAGCCAGAAGCGTCATGTATCCACGTTTAAAACGCGTCAACTGCAACGAATTTCTGTTTTTATGTTCCTGTTCTTACTTCATCTTGCGTACATGTAAACGTTCCGATAGGGTTCGGAGAAACAGTTCAGAAACAAGACAATGTGTGCGTATTTTAGGGTAGATTGCGGTGTCCATATTAGGCGAAATTAAACACCATTCCAGGATCTGACATTGATGTATTTTTTAGTCACATGCGGTCCAGTGTTTAATAAAGTAAGTGCATTGTAAGGGTCCTTGTCTAAACTGCTACGCTTTAAAAGTGACTGTATTGAGAGAGAGAGAGAGATTCGAGGTTCAAAACAAGATTTTAATTTCTAGCACGTTGTCATGGCAAATGTGTTTGAAACAACTGCAGGGTTTCTTTCACTGGAGCTCAGGCTGGATTCTCTGCTCACTATTAGCTGCTGAGGGCTGCTCTGCTGTGGCAGTAAGAGCCCTGCAAGGCTGAGGGAAAGGGCTCAGTCCAGAAGCGCTGCTGGGAACCAAAAACAAGGAAAAAAATAAAACAAACTCTTCTGCATAAGCCCAGGGCTACCTACGTTTGAATGTCCGCAGACAGCATGCCATCTAATTTGTCATAGCGAAAACGCAGTTAACCCCAGGTAAAGGAAGCTGCTAGGATGCAAAGGGAAATGCAATTCTATATTTAGCTTTGTGAGGCGATGTAAATGTAACAGGTATAGTAGGGGACCTTGGCTGCCTTTTACATGCTGTGTCAATTGCTAAGAAATTGCAAAATCTTTTAAAGTGAGGTGCACTTACAAAGGGGGCATGTGCCTTGAGATTTGACGTATGTCGACTTGCCACACCATGATCTTGCGTGGCACCTGTTATGGTTGTTAGGCCACCTCTATCTAGCACTACTCACTCTAACTTAGATTAGGAAGATGCCTCAGTCACTCTGAGCTCACCCCCACAATGGTGAGTGTGAATAAAAATGTTTCTAGCTTATGCGTCAAGAATTTTCAATTCTATTAAGGACACGGAGGCGAGGATTATGCTATCTCTTTCTTTACTGAAATATTCACAGCAGCCAATGAAATCACAACAAACAGAAAAACATTTCCCAAGATGCCCAAGTCCTTGCATCACATGTACCAATCACCTAATGTGACCTTAGTCTTTATAAGTCTTAACCACAAACGTCATATCCTCTTTCTTTGATCAAACCAATAACTTTAAACTCTTTTCCAATAACCTTCTTCTGCAATGGATGATACAGAATCTTATCCTTGAATGGAACATCCAACAAAAGATAAACCAGACTGATCCTCAAGTCAGCTTCTTACTCATGGAAGGAATGAACTTTTAAAATGCAGATACCAGGATGAAACCATCAAGAATTCTTCTGATCCGAACCTGAAATAAGTGAAAAACACAGGACGGTAATATCTCACAATGGTAGAAAAAACAGTAACCACAAAACTTTCCCACTTCAATCCCCAATATATCACACTGGGAAGGGTATAAATGAATAGGGTACATAAACATATAAATACAAATACCTTTATTCATTAGAGGGTGGGATAATCCTTGCCTCCGTGTCCTTAATAGAATTGAAAATTCTTGACGCGTAAGCTAGAATTTCTTTTATTCTATATCAGGACTGGAGGATCGGATTATGCTAGTTCAAAGCTGACCCATAACAGAGGCCACATCTAGCACAGGCTTAAAATAAAACTTACGAAAAGTACCCTCAGACGACCAGTCTGCTGTTTTCATGATGTCTTCCAGACTAGAACCTAGAGCAAATGATTTCGACGCCATGGCTCCTCTAACTGAATGAGCACCGAAATGGCTGGTATCAATACCTGCTTCATTCATTAGCCACTTTATCCATCTCGCAAGAGTGGCAGAGGAAACTGGTTTAAATGGCTTCTGTAAAGCAATTAAGACTTGCCCATTCATGCTTTGACTAAACTCCTCTGTAACCACTTCATAATCTTTAAGACATTGTACCACACATAAGGATAGGATACTGACCTGCAATTAGTCTTAGTTCTCCTGGAAATATTGAAGGTAACACCTTCTGGAGAGTAAATTCTACCAGATAAGTCTAATGCTCTAACATCTGAAACCCTCTTACATGAGACTAAACATAGCAACATAGTCAGCTTGGCTGAAAGCTGTTTGCAAGATAAATATTTGTTACTGGGCCAAGAATCTAAAAATGTTAATACAATGTTCACATCCCAAAGAACAGAATATTTGGCTTGGGGGGGGGGGGTTCGAAAAACGAATACCTCTCAACAGCTTACACACCAGGGGATGTTCACCTACCAGTTTACCATCAATGTGAATATGACCCGAGGAAATTGCCGATCTGAAATTATTAATCGTCCTATAGGCCAGACCTGAAGAAGCTAATTCAGCCAAAAAATTGATAATTAAATCAATACTTGACTCCAAGGGATTAATACCCCTTCCATTGCACCAACTATCCCATCTACGCCATGCAGAAGCATACCTCTTGTGGGTGCTAGCTGCCCAGGCCTGCTTGATATAGCTTTCAGCTTGTTGCGAAAGTCCTGGGGTTTTCCATCTTGTCCTGAAACCCTCCATGCCATCAACGTTAGAGTCCCTGATACAATCAAGGGATGTTGAAGGCCCTCCAGACTCAACAGCAGGTTCTGACGAGGAGGAATGAGCAATGGCAGAGCACATGCTAATTGAAGTGCAATAGGGAACCAAGGCTGAGACCTCCACAATGGAGTCACCAGGATCAGATCTGCCTTCTGCCTCCGAACTTCAGACAGGACTCTGGGGATCAAGAGAAATGGAGGGAATGCATACTCAGAACAGGGTACCAATTCTGTAAAAAGGCATCTGTCACTATAGCCTGTGGATCTGGTCTCCAGCTGTAGAACTTCGGGGTCTGAGTGTTGAAGCGAGACGCAAAGAGATCTATCTCGCAACAACCCCATTCCTGGACTATCTGTTGGTAAATCATAGGATCCAGTCTCCAATCACTGGGATCTGTCAGGTATCTGGAGTTCCAATCTGCTATTATGTTCTGATCTCCCGGAAGATATTCTGCCAGTACCACTAACCTGTGACTCAAACAGTAATGCCAAAACTCCTTGGCTATCTCCACAAGAACTCTGGATTTCGTTCCCCCCAACTTGTTGACATAACGTACTGCCGAAATATTGTCCATTCTCAGAAGAATGCAGCAGTCTGTCTTGAGTGGGGATAAGCTCTTTATCGCAAAGGAACCCGCTAGAAGTTCTAAGCAATTGATGTGAAGATCTTGTTCCTTCATTGACCAACGGCCCCCTGTCACTACTGAGCCGCAGCGGGCTCCCCAACCCCACTGGCTGGGGTCTGATTCTATGACAATTTCTGGTTGAGATCCGAATATGGCCCTGCCATTCCATGATTCCATGTGGTGAAGCCACCACTGAATCTCTTCCTTGACCTCTGGGGTCAGAGGAATCAAAGCTGAGTAACTCAAACCCTGTCTCAAGTATTGGATCTTCAGTCTCTGTAGAGCTCGATAATGCAAGGGGCAGGAAAAATTGCCTGAATGGAGGAGGCTAACAGGCCCACCAGACAAGCAATGTTCCTTAGAAAAATTGTCGGACTGAGTAAAGCCGATCTCAACTCCCTCTTGATGTTGCGAATTTTTAACGCAGGAAGAATCAATTGCGAGAGAATTGAATTGATCTTGAAACCCAAAAACTCTATCACTTGGGATGGTTTCAACAATGACTTCTGCGCATTGATAAGGAAACCTAAATCCTATAACAGACTGATTGTCTAATTCAAATGCGTCAACAAAGTCAGGGAGTCTTGCGCCATCAATAAGATGTCGTCCAGGTATATGATAAGGCGAACACCCTTGGTTCTCAACCATTCCACCACTGGTCTCAACAGTTTTGTGAAACACCATGGGGCCGAAGACAGGCCGAATGGGAGAGCCGTGAACTCCATCCGATGACCCTTCCACTGAAATTGAAGGAATCTCCTGTGAGGGGCAAAAATCGGAATTGAGAGGTACGCATCCTTTAGATCTAACCGAACCATCCAGTCCCCTTCTAAAAGGATATCTCTTAACATGTGAATCCCTTCCATCTTGAAGTGTCTGTACACTAATCAAGAATTTAAGTCTTTTAAATTCAACACCAGACGATGACCTTCTCCCTTCTTGTCTACTACAAAGATGGGATTGCAGAACCCGGAGGGGTTGTAAAAATTACTGCTCCTTTGTTTAATAAAGCTTGCACCTCTAAACCTATAAAATTCTGATTTTTTTGGGGTGGAAAAACTCATATTTACAGGAGGGGATAATTGGATAGGGGTGCTGATAAATTCCAGGTGAAAACCTGTCACAGTCTGAATAACCCAAGGATCCCCAGAGATCTCTTTCCATTTGCCCACAAACAGTCTCACTCTTCCTCCAAGCATAACTTGTGAATGGTGAATAATGCTTACCGGTAAAGGAGGAGTCTTGAATAGCTCCTTGTTGACCTCTGCGGTGTCCCCTGCGGAATCTGGACCTCCCACCTCGGGGGTGGGAAGGGTAAAACATGGCATCTGATTGGTCTCCGGACCAGTTACCTCTACCTCTCGGGTAATAGTTTTGGGGACTGACAAAACCACCTCGGCCGGGCATTCGTCCGCCATAACGCCCAGCCCTGATAAAAAGGCCTCTCCTAAAAACTTTTTTGAGGGACAACTGAGCCTTATCAAGGGTGGAGAAGGTAGAGCAAAATTTTGCCAGTTCTTTAATGAAGGACAAGCCAAAAAGGAGACCTTCGGCCGCCGGACCCACTTCTGAAGATGCCAAATCTACTAACTTTGGATACATTCGCATGAGTATAGACTTTCTGCGCTCTGTGGAAATAGCACAATTAGTGTTACCCAACAGGCACATCGCTCTCTGAGCCCAGCCTAAGAGGACGTCTGTGTTAACAGGGGTGTCCGACTCCTTGGAAGCGACAGCCAAATCTAAGATTTTTGTTAGCGGGCCTGACATATCAAGTAATTTATCTTGACAGAGGCGCCGCGATCTGTCTAAGCCTTTTTTGGGATCCTTCGCGTATTTTTTCAAAATTTTTACCATAGTTGGGTTAATTTCAGGAGTGTCCGTCACATTATTGTCCAGATCTGGTCTAGGGCATTCCGCCTTAAGTCAAGAGCAAACCTCCTTATCAAAGCTTTTTCTTATGTTTGCGTGCACATATTGAGCAACTTCCGAAGATGGAACCCAATTAAAGGACCTAGGGTGCATAATATAACAAATGAAGGGTCGTAGGCTGTTTTTTGGCTTTTTTACTGGGAGCTGATTCGTTTGTCATCCGAATCAGGATCGTCAGAATCCCCAGAAGAGGAAGAATCCTGTCGAGTGCTATAGTTATGTTCCGCACTCCTTTTTCTTACGCAATTTTTCAAACATATCTGCATGTAAATCTCCAGAAGGATCATCCCTTACCAGGTTCTTAGATTTAGCCTTGGACTTTGAAGGGTACCTTAGGAATAGTTTCTTCAGAGAGGGGGGATGCTTTGCCAGCCATCCAGCCCTGAGATTGGGCGTATTCTAACAATTGCCCTGAGAATGGGCCAAGCGCTCTCACCAAGGCATCATTAACTGACTGTTGCACTCTGGAATCTAGTCCCTCAACCAAATTCACCTCCAATTGGTTGTCAGTATCGTCAGGGTAGTAGTAGTACCCTGCATCCTGGTCGCTCCACTGAGCCATAGGTATTATTAATAGACTCACAATACCGTCAGAAAAATAGAGGGGGAGTGAAAAACCCCTTACACGCACTTTAGAATGTATATAAATATATACAAACATATAAATATAAGTATAAATATATATATATATATACCAAAGGCAAATGTAGATGTAAATGTGGAGGAAGCTGCCTGTGAGCAACACTCTAGGCAAAGCGTTATTTCAATTTTACAACCCAGCAAGGATTTAAGCTGGGCGTCAGGGAGGTGCCGTAACTCTCTGTCTGCCAAAAAATGCAAACTTCGATGCCCAGCGCGCCGCTCAGAAAACGAACCGATCTCCTTGAGGAACACAGGGAAAGGAGATCGGCTCGTCAGGAACGCGCGCACACGGCAACCCTCGTTGCCATAGTAAACACACTACGTGCTAGGCGCGTAGAGCACTCCCTTCACTCCACCAGAACCGGGGTCATAAATCAGAGCCAAAACTCGGCGGAAAGCCGATAAAACCTTTAAACTAAATTGGAAAAGCGAGCGGAATCGCGTCACTTGAAAATTCAGCAAATACAAATATCGATTGATTAACTGCATACAATATAAGACATAAAGAGCGTAAAATGTTACTTAACTGCTGCGAAGCAGCAAAGAAAGAGGGTATGACGTTTGAGGTTAAGGCTTATAAAGACTAAGGTCACATTAGGTGATTGGTACATGTGATGCAAGGACTTGGGCATCTTGGGAAATGTAGTTTTTTTGTTTGTTGTGATTTCACTGGCTGCTGTGAATATTTCAGTAAAGAAAGAGATAGCATAATCCTCGCCTCCGTGTCCTTAATAGAATTGAAAATTCTTGACTCATAAGCTAGAAACATTTGTATTCACACTCACCATTGTGGGGGTGAGCTCAGAGTGACTGAGGCATCTTCCTAATCTAAAGATAGCATAATCCGAGCCTCCGGTCCTGATATAGAATTTAAGATAATCATGATATCCTTAATTCACCTATTTACACATTCTGTGTGGTCGTCAGCAAAGCAGCTGTCAAATTGAAATTGCGTATAAACCTGCTAAATGCAGGTATAAAGCACAATGGATCACAATAACCAGGTAGTATAACAATTGTCTTGTCAGGAGGTCCCTTGCCTCACCACGGACCCAGTAGTTGTTTTGTAAGTTAAGTAGGTAACAGTTGAACCACTGTACCTAATGAAGGCTACTCTAGTGACAAAAGTGTGTGATCTTGGGCTAATCATTACAGGTTTCTCCTGTGGCTATTAGTATATGTGCCTCACTTGGTAGTACCCTTGACCGGTTTAACCCCTTCGCTGCCAGGCCTTTTCCCCCTCCTGTGCCAGGCCTTTTTTTTTCCTTATTTGGAATAGTTCTCGCTTAGGCCCTCATAACTTTTTGTCCACATAAGCTACCCACGCCAAATTTGCGTCCTGTTTTTCCAACAACCTAGGGATTCTAGAGGTACCCAGACTTTGTGGGTTCCCCTGAAGGAGGCCAAGAAATTAGCCAAAATACAGTGAAAATTTCGTTTTTAAAAAACAAATGGGAAAAAAGGGCTGCAGAGGAGGGCTTGTGGTTTTTTCCCTGAAAACGGCAACAACAAAGGGTTTGCGGTGCTAAAATCACCAGCTTCCCAGCTTTCAGGAACAGGCAGACTTGAATCAGAAAACCCAATTTTTCAGCACAATTTTGGCATTTTACTGGGACATACCCAATTTTTACGATTTTTTTTGTGCTTTCAGCCTCCTTCCAGTCAGTGACAGAAATGGGTGTGAAACCAATGCTGGATCCCAAAAACCTAAACATTTCTGAAAAGTAGACAAAATTCTGAATTGAGCAATGGGTAATTTGTGTAGATCCTACAAGGGTTTCCTGCAGAGAATAACAACTGAAATAAAAAAATATTGAAATTGAGGTGAAGAAAACAGCAATTTTCTCTGCGTTTTACCCTGTAACTTTTTCTTGCAATGTCAGATTTTTGAAAGCAATATACTGTTACGCCCACTGGACTCTTCTGGTTGCGGGGATATATAGGGCTTGTAGGTTAATCAAGAACCCTAGGCACCCAGAGCCAAAAAATGAGCTGCACCTTGCAGTGGGTTTTCAATCTATACCGGGTATACAGCAATTCATTTGCTGAAATATAAAGAGTCAAAAATAAGTATCAAGAAAACCTTTGTATTTCCAAAATGGGCACAAGATGAGGTGTTGAAGAGCAGTGGTTATTTGCACATCTCTGAATTCTGGGGTGCCCATAATAGACTGTGAATTACAGGGCATTTCTCAAATGGACGTCTTTTTTGCCCACTGTCTTATATTTGGAAGGAAAAATGTAGAGAAAGACAAGGGGCAATAACAATTGTTTTGCTATTCTATGTTCCCCCAAGTCTCACGATAAAAGTGGTACCTCACTTGTGTGGGTAGGCCTAGTGCCCGCAGCAGGAAATGCCCCAAAACATAAAGTGGACACATCACATTTTCTCAAAGAAAACAGAGGTGTTTTTTGCAAAGTGCCTACCTGTGGATTTTGTCCTCTAGCTCAGCCGCCACCTAGGGAAACCTACCAAACCTGTGCATTTCTGAAAACTAGAGACCTAGGGGAATCCAGGATGGGGTGACTTGTTGAGCTCTCACCAGGTTCTGTTACCCAGAATCCTTTGCAAACCTCAATGTGGCTAAAAAACACTTTTTCCTCACATTTCAGTGACAGAAAGTTCTGGAATCTGAGAGGAGCCACAAATTTCCTTCCACCCAGCGATCCCCCAAGTCTCCCGATAAAAATGATACCTCACTTGTGTAGGTGGGCCAAGTGTTTGTGACAGGGAAGAGCCAAAAACACGTCGAAATTGAGGGGAAACCAAAGTGGGTCCAAAAGGGCAGTTTGAAAAAAAACATTTTTAGGCTGACAAGTGCAGCAGAAATGTTATCGGTATAGATGAGACAATGCTGGATGGTAGGAATTTTGTGGATTACTGCAGATTCCGGAAGGTTCCATCACAAAAATATGGGAAAAATGTGTGCTTTCCAGCAAAGTTGCAGGTTTGCAGGGCATTGTGGGTAAGGAAATGGTGCAGGTGCATGTGAAGCACACCACCCTGGAATCAACTAGATGTTTAGTTTTCCGTTGAGTCTAGGTCTTGTGGATTTTTCTACATGGCAGCGTCCTAAAGTAAAAAAAAGTGCAGCCCTCACCATTCCAAGTGGGATGATTTTGAGAGTTACCAAGCTCTCATGGCCCAAATGTAAAACAAAAAACAGAAATAATCAAATGTCCTCTTGCTTGCCATGGGTTAAGATGTTTTAGTGTGTGGGGGAGAGCTGAAAGACTGTTAGCCCCTTCAGTTAGGGTGGGGGCATAACCCGGCCCATACTGGTTGGTAGCCACCACCCCACTATTTTCTTTTCTTTTTTTTTTTTATTCCCTGGCATCTAGTAGACTTTCTGTCCCCCCCGGGGTGTGGATCAGGAGTAATTGCCCAATCTGCCTACTGGTGGGCAGAACAACTTTGGCCCCATTTATTTGGGGTGTGGGTATGAAAAAATAAATCTTCCCTGGTCTCTGGTGGGCCCCTTGGGGGCAGATGGGCCTTCCAAAATAGGCCAGTCTGCCCCCAATGGGGGCAGTTATGGCCAACAGTAATGTGCCCCCATGGGGAGAGACCCTTTCCCAGGGGGCTGCCCCCTCCAAACAAAACACACACATAAACACACGCCAATCCATGGTGTCTAGAGGTTTCTGCCCCAAAGGGGGCAGATTAGCCTTACAAAAATAGGTTGATCTGCCCCCAAGGGGGGCAGAAATGGCCTAAATACAATTTGCCTCCCAGGGGAGAGACCCATGTCTAAGGGGTCGCTCCCCATTCATAAAAACATAAAGTAAATAAAAAAATATGTATATCCTTGGTGTCTTGAGGTTTCTGCCCCCCTGGGGCAAATCTGCCTAATTATATTTGGACGATCTGCCTCCAGGGGGGTCAGAAAAGGCCTAAAAATATTTTGCGCCCCGTGGAGTGGCCCTTGAGCGTTAGTCTTAAAAAAAAAAAAAAAAATCCCTGTTGTCTTGTGGTTTCTGCCCCCCCTGGGGGCAGAAATGGCCTAATAATAATTTGCCCTGGTGTCTAGTGGCATTTCTGCTGCCCGATCGCATTGCAGCAGAAATGCTCAAAGAAGCCTGAAAGGAGAGGAAAGGCCTTTCCTCTCCTTCCAAGCTTCTGTGACCCCCTCCACATGATCGGAGGAGAAATGCAGATCCATCGCTGGAAGCTGTGCTTCAAGCGCCGGAGGGAAGGCCTCTGATGAGGTCAGCGTGTGAAAGCGCGCTGACGTCATCAGACGCCATGGGGGGGTAACGGGGGGGCAGGGTTGAAGGGGAAGCGATTCCCCTTCCATCCCTGCCTGGGGGAGGGGTGTGCCTGGCCATCGGGGGGAGCGCTAGCGCTCCCCCCGGGGGCCCATAGCAGGATGAGGTGGTCTCGTCCAGGGCACACAAGGGGTTAAATGCTGATGATAATCAAGGTATGACAGCTGCACAGGATACCTCAAATGTTTGAAACTTAGGCAGTCAGAACTCATCCTAAACAATATTGACTAGTGGTTATGGTGTTAGTCAGAGCAGCTGGATTTTAATACCCACGTCTCCAAATTGCATTATCTTTGCCAACTCGCTAACATCCATCTTCCCTCCACCAAATATTGTGACCTCTGTTCCTGCTGTTCCTGTATATGCCAACAACGGGGCATTTAGAAACACACCAATTGTTGATAGTAATGAGTATAAACAAATCACTGCATAGGAGTCCCAATACGATGAACAATTCCTGACAGTGAGCATCCCCATAGCCACTTTTCTGTTCGTGCCCCATATGTGATGTAATGAGTCATGTGTTGACCTTGGTGCCTCTCCTACTAGACAGCCCAAGTGCCGTTTATTGTGAAACATATTGTGGGCCTACCATGAACATATAGGGGTTTGGGGCCCACCCATAGCTTATGTTTGTTGACTTTCCTGTCACTGTTATATGCCAGCTTCTTATTCGTGTGCCGGGGTGTCAGTTTTTCTGTTTGTGCCTCCTATGGAGCATAGCCTCTTTATGATCTCTTTCTATTGGTGGGATTACACACCTCTATTGTTTGCTTTTCAAGCACTACTTTTTTTCTTTTGGGTTAAGCGCTCCATGGGAGTGCATGTGTTTTCCAGCAGTCTCCCCATGTACTTCTGTCCCCCTGCCCTCTTTGTTGCTTTCTATTGCACATGTACTTCTCCCCACTCCTTCCATGTTTTGCTCACTCTCGTGATCTCCCCATGTTGTTTTCTCACCTGTGCTTCTACCCCCTCCTGCTTCATGTTGTTCTCTCTCCTACTGCTTCTCCTCTCCATCGCTGCCCTCCACATTGTTTCCTTCAACCGCATTCTCCTTGTCTCTCTCTCATTGCTTCTTCAACCCACCCTCTGAGATGCTTCCTCCACACTTCTTTCTCATCCGTCGCTCATCCTTCTCTGTCACCTATAGATTCTCTTCTCCAAATCTGCCCTCATAGTTGCTTCTCCCCACCCTGGCATATTTTACAATGAAAAATGGCAAGTTCAGCTATAAAATGACATGTCACATGTGCATCATAGTGCCTTCTTGTACTTTATTTTACTTAGCCTTGCTGAGAAACATTGGGAATGCTGAACCAGCATGGTTTAAAACCAGTTTCTCAAAGGCGAGACTTATTGTATTTGCCAAAGCTTTGAATTAGGAGTCTGGTGAAAAACTTTACAATTCTCTATGGCACATCTGCTACCGCTCAAATGTTTTTATAACTTAAGAAGTGATTGCATGCCCAGATATTATTTTTATGATTTGCTTTACTAGGTACTATTGCTGAAAATGTTGTTTCCCAGGTGTTTAGTATCTTGCAACTGTGCTTGCCTGGCATCTGTTCACTGGGGAAAGGGTCACCACTCATTGGAGTACCTGTGTGCTTTTGTCCACTATCTTATATTTTACATTCGGGGGAGAACACCTCATCTGTACAATGTTTCTTCTTTGCTGACTCCTCCAAGATTCAATAATAGAATATTTTAGTGGTGTGTGTTTTCCTTTACCTTTTTCTTTCCTTCATTCTCCATGATGGGCCACTTAACATCTAATTATTATTGATATTAGCTGGCCTTTTGCGAGCTCCAGTGTAGAAGTCAGTTCTAAGAAATGTTATATTTTTTCTTTCAGCGTTCTAAGATCGCCCATCATGAGAGTTTCTTGAATATTTTCAGTTTGTACTTTTATTATTTTTTCTTGCTTCCTTCCATGCAGAATTAGCACGTCTGCATAAGGGTAGAACAAATCAATGATGTAAGATCTCTTTCTGACCTACTTTTAGCTTGGGACCTTTTAAGGAATAGTCACATTTGTGTTAATATGAAGCACTATTATGTGTTGAGTAATGGTGTGTAAATAACGATCTTTGAGCTGATGTTTACACAGTTTACCAATATCAAGAGTATTAATATGGAGCATACCATATCTAGGATCCACTTTGTTTACAAGCGTTCCTGCAGCAAATCTTTGACATTAATTTCTGTGTAAATTCCAATGATATGTTCCCTTTAGATTCAGAAGTTGTGTTCCTAAATACATGTATTTCATCACTGACCAATATTATTTTCTACCTTCAGTTTGGAAAGTGAGAGAAAGTCTGCCTTTGCAGCAACGCAATTAGTCATTTCTAATACTTTCAAAACCAAAATATGTGGTCTGTTGAATAGTATCATTCAGAAGACAAAATCTTTACGACAGTAACATGCAAGAAACAATGTGTCTGACCCGTGAATTTGCCAATCATTATTTCCCCATATTACTGTAACAGTATTTGTATTCCAAACCTCATATCTTTGGGTCATATTCTTTCTTAAAGACGTGCCAGGCCCAAACCTCTACTTTGATGGAAGTGAGATAGTGAATTTTCCAACAAATGTGGGTTTACTCTGACCTATTCGAACAGCACAGTGCTTATACTGATGGTGCCTTTGTCACTGAAAGTATGTAAGGACCATTACAGATCACTGTAAGGACCATTTAGCATATTAATTATAACAATACAAATGTTTGTAGCTGTTAACTGTGTGATGAGAATCTGCATCATAAATAGAAGTGTAGGACAGTAGATCTGCAAGTAGGTTTTTCACAGTGTTCCTGTTTCAATCACTGGTGAACGACCCTGAAGATAGGATGTCATCTAAGTTCGAACAGAGGGTGCTTGGTACTTGATCAGTTTAGGTTAAGCTATTGGGTTTCCTTGAGACTCTTTTGGCACACTTCTAGAGCCATGCTGAAATCCTTCCTGCTTGCTTAGCGTCCTTGGTGTTGTATCAGATTCCAGAATTTCTGGAACATATTTACCATGCACCCATCTTTACTTGGAACCACTACCATTGTTAGCCAAACCAGGAACCAAATAAGTGGCAACGCTGCAGACGTGCATGTCTAAACTGTACCTATGTATTTCATTGTGAGCTTTCTGGAATAGTTAATTCAGACCTATAACTTGGCTCTTCCATTCCCAAGTTATTGACGGCTTAAGTCTCACATTCTGACAACTCAAACAGAATCCTGTGAATCTAATACATGGAGTTAACAAAGTATCATTAAGTTCTAAACCTAATGCAAGTACTATTGACAATGTACAATTTCTGTAGTATTATCAGTGAGTTAATTGCTTGCCGCTTGATGATCTGCTTGGACCTTGTATTTGGAAGGAACACATTCGCTGATTTCACAGTTTGCAGTTATTTCAGAAGCAGCACTCACTGGATGGACTGAATGAGCCACATGTACAGTTTTAGTGAATCAGTGGACACCAATTGCTTCTTTCTCCTCCCAAGTAACAGTGGTAAGATCACTGTTCTTGTTCCTTTCATTGCTAGCACTGGAAAGGGCTCTGGATTAACAGGAATTGACTCTCTTCTTTCCCAATCTCACTGTCAGTAACAGTGGTATAATCACCATTCTTTTTCCTTCTGTTGCTAGCAAGGGCTCTGGATTGATGGGAACAGACTCTTTCTTCTTTCCCAATCTCCCTACGTGTTGGCTGACCATCGGTAGTCAGTCATTCACAGCAGACCATAGTGGTGCTGTGGCAGCTTTTCTAGGCTTTTGTCGGGTGAGATGTAAATCGTGTTACAGATTTTGATGTGACTGATTATGGGGATCCCAGAGAATCCCTTTTTGGAAGATCTGGCACATACAAACGGACTCTGAACAATATTTCCTATCGTGTATGGTTCAACAAAACATGTCTTGGAATATTATTTAAAACTCTTTCGGTACTATATAGGTTGGTTGGTTAGGGCCCACCATTACTTATGAACCTCACAGTTCAGGCTTATTTAAGCATAGTATTGGATTTCTTAATGACCCCCTTTGACCTAGTCCTTAAGGGGTGTAAGAGTTGGGGACATTGCCTCACAGAAGTTCTGCAAATGCTTTAAAAGTCACAGCCTGCTCTTAGTCTGAGTGCAAGGTACAAACTTCACCCATAGCTATTAAGTACCACTAGTCATTTGCGACTGTGCAAGTCGTGATCTGGCGATGTGACAGGCCAGTATGTGCTGAACAACACCAATGTAAGCTGCTTTTTGAAGCTAGCTGTACTGACATCAAGCTGTTTAGTTCCTCTCGTCTTCCCTTGTGAATCTTTTTAGGTTTTGGATTACCATTTTTTTGTATCCACATTGTAGCCTTGAATATACAATGAGGAGTTGGATAATAATAATGAAGAAACGTAAGCATCATCTTACCGCAGGGCTAGGAGATCATTTCGTTCTGCTATTTGTGCAGTTAAGTCACCTAAGAGCATTAAATGAATATGTACTTTTCTATATTTAGAGTCCTCAAATACCCCTTACAGGGCTACACAAACTGCTGTGTACTACTTTTTTGTCTCTTCTCACTGCAGACTATGCTCATCCATCAGTGTAAAAGACCTCCTAGTCATGTAACGGTTTCATTGACAGTATTTTTTGATTTTTTGTTGATATTGGAAAAATACCATTATTTTTAATGTCGGATCATTTTTAAATTGTACATCCAAACTGGCTTGACTTGTGGTCCATTGCATCTAGTGTAATTGTAAGACATAGGCATTTTTTATGCCAGCTTTAGTTGCCATCTGTAGTGATGATATAGTTGTAATCACAGTAAATTTCTTATCTGTGCAGTGGGTCTTTCGTTAATAATCACTGTGACGATTGGCTGTGGTTTCTCAACATTGCAATTTTCATCCCTCTTTGGCACAGGCCCTCAGCTTTCTCCTTCTCAAGTGTCTCTAAATGCTGCTGATGGCCGGGTTCAAACAAAAACAATTCATGTAGAGACCCCTTTTATAAAGCTGACCTGCACATTTTGATTGACATATTTCTTGTGCAATAATTTTTGTAGAATGTTGGGCACCTTACAAAATGGTCACTTCAAGAGGCCAGGATCTTTTAAAGAAATGTAAATCTATGTTACTATGATGTTCAGTTTAAATGAACTACTGTCAGTCACATCTTAGGCTTAGGGATAAGAGGTTTTGTGACCTTTGAAATTGTCTGTTAATGTGCACTTAAATGAACTTTTGTAATAAGAGATCTTTTGTAATTTAGGGTATAGTAATGTAAAATTCTGCAATCGTATTGGAGAAAGTACCTGGACTGGCTTTTTTGTTTTTTACCTAGCTTAAGCCCTTGACTTCTCCACTGACAGTCACCTGAGGATTCTTTGTTCCTCGCATAGGAATACCAACCCTGCAGCTTTTACTCAGCCCTCTATCCTTGTCCACTGCTTCAGCTCAACAAAAATGTTTGATATTTTTCTAGATTGTTCCTGTTTCTATGGATGTATCCTGTGTTGCATCTTGTCCCTTGGTTTATATGCCTGCTGTGCCTATAGGTTGTTCTCCCTTCATGTATTTACTGTGTTTATAAAGCACAGCAATCATCCCCAAAGGGATATCCCAGCACTGGATCGAGGATTACATGGCAGCATGCACAAACCATTCTTGGGGGAATAGCTAGGTCTTGAACCTCTTTCGAAATGTAAAGAAGTCAGAGATAAGGCTGAGATCAAGAGACAAAGAATTCCAATAGATTGCTTCTAAATAATTAAAAGAACATCCACCGATTCTGGCTTTTTTAATGTGCTTGGCCTTCACCATAGTTAGATTAACTGGGCGAAGTGCACGTGCAGGCTTGTAAAAAGTAACTCGCTCCCGTAGTATTATTGGTCCAGTTTTGTATAGTGCCCAATTAACATGACATAGTAGCTTGAATGTGGCCCTCCTGCGTACTGGGAGCCAGTGGAGTGAGTTCAAGCAGGCAGAAGCAGAGCTGCTTGATGTCCTTTTACAAATAAGTCTAGGCCACCATGTCCTGAATGGATTGCAAGCGAGTAAATAGGAAATCGGCCATTCCTGGGTATAAGGCATTCACATAGTCCAGCCTACTCATAATGAACGCTTGAGTAACTGTCCTTTGCCAATCTGCTGGGATTCAATGAAGAAACGTACGCAACAAGTGGAGGAGACCAAAACGTTTCCCTGGTCTTGCGTAGAGAGTTTATTGTCTATTAAAAAATAAACAAGATTCTTAGCTACTCTCTTTAGTTTAAACGCAGGTCCCAGGAGGGAAGGCCGCCAGGAATCTTTCCAGATTTTACAGGCCACATCAAAGAGCAGTATCCCTGTTTTCTCAGCATTAAGTTTCAGGCAGTGTGACTGCATCCATATGGCAACTTCGGAGAGACAGCCTATGAGATTGTTCCATGTCTCTCATCTGCGGAAATAATAAGCTAAATATTGGGAGGGTCTCAAAGCCCCAAGCCTTGACAATACCTGCTAAGGATGACACATACCTATTGAACAAGGTGGAGCTAAGTGAAGAGCCCTGTGGGACCCCACATTTGGACAGTTGATGGTTGAACTTCAAAGGGCGCAGTTGGACTGATTAAGATCTATTGTTCAAAAAGGATCCAAACCACTGCAATGCTTTCAAATGTATGCCCATTTCATGTAGTATCTGTATTGATAGGCTATGTGAGACTGTGTCAAAAGCTGTGATTGGTTCCGCATTCCGTCCATCATTTGTGTTTTGCTTTGCTTTTACCGCCATAAGTGTGCCGGGTATGCCCAGACGTGGGTCGGGCTCACAATGCCACTGGATTCAAGCTAGCCTGGCTGATGAAGGATGAAACCCTGAAACCGGTCCCAGGATGCTTGTTTCCGGTACAGGGAGGACCTGGCCTGGCAGTTCGGACTGGACTGTTCCCATGAGGAACAGGGTCAAGACTGATTTGCATATGGCTGGGTCTAAATAGGGGTGGCATGGTGAGCAAAAGTACGATGGATTAAACCCAGATCTGTGACTGGGGGTGAATGTTTGATTGGTTCCGCATTCCGTCCATCATTTGTGTTTTGCTTTTCAAAAGCTGTGAACAAATCCAACAGTATCAGGGCAGGAGCCTTGCCCTGATCAACAAAAAGAACTCTGTTGTTTCTGGCTCTAAAGCCCATTTGAGTAGGGTCCAGCAGAGAAATACTTTCTAAAAAGTGCATTAACTGGGCACTGACTAGCCTTTCTAGCACGTTGGACATATATGGCAGTAATGAAATCAGGCAATAATTGGACCGTATAGCAGCATAGAGTCCTGCATTCTTTGCCAAAAGCAATGTCATTTCCCAGATTTTAAATCTTGGTGAGGCACAGTCTACAGTGGAGATATTGCCTTTAAGCACTCTGCCTAGACTATTAATTAAAATCAAGATACTTGGGGGTGGGGGGAAGTTGTGATCAGCGCCAAGGCAAGATAGCTGCATATAGCAATCACTCTGATGAGCATTCTAGAGCAACTTCACAAATTAATGCTCTCAGAAATCAGAGTTTGATAAAACCACCTCTCTCCTCCTAACACAGATCTCCTTACCAAAGTGTTTGGATCGTCTGATTGCCAGTAACAGTACTCAGAAGCATGTGTGAGTGAAGAGTGCAGAGCTCATAATGGCGGGCAGCAGCTACACCTGAATGCTGTAGTACTGCATCACCAGGCCACCAGTTTGCCGTTTCATCTCCCAAGGAGTCCCAGTGGTTAACTCTGATGCCGAAAATCTCTCACCCTGAGGTCAGGGAAACACACCTGCTCCACTTTGGTGAAGATCAGGCTTCCTTGGTCAGCCACAAAATGGTGGCTACTATTGAGGTTTGACTCTTCAAGACTGTTCAGTAAGACTGTTTATCGGATAGAGACTTCTAGCTGCAGGTTCCTTACCTTAGAAGTTCCCCAGGCATCAGACTGGATCCGAAATATTTTTAGTGAGCGGTACCCCTTCGCACTGGTAGGTGGCGTTGTTCAACTCTGTGTTCGTTCTGCTCCAGAAATGACGTCCCTCGCACCTATATAGGTGCCACCCAGGCACGCTGACATCAGTTCTTTTCATTCCACACCAGCCAGCGCAGATCCAGAAAAGAGCTACCCCATCAGTCACGTTTTGACTGAACTTTTTTCAATGTTTTGTTCACTCTTTTTTGAGGTTTTCCGCTTGGTGTGGCAGGGATGTCATCCAGAAAGGCCTGATTCAGGCGCAGCTGCACTGGTCTTTGACCAATGTTGGTGACAGACCCGTACCTTGTTTGCCTTTGGTGCCTTGACAACGACCCTAAGTCGTGCTCCGATTGCCATGCCATGTACCCGAAGACCTTGAGGGAGAGATCCCTCTAGCTCCTGGCAGCTCAACCTGTGACATTCGAGAGCTCGATTGAGAGGAAGTTCTTGGGAGCGGTTGTGGACTACAAGATCCTTGTCACACTGCAAGTCGTCAGGCCATTAATCTAAGTCCCCTTTCAAGTAGAAGTCATCACCTAGATCTTTGGCTTCTCCACATCCATCGGCTGACCAGACGAGGGAGCGTCAGCATATGAGATCTGGCTCCACGGTAGAGCCTGGGCTGACTGTGTGCCTCCCAACTTTCCAGGAGCTGGAGCGACCTCCCCCAACTAAAGAATTCTATGAGGTCATGCCCCTGATATTTGGGCGGGCCTACTCCTCTGGTGTGCCTTTGGACCCTCAGGGGTCAGCAGGGGCCCTTTATGGTTCCACATCAGCAGCTCTGGCCCGAGCTCCATAGGACCCCAAGGATCCTTTCCTGGATATGGACCGGCGCCGATTGTACTACCTCAACCATACCCAGTTCTGGTCTGATGCAGATGCTCCCAGCACCCCTGTGCAGCACAGCCCCCATTCTGATACCCAACTCCGGCAGGGATCTGGAGGTGCATAACTCAACAGCTTTCCTGGCACCTTCTGGAGCCATGCTTTTGAGGTCGGAACCTGAGCCCTATTTCTGTGGGCTAGGACTTTATGAAGAATGGTAGGGATCGCTGGGCCCTGAAGAATACCAGCTCTTTGAAGGCCATACCATGGATTGGTGTGGGGAACCGGGTGAAGCTAGTGGACTGGATACTTCTCCAGATACTAGTATCCTTTCTCCCTCTCCCGTGACTACGGAGGTGGGAGCATCATTGGCAATGGTGGTGCAGAGCGCGCCTGAGGTCCTTGACCTTCAGTTGCCTTCAGTGGCAGTCAAGGCTAATGTCTTGGTGGAGGTGCTGTAACCAGGAGTCCCCCCCCCCCCCCCCTCAGTACCACTGCTCCCAGTTTAATGAAGCCCTCACTGATGTCCTTCTGGGGACATGGTCTCCTGTGAATAGGACAATTGCCAGTCTCCACCACCCCAGTCCAGAGGACCCAAACTTCCTCACCCAACACTGTACCCCAGAGCGATTGATGGTCCAGGCTTCGATGACCCATCTAAATCCTGGCACCCTCTGGACGGAATCCAAGAGGCTGGACACATTGGGGAAAAAGTGTGTTTTCTTTCATCAGCCTGGCATTGCGGTCCGTGAACATTGCATGCCTTTCGGGCCACTATTCCCACCCTCTGTTGGACACAGTTGCGCAGGTACTGCCAACGGTCCCTGAAGAGGCCTGAACCATGCTTTCTGAGACATACAGGAGAGAAGCAGCAAACTTCACCATACGTTGTGGACTTGACACAACTGACTCACTGATTGGTTTCATCAATGGGAGGCCTTGAGGCACCACACCTGGTTGAGGATGACTGACTTTTCAGGGGATGTCTAATCACCCTTGATAGACATGCCCTTTAATGGCTCCTGTCTCTTCAGAGACAAGGCAGGCTCGGTGCTGGAGAGCTTTAAGGACATTCGGGCTATGGCCAGGTCCTTGGGCCTTTCTATAGCTCAATGTCACCCACAATCTGCCTTTCACTCTCTTCATGGCTACGGAAGGGACTTCTAGCTGCACTAATACCATCCCAGCCATTGTGCTGCACATGCTCCATGGCTTCAGCGCGGCAGAGGGTGCAGTGCCAACAGACCTTGTGGGTCAGGCAGCCAGTGGTCAGTTTAGTTCACCACCATATGGCAGCCGCAACCGCCAAACCCTCCTAATCTGCACTCATACCATCATGGGCATCCAGTTGACAGGATTTGCCATCACCTGCCCCACTGGCAGTTCATAACATCCGACAGGTAGGTTTTGCAGATTTTCCAAAGGGATTATTCCCTCCCCTCTCTGACCACCCATCCAACCATGCCACCATCTTACGACTGATGGAGGATCATCTATCCCTTCTCTGCCCGAAATCACGGCTCTTTTGGCTGTAGAAAAGGTACCGACACCCGAGGTGGGTCATGGTTGCTTTCTGATGCCTAAAAAGGATTGAGGATGTCGTCCTATCCTCGACCTACGGCACCTTAACTACTTCCTCGAAAAGGAGTAGTTCAGAAGGTCTATATTAGCTCAGGTCCTTTCTACGCTGCATTCAGGGGACTTGCTGGACGCATATTTCCACATTGCTATCCTGTCTACCCACAGGTGTTACCTGCGGTTTGTGGTAAGCCACAAGCATTTTCAGTTTGATGTGCTACCTCTGGGCCTTACCTCTTTGGGTGTTCACCAAAGTGATGTTGATGGTTGCAGCTTATTTGCTAAGATGGTAGGTATCAGTCTTCCTCTATCTTAACAACTGGTTGTTGAAGGTGGGCTCGCCTCAGGCTGTTGTCTCACATCTCAAGACTATGACGGACCTCCTGCGTGTGCTGGGGTTCACCATAAACTTGCCATAGTCACACCTTGACTCCCTCTCAGATGCTCCCTTTCATCTGAGCTGTTCTGGACACAGTGTAGTTTTGGGCTTTTCCTCCTGAGCTGCAAGTCCAGGATATTTAGGCTAGGATACCAATGTTTCACGCTCTATCCTAGGTGTTGGTGAGACAGACCTTGAGGCTGTTGGAACTCATGGCCTCCTGCATCCTGCAGCTAACACATGCACGTTGGCATATGCAGGCTCTGCAGTGGGACTTGAAGTTCCTTTGGGCACAGCATCAGGGTAGTCTCTCCAACTAGGTCTAGATCTCAGTGGGAAATGTGAAAGATCTGGAGTGATGGTTAACAAACCTTGATTAGATCAGTGACCGACCCATTCTCCCTTTCCCAACCAGATCTCATACTAGTGACAGATTTGTCATTCCTGGGATGATGCGGCCATCTGGGAGAGGTAGCTAACAGAGGACTCCTGTAGAATCCAGACTCCACATCAGTCTGATGGAGCTCCATGCAGTCCAACTGGCATTGAAAACCTTTATACCCTCCAAGGGAAGGCTAGTGAAGGTGTTCACAGACAACACCACCACCATGTGTTATTGCAACATACTGGGCAAGTGGGGTTGTGGGCCCTTTCTCAAGAGGCCGTGCATCTTTGGACATGGCTGAAACATCAGGGTGTTTCAACACCTCGTGCATTCTGTGAATGCCTGGGTGGACAAACTCAGCCGAAGATGCCTAGCAGTTCAAGAATGGCATCTTCATCAGGAGGTGCCACAAGGTCTCTTTCTGCAGTGGGTAGAGCCTTGGTTAGGTCTGTTTGCATCTGCAGAGAATGCGCAATGTCAGCAGTTTTGCGCACTGTAGTTTCCAAGACAGCTGTTGCTCAAAGACACTTCATCTCGCAAGCCTCCTGTACACATTTCTGCCCATAACACTTCTGCCTAGAGTTCTCAAGAAGATCAAGAACGACCAGGCCCAAATCATACTTGTGGCTTTGGATTGGGCATTGAGAGTCTGGTATCCCAAGCTACTGAGCATGGCCATGGATCCTGTGATCCGAATGCCCAGAGGATCTTCTGTTACAGAAGCAGGGCATGGTCCTCCACCCAAACCTGTACAGTCTCTGTCCCTTGCGTGAAGATTGAGCGGCAGCAGTTGACAGCTTTCAACTTATCCTCCAAAAGACTGTGATGTCATGTTGGCAGTCATGGTCCCTCTACCAAGACAGTGTACTCCTGCAGTTGGAAAATATTTGTGGCATGGTGTACAGACAAACAAATTGATCTCCGTTCTTCCCCTCTTTCTCAAGTTCTGCTTTTTATTCTCTCTCTTACCCAGCAGGGCTCAGCTCTGGGCACTCTTAAAGGTTCTCTCTGTGCCATTTCTGCTTTTTTGCAGTTCCCTGATCAGTCATTCGGTCCCCTATAGTACATAGGTTTCTAAAAGGTCTTGTTCACCTTTTTCCTCCTTCACCATTTATCATACATTTTTGATGTGTGCTCCTTTCGAGCCTCTCCATAATTGTCCCCTCAGGCTTCTTACGATTACTACAGCCTTCCTTGTGGCAATCACATCTGCCCGAAGAGTGAGTGAGCTTCAGGTTTTGTCATTCAGGCCTCCTTACCTCATCATCTATCCTGACAAACTGGTGCTTCACACAAAAGCCGCCTTTCTTCCAAATGTGGTTACTTCATTTCATGCAGGCCAGTCCATCACCCTGCCTACTTTTTACATTACTCCACATCCGTCTAAAGAAGATGAGTGACTCCACCATCTGGAGCTACACTCAGGCACTAACAACAGTCTGCCCTGGCACGCATCATTACAATGCAGACACTGTCACTCAACATGTCCGACTCTACAGAGAAGGACCTTAAAGACTCAAAAGATATCAAAACTGGATAGAAAGGATCCTTAGCTGAGCCTCCTATTCCAAACTCACTGATTACTCTGCCAACATGGACCTCATCCTCTAGAGATTCTGTTCACTATAGAATCTAGCTCAGGGGACAAAGACCAACACATATTTCATACAGACACACATTCAGAGTTTACGCAAAGATTTTAAGGAGCTGGCTGCTAGAATCTCTGAAGCCGAATCAGGGTTCAGGCTACTTGAAGATGAGAAATCTAAATTCTTTAAAGTAACTGGCTGACTGTGTGCTAAAGTTTAAACTCTTACCAACGATGTAATAGAACTTCAGGACCGCAGTCATAGAACAAACATGAAGATCTTCAGCTTGCCAGAGGTAGTAGACGACTCAGTCAACTCATGCACTGAATTTCTTGGAATCCTTGATCCCACAAGTCCTGGGTATTTCTTTTGAAAGTGATTTTGAAATTGAAAGGGCACAGAGAATTCCCACGGACACGCTAACATCTGTATCTCTTAAGGCAACTAAATGCTCTAAAGCTATGATCTTCAAACCTTTAAAATTCAAGCACACAAAAATAATTCTCAGTAATATGAAAAAAAATCAGTATGTTTCCTGGGAAGGAGTAAAAGTTAACATTGCTTACGACTACTCCAAAAAGACAGTGCTTAGGGAAAGGAATTCCTTGCACCTAGGAAGAAGCTCCATGACGTATGGCGATCCCTTTCTTCTTTGTTGGACCATCCTGCTTCAAGATTATTGTCAGCAACAAACCCAGGATAACTCACGGGATTCAGAAGATCTCCAATCCTTCCTTGTGGCACTTAGTCACACTAGAATGGATCACTAACTATCGTCCCTAGCCAACAGTAAAATCAAACGTCAAACTATGGTCTTTGGCTCCACAATGATGTCTCTTTTTAATATCCAGGATCTGACTTTTTAATACCTTTCATTTCAAGTTTTGTTGAGGGGTTTATTGTTCTGGCAGTTGATAATCTTAGATGGGCCCTTATCATACAATAACCACTGATCTCATCAGTCTTATGATCAATTCTGGGTCAATTCAAACCTAAAAACTTCTGATCCTATTTCATAATATGGTTTAATTAATATGGTGTTATATGGTTTGTTACAAGAACCAAACTTGTATCTTTCACTCAGATCTCACTCTCAGCTCAAGATAAGGCTCTCATGAACCCTGATCAGCCTTTATCAATCGTAGGTTCTCTCCCCAAGCATGTACTAGTTTCAGTCATGGCTACTTTAGTGTTGTTTTTCATTATAGATTAATGTTTACCACTGTTGGGTTGGCTCCTGTGATGTTACTAGCTATCATGTAAGTCAATTTGTCGCTCTTGGAGACCTGGTTGACGCTTCTGGTCTCCTGATTCATGTAGTGTGGACATGAGGACTTCTATGCACCTAGGAGGTGGGTTTGAGTGACATTTTGTACATATAATGTGTTCCCTCTCACTTACTTGACCTTGCTCTTCTTTTGCCCTTTTTCATATTAATATTTCTCACTCCGGTTGATATATTTTCAGCTGTGGCTGGTAATACCTCAAAGTGTGTGAAATTGAATCCAAGCTCAAGAGTCATCACCTCTCTATTACAACTCTTAATCATGTATGTTCATGCCATTGTACAATGCTATTCAAATCCATTTTTCATTGACAATTTACTGTAACAAAGCTATATTATGACTTACTAATCACTCAAGAATAAAAAAACATTTCACTCAACACTAAGGGTCTAAACCACCCAGTTATAAGAAAAAAATAATGGATTACCGCTGCGAAGAATCTAGGTGGATCCTCCCTCTATGTTGAAATGTAGGCGCAAGGCAGTGTAGGGAAGCCCTATGTCTATTAAAAATGTGACACATCAAACCTATTATTTTTGCTCTTGAAATATTTTTAACGTGGGCCTGGTCTGTTAGAGCGCCTGCATTTTAGGTCCATGTTAAAGGTGCCGCATTTGATTGTTCCATTCTTCTCTTTATGGGCATCTGAAGGTGATGCTGAAGAGATGCTTATCTGGTTTTATATTGTAAGTTAGAGGAATTCAACTTTTATTTTGCAAATGTGCAATTAGTTAGGATGTGATACTACGGTCAGAGGAAGAACTTAGTTCAGACTTATTGCCTCTCATTTTTTTTTCGGGCAAGTGTGTGACTGAAAAGGATAGTTTAGTATCGGATGGTTTTTTGTTTTTGTTTTTGTTTTTTTTTTAGTTTTGGAGCTGTTTTGCCCTTTATTGCCTAATGGGAGTGTGTTTTACATTTTGTGACTTTTGTATTTCTTTGCTGCCACCTGTCAGTCTCTGGCCTAGAGTCCAGCTTGTGAGAAACTCCATTGCTGCGATACAACACCCTCAGCCTGTGTTAGCTGCTATAATGCCATATTTGAACTTTCAGAAGTTAATAGTCATCAATATCTGCCATGCCTTGGCCTGGGGCTTAATTTGTGGGAAGTGTATGTATGCTGTTATTATGCTATTGTTGCACTTGTCTAAAAAGATCATCGCCCGCTAAAACTTGTTGTAAATTTTTATATTTTCTAATTAATTACTTCCAAAGTTTTAAATGTTTGTTTTTATGATGATCAATAGTACTTTTTAAGGTTGTTTGTGACCAAAACATAGTATTTAAGTACTGCTGCAAGCTTGAAGGCAACATCATCCTCCAACAAGAAACTTGGATACGCCCTAGGGAAGCACTAAAACCCAACTACAATTGGATTGCTGATAGATCATGCTCCCCAGTTCAGCAAAAGAAAAATGGAGTCATCATACAGTCATGTCAAAGAAATCCAATATCTGTATGATCTCTCATCACCATGACAAAGCAGGGAGATGAATAATCACCGCAGTGAAAAAAGTCAAAACTGAATTTTACATTGTCAATAGTTAAGCCACCAACAGTGATGCCCCTGAATTCTGGACATCACTAAACAAAGATATAGCTGTGCTACCCAAAGACATAGGTATACTACAAGGATGTGATTTTAACTTTCCCTGGATATATTTCTGGAAGGATTAGCCATTGTAAAGTTCTGATTGAACAAATCATACTAATCAATCTCTACAGTACTCATAATCTGAAAGATGTATGACAAGTTCATAACCCAACAAGTCGTCAGTATGCCACTTTTTTTTTTCACCCACACTAATAATTTTCCAGAATAGATTACTTACTAGATGACAGTTGTTTTATACACTCGATCAATCGCATTTGTAAATCACATGGCTACCCAGCAGTGGTTTCCCAGCACTAGAGGAAAAGTACCAGGAAACCTACAATAGCTCAAAAAAGCCAGCTCTGAAATAGCATCCAAAGCAATGCATAAGAGTTACATAATCACAGTTCAGTAGATAAGCTATACCACTGCTTACAACCTAAGTAAGCAAAAGAATGACCACCTTGTCTAACTCTTTCAAAAATTCGAATAAATTGTAAAATAGTGGTTCCAGAGCATAGAGCTTGCCTGGCAGCATATGGATGTATAAAACAGTGTATAACTGTAGGGCCCATTTGATGCCATTCTTTGAAAATGTAACACAGAGTTGAACTTGATGCATTTAGCAGTTGTGAGTGTAGATTATGAAAATGTTTTGAAACTCATCCATCGTGCACGATGTGACATAGCAGATGAGCAGCTGCATTCTGCAGAGTCTGCAGTTGTTTCAGCTGAGACTTTGTAACACCCAAATATTATAAATTGCCATAGTCTTGTCTTGAGATCACTAAGGCCTGCACTACAGTAGTTTGCACTCTAGGAGGTCAATATCACAGGATCTTTATCAAGGATCTTATAGTTCAAAACAACATGCAGCTTCCTTTGTAATCTGTTCATAGTAAGTTTGCTATCTAACCAGAAACCAGGTCATTTGACCCACTAGGAGTATTACAAATACTCAAGATTTCTGGCCAACAAGGTGGACCCCACATCTGGGGTTGGCTGCCCAGAATGAGCACCTGAGGTTTGCTGACATTCAATTTCAAACACTTAAGTCACATCCAGCCAGCTACTTCTTGAAGGTAAGTAGTCAGATTAGATGTGGTTCTGTCATCTGTTGCAGTAAATGAAAGGTTTATGAGAGTGTCATTCAAATAAGAGTATATGGAAAAAACAAAAATGTCCACTATTTTAGCAAGGGTTTGAATATAAACTTTAAAAGGTGTGGGGGACTTAGCACAAAATCTTGCAGCACTCCATGAGGCAAGATAGAAAAGATTCCTGCCAGAGTAAAGCTAGATTTTGCACCCCTACCATATGCAGACTCTTGAGAGGCATAGGGTGTGAGTCAGTATCAAAAGCGGCGCTGAGATCTGATGAAATCAGAACTGCTGTACCATCTCTGTCAAGTTCCTATCTCAAGGTTTCAGTAACACCTGACAATGCAGATTCAGTAGTGTGTTCTGTACGGAACGTAGATTTAAATGGATGTAGTATCTCATGGATATGCAAGAAAGTGGATAGCTGACTTTTAATATGCTTCTTAGGAATTTGTGTGTGAAATGGTAATCATTAGGCTGTAGCTTAGCTTTTTTAAGCAAAGGTAGCACTATAGCATGCTTCCATGATTTATGTACCTCTCCATGAGCCAAACAATAATTTATCAAATCAGTGAGGGTAGGAGAAAGTGCATCACTCACAGAACTAAACTTACCAGGTGGAAGAAGGTACTATACTTTTCCAGACCTTTAATAAAACAAACTTCAGTCTCGGACCATGCTTGCATCTCCATAGATTTGGACCTTGGTTTCTTTGAACAGTTTCCAAGGCTATGAAGAATAAATTACATCCTGGTTGTTGGAAATCACCCTTTTTGCAGGGTTATCCCCAAACCTTTTGCCTTCTTCCTCCTATTTTTTCAGGTCTGTTTTTCCTGGCTTATTGTCTCTGTGCACTTTACCCCTGCTGATCAGTGCTAAAATGCAAGTGATCCCTAGGTAAATGGTATTGCTGATTGGTTTATCCATGATTGGCATATTTGATTTACTAGTAAGTCCCTAGTAAAGTGCATTAGAGGTGCACAGGGCCTGTAAATCAAATGCTACTAGTGAGTCTGCAGCACTGATTGTGCCCCCCCACCCACATAAGTAACACTGTAACCATGTCTCAGACCTGGCACTGCAGTGTCTGTGTGTGCAGTCTTGTACTGCCAATTCGACTTGGCAAGTATACCCACTTGCCAGACCTAAACCTTCCCTTTTTGTACATGTAAGGCTCCCCTAAGGTAGGCCCTATGTAGCCCTTTGAGTAGGGTGCAGTGTATCTTATAGGTGGGACATGTAATGGTGTGTGTTACATGTCCTAACAGTGAAATACTGCCAAAGTCGGGTTTCACCGTTGCATGCCCTATCTCTCTCATAGGTTAACATGGGAGCTGCCTTTAAATATTCTTAAAGCATAGTTTCCCTTTGAGGGTAGATAGAAATTTGGAGTTTGGGGTCTCTGGAATCACAATTTAAAAATACATATTTTACGGAAGTTGGTTTTTATGTTGTTAGTTTGAAAATGCATTTTCTTGCTTAAACCATTCTGTGACTCTGCCTGTTTGTGGATTCCCCGTCTGGGTCAGTTTGACAGTTGGGATGTTGTGAATTCTCTCAGGATAGTGATACAAAGGGAGCTGGCATGTAGCCTGCATATCCTGATGAGCGAGCTGAGCTAGAGTGGAGGGAGGAGTGGTCACTCACACCTGAAAGGGCTGTGCCTGACCTCACACAATGCAGTCTCCAACCCCCTGGTGTGTGTTTGGGGCCTGTCCAGACAAGACAGGATCCTGCAAACAAGAGAGACTTCTCTTTGAAGTGGGGCCACTTCAAAGACAGAAAGGGGTATAAGTGGTGGGCCCGAAACCCCAGACCATTAAAATCTTTCTGGAATCAAAAGGAACCTCAGCCAAGGAGAAGAGCTGAAGAACTGGAGGAGGAGTGCTGCCCCTTTGCTGTGTTGCTTTTCTGGGCTGGCCTGCAGTTGCTGTTTCTGTTTCAAAAGACAGCAAAGGGTGAACTTTGATGTGTATCCTGCTTGAGAAAGTTCTTCAAGGGCTTGGGAGTAGAGCTTGCCTCCTGTTGGAAGTCTCAGGGCTATCAAAGACTTCAGTTTCATCTGCCTACAGCACTGGGAACTGTGTGTTTTGTGCTATTCAAGGTTCAAGAAGAGAAACCACTGCAGTGCTGCCAACGATGCTGCTGGCCTACACTGCCCTGGTCACACTGCGACCCTGGTCTCACCGACGCCGCCACTGAGCCGCTGCTTGCACTATGACCTGTGGGCCCTGCACTCTGGCTTCGCCTTGCTCACACCACAGCCTGGGCATCCCCGACGCCGCCGCTCCTGCTGACACCGGCACCGCTGCCTGCAGTGTGGTCTCTGGACTCTGCATGTGAGGTACACGAAGCACCGTCCTGTCCCACACCGCAGCCTCGGCCCACCGACACCAGTACCATCGACTCGTGTCATCACTAGGCATCCCTGCCTGCACCGCTATCCGTGGATGCCGCATGGAGCCCGTCCCTCACCGCACTGCCGACTTGGGCCTACTGACGACGCTGCCTGCTCCATGACCTGGTGACACTGCATGTCGCACTGCCCGCTTCACACCGCAGCCCTGGTCTTACCAATGCCACTGAACATCGTCACAGAGCCGCTGCCAGCACTGTGATCTTTGGGCATCGCACGTCGAATCGTCCTGTTCGCACCGCAGCCCTGACACCATCCACGCCAGCGCTCCTGACTTTATCAGCCCGTAGGTCGATCCGCAACTTGTGTGACTTCGAGCCTGAAAACTCCCGCACTGACTCCTGAACCGACACCGCAATGCCAGCGACGCCGCTCTCTGGAGCACACCGCGATCATCATGGCACCCTGCAAATCCAAAGGTACTGTTTGAGTCTTCCTGACACCGGAGCTGGCCCGCGATGCTGTGGCCGGCCTGAACTGTTGGTTTTGTTGATCACAACACCGTGATAGCCCTAGGTGGAACTATCGACTTCAAGGAACTATATTTTTAACTTATTTCTTGCAAAATTCATAAATCATAACCTTATGTTCGATGGCATCTGTCGCTGTAGATACGCATGTTCTGCAATAGCTCGCCATCTGGTGTTGGGCCGGAGTGTTACAAGTTGTTTTTCTTCGAAGAAGTCTTTCGAGTCACGGGACCGAGTGACTCCTCCTTTTGTCTCCATTGCGCATGGGCGTCGACTCCATCTTCGATTGTTTTTTTTCCGCCATCGGGTTCGGACGTGTTCCTGTCGCTCCGAGTTTCGGAACGGAAAATTAGCTAATTTCGGAAGATTTTCGTCGGTATTGTTGCGTTCGGGATCGGCGTACTTAGATTCCACACCGCATCGAAGATCGAAGAGCTCCGGTGCCCTTCAGGGTAGTTTTTTCGATCCCCCGTCGGGGCCTGGTCGGCTCGACCGCGTGCTGAAGAACGCCGATGGAACGGACCCCGTTCCGTTTCTGCCCCAAATGCCACAATAAATACCCCTACACAGACCAACACTTGGTCTGCAACCTGTGCCTGTCACCTGAGCACAGCGAAGACACCTGCGAGGCCTGTCGTGCGTTCCGGTCCCGAAAAACACTCCGAGACCGTCGAGCCAGAAGACTTCAGATGGCGTCCGCACCGACAGCCCAACAGGAGTTCGAGGAACAGGAAGAGGAAGGTACCTTCTCGATCCAAGACTCAGACTCCGAAGGATTCGACGATACACAAACCGTGAGTAAGACGTCGAAAACCACACAGAGACACATTTACAAGGCCCAGGGGACGCCACTGCCATCCGGCCATGGCTCCACCCATAAATTCGGTGACCGACCGTCGGCACCGAAAAAGGCCCAAACAGTGCCGAGGTCGTCCGACTCCGGTCGAGACACCGGCACGCAGCCTTCTCGGGACCGAGAAAGTGCTGGAGACAAGCCTCGACACCGAGATGCCAGTGTGGACACTGCTCGACGCCGAGACAGCGGCACCGAAGCAGATCGACGCCGAGAGGTTTCGGCCCCGAAAAAGAAAAAAGTCACCTCGGAGCCGAAAAAACACGCAGACAAGGTTTCGATGCCGAAACAAACTGCAAGCGACCCAGCTCCAGGCTCTTATACAGAAGAGCACTCGTTAACCTCCCAAATGCAAAAGCATAGGTTTGAGGAAGAGCTACAAGCAACTGATGTGGACCATACGCAAAAGCGTATCTTCATACAGCAGGGGACAGGAAAAATAAGCACCCTTCCCCCTATTAGGAGAAAGAGAAGGTTGGAGTTCCAGACTGAACAGACACCACAACCAAAAGTGGTGAAAAGAGTTACCCCACCACCCTCTCCTCAGCCCGTGATTAACGTCTCACCAGCACAAACTCCATCACTCTCCCCAGCTCACACCACCATGAGCCAGGGTGACCAAGATCAGGACGCATGGGACCTATACGACGCCCCAGTGTCAGATAATAGTCCGGAGGCATACCCTACGAAGCCATCTCCACCAGAGGACAGCACCGCGTATTCTCAAGTGGTGGCTAGAGCAGCACAATTTCACAACGTAAGCCTCCACTCAGAACAGGTCGAGGATGATTTTTTATTCAACACACTCTCCTCCACCCACAGCTCGTACCAAAGCCTGCCTATGCTCCCTGGTATGCTCCGGCACGCAAAAGACATCTTTAAGGAGCCGGTCAAAAGTAGGGCAATCACACCAAGGGTGGAAAAAAAGTATAAGGCGCCTCCTACAGACCCGGCTTTCATCACTACACAGCTGCCACCAGACTCTGTCGTTGTAGGAGCAGCTAGGAAGAGGGCCAACTCTCACACATCTGGAGATGCACCACCCCCAGATAAAGAAAGCCGCAAGTTCGATGCAGCTGGTAAAAGAGTCGCAGCACAAGCTGCAAACCAGTGGCGCATCGCGAACTCCCAGGCACTACTTGCGCGCTATGACAGAGCCCACTGGGACGAGATGCAACATCTCATTGAACATCTGCCCAAGGACTTACAAAATAGGGCAAAACAAGTGGTTGAGGAGGGACAGGCCATTTCCAACAACCAGATCCGCTCCTCCATGGACGCTGCAGATACAGCTGCACGGACAATTAATACATCTGTAACTATCAGAAGGCATGCATGGCTCCGAACGTCTGGATTTAAACCAGAGATTCAACAAGCAGTTCTCAATATGCCTTTTAATGAAAAAGAACTGTTCGGTCCAGAAGTGGACACAGCGATTGAGAAACTCAAAAAAGATACGGACACTGCCAAAGCCATGGGCGCACTCTACTCCCCGCAGAGCAGAGGGAATTACAGCACATTCCGTAAAACGCCCTTTCGAGGGGGGTTTCGGGGTCAGAGCACACAAGCCAGTACCTCACAAGCAACACCGTCCAGTTACCAGGGACAGTATAGAGGAGGTTTTCGGGGACAATATAGAGGAGGGCAATTCCCTAGAAATAGAGGAAGATTTCAAAGCCCCAAAACCCCTACTACTAAACAGTGACTCACATGTCACTCACCCCCTCCACACAACACCAGTGGGGGGAAGAATAGGTCATTATTACAAAGCATGGGAGGAAATCACTACAGACACTTGGGTTCTAGCAATTATCCAGCATGGTTATTGCATAGAATTTCTACAATTCCCTCCAAACATACCACCAAAAGCACAAAATTTAACAACACACCATTCCAATCTCCTGGAGATAGAAGTGCAGGCACTATTGCAAAAGAATGCAATCGAATTAGTGCCAAACACACAAATAAACACAGGAGTTTACTCACTGTACTTTCTGATACCAAAGAAGGACAAAACGCTGAGACCAATCCTAGACCTCAGAGTAGTGAACACTTTCATCAAATCGGACCACTTCCACATGGTCACACTACAAGAAGTATTGCCATTGCTAAAACTACACGACTACATGGCAACTTTAGACCTCAAGGACGCTTATTTCCATATACCAATACACCCATCGCACAGGAAATACCTAAGGTTTGTATTCAAAGGAATACATTACCAATTCAAGGTACTGCCTTTCGGATTAACAACCGCACCAAGAGTCTTTACCAAATGCCTAGCGGTAGTCGCTGCACACATAAGAAGGCAGCAAATACATGTGTTCCCATATTTGGACGACTGGCTAATCAAGGCCCATTCGTTCATAGAGTGCTCAAATCACACAAATCAGATCATACAAACCCTCTTCAAACTCGGGTTCACCGTCAACTTTACAAAATCCAACATTCTGCCGCGCAAGGTACAACAATACCTAGGAGCCATAATAGACACATCAAAGGGAGTAGCCACTCCAAGTCCACAAACAATTCTAAATTTCAACACCATCATACAACGCATGTATCCAACACAAAAGATACAAGCAAAGATGGTATTACAACTCCTAGGCATGATGTCTTCATGCATAGCCATTGTCCCAAACGCAAGACTGCACATGAGGCCCTTACAACAATGCCTAGCATCACAGTGGTCTCAAGCACAGGGTCACCTTCTAGATCTGGTGTTAATAGACCGCCAAACTTACCTCTCGCTTCTGTGGTGGAACAACATAAATTTAAACAAGGGGCGGCCTTTCCAAGACCCAGTGCCACAATACGTAATAACAACAGATGCTTCCATGACAGGGTGGGGAGCACACCTCGATCAACACAGCATACAAGGACAATGGAACGTACATCAATCAAAACTGCATATCAATCACCTAGAACTTCTAGCAGTTTTTCAAGCACTAAAAGCTTTCCAACCAATAATAGTTCACAAATACATTCTCGTCAAAACAGACAACATGACAACAATGTATTATCTAAACAAGCAGGGGGGGACGCACTCCACGCAGTTAAGCCTGCTAGCACAAAAGATTTGGCGTTGGGCAATTCACAACCAAATTCGCCTAATAGCACAATTTATACCAGGGATCCAAAATCAACTCGCAGACAATCTCTCTCGAGATCACCAACAGGTCCACGAATGGGAGATTCACCCCCAAATTCTGAACACTTATTTCAAACTCTGGGGAACACCTCAGATAGACTTGTTTGCGACAAGGGAGAACGCAAAATGCCAAAACTTCGCATCCAGATACCCACACGAACAATCCCAAGGCAATGCCCTATGGATGAACTGGTCAGGGATATTTTCTTACGCTTTTCCTCCTCTCCCTCTCCTTCCTTACCTGGTAAACAAACTCAGTCAAAGCAAACTCAAACTCATATTGATAGCACCAACTTGGGCAAGGCAACCCTGGTACACAACGCTGCTAGACCTATCAGTAGTACCCTGCATCAAATTGCCCAACAGGCCAGATCTGTTGACACAGCACAACCAAAAGATCAGACACCCAGATCCAGCATCGCTGAATCTAGCAATCTGGCTCCTGAAATCCTAGAATTCGGGCACTTACAACTTACCCAAGAATGTATGGAAGTCATAAAACAAGCTAGAAGGCCATCCACCAGGCACTGCTATGCAAGTAAATGGAAGAGGTTTGTTTGCTACTGCCATATTAATCAAATACAACCATTACACACAACTCCAGAACATGTAGTGGGTTACTTGCTTCACTTACAAAAATCTAACCTGGCTTTCTCTTCCATTAAAATACACCTTGCAGCAATATCTGCATACCTGCAGACTACCTATTCAACTTCCCTATATAAGATACCAGTCATTAAAGCATTCATGGAGGGCCTTAGGAGAATTATACCACCAAGAACACCACCTGTTCCTTCATGGAACCTAAATGTTGTCCTAACTAGACTTATGGGTCCACCTTTTGAACCCATGCACTCCTGCGACATACAGTTACTAACCTGGAAGGTGGCATTTCTCATCGCCATTACTTCCCTAAGAAGAGTAAGCGAGATTCAGGCGTTTACAATACAGGAACCTTTTATACAACTACACAAAAATAAAGTCGTCCTAAGGACCAATCCTAAATTTTTGCCAAAGGTTATTTCACCGTTCCATCTAAATCAAACAGTGGAACTTCCAGTGTTTTTTCCACAGCCAGATACCGTAGCTGAAAGGGCACTACATACATTAGATGTCAAAAGAGCATTGATGTATTACATTGACAGAACAAAAAACATCAGAAAGACTAAACAACTATTTATTGCATTTCAAAAACCTCATGCAGGAAACCCAATATCAAAACAAGGTATAGCCAGATGGATAGTTAAATGCATCCAAATCTGCTACCTTAAAGCTAAACGACAGCTGCCCATTACACCAAGGGCACACTCAACCAGAAAGAAAGGTGCTACCATGGCCTTTCTAGGAAACATCCCAATGCAAGAAATATGTAAGGCAGCCACATGGTCTACGCCTCACACATTCACCAAGCACTACTGTGTAGACGTGTTATCCGCACAACAAGCCACAGTAGGTCAAGCCGTATTAAGAACATTATTTCACACTACTTCCACTCCTACAGGCTGATCCACCGCTTTTGGGGAAATAACTGCTTACTAGTCTATGCAGAACATGCGTATCTACAGCGACAGATGCCATCGAACTGAAAATGTCACTTACCCAGTGTACATCTGTTCGTGGCATCAGTCGCAGTAGATTCGCATGTGCCCACCCGCCTCCCCGGGAGCCTGTAGCAGTTTGGAAGTTACCTTCAATTATTTATATATGTATCATCTCAACCTTAAATAGGTGCATACTTAGTCACTCCATTGCATGGGCACTATTACTACAATTCAACTCCTACCTCACCCTCTGCGGGGAAAAACAATCGAAGATGGAGTCGACGCCCATGCGCAATGGAGACAAAAGGAGCAGTCACTCGGTCCCGTGACTCGAAAGACTTCTTCGAAGAAAAACAACTTGTAACACTCCGGCCCAACACCAGATGGCGAGCTATTGCAGAACATGCGATTCTACTGCGACTGATGCCACGAACAGATGTACACTGGGTAAGTGACATTTTCATACTGTATGTTGGATGTTTCTCTTTTTGGTCTTGTTTTATATAGATTAATAATGGCTATTTTGCTAAAACTGGTATGGTGCCCTTTTGTAATGTTTTCATTGTGTCACTGTGTTACTGTGTGGTATGTGCAAATGCTTTACACATTGCTTCTGAGATAAGCATGACTGCTTGTGCCTAGCTAACCCGGTGGTGAGCAGGGGTTATCTGAGTGGGTTATCTCCCTTATCCTGACTAGAATGAGGGTCCCTACTTGGACAGGGTGCAAACAGACTGCCAACTAGAGACCACGTTTTCTAACAGCGGTGAATAACACTATCTTTAAGGAATAACTTTGAAAGGGCATTAATCTTACATTGAAGAAGAAATAGTGATGAATCCCTACCAGAAGTATTCTGGGGTGCCATAAAAGCGTCTGTAAAATGCTCAGTGGTCAACTTGAGGGCAGAAAAAAAGTTTAGAATTTCAGTTAAACCACACTAAAGATTCTGCTGTCCTAAATTAACTAAAAAAAATAAAATATGAATATAATGCCTTACTTAACGAGAGGGCTCATAAACGGGCCTGCTCTAAAAAAGCAGAAAAATTCATTACGAAAAACAAAGCGGGCAAGTATCTAGCTAACTATATCTAAAATTCAACAATAATAAAGCCAACATCTCATCCTTAAGAAACAAGTCAGGTTCTAACTTAGCTTCCCCATGAGAGATCATGGAGGTTTTCCTGGAATTCTATGAAAAAATATACAACCCTTCAAGTTAATTAATATCAATAATTGTGAAACATATCTTAATAAACTTTCTCTTGCCACACTTTGAAAGCACCACAGAAAAGAACTGAATAAACCCAACTCTCAAGCAGAAATCTTAAATGCTATACTTAAGTGAGAAATTGGGAAAGCTCCTGGTCAGTACTGACTTTCCAACAAATTCTTCAGAGGTTTTGTGCATTCACTCCTGACTTCTTTGTATAATATTTTCTTTCACTTTGCAAGATCAGATACCAGTCTAGGTCCAACTGCTAAAGTAACCATTATTGTAATACCTAGGGATGATAAAGGCCACCTAGATACTAAAAGATATTAGCCAATTTTACTCATCAACCTGGATTGCAAACTATATGCCAAAGTCCTGGAAACCAGATTGGAAAAAATCCTACCTCAGTTAGTTCACTCGGCGAAATCCAGATTTCCTAAAGGCAGGTTGGCCTCTGACAATATTATAACCTTTTGTCATGTTCTTGAAAGAGCTAAAACATTAAACTCCTCAGCCGCAGCCATAGCCTTGGAATCAAAATTGGCTTTCAATATTCTTGTGGTCTTTCCTCAAAGCTGTACTGTTTAAATTTGACGTGGGTGAGAGTTCTATCAAAGTGACCTTGGCCATCTGCTATAGTGTAGAAGCTTCAGTCAGAATGAATGGTTGCCTATCTAAACCCTTTAAGCTTATACAGGAAACAAGGCAGGAATGTCCCTGTCCCCCCCTTCTATTACTTATAACCATCAAACCAGTTTTCACCTTAATAAGATCCAATGGCGATGTAAAGGGCAAAAGTGAAGTAGATAAAAAAATAAAATCTATAAGAGATTCACAGCCTCTCCCGCTAAAGATCTGGGTAATCTTCCTCTGGGTCAAATACATCCTTTCCTGGTAAATGATAGGTGGAGCTCATGCAACAACAGATTGAGACTAAAGTGGTCCCATGTTATTATTGAGGACTTTTATACATCACTATATTCCAGTTGTGCCAAGGAGTTTTATGTTTGTAGATCCTCTGTTAGCACCCCGAGTGATATCCGGAGGTCCTTTTTTGAGATCAGTAAAGCTGTCTCTAAACTCATGGCTGTGCCTCTGTCTCACAATGGCAAACGGTTCCCCAGGTGGTTTGACTACGGCTGCTCTAGGGTGCTGGGAGAGCTGAAGCGCGCCTTTCGCCATAAGCCTAGGGACTCGGCCCTGGTTAAGAAGTGTTTATGCTTGTTTAATAGGGAATTGGCTAGGCGTAAACATGACCTAAGGGAGGAGGCCTGTGCAGATTTAACTGAGGCTAGTACTGTGAACTGCAGTGCAAACTTTTGGAGTATCATTGATGGACCACTATTTGCCCCAGAGCTGTCTGCTTTAGTAGAGGCAAATATCACAGAAGAAGCTTGGCTGGCTCATTTCGTGGATATCTGTAGCTTGGATAGCCTGAAGCACAGGGGAAGGTGTAATAACTCCCAGGGGTTTCCATTCTAATTATCTCTAGTGAGAAAGGGAATTTTAGGTCTATTAACCAATGATTCCCAGAGCCCAGACAGAATTCCGCCTGATGTTTATGTTAACGATGTGGGGGTATGGGTCCCTATTGTTACCGCCCTCATTAACATGGCGGTGGGCCCACCACAGTTCTCCATTGTCCAATTTTCAAAAAGGGAGATAAAGATAGTCCATTATGCTACAGGCTTATCTCCCTTCTTGATTCAGGAGTGAAGGTGGTTGGCCGAATCCTTTTGGAGAGGCTCTCATTGCAGGCTGAGGACAATGAGGTGCTATCAGAAGTTCAGTATGGGTTTCATGTAAAGAGATCCACTGTTGACCAATGTTTGAACTTGTACTTGACCCTAGGGAAATACACAGATGCACGCCTGGGTGCTATCTATTTAGGTTTCATGGATCTCTAACACGCGTTTTATTGGGTTAACAGATCTAAACTGTGGGAGACCATTTTGATGCTGGAGGTGGAGCGGGACATTGTTCTGTTTTTACGTGATCGTCAAAGTGCCTTGAGACCCCACGGGTGATTAAGCTGTGCTATAGAAATAGATATTGATTGAGTGAAAGGTACACCAAGGCTGTGGTCTACTTCTCCAAAGACCTTAACTGATCATGTAGTTTTAGTATCAACAGAGGTGTACGACAGGGCTGCATCTTGGCTTCATTTTTATTCAACCTGTATATTAACAACGTAGAGCAGGTCTTGGTCGATGTGGAAAGAGACTGTCCACTTGTGGGGCCTCACAGTCTCCCAGTTTTACTTTACGCAGATGGTGCAGTCCTTTTGAGTAGAACCTCTAGAGGTCTCCAGTCCCTGTTGAATTCTTTTACTAAGTTTATGGAAGAGCTGGATCTATCCATCAACGAAAATAAATATTTTGTGATGGTAGTGAGGTCTCACTCCATCAGAGCAACTAAGTTTAGTTTAGGTCCTTGTGTCCTCTCATAGGCTATAGTTTTTTCCTATCTGGGGCTGTTGTTTGACTTCAATTTAAGATGCTTCCCCCCCCCCAATTAACAGGAAAAGGGATGATTTTATGCATGCAAACACATCTGTTTTTAGCTTTGTCACTAGATTCGGCAGAATATCGTTGAGGGCTTGTTTGCAGATTTATAGAGCGGAATGTATTTCTAAAGCGACTTATAGGAGTGAAATCTGGGGTTATGTTAATCAGACTGAGCTGCACATAGTCGAGAATAAGTTCCTGAGGAGGCTTCCATGTTTGCTGCAGAGAACTCCCTCATTTTCGGTGCGTGAGGAGTTGGGAGTAGGCTATATTTCAGATCTTACAACCTTTCACCCACTCGTCCTCAGGTTAAAACATCTGGTTTCGGCCAGATGTTAAACTTAGTAAGGATTTCTTGCAAGATTATATGTCGCTTGATTTCATTTTCCAGATTCCCTGGTTTAAGTATTTGATGACCGCTTTTCAGAAGCTAGGTAGGGTTGACCTTTTTAGCTCTCCAGAGGGGTTCTGCAAGGCTGATTATATTTGGGTTCAAGCCAATTTGTTTTAGACAGTGGGCTTTGGAAAGAGAAGGGTCTGTCTTGATGAAGCATAGTGTCAGCTATCAAATAATGCTGAAGGCAGTGTTAACCGTTGAACCCTACCCTCTTTTCATTAGGAATGGGCATGATTGCTTCCTGTTAACTAGGTTTCGATTGGACTTATCACCCTATTTGTTAGCCTATCCCCGGGGCAAGTTCAGTGGCTACAAATATGCATCCTGCGGCTGCGACAATATGTCTCTGGAGGATACACTATATGTTACGATGCTCTGTAGCTTTTATGCTGTTCCCAGGAAGGCCTATGTTATACCTGTTTTGAAGAGTGCAATTTTTTTTTTACAAGTTAGGCCGGCCCTTATGTATTTGCAAATGCTCTCGGGGGGATATTATTTGTGATGTAATCAAAAATCTATTCATTTTTCTCACCCTGAGCACCACATATTATTTGTAAAGACAGTTCTATATGGAACATTAATCATACCACTTCAGGTCTCAATGTTCCCACAAACCAATGGGACAAAATATAGTTGTCCCTTTTCAAAGGCAAAATCACTCCTGCAATTGCACAATGCAGATATTGGTTCAGTTGTCTCCAACGAGTAGCTTGTGAGCTACTAGTAGCTCTTGAGATACCTAAAAGTTGATCTCCTGTGTGCAGCCCAGTCTACAAAAACTGAAAAGTGTATATTTAAAACAAACATGTAAACGTGTCTGATGTGGTCAGTTTTAAAATTCGAATATTTCTTAGCTCTGGATGATTGTCATTGAACATAAGTAGCTTTTCCTACAGAAAAGGTTGGAGACCCTTTTATTGGATACTACACAACGTCCTGTAGACCCCAATTAAACTTGACAAACTACTGCTTATAGATTCACAACTTTGTTGGAATTGTAAGACAGCCGCAAGGGAATAAACAGATGTTTTTAATTGCTACATGTATGTCCTCTTTGGAACTAAATACTGAACTTGATTTGGGTGTGTCCTCAACATTCAATTATAACTTGTCTCTACAACAGGCTCACTAAGCATTTTCACTTGTATAGATATTCCGTTATTACCAGCAAACGACATCCTGCTCCTCGATCTCGTGATTGTGTTGGACACAAAATAAATTCTTTCCAAATGGAAAAGTGCTGCTAATATTTCCTTCAACACATTGGGGGTGGCGGCGGCTGTGCTTTGCCAGTCATGCAGACAATACATGCTTTCAGAAATCTCTTAATCTCTCCTCTTCAAGGACACTTTAGAACCCCCTAGATGTGTACCTTAAAAAAAAAAACATCCATAGCCCTAATCAACTTGGCTCTACATTAACTGTTTAGGCCAGATCACATTTTTATAATCGCTGTCGCTACTTCTCTCCCATCTTTTTCACCTTGTGTTATGCTTTCACTGTCTCTTCTTATTTCACAATATAATTAAAAAAATGGTTCTTCAGTTTGATATCTGGAAACAAGTATACAACCGATATTTGTATCACTGTAGTTAGCAGGTCCATCTCGTAGCTATTCATTACTTTGTATCCTATTCTCTAATTTTATGGGTATGTACTATACTTACATATACTTATTCCATTGACATCTAGGTTTTAAACCTAAAAAAACTAAATGGAGCTATTCAGTTGATCGGCGTACGTTAATTCTAATGTACTTGTGAGTAAATATGTGGATTCCTCAACGTGTTGATCAAATGGAATGTGCTGTGGCACATTTGCATCTACTGCATGTGGTAGTGGGTGTAGATCTGCCAAGTCATGGTCCATGGATCCATGATATAGTCTTCACACTCAGTTATTAAAGTCTCAGCGTAGATCATTCCTTTGGCAGAGTTTGTGTATATCAGGGTTGTGTCAAAAGATAGGTGGGGTATTAGATTAAGGAATCTAGGGTCTTTGCCAGTTTCTTTTGCACCTTGAGGAGTACAATATCATCTTGACTTCAACCATCATTCTTGTATATTGCCAATTGTATATGTGTTGGAATCTATGTGAAAAACAAATATCTTTTTTTGGACAAAACTAGAGTTTTCTTAGTATTTACGAAGTGCTTCTCCCACATTTGTGTTGATCGATTCTGTAATATTTGGTTTTTTTGTTACCAGTTAACCTAAGAAGTAGAACACCTGTGTTTTGAAATGCCTTAAAGTGCTGCATTACATCTTATGACCGTTCTGATCTGAGTTGTATATGGCTGGGTCCTGCAGGAGGTTGCATGGTGGATAAAAAAAGAACTGGGATGCTGCTCGTGTAAATATCAGTGGCTAAGACTAATTTAAGCACTTCAGCCATTTCTCTTTTTGTACACCCTGTTTTGATTACATGGCTGGATCTGCAAACTGGTCTTAATGATAGGACTGAAGGGTACCACATTGATGATGAGCAATTTTATTGGTTTTGCCAGTTCGAAGAACGGGAATGTGGTACTGAAAAGAAACTTATCCCGCTGCATTGTCCTCTGCATCAAGCCATATTAAGCGCTTGCCACAACGGTTCTGCCCAAGGGCCTCTGTGCTCATTGTTCCAGAGAGAAGGCTGCAACTGAGGCTTTGGCTCGAGGTGCTCCTGTTTTGGATGTTTGCCAGTCATACTTTCACCAGGCTGTATTGTATGGATTTTCAAGGGTGCATGAAGGCCCGTTTTGCCTATTTGGCCTTTCAGCACTTCCTGGTATGAGCCCACTTGCCGTTAGGAGGGACTGCTTTGTTACTGAGTCAAAAGTTGAAGAATTGGTTGGTTGAAGTATCAATCAGTAGAATAAGTTACATATCTCAATCTACCTATAGACTCATCACAATGTGCCTCTCCTTCCTCAATTAGCCAAGCCTCCAGCAGGGTGTGGCTGGTTTCAAGTCCTGAAATAGCTTTAGTTTGTATTTGTGAAATCTGACATTGAGAGTTATTCTGTTGTCTAGTATTTATTTTTTGATCCGGCGTCGCTTCCCCCCCCCCCTCCAACCCACCAGAATTTGATCCTGATGTAGTATCACTTCAAATGGTTATTAAAGTCCTCACATTTCTCTCTAGAAATAAAGTATAGGATTCCAAGTGTATTGACTTTTCCTGAAAGAGTGGTCGCTTTGGTCATGTCCTAACATTCTCTTTCACATCCATCTTGGAAGCAAGTTAGTAATGTCTTTTCTTATGTCTAGCTATGCATCAAATTATTACTAAGTTCTTAATGTTTGTGTGAGGTGATCCCAAAAATCCCATTAATGTTTTTCTTGGGTTAGTCTGTGGGATGCTTTGAGTCTTGTGACAGTTGTCTCAGGTTATGAATGGTACTAGAGAAACCTCTTCCAAATGAAGCTCTGTTGTTTCTTGTGCATGATTCACTAGTACACCTATTGCCTTGACTTAAAAATCAAATTTTCTCACAGAATCTGAATGTGCTTCAAGGGAGCACTCTGAGAATGCATGCTAGGATTTTTGCCCCCCTGGATTGTAATGGTGGCATATTTTTTTGGCTCGGAGAGCAGATCCAAGGACAAGTTCAATGCCTTTAAGCTTGGGTTGCAGAATGGCATTTGGCTATTGGGTAAAATTACGATACTTGAAAGTGAAATGACTTAACACAGCAATCTGTTTGAAAACCCCAGGCAGAGTATTAGGTCATCACAGTATTGATATAGTTAATAGTAGTAATAGTTATTGCTCCTGCAAGGGATGCAGACATAGCACCCACAAGTATTGCCTCTACAATGGCTCACAAAGTCTTTTCAGCGCTGAAAATCTTGGTGGACCACAGTATCACACTGCCTCTTATCACAATTTTCAAAGTATCAAAATGCCACTCCAGTTCTCACAACACATCACCACACTACTTTTTGGACCACACAGTCTGATGGATGGCCTAGGATTATTTCATAATTTGTCCACAGAAGTAGGCTTCTGATGAACTGAATGAGTTGAGAACTAGGGAACGTGGCTTTAAAGAACAAAGAAAGAACACAAAGGGAGCTGTAACCTCAAAAAATAAAACCCCAAAATAAGAAACCATAGGAAATGTAGTCCACAATAACTAAACCTGGAATTTGATGTCTTTGAAAGAAAAATACTGGGACTGGGTGACAAAGGAACTGTATCAAATGCAGAACACCCAACTGCTGACTACCTCGGCGACCAACTTTATAAAGAACACTCGTAACAGCTTATCACTGGAATGTAGTCATGTTTTTCATTGACCAACACCACCACAGCATATACAGTTTAGGTGGATGTTCTGGCACTTGATTCCCCAATAAGTTTGGCACGCATGTTGCGTGTTCCCCAACCTCCCAGTAGACTACAAGCAAGTTGTAAAACATCCCCTCCTAACGTATACTATGCATGGAAGGCCCCCCATGGACAAATCCACTACCATAGACTCTATCTCTGCAGTAGAGAGCACTAAAAATCAAGAATGTAATGAATATTCACAATATAGAAACATGTAACATAATATTGCATAATTTGGCCTCCCGAAGTCAACAAGCACTATTCACAATTTCTCCCCCACCGCAAACGAAAACCACATCACAAACACAACACTCAGCAGGTAGCATCCTGTCACACTGTTCAACTGGTAGCACCTGGTCACCACCGCTCAAATATGAAACAACCCTTTAGATAAGTCACATTAGCGCACATGACACACCTCTGTAAAACATAGCATTGTTCAGCGGTCACCCATCTCATCACTCAAGACTGATTCCTGATTGCTTATCAGAACCTACAGTATAGACTGTACAAAATATGAATAAGACTGGGTGGTGTTAAGATTGCAAGGGAAGACCACGAGAAGAGCCCTCAAATAAGGCATTTAAAAATGGTTGAGTCTACAGCCCCAGGGATCATGGAGCCTGGACTTGTGACTCAGGGATACTGCGGAAGAGGAAAGACAAATGGAAATCAGGGACAAGGAGCCATGTTTACGTCCGACAAAAAGGCCCTCCTGTAACAAAAACAATTAAATGGAACTAGCAGCTTGGCCAAGCTTCACAGCACAGCTAATCTCAATAAGCAAAGAATAGAAAAGGACACACAGTTACTATTCCAGCTTTAGGTTCTGCTGAAGACACTTAAAAAAGGACAACCAAAAACACTTTGCCTACCCACATTAATCCCCACCTCAAGCTCAGGAAAGAGTAGTTCACTAGAGCAGAGTAGTATGTTGTCCTACACAACCCAGTGCGGTTGACTACACCAAAGCTACTACTCTATTATTATTTGTATAGAATGCTGTCCAAAGCAATGGCTAGCAGACCAAGTCATAGATCTCAAAATGGTCTCCATGCTACAGAGATTGCAGCAGCCAGTTAGTGTTCAGTTTACATTATCAGTTAGTGTTAAACTAGCAAAGAGCAAGTGGGAGGCGATGAATGCTTCTCATACTTGGTAATTCAGCGCTTCAGCCAACATCAGAGATTTTTAAGGGTGTTCTTAGATACTATGAGGTCCGACAGTACCCTCAATGACTGTGTGGTCTAGTTATACTTAAAATGTGGATTTCTTGTGAAAGAGGGACATAGACTCAGAAAAAAGCAGGCATTTTTAGTTATGTCCTCTAGCATACCCCAAAACAGTAAGTAATAAATATGTTCTCCACATTTGTGACAACCAATGTAATTAAAGAGAGTGGGTGTAGGAGGGATATTCTTTCAAAGAATATCTACCATAAAAATGACAATGCATTCAACTACTTATTTTACCCAAGTTGTTGATCAGTGAATCAATGTATCTTGAGAAATCTGTGGAGATGGGCTTTTGACTGAAAGATTGGATTTCTTATACAGAATGTTTTGCAAACCTACCTACTCTGTTCTGCAGCCCTCCCTCCATTTAAATTTGAGGAGTTGCCTGTATCAGCAGGTAGGACAAAATCGAATGCTGCTATTTTATAGAATTTTGCAGGGACTGGGTCATCAGTGGCTATTGAGTGAACATGTCTTCTTTCAGCACTGGTGCAGTCCCAATTCCTACTGCCCTGATTGACAATTACGGCCATGTGACCAGCCAGCATTGATTAATGAAGAGCACACGATGCACTTGTAATTTAGGGGACAAACAGACAGCTTGAAAAGTCAATTCCTCTGGCGGCAAGACACACTCAATTATGTGCCCCCATAATCATGGAGTAGGCAAGATGGGTGTCAGCATTATTTTCTTTCTGGAAAGGAGAAAAATCTAAACGGTGGCTGACTTTGTCGAGCACTCCTGAAACTTGGCACAAGAAGTGTAGAACCAGCTCAGCCAAGTTTTGCTGTGACAGACAGGTTAGAGCTGTGGTGTAGAAGGTCACATGGGAGTTGCCACCTTGGAGCTGTGGGTAGTAGTCCTGAAGTGGCTTAAAGTACGTTCTCTGTGACTTCTGCAACTAAGAGCATTTAAATGGAAACCATAGAACCTACAGTTCTGTTTACATGCTTTTTCATGTCTCAGCACTAGCCACAAGCCTAGGCTTACCAGGTTGATGCCTTCTAAGACAGCCAAAGAATGCTAAAAAATGGGGGGGTGCAGACTTCTTTGCACACCCACTCTTTGATGTGTGGTGCAGTGTGCACATAATGAATGTTTGGACAAACCATTTGCTAGTGAAACAGAAACACTAACTCTAGCAATGCTACAAGATCTGAACCAAAGTCCTAAAGGCATTGTGGAGGCTATATTGCCTGTTGATTCCACATTGCTATCCGCAGATCAGTTTGATTAAATTGACTAAAACGCAGGGTGACACAATAGGCCTCTTGAAGGAAATGCCAAGAGTGGAATCTTCAGTGGCAGAGCTCAAAGACAGTGGGAAATGGCATAGATCTTTGCTAAGATTATGATGTCCAGGTTGATCAACAGAGAGGCTTTGTTTGTGGCACTGGGTTCTGATCTTGTGCATTAAATATAGGTTTCTTGTTGGTACCACTTTAACCCCATGGCTATGATTGCCCTCTCACAGTAATACAGAGGTTCCTGAAAGAGGAATTTATCTCTGAAATCCACTCTTGTCAAATTATTGTCTGTGAAGCTTTCAGGTTTCTGATGGATACAACTACCCGTGGATTCCTACCCTTATGAATTCACCCTTGCGCCCGCATCCGACGGAAAATCTTCTTCCCAGCTCTCCATGTCGACGAGGACGTCCCAATTGCATGGCTCCACGCAATTCCGTCTGACGTCACTGTGCCAATAAGAGGTCCTCCCCGGTGTGCTGACATTGCTATCTGACTTTTTAGTTACAATGTCTCCTCTGCAGAGATGTGCGGGGGTCGCATGTCGGTCACTGACCCATATGACGATTGTCTTTGGTGTCTTAGCTCTGAGCATGATGTCGACGAGTGTGTGTCTTGCCAGAGCTTGAATCCAAAGGCTTTGAAGGAAGGGGAAGCCAAACTCTTTTTGGCGATGGCAAAGAAGGGTCATAAGAGCCGTCGTAGATCCTCTTCCCATGCTTCTTCGATGAAGCTTAAGAGAAGAGACTGCGTCGTCATGACTCTCGGCGTCGTTCGGCTTGGAGCCAACCAAGATAAAGGTCTAAATCTCGTCGGCGACGTGGGAGGTGAGTCCAACGCTGACTCCTCAACCCAAGAGCCCTGAGGCTTCTCCAGCACCGTCTGTCTTTGAGGTAGTGACACCTCAGGACAGTCCTCGATTTTCAACTGCTGCTCAGGAGTCCGATGTTCAGCAAGCACAGGTGCAACAGAGAGACCAGCGGCATCCTGCCTTCCCGGCTCCGGAAGCGGATCCAGCAACATTTTTGAGTGCCATGTTCTCAATGTTCAATGCGATGGCCCCTGCTGGTGCACCGGCTGTCCCACGGGTCCATTGGCATTTTCGTTGGGCTCCCCTGCTCCATACAAGTCGGCGCTGTTTATGTGACATCGCCTTGAGGCCCTGTGGTTCCATGATGTCGCCTTCCAGGTCTATGGCGCCGATTTCATCACCCCGTCAGCTGGCGCCGATGGTGGAGCCACAAGCATCCTCGGCACCATTAGGATCCATGCCGGCGCCACATCCGAGTGATGGATTCGACCGAAGTCAACGTTCCTCTCCTGTTCCATGTCAGGTATTGAAGCCGGTGTCTTAGACGACTGCCAATTCTATGTCAACGCCGAGGTTGGAGGCTAGACTGAGGTCACGCATGAAGGCCTTGCGACTCTTAAAGGAGGAAGAGTATCAAAGGCAGTTGTTGGAGATTGTGGAGCCAATTGGTTGAAGGATGTGGCTAGAGTCTTCTGACAGTTCTGTCTGGGTTGTCCCTTTATGGGAGAATATGTTTCTACGCTGGCAACCAAGGTGGGAGAGTGCAACATACATCATAGAAAAGTTTAGAGAATGGAAACTGCACTTCAGTTTTTTTGCATTCACCTGTAGCATATTCGGGCAATATGACATAGATTAATTTCAGTATTGGTTGAATGTAGAGTTGCATAAAGTTGCAAGGTGTGTATCTCCAAACTTTGTAAAATGGTTTCTGAACTTTGCAAGTTTTGCAAAATTTTAAAAGGTTAGTAGATTACTTCTAGTTTCCTAGCTATCTTGAAGGAAAATAAAAAAATTGTTAAGAATACAGTGGCAAGGAGTATGTCTTCTCATTCTTTAGTAAGCTAACACCTAATATAAAAGCACTGTCACAGCTCACGTTTTAATTTCCTAGTTTGCTCTTTTCAGAAGTACCCAGATTTGCACGTATGAACCAGTATAAAGCAGTATAAAGCAGGATTAGGACATACAGTACCACCCTATGAAAGAACATATTTCCTGTGTTTGGTACTTCTCATCTCAATGCCACACAGAATTTTAATTTTTCTTCACCTTATCTAGGAAATTATAATTCCTCTGTAAGGAATTGAGGCAGGCATTAATGTTTTTAAAAACGGTATACAGCAAGATTGGGACATACAGTACCACCCTATGAAAGAACATATTTCCTGTGTTTGGTACTTCTCATCTCAATGCCACACAGAATTTTAATTTTTCTTTACCTTATCTAGGAAATTATAATTCCTCTGTAAGGAATTGAGGCAGGCATTAATGTTTTTAAAAACTTACTCCTGTCCAATGAAGCTGTGCGTAGCACTTGTTTAAAATAATTTACTTGAATGTGGAGCTATTCATCAGTATAGCCAACCTTGTGATTTCTTTCATCCTGCATCCCAAAAGTAATGCCTTAAAAGCTATGAACCCTCTTACTAAATGTGCTCCAAACACTCCATGGTTGAAGAAGATATGAGATAAAATGTGGTGAGACCCCCAGGTCTTAATTTCTTGGTAACCTCTATGTATACCTTTTGGACACTGGAACATGTATAACTCATTGCTTGCAATGAACCAGGAAACTCTGATATCTGACAGTCTAGAAATTGAGCTTTGCTGTCCTAGGAAGGTGTAGGAAGTGTGAACACCCTTACAACCAAATCTGGTTCCCAAATGTCCATCACTCCCTTACATGATATAAGGCACAGGTAGATTACCAACTTGATTGACAGCTTCATACCACACTTGTGCAGTTTCTAAGCACTTTAAATAACAGATGTTACTATTCCCCACTTATGGTACTCAATCAGCTGACCTTAAGGATGATCTAAGGCAATATCTAACTTGCTGGGATTCACACTTGTGATGTGGAGATCGTTGCTTTATAACAGCATAAAGCATTCAGCCATACCTCTGGCTTGGAAAGCCATTTCCAAATTTAAATCGCACCATCATTCCAGGCAGATCAGTATCTCTCGTTAGATCCTGCAGGCAAAGGTTGTTCTTTTAGATGACGTTCTTCAGAGATAATATGGGGAATTGCCAGTGTCTGTGGGAAAGCGTAAATGGTCCCCAATCTCCATCCTTAGAGGAAGCATACATTGCCTCTGGAACTGGTCTCCAGCTAAAGAAAACCTAATGTTTAACATTCATTCTTGACACAAACAGTTCTCTTGCATATTGAACCTGTCTATCCACACAAATTTCAGACGTATTCTCCCCTGATCAAGATCTCCCAATCATTTCCCTGTCCAGTTATTTCTCTTTTTACATTGTATGCCTAGTGAACATCATCTCATCATTCAGATTTGTAATTTACCTGCTAATTCAGAGCCCACAAATCTACTAATTCCTAAGCTGTTTCTTTAAGACACTCGTATCCCAACATCTTTTGCTTGAAACCTTGTTGCGTATTTCTACCCAGCAATAAGCACTAAATATTACTTCACTTCTGCATCAACTGCTGTTAGGTACCTAGTATCCACATAATGTGTGCCTATATTCTGTTTGAGATGGCGGAAACATTTCTCTGTGTGCTTGTTCTGAAGAGGTTGGATTACTTCAGCTGCCTACTAGTTGACCTTTCTCAATAATAATTTCTCGCATCAGACAAAGCAGTATCCTTCATCTTCCTGTTGTCATCAAATTGAATGGTTATAAGCTAAAAGGGGTTCGTTACAAACTGCTAATCCAGTTTTTTCCTCTATGAGTAATCTATTGCCCCTCTATGTTAAATGTTAGAAAGATGTGTAACTTCTTGCAACTTTCACTTTAATACCTTAAACCTTGTGGTACTACTTCACAACTACTTCGACTGTACATCTAGAATCCGCTCTTTTTAAAACTGTGCTTCATCTCCTCTCATCCAGCTTCCAACAATGTCCTCATAAGCCAATGCATCTGTCACAACCTCCTAAACAATAACCCACATATCTTAGCCTGCTCCATCATTTGCCATCTGAGATAAAGTTTCCGAAAACCATTCAGCAGAGAAGCGGATTGTTTTTGGAAGGGTGAGAATCTGAAAAGTGGAAAGGCTACAGTGTGTTCAGAAATCTTGAATAAATCCCCACCAATAATCAGCAGTATAGTTGTGGAGTGACCTGTTAAGATGTAGCGGTGTAGATGTGCTTCTGCCTGGTTTAAATATGCAGAGATTGTGCACTTTCACATGCTCCAAGTCTTGCAGAGGATATAGCACAAACTTGATTCCCCCCGATATGGCTGCCGTTTGTCTTCAACACTGAGCTGTCAGTCGGGAATTCACTTACAAAAAAAATAAAATTGGTGCAACAAAAGAAACACACACAAAATAAATTACAGTTTTAAAATCAGTCTAAAAAATGTGCGTCCGAAGGATGATGCTCTCCCAGTATTCAGCAACATGGGTGCAGAATGATCTGTTTCGAAGACGCTCCTGTTTGGATCAGATAAGTAGAAATGGAACCCTTAAACATACTCCACGGCTATCAGACAGTAGTGTGCATAATTCTACTGACTACATGTTATTTAAAAATTCATTATCAACTCATTCTGTTATGGGATTTTTTTTTTAGATTTGATTATAAAACGATTTGTTTTACTAATGTGATTATGCAATTTTACTGATCTACTTCTTGAATTTAATGCTACTTTGTGCCTTCCTTGCCATTGTTAAGCACAGGTTTTCTCAGCGGAACTGTTTTTATCTAACAGACATTAGTTAGTATTTTGGTGGGAGCCTTTCTTCTAACTTATTAGTATTTGTCTCTAACTGTGTACATAGCATGTGAATCATTAACACATTCTTGCTGCAAAAATGCATGTTTCTTCACTGTAACGAGTTTTACAGCTTTGAATATTTAATAGATTCACAAGCTTTAGTCATTCTTTGTTACTGAGTTAGGATTCACACTTTGATTAACTGTACACAACACTGACAAGCCTCAAGGATTGTAAAATAGAGTATATTGAGAAGCTCATGTGCCTAGCTAAAGTACCCATATTTCATCTGAGTTGAATGTGGTGTGGACTCCACTCCCTCCCAGACCAATCATACCATAGATTTTTACTGCACATTGTTCGAACAGAGTCCCTTGTGAACTTTTCTTATTCCCTCAGTCACATAAGTCTGCTTTTACATTCATCTTACTATTTCCACATTTCCTAGCCATCTGCAACCCCTGTAGTAGCCATCCAAATGGGCATTTGGGCTAAGGAAAATATAAAATGCGTCATTGCTGAATTTCCCAAAACTTCACTCATCTTCTCACATTTGTGGGAATAAGAAACTGATCCTTGATGACCCTCATAAAGAACTTATTTACAGCTTGCACCAGAAGAAAAAGGCTAAACATTATACAATCTTCAATAGAGTTTCTACAACACTTTGAAAGACCGCGTGAGCTTCTTACTCCATTTTGTCAGAAAAAATAAGTAAAAAAATGTCCCTGTACCCAGGAATGAATCTGTGCAGAATGCTCCTGCTGTGCCATCCAGGAAGGCACTATAGTGAGAAAATACAGATACATTTGCTTCTAAAGTGTCTCCTTAGAGGATGTATCCTGAAGGCCACCTCAGAATGCCTCGAAACAGACTGGGGAAAAAGTAGAATTACAAAATAAGCCATTCACTGGGAAACTCACAGGGCGATATAAAACCTGCCAAAATACTGCTGACGACCCAGCTGTCAACTGCACCCTCACCACCCTCACCAGTAAAGTAGCGGTCAACAAGAGAATCTCCATTTATTCATGAATTTTCAATACCACCATGCTTCTTGTTGACTCCTACTTCTCCAGTGACTTCCATTTCATCAGTGACCCATCCACTGTTTATGGCGACTGGGTCACAACATTCGACAGTGCTTCAGCTTCTTCCATTTTCTTCAACTCCTTCATTGACACTCAATAAGTGCACCTCTATTGATAGTGGAAACGCTTTCCCTAAAGGTCACATCACACTCATTTGTGATAAGGGAACACCTTCTGTAATACTGCCTGAACATACATTTCCCACCAGAGTTTCTCCAGAAACACTGGCTTTTATTCTGAAGACTGTGGTGAAACTGAGGATGGGCACCTCATGGCCCTGCTTACAGCCCACCTTAGCTCAAGGTGAAATATCAGATTAAGAGGAACATGGATGTCAGTGAGGAGGACCAGGGTAAACAAGGTGACAAACAAATTGTAACCCAACACCCACACTCCTATCTGGGGCATGAGAGGAAACAGCACTGGCAGTTTTAAGATCTGGTTTATTACTAGGGTTACAACCTCTACTAAAAAGACCATCACTACCCGTACACCCCCAGTGATTCCAATTCCATGGACATCATGAGTTATCTGCAGTACATGATGCAAGACTTTAACACCAGCTTTTCCAATCAGCCTGATCCTGCTGCCCCAATCTCCACCCAAAACATCATTGCTGCCGCTCCAGCAACCAACATCACTACTTCAGTATCCTTCTCCGCATCAAGAGGGAACAGATACCACGGAAGACAGTGAGGCGAAAGAAGAGGAAGAAAGCGCAAAATGCCTGAAGATACACCAGCGTGGGAGGGAGGTAAATGGTACGACAACATTGCTTTGGATTCAAGAATAGTTTATTAATCTCCAGCCAACTCTCCACTCAACAGTGCTAGTTTCCACTTCACTGTAGAGAGGGGCTCCATGCACTTTGAATTATGAGCCTCAGGTTAAGAAATGGACTGCATTGCCTAACATATTTCACCTTCCTAAAAAGACAAAGCCAATACCTATGTGATCACTTTTGACAGATGAGGGTAGAGATGATGCAAATGCTGGCGACCATGGGTTGCAGTCAATATGCATTTGGATAAAAAGTACAAAGCACTTGAGGATACTCTGACTTGTTCCATAGGCCAACCAAAGACTGATTAAATGCTGATGCAACTGCCATAGAGAAAAAGGCCATTCCATGGGAGGTTGAGAGAAAGTCGTCAACATTTATTGCCTCGGTGATGGATTTTGCCAGCACCAGTTTCAGACAGATAGCTGGAGTGCCTCTCTTCTGTTGATGAGACTCTATCAGGCATACCACCTTTAGAGGTGCAAAACAGGATAGATATGCCTTTTGACAGTGAGACCCTACTTCAGTGATCATTTAAACAACACTGCAACACATCAGGTGGATACTGAAATGGCTAGTTAAATGGGGATTTTTAATTGTATGAGCAACTCGTTCATAGTATTAGATTACAAGGTCAGTTATCATACCATGGAGTTGTCCAGCTGTATCACTACTAACCACAAGTGCAGCAATCATACTACCCGACTTTTACTACCATAGGCGTAATCAAGGGTCTCCTTGGGGTCAACGTACTCCAGAGAGCCATCTAGGAAACACAGGGGCAAGCATTCTAGGTCTCAGAACACTTACAGATTTCATTGGCACTATTCCAGTACCAGATGGGCACTACAGAAGTGGAAAGGGGTTTGAGGTTTAGCAAGTATAGTGAACATTTATCATATAGATGGTCCTACTCTAGATTTCTTCAGAATAAATTACTGAGACATTGCTTTAAGATTCAGCATACCTTTGAACCAGTTAGAAAAGTTAGGGAATAATTGTTGACAAAGCCGAATGGAGTAAAGGATTTTATTCAAGAATTATTTATTGTCAGCAAGGAATCAGTAGTCTGACATCCAATTTTTTGCCTTCGTCCCCTAGATCTTTACATCAAAAACTGCTGTTAGCTTGCTAGCCCTCCCCTCCCAAAAGTCATCCACCTTCTTCAAGAAGGAAGGGGATTTCATTGGATTTACATGGCTTATACTTTCATACTATTCACATTCCAAATGTTTCAGATTCTGAGGTGACAAGTCATCATTATGAATTGCAAGTGTTGCCCTACTAGCTGAAATTCACCCTGAAAATGGCTGCTTTTCTAAAGTCACATTCTTCCCATATCTTGACTTCTAGCTCACCAAAGTAAGTCAGAGCACATGACAATGGTTTTTTTTTCCCCTCAGGTTGGGGCCCATTATGAATAAGGAGTAGTTAACCTTGTCCAGTCTAACCCTTTCCTGTGGCTGTACTACACATTATAGTAGGGAGATCCTTCCCTTCAGACGAAGACATCTGCAGGCTTCGTTCAGTGTCTCAACGGTCCACTGCAGTATGCCTTTTTAAGTTGATTTTGGGAATTGTCATTCTGCATCCCTTATGTCCTTACTGAAACCCCCAAAAGCTGCTTTTACAAGAGGACCTGAATAGTCACTGAGTACAAGTTGTGGTCTACTTTGAGCACCAGGTCCATGTCATGCCCTGTATGAAAGCAGTTCTCCCCTTCGACCTAAATTTGCACTGTCACAGTGGGTCTGCTATTTCCATTGCTGGACATCCAACTTGTGGTGATGACTGATGTGTCAATGGAAAGCTGGTGCACCTACCTGCAGGAATTACTTGAATACGTGAGGTGAATACTAGTGGAGGATTGTCTGCACATCGGTATCCTGAAGTATAGGAGTAAATGAGGAGGCCTGCAAGTGTTTCACCTGGTGCTTTTGGGTTTATTAGTGATCACCAAAACAGACAACACCTCGATGTTCTGAGTCAACAAGAAGGGAGGAATTAGGTTTTCCCTTCTGTCAGGAGAAACCCAGCTGTTTTTGAACTGGTCGATTCAGCAAATGTTCATGCTAATAGCCCATATCTACCAGGTGTGCAAAACTGCTGAACTGACATGTCATAAGTAGGGGAGTGCAAGGAAGCTGGTCCAGGGCAAGATAGATTGGGTGATGCTGCTGAGGTAATCCTAACCACCAAGACCATGAATATTAGACAGTTCTACACCAGCAGGCATTGGCAGCTGGAATTGATAGCAGGTGTAATTTTGAAGGCATTGTTTCTCTTTCCGACACTTCCCCCTCATCCCGAGGGCCATCAGCAAGATGAAGTGGGAACCTTCATCCATGTCCGGGCATGGCCAAGGCAGAAGTGGTTTGATAGCCTATTTGTCTGAAAATCCTCACTTACCTCTCAGCTTGCATCTGAGCCTTCCTGTGCAGGGGTCAAGTTTTCAAGAAAGACCCATTGACACTGAGCTTGGCGGCCTGGGTACTGGACACATTGAGTTCACCCATTTAGACATTGCAGTGGGTTGTCAGTAGATCAGCTCAGGCCAAAGCCTCTTCAGCAACAAAATATATTGGGTCAAATGGAAGAAGTTTTGTTCTTGGTACACAATACAAGGCTACATGCAAAGTCATCTCAACCTTATCACATCCTGTGATACATACTGCATGTAGCCCAACTGCAGCCCAAACATAGTTCAGTATGTGGCAATCAGTCAGCAGTCCCCTGATTTTTCACCCTAGGGCAACTATCACTTTTTCATACGTAGAAACATCAAGGAGTTTATGAGAAGAATGTTTGAACCGCTCATGCTGGTGCATCCTCCCCCGTCAAATGAGAAGTTAATACAATAATATTTCAGCTTATGAAGAACCTGTTCAAACCGATTCAGATAAAGCCATTAATTAATATTTCTGGAATGCAGCACCTATTTTACCACTAACCTTCTTGAGGAAGGTCGGTGAAAATGGATAGCAGCAGTCATCACTTTCTGTTATGCAAAAGTCCACCAGCCTGGCTCATGCACACTATTGGTACATTCAATGAGAGAAGGAGCAGCGACAACAACTTTCTATGCTGGAGCACCTCTGTCAGTCAAGTGCAAAGTAGCCATATGGAAAGAAAGCTGCCAGGAAGCAGATGCTGTGAAAGGGTCAGTTGTGAGTGAGGCAGTTCTGTGTAATCTATTTGAATAAATTGAACTGTATTCACAGCTTCCACTGACTTGTGTATTTATTGCCGTACTGCTTGCTATTCTGATTAAAGAATTTTAATCAATGAAAGATGGAAAAGAAACAAATTATTTCCCCCTAGCTATAGTTCTAAACGTTTATGTATTTTATAGCTTCTAATGATGGTTTGGGTCCTTTTCCATGGTGTTAATGGGCTAATAAATCTACAATATTTTGCAGCCTTTCAGGCATGTAAGTGTTGTGTGCTGCTCTTGTCAATCAAGATGGGACTACCAACTCGATGATGGGGAATGGCTTGAGTACCCGAATCTATGAAAGATAAAACAACGCTGGAATACTGCAGTCACAAGGAATTAACTTGTTTCTTTTTCAGCTTGTCTCTTTCAGTGAATTGCATGTGTTTCACCTAACTCTTACTAGGTAGGAGGTAGCAGCTATATTTATGTCAATAATTTGCTATTTCTCACACACATTGTGTGGAAGGCGGAAAAATTAAAGATGTCTCCATTGTGTCGGTCATTGTGGACTTTTAATGAGCATTATAGCAAGCTACTAGAGACATTACTATGGCCAACTCCCACATGTTTGATTTTATATGAAATATGTAGTTTCAGAGGCCAACAACTCTTTCCCATAATTGTGCACTGTCCGTAACTTTACTACAGAGACAAACCTCACAACTAGTTTTTCCCACATAAAATCTCCCCTTACACGCAGCACAGGTATGACGAGAGTAAGTATGTGCTTTGCAGCCACCTTGCCTAAAAAACAAAGTTTGCTTTACACTCTTATGCCCCTTTTCACACTTCAAAATAATCTTGTTTTAAGAGTGGATAGTATCTCCAAATTTTGATCTGGCTTATAATCTTTGGCATTGCTCATAAAACATTTTAGTAAGAGACTCCGCCAAAATGATAGGGGAATTTACCTAAAAACTGTGATATAGAGATGTATTTAGCAAAGTCCTAGGTAGTCATTAGTTTACATGCCAGGGAGATCAATGTTTGCACGTGTGTGCTTTTGTGTTTCTTACGGAACATGAAAGTGGATATACAGAAGTTAATATTCAATTGGTAATAGGGATGTTGTTTGCCATTATATTTAGTTTAGTGGTAAACTTTTCATTCATTGTTGTATCCTGTAATTTTAAGAGCCTGGCCTAGAGACAGATTTGTTATTTGATTTTATGATATATGCATTTGTGTAGCCACCATTGCCTTTGAGTGTATCCTGGCACTTAGCAGATGTGTGAGGCCAGTCCTGGGAAAGGGAGAACTTATACTAAAAACCAAATCTTCAGTTTCTTGTAGAATTAAAGAAGAGAGGAGGAGGTTCTTTTGTGAAGTACAGTGTCATTCTAAGCTTTAGGAGTGATGTACGAAAAGGATCAATCTTCGGACCTGTATGTGTGGACATGTGCTAGTAAGTGACCCACAGAGCAGTGGTGCCTAGCGGTTGGTGGAAGTGTATTCAGCTGTTGAGGTAGGCTGGGCCTGTGTAGTGTAGTGCCTTGTATGTATGGGTGAGCTTTCAGGTGTGTCATCTGGCTCATGTTTTGAAAAACTATTTCAAAACCTAAATGGGCTTAGGGTTAGCTCTCTTCATTTATTGGTCTTGCATTCACATTTTGCTTCCACCCAGCCCATTTTATAGCATTATGGCAATTGATCAACGTACTAAAGCCACGGAATATCTCGCATTTTGAGATTGCCTGGTCACTCGGTTACATCCACCTAAAAAGAAACATATTTCAGGGGCAGGGTGATGGCGAATACTGTACAGTGCCAATGCTTTTTTCTTTCTATTATTCATCATTTTTTCTTAGGTATCACCTTCCAGACAGTGCAAGCTCCCTGTTTTTAAAAAGACCTATTGTCAGCTTACAGTTGACTTAGAGCCCAATCATTGGTTGGCTTTATTGTCATTCTCATTTGATTGTTATTTGTTAGCTTGTGTGGGTTTTCTTTCCTCTTCTTTTGTTTGTCCCTACCCTGGAGAATATCCTCATTACTTGTGTGCTTCCACTGCTTACTTTATAAGCAGTACTTTTTTCCTTTTGGTTAAACTCTCCATAAGAGTGCATATATTTTCTAACTGTCTTCTTAATTTTCTTCTCTTCACCTCATGTCCTCCGCTCTGTTTAGTTCTCTCTCATCTGTATCCTTCTCCCACTTTGTTGTGCCTCCCCTCATGTGCTTCTCCAACAACTCGCATTGCATAGTTGCTGTTGTGTTTCTTCCGCACACTCCCTGTTCCTGACCCCCTATCACCTGCCCATGCCCGGTTTCTCTCCCACCCACCAGCGCCCCATTACTGAAATGCTACTGGTTGCTGACCACCTGCACCCTGTTGCTAACCACCCTCTCTCACCCGCCCGCACCTCGTTGCTGCCTACATTATTTGCTCGCTGCCATGTCCTCAACATAGTCCGGGTCGCCTTCTTCATTCATGTATTTATTCTTTAGGTAGAGGACCAGGCAGCAAATTGCTACCAGCCCATAGTCCATAAAAGTGCTATAGTGCAGCTTCTAATTTTTAGTTAGAGTGTGTGTAATGATATTTGTGTTTTGACCACTGACTCCAGGTTGCACTTAGCCTATCACATTAGTGACCACCAGTTTCATTTTGCCTATTGACTTTATTTTAGCATTAGCCACTTCCACGTTAGAGGTGCAGATGTTAGAAATGCAGAGGTTGCAAGTATTTTTCCTTGTTATGCAATGTGCTTTTTGCTTATGTTTTTATTCTGCGTGTATGTGTGTTCTTTCTCACCAAGGGCTTAGTCTGATAAGAATGTGCTAGGGTGATGTTTATGGCATGGCAGGGAACGGTTTGGTTTTGAGAGAGGGCACCTTGGGATCTTGGCCAATTCCGACGTGTTCCTTTCAAAACCGACCTGTCATAGCCAGTATTTTTAAACAACAAATTGCGGAGCGAGGGGGGGTTTCTAGAAATCTCCTCTCTGGGTTGTTTAAGGTATAAAAGAGACCCAGGATTAACGGCGGGCAATTCAGAAACCTCAGTCAGGATTGAGACTTAAATGCCTGACATCTTCTGTGAGGGTAGATCTCTCTTTCTCCTGACAGTTGATCTTGGGGGTCTACGACTTGATGCTACTGAGAGAAAGATGAAGAAGCAACTGTGCCCCATGGTGATACATTTTTACTAATTATTTGCTTAGCATTGTGTATGAATTTGAATATATATATTCCAACAAACAATGCCCGGAACAGTGAAGCCTCAGCACAGCGGTCCTGGTCGGGCTCCGAGGCGCCCGTAATCTTCAACAACAATCCTCTCCAAACTCCAGTTACTAAGTTTCCGAATTAAATCATAATATATACACTACGTAGGTGTCCTGGTCATCCTTGGACTGAGAGGATTGTTGTTGAAGTATATATATATATATATATATATATATATATATAGGTATCTGTGTCTTTGCATATATATTTGCTGTTTATAGATTAAAGATTCTTTATACATGTTTTCATCTCATTGTTGCGCACATTTTAAACGTGCACTTTCAGTTGTCCTGACCTTCCTTTACGAGCTTCGCAGATTGATTTTTTAAATGTATTTCCTAGACTAAAAGGTGCATTCTAGAGATTCTTTTAAGTGTGTGTGTGTGTTTCAGCTCGGTCAGCAGTGAAGCAAAACAGTGTGCAGACCGCATGCATGCACTGTCGCTATGGCGCCAAACTTTTGTGTTCAGAAACAACTCTCTGAATGGGGCTTTTAGCTCGCCCATTATTTACCATTCGTTGGCATAATTATCACTCTTATTTGTTGCCTTCTAATTTGGCAGCACTGCAATGCCATCACTTCCTGGTATTTGTGTGGAGCATCGACCAACTATCGATTTATTTAACTTGATTGGTGGCAGTCCTCCATGACTGAGGTACTATTTATTCCCATTTTCATTTTTAAGTAGTGCAAACTTGTCCCCACCAGACATTATTGGGATACTTTAAATGACCAACAGTTACTTTATACAAGTTCGCATTCATATTTCTTACAGCCAGGACATTAAGTGATTTGCCCAGAATCACAGAATATTGTTGAGGCAAAACAGACTCAAACCCTTTGTTCCTCGATTTGGAGGGCTGCTCTGGCAGTATTGCCGCTTCCTTGTTCCTCCATCCTATCTATTCCTCCACTTAAATTAGGCGTGAGAAGAAGAGGCTCTGTCAGTGACATTTGCAACAGCACAGCATTCATTATGATGGGTGAAACCAGCACACAAGCAACGTCAAAGAGGGCACATTTCAACCTGTCTCAGCAGGCTTTGTGTTTTTTCTCCTGTCACTGTCATTCATCGCCGAGGCTGCTAGTTTGCTTGGTATTGAATGAAAATAGTTCTTTGCACTCATAAAAAGTAAATAAAACGTATGCGATGAAAGCCTTGAACATTTTCACAATTTAAAACACTTGAAATGTAAATCGGGTATTTGTGGGGGCCAGGATTGCATTTTACTGCGTAGTTGTGTAAGGCTTTTTCTTCAAAAGGTAAACATGTACCAAAGTTTTAAGCCATGCTTCAACACAGGCAATTCCCCATCATACAAAGTCCCATTGAGATTTTCCCTTTCACCCACTGGTTTCTGACAATCAGCTTATAAATGGCAGTAGGTAAAACAGCTATTTATTTGCTCTTGATAGAATTATTTCCTTGGTGACAAATATCAGATCATCTGGGAAAGAATAATTCCAATCGATTATCAGACTATTAGTTTATTTGTTGTTTTCTTCTGTAATTGTGTGCAGCCCTTTGTCTACTTAAACCTGAGTTTGCGTCAAGCTTAAACACGTGCAAGGTGAACCAGACCATTGCCTTATCCAAAGCTGAGAAATAAAGAACCATTGGTTATATAAGGGTTGTTCATGCTTTGTACTGACTCAAAAAAAACTCTTCACTGCTCCAGTGGCAGTAGGGTGACTTAATCGAGGTGCATTTCCCATCCAGCAAACCCCAAGCATTTTCGGACTTGGACCCTCCGTTTCCCTAAATAAGTGCAGACCAAAATGGCGCAGTGTACCTAGTTCTGTTCAATACACTATCAGTTTTGTTTGATACCGATTAAGAAAAGATATAAATACTAACAAGGGCTTTGGGTGTAACCTGTTTACAGACACTGACCAGTTGTTGCAGATGAGGTGACATTTGTTGCTGCACGTACATGCATATTTATTTGAATAGTACTTTAATGATTGGAGATGCCATTACAGTGCTATCTTTGGGCGCAATGCTCATAGGTGGCAGTTGCATACTTCCCAGGTCTTGTAGTTTATTTTTTGTGTGAAGCATGTGCATGTCAATACTAGGGCCAGCATGATGCACACTTATGCAGCAGGGTTGGCTCAAGCACGCTTTTTGGTTCGGCATTGGCAATAACTATTTTTCTGTCACCGGCAAACGGTATTGGCTAAAAAGTTATTGCCAATAGTCAAGGCCTGTTGGCTTTCTTAATGCTCATTTTCAGTTACCGATCCATCTTGGATGAATGCATTGGGGGAAAAAAGTGGCACCCACTTGAATATGTTAGCGTGTATGCCTAAATGAGAATGCACTCTAATAAAATAAAGCTATGGCTATGTCATCATGCTTTTTTAAACTTAATTTACTCATATTTTTACCTTTTCGCTAAGCTGCACAGCACCTTGCTGCTGATGAACAGCCTTTTTAAACTGCATTGGAAAACCAAATGGGTCCACAAGGTGCTACCTATTGGCTCTTCCAATGCTTGGTTTTTGTATTCACCCTTGTATGTTGGAAGTATGTCTTTACGTTACAGTAATGAAAAGCCAATATATTCTTTTTTTTTTTTTTACATCCGTATGAATTATGTTGACAAATGTTTGTTAGACAGCAAACCTTTTGTTCTGTTGAAATTAAATGCAATGATTATTTATTTTTTTGTTGTTCGACATTTGAATTTCAAGCGTATGGCTTTCACGTTTAGGTAGTGGCTTGTTTTTTCCTTCTATTTATTTTTGTGTCACATACGTGCAGTAAAGAATGTTTTAAAAATGTAACCGTTGCACCAGCTTGTCATGTCGAAACCTGCTGTCCCTCCCAGTAGGACTGTTGACTTTGCAGATCCCTTGTCTTTGCTGCTTTGTCGGCCATCTGTTTTTTTTTTCGTTTTTTTTTTTATTTTTTTAACCTTGAACTAGAAAATGCTTTTGTGCAAGTATTTTTGCTTATCCTATGAGGTTCAAGCATCTAGATCCATAGACATTTTTTAAATTGCTAAATTCACTGATTATGATTATGTAGGGGAAAATAACAATATCTATAAAGTGCGATGACTACTTGTCTAGTAAATAATGAACATAAATATTTGAACTCTGTTCTACTTGTGGCCTGAAAAAACATAAGTTTTGAAACAAGAAGCTTGTTTGGCATTTTCTTAAAAAATGCAGTGGTATAAACGCACATAACTCAAATTGCTCATACAAATCCTAGAACTTCAGCAGTAACCTATTGTTTAAAATTCCTGATTGAACCCAAGGGGAGAGATTTCAATTGTGCTTTGTGACGTTTTCAAAGTTATTCAATGTCTTCTTGCAAGGTTATGAACGCAGCACATATCTCTATATAATAAAGATGCTATTGTCTTTCCCACCATTTCAGCTAAAAGTCAGCCCAAATGCCCTGTGTGGAATTTGTCTGAAGGGCAAAGAGTGCAACAAGAAAGGAAAGGCTGAACCACTTATACAATGCTCTCAGTGCGAAAACAGCGGTAAGTGGAATTTTATTTAGTGTCTAGGAAGAAATACTTAACATTTGTTTGAAAAGCATATTAATTGAACTCTTGTTTGGAAAACACTGTTGGAAAGATATTACATTCTGTGTAAATAATGCTGTAACTGAAAAATAAATCAGAGACTGAGCTAAAATCCAGTTATCTTTCAGTGTTCAGAAGAGCGGTGGGCACGCTGACTTGCCAACCGGTTAACCTCCACCTGAAACCATCTCTCGTGTTGCGATCGCTTCTCCCAGTCCATTTTACCGAACTCTGTAGCTATGTTTGTGCTATTTGAAATCACTTCCTTGAATGCATTCTTGGGTGCCACAAGCAAATTTTGTCTAACAATGCAACAACAGTTGAGCGATGAGGCTGAATTGGTTGAGTTCACCGAGGAGGCAGCCCCAGTCGTGCATGTGTGCAGAGCAGCTCCTGGAGCCACAGACAAAAAGCTTCTGACCTTCCTCGCGAGTGTGACGGGAGACCAAGAGAAGAAAGATTCTATACATTCATCAAGACTGTGGGAGTGTGTAGTGAGCAAAGGAAGCACAGTTCATCTGAGGACAAAAAACAGGAAAACACCTGAGTGCTAGGTAAACTATACCTAGGCAGTCTCGTGGAGCTCTTAACGCTACCGCACCTTCGAGCAATACTCTGAGTGAGACTTGAGATGTGAGACGGGAGTCGGTGGTGCCCAGAGGAGCTCAGCGGAGCCGTGGTGCATGGCGGAGTCAGCCTGAGGCTTGAGTGTTGCCTGAGTGAGGACGGCACAGGCAGCGTTCGACTACCCCCCATGCTCCCCCGGAAATGCGGCTCGGGGGTCACGGAGGTCACGGCAGCCACTCACCGAGGCAGGATTGAGGTGAGAAGATAGAGCGAGGCACCGGTTTCGGTGTCAGTGAGTTTCCAGCCAGCTGCTTATTGCTCGTTTAATCTTGCTAAACCAGACGCGCACCAGCCTCACCCCGGCCTCACCTATTGCTGTTGCGCCACCTGAGTGGTGGTATCCCCAACTATATCGGGCCACCACGCAGCCCACAAGCCTAAAACGATCTAGGATTGCTCAAACTTTTCCAATTGCTCAAACTCCCTCGAACCCCCTCTAGCTTGAGCTGAGCGATCAAGCAGCTTGAACTGCGCTCAAAATGCCGAAACACTGAGACGTCGAAATTTTGGGATACACAGGGGTGTCTGACTGACACGGATTGCTACTGATTGCGCTCCTTTCCTACCCCAACCTACCCCAAACCCATGGGCGTAGGAAGTGTGGGGGACGCGGGGGATATGTCCCCCCCAGATTTTGGAGTGGGGGGGACACGGGGGACAAGGGTGGGGGGGACGAGGGGACAGAAGAATTTTCCCTTCTCTCCTGTATTTCGCAGGGCCATTAGCGCATGAAAGCGCTACCTATAATGGCCCTGCACTTGACCTGTGACCTGGCTCCAGGACACTTGCCCTCCTCCCTTTTGTTGTGCTGCAGCACACAAGGGATTCCTTCTCGCCTTGCCACCACAGCCGCCTGCAGTCTGCACTTCTGAGAACAAAGGGAGAAGAGAGGCCCTTTGTTGATTGCTGTCTGCATCCCGTCCCTCCTGAGCCCTACCCTTCCCTTCCCTTGAAAATCGAACCCTGAAGACAGCAGCAAGACTTCTGAAGATAAGGAGGTTTGGGTAATTAAATAAAGTATTGCCAAGTAACTCCCTTTCTTTTTAAATCCAGTGCTGTGTGGCAGAGTATCTCCCTTTCTAAAAACAGTATTGTTGAGTTACTGTGAGATGTGAGCAGGGCAGGCTTTAGCGCGCTAGTGGCACCCTGTGCGCAAATGTTTGTTAGGGCCCCCCTTTCTGCCGCCTCTCTCTCACTCTCTTCTCTCCTCTGTCTCCAGCTTGCCTGCCCCAGTGCTAATTATTGTCCCCTAAGTTGACATCCTGCCCCCCCCAACATTTCGGTCCCCTGTCTCTCCCTCAGCCTTCCTGGTATTTGTGAAAGCCTGCTCTGAAGGGCAAGGGCTGTCTGTAAATCTCATTTCCTGCCAATGGCCTGTGGATGCAAAGCCAGCACCGTGGCAGGTCACAGGCTTTACAGGACTTAACAGGCTGTGGTGGAACAGAGCCTGACACTGCTGGATAGACAGCGGAGAGACCAGCACACAGCATGGGTCCCAGGAAGAACCAGATGGCCTGAGAGATGGACAGGGCTAGGTAAGGCAGAAGGGCCAGCTCTAGGGCGATGCAACTGGTGCTGCTGCACTGGGTGCTGACTTAGGATGGGGGTGCTGTGTTTGCAAGTATATTGTGACTTTAAAAGCACCTGCTGGGTGTTCCTTGCCACCAACAGTTTCAGGCAACAATAAAAATCTCAAGATAATTCCGGTGATTAATGGTGTTCCTGGAGAGAGATTGAAGTTTTGTCTAGTCGGAGTTTTGACTCATCATAACGTACAGGGTTACTATGCCTGCTACAAAGAACGTCTACATGCAGATCACAAAGTGTATATAATGTGAATAGGTCAGTGAGTTACTGATTTTGTCCGATGCAGGAAAGTACCCTCTTTTTGGCATGGTTACCCCACTTTTTGCCTGTTGTCATTATGTTTTGACTGTGTTCACTGGGATCCTGCTAACCAGGACCCCAGTGCTCTCTCCCATTACATTTGGTTGTTTGGACCACACACACCCCACATTTGGCGTACTGGTGCCCCTTTTAATTCCCTAGTATATGGTACCCAGGTACCCAGGGCATTGGGGGATCAGGGGTGCCCCATGGGCTGCAGCATGCATTATGCCACCCATAGGAGCCCATGTAAACTGTGTCTGCAGGCCTGTCATTGTAGCCTGCGTGAAAAGGTGCTTGCACCCTTTCACTTCAGGCACTGCACCAAGTCACTGTAAGTCACCCCTATGGCAGGCCCTCCTAGCCCCAGAGGGCAGGGTGCAAGTACCTGTGTGTGAGGGCACCTCTGCAGGAGCAGAGGTGCCCCCACAAACTCAGCTCCATTTTCCTGGACCTCGTGAGCGCGGGGAAGCCATTTTACGCGTGTACTGGACATAGGTCACCACCAGCTCCATAATGGCAACTGCGAAACCTGGGTATGTTTGGTAACAAACATGTCAGATTCATACGCCAATCCTATTGTTAGTATTGATTGTATGATTCCATGCACTTTGGGGGCTCCTTAGATGATCCCCAGCATTGCTCCTATCAGCTTTCTAGGGTTTTCCGGGCAGCCCATGCTGCTGCCACCCCTCAGACAGATTTCTGCCCTCCTTCTGCTGCTTGAGCAACTCATGCCCAGGAAGGCAGAACAAAGGATTTCCTTTGGAAGAGGGAGGCAACACCCTCTCCCTTTGGAAATAGGTGTTACAAGGCTTGGGAGGGGTAGCCTCGCCAAGCTACCGGTATGCTCTGGATTGCATATTTGGTGCCCTCCTTGCATAAACCAGTCTGTACCAGTTCAGGGACCTCAGCCCCTACTCTGGTGCCAAACTGGACAATGGAAATGGGCGTAACCACTCCCCTGTCCATCACCACCCCAGGGGTGGTGCCTGGAGCTCCTCCAGGTGGCCACTTGATTCTGCCATCTAGAACCCAAGGTGGGCAGAGGCCTCTGTGAGCATCTGAGTGGCCAGGTCAGGCAGGTGACATCACAGCCCCCTCCTAGGTGGTCACCCTGCTAGGTGACCAATCCCCCTTTCTGGGCTATTTATGATTTCCCTCTTCGGTGGGTCCTCAGATTCAATGTGCAAGATTCCAGCAGGACTCCTCTGCAATGTTTAGTTTGACTTCTGGCCACTGGAACCGCAACTGGACTTCACAGGAACCTACAATCTGCAGCTCCAGCAACGACTTCGCCCTGCAACATTGTTTCTCTGGCTCCTTCCAGCAACTGCAACATTTGCCCGGCTGTGCTTCCTCTGATGGCAGCAAGTCTTCATTCTGCATGAGAAGAAAGAAGGAAAATTCCTTGGAGTGAAGGAGTCACTTAGCTGCATCCGCAGGCACCAACTGCAACAACGACAGGCTGCGTGGATCTCCTCTCCTCTTGAGCTGCGTGGATCCTGAATCAGGGGTGGTAGTCTGGAGTGGTCTCCTTGGTCATCTCTACCAGCTGTCCAACTTTGGAGTTGGTAGGTCCTTGCCTTACCATGCAGGACAGTACCCCCATGCACCGCGTCTCTTGCAGTTACCAAGGCCTGTTGTTATCTCCTCCAAGGGATCTTCAGGCTCCATGTGGCCCCAGCCCCCAGCACTCTTCTCTGTGAAGCACAGCCCTCAACGTGCTTCGCCTGCGACGTAGGACCTCTCTCCAGGTGTGCTGCGTGGGCCTCTCTGCAGCTCCTGGGCTCCTTGCCTGTAGGTCTTTTTTGGGGGCTGCCTCTCCTTCTCCAGACTCTCTGCCTTGCTGAGGGTCACCTGGGACTCCCCTCCATGGGTTGAGTCCCCCTGGACCTTGCTGGTCCCCGGCAGCTCCACTTTTGTCCTACTGCGGCATTTCTTTGCCAAGGCTTGCTGGTGGGTTTTCCACACCACAGACACTGCAATTCTTCATTCGGCGTGGGACATCGACTGCATCACCTAGGAACTCTTCATCTGCTCCAGTGCTGCATTGCTGACCGTCTTCGTCTCCCCATCCACCAACTCCTGCATCCACAGATGGGCGGGTAGTGGCTCCTGTCACAACCTGACACTCCTACGTAAACTGGATTTGGTCCCCTTATTTCCCAGGTCTTCCTCTTCCAGGATCCACCTCTAGTTTTTTGCAGTCTTGCCTGCGTTTTGCAATATTCTTCTCTGAAGTCCTTTTGGTGGGTTGGGGAAAAACCAGTAACTTACCTCTTTTCTCATGGTCGCTGGGGGGCATTCTGTTACTTACCTTTGGGGTTTCCCAGTTCCCGCAGCTCTCCTCTACTGATTACACTTCCTTGCATGGGGACCCTGCTTTCGCATTCCACTTTTTAAGTATATGGTCTGGTCCCCTCTAGGCCTTCAGTGTTGCCTATTGCTTTTCACTGTTTTCTATTGCTTTTTATGCCAATTTCTGATTGCTACTGTACATATAACAGTGTGCTACTTACATCCTATTGGAGTATTGCCTATCTAGTTTTTTAGTGTTTGTGGTACTGTAATAAGGAACCTTTAATTTCGTAACCCACGTTTCTTTCATGTGTGTAAGTGCTGTGTGACTACAGTGGTATTGCATGATCTTTGCATGTGTCGTAAATAAGTCTTGGCTGCTCATCCACAGCTACAGACACTGTCTACACTTCACTAATAAGGGGATACCTGGACCTGGTATAAGGTGATAATACCATAGGTACTCACCACACACCAGGCCAGCTTCCTACATCAGAGAGCCCGCTCCTTTTTTGTCACCTGCAATTTATAAATTAAAACTGAATATAGAACAGTGAGCGATGAACTCATCAAAGAGCTGCATGCAAACATCAAGGTATAGATTAGAGCGCTATGATTTCCCCCCACTTTTTAATTAACTTAATGTTGCAAAACAAGTTAATTTGAGCGTAAATCAATTCTTAATATTAAAGAGAGTCCCCAACCAGGGTGTTATGTTTTTAATTCAGAGTTTGCGCTTCTCTAGATAAAGCACTCAAACTATACCTGCTACCAGTATGGATGACCTATGACACCAACACCTTGTAGTCCTCTGTCCTATGTAACATTTCATATCCACTGATTTACACATATATGATGATTGTCTCTGCGTAATGTCTGTGTGATATAAAGTGCTTTGAAACCCTAGACTGGTATGAGGGCTGAATGATGGAACAACACATACGTATATCATGCATGCCTTAACATTGCGGTCTCAACAACGACCGCGTCTTTACTACTCATGCCCTTACAACAAATTGCTGTAAAAGAATGTTTGGTAAAGGAACATGCATGGTAAATTCTCCCCGCCCTGCCCCCTTACATCTGATACCATACTCCACCCTGCCCAATCACTTATAACTGCCCCTGCCCTAAACCCTAAACCTCCCGCCGTGAGCCCTAAAAGTAACCCTGCCCTGTCCTTAAAACTACCCAGCCCCCAGTATGAACCCTAAAACCTACCCTGAACTGCCCTAAAAACTACCTTGACGCCTCTGCCCCCCTGAACCCTAAAACCTACTCCGCTCTGTCCTAAATACTACATGACCCCCACCCTGTTCCCTAAAACCTACCCCACCATGCTAGCCCCATATCTGTGGTAATGGCAGCATGGTCAATGTATTGCACTGCATTGATTGCCTTGTAAGGGATATTTCCCGGTATGAGTGGTGCTATAAAACGAATGAAATGCATCTGAGAGAGAGTTGTGATGGATTGTAGTGAGGGAATCCGTGGCGGAGGTGGTCACTGGGGGGCACCATCAAACAATGTCGCACAGGGCGCCACCAGCACTAAGGCCGGCCCTGTCAGACAGCACAGCAGTTCACAGGAAGGCAGCAGCACAGAGACTGCCACTTGACAATCAGACAAGGACCTAGCAGCAATCATAGGCCTTACTGACCTTCACAGGCAGGCGGGGGGCCAGAGACTGACACAGCCTGACTAGAAAGAAAGCTCCTAACAGGCAGCACAGTGCATTGCAGGCAGCACAGGAATCGACAGGAAGAAGCACTGCGCCCATCAGGCAGTACATGCCTCTTAGGACTTCACACAGGCAAACAGCAGCACAGAGCTTGTTGCTGTCTAATAGGCAGCCAGGGGCCCAGCAGACAGGGAATTGATGGCCGCACAGGACTCGACCGGAGGCGACCGCCTCCTCCCAACGCCCCCCCCCCCCACGGCAACCCTTCTGGGTGCAAACTTTGTGCAGGCGGCCCACCTCAAGGTTGTCCCTGTCCCCCCCAGAAATTTTGTGTCTCCTACGCCCCTGCCCAAACCTACCACTTTCTACACAAAATTCAACTGTGAGGCCTCACTGGTGCAATAGTTTTGCCGTCTGGAGTGCTTTGCAACATAGAGCAACATGCAGCATTTGGCATTGACATGGACTGTGCCAGAAGCTGAAAAGGTCTAGAAGCTCCAAAACCCTGAACTGGCATTAACTGGGGCATAGATCTGGCGTTGGGAATTGGCATGCTTGTGCCCCCCCGTGCAAAGCAGAGCGTACCAGTGCGGCAAGTGGCGGGGGTGTGGCGACGCGCATTTAGGTGCAAAGCTGCACTCAATCAGCAGCAGCAGCACACAAGGTGAATACCGAGCTTGAAACTGGAGGCCAAGGTATAACGGATAAAGATGATATGCCCATTCACTCTACGAGCTCAACAAAGACAAAGTCCAAGACCAGCGTAAAGTCATTACCCTGAACACTTTAAGTTTATAAAATTCAGTAAAACGCCACAAAACCCTCATATAACTTTACAAAAACTCTGGAGTAATCCAAAAAACTGCCTGAGGGTGAAAGCTGAGATGCAAAGGTCACAAAGGGTGCGAAGGACACAGGTAAAACAGAAGAGTTGGAAGGAACAAAGGCCCTTAAAGTCTTTGGGGGTAACTGGAAGTTGGCACACAGAATTTTTTCGGCACGCCTGGTTATCGGCTGGATGAGGGGTCAGCTTGTTGTTGCTCAGCACATCTCAATAGGGCACAAGAGCCAAAGGTGCTTTGGCAAATCCAACATGTTTAAGACGTGTTAGGAAGGAAGATAAAGACGAAGGTGGCTCGCCAGAGGGTTGGTACCATATGAGCCCCTCAAGGCGTGCAAGTCCTGCAAGCCCCATGAGCTCTCTGATACTCGCCACTGAGCCCATAGAACGTATGGAGCCCAGAGATCTGAAGAGCAAGGACGGAAATGTTAATGAGTTGATGTTGGAGGAAAGTTCTAAGGCCCAGAGGTATCATAAAGAACAGAAGATGGGTCTGAAGCAAATGGCCCCAAATGCTGGTTAAACAAGCATACACAATTATTTCACAAGGGTTATAATTGAAGTAGCCTCAGTGGCAGAATCCATCAAATTCAACAAATCCGAAGACAGCTAAGTCACATAGGCCTCTCAAGTCGCCCCAGAGCCTGTTTTGGATCCATCCATGAGGTCATTGCAAACGGAGCAAATGGAGCAAGAACAACCCTATGCCAGCTGTGTTACTGGCTCAGACACCAGACTCAACGCCTCAATAATTGGGGAGCTGATTGAGCTGGCGGACACTGCAACAGGAGAAAATAGGGGCTTGCATAATATGAATCAGGATGAACTCAGCATTGGCACTAATTCCAACAATACCAATAATAATACTAACACCAGTGCAATGGGCTTTGGCTGCCAAACTGAAGCAATGAGAACAGTCCTGATATCCAAACAGTCATACACAGGACAAGTAGTACCTTAAATTAACAACCAACTGCCAATAGAAGTTGTGATCCACCAGTCTACAATATTTCAGCCTCATTTTCGATTAGTGAAAACCAGTGGAGCCAGATATACAAGAGCCGGCCCGACCACAGCCCTTCCCAGGGACATCAGGGGGATTAACAGGGGCCCAATAATCCAACAGCCCAGGGAGGCAGACCATGACAAGAAACAAGCCTGGAAGAGGAAGGCAGAAATGACGTGCCCAGCAGAGACACAGCGGAGGATACAGGAGAAGAAAACTCGCCCAGCGAGGGGTGATACGACGTGGGTCGCTCAGCCTGCATTATAAACACCATCAATAGCTGCCCCTAGGCCACAGTTAAGGCTCATACTTGGCAATCGCACATAATGGAGATTCACTTAGAACTAACCCATAGGCTGGCACAGAGCGTTCTTCGGTTAGACAACAAACTGAACTCCTTATTAGGGATGATAGATAAGGGGGTCAACAGAAGCCCACATAGTAATGGAGGGAAAGAGAGATATTATGAAATCATAGATAAACTATCAACATTGCTAGAGCTGCTAACAAGCCTCATGCAAGACTGTAAATCAGGGGGTGTAACCAACAGCTTGCACTCCCTGCCCTAGGAGATAATACGCATGATAGGGCTCCCATTGAGGCAACAGGTAAAGAAGAACTGTCTACATTTATATCCACAGGGAAGAGGAGGGAAGCAGGGAGAAGGAATTAAGAAATAGCCCCCCATCCGCTGTATATCCACTCTCCCCAACAGTTACTGTGGCAAAAAACAGCCCAGAAGGGCTAGACCCGGGGTTAGCGGTTAAGCCATTGTAGAAACCCAACACTAGGAACAATCAACAGCCACAATTAACAAGACAGAAGAGACTGAAAAAAAATCACTCAAAGCCTAAAAAAGAATCTAATAGACAGAATCAGAATGGGAAAGCATCACATGCCACTGGCAACACTCCAGTGTCTCTGGTGCCCTACCCACTTTTCCAGCAGAGACTGCGATCTTCCCTCTCTTCTATCATTGGCCTAAATACTAATACCACCACTACATATGGGGAAGAACTGGCGGCTAATGTTGAGCCCATGTCCCAATTAGCTTACAATAAGGTCACCCAGGCCAGCGATACAAAGAGTAACTCTCAATTTGATAATATACTGCCGAGAGTTTCCACTGTTAACCCTGAGCATGCCTCTTTAAACTCTGAGCATGCCTCTTTAAACTCTGAGCATGCCTCTGTAAACTCTGAGCAGGCTCCCCAGAATAAGGGAATAGATGACCCAGCAAGAACAAAGGTCCCTTCGCAGGCCAGGGTGCCAGAGTCTGCAAAGGGACAAAAGTTAGAGGGGACCGAAGAGATGTAAGGGGGACCACCGCCAAGACAGATGTTGCAATCCATCAGCCAGGCCATGTTGAAAGGAGGTGCACCACAGGGGGAAATTTAGGAAGGGTGCTCCAAAAAAAATCTCAGGCAAAAAATGGGGGTACACCCTTTAGACACAAATGTAATGGAGAAACTCCGATGCTCCCCATAAATCGGGGGCTAGCCCATGGAGAGACATTATCTGAATCCATATGGTCAACGGCGTTAGAACCCCTAGGGAGACAGGAGGAAAGTTTTCCAATATTAAAGCAAGGATGGCAAAATGGGAGACTCCAAGAACATAAATCCTTACAAGAGGCAACCCCAGCTGCGAATGGGTTAGGAATGGGCCAAGACCATGTATGGAGTAGGGAAAGAAGATGCCAATATTCCAACACTCATGGTTCTGAGGCAGATTTGGAGCATAATAGGGCACAAGAAAACTCTAATCAGTCAACAATTTTTACTCCACTTTGTGTCTCAGGGGCCATGGGATATACTAAATAGGTCGAAAATCTTAAGACTACTGCAGCACATACTATCACTTGAGAACCTCGTGATGGAAGATTTACTCACAGTAAATTTTAACACTTATACATGGATCAGCCAGAATGAATGTACTCTGACTATAGGGTCAAACTAAGTATTATCAATATTTTTTTAATACGAGGGATTGCTGGAAAATGGGTATAAAAAAAATCAGCAAACCAGCCATAGAATGCTACCCCGAGTTTCGGCTATCAGAAATCAATCAACATGCCCGGATAGGAAAACGTTTAGTGCCATGAGACAAACTCCGATGATAAAGCCACTATTGATAGAAAAAAAAATCACTATACAGCTGACAGGGAACATTGGAGAGCCTCAATTGGAAGTAAGAAAATATGATCACGGTGAAACGAGGGGACGAGGATAGGAATGTTTCTCTACAGCGCTTGCTGTCAAAGGGGAAACGTATATTTAACCATAAAAGCCTTACTCTCAGAACACAAAATAACAGGATCAAAATAATTAGTTGGAATGTAGCAGGTCTGGCCTCCCGTATAGCCAGCCCCAGTATTGCAAGCTTTGTTAATGAGATAAACATTATGTGCTTCCAAGAAACTTGGGCGGTGGAGCTACTAACTATATCGGCCTTTACAATAACCCAGTCGCCGGCACAAAAAAATAACTTGTTTTGAAGACATATTGGAGGACTTGCAATATATGTCAAATTAGACTTAGCCGTCAAAGTGATAAGCTGGGAGAGATCGACAAGTGACATACAGGTGATAACCATATATGGCTTAGCCTTTACAAAAAGAACAATCTCGGTAACAGTCATAAATCCATATATAAATCCCAGCCGAGTTAACAAACAGATGATGGTCAAATCAATTGTATCCTTGTTGAAGGAATTTTTATATGAACACCCAGATCACGAATATGTGATTACAGGAGATTTTAATATCCGCCATCTCAGGCAGGAGATAAGGCCCCCACGTAGACACAGCAAGATCAAATCTAGAATCTTTGTTCAAAGAACATGTCATGAAAACAACTAATTGTAGTAAAACAGCAGTGGGTATAACCATTCCTACGTTTAGAAATATTTCTACGATAGATTATATCTTGCTAAACTCAGCAATGATGTACAGATGCACAACTCACAAGGTGATCAATAGAACTGAAAGCGACCATAATCCAGTGGCCATAGAAATTGACCTGGGTGCTATGAGACATGAGCCCTACAAAACCAGTGGTCATCAATTAATATCTGGCCTTTGCCCATTGACAAAACAAATTAAATGGATTATACCCTGCAAAGCACAATATGAGGTCTGGAAACAGATTAATGGGCCATTAAACTATAAATCTGGGGAAATTGATAAATGGGGTCCTGTGTTTAAGGACCTGCATGCCTGTCTGTCAACTAGAGAGCAGGTAGGCCCCACTGGGCACAGAAGATAATCGGGACTCAGAAAACAAACTGCCGGCAATGGTTCATTAACCAGAGAATGTATACAGATTAAAAGGAAATTCGGCAAGCAGAAAGGAGCTAAAGGAGAATCAAAAAAAACCCTGCAACGGAAGCCAAGGCTTACAAGGAAAGAGTATAAGGGCGCGATATTGAAGCTAAAGTTAAGAGGCCAAAGAATGCGAGAATCGACTAGTGGCATCACTGCGACCGAGAAAAAGCAGAGAATTCTGGGATTACGTTGAACACCTTTTACATGTGTCTGCAACCACGGCCAATGTGATTTCGTCCAGTGAATGGGAAAGGCACATGGGGATTCCGTATGTGGATCAAAAGTATTGAAGCACCCAGGGTAGTACCAGTGGGCATCTAGAGGTTGAGGCTCCAGACGATACGGTAACACCCGTCACCATTAAAGCAGTTCAAGAGGTGCTTGGTAGTATCAGGCGCGACGGAGCTCCTGGCCCCAACGGTCTCCCAGGGAGCTCATTTAGAGATGATCAGGCGTTTTGGGCCGAACCGATGACCCCACTGTTTAAAGACGGTCTACACTACTCGGTGGTCCCAGAGGCCTGGAAAGGCTCAATATTACATCCCATTTTTAAAAAAGGAGACCACATCGTGCCGGAGAACTATAGGCTGATAGCCTTACTGGATGTAGAGGGCAAAGCCTATGCAAGGGTATTGCTCCAAGAGCTTGCAAGCTGGATAGTAGAAAATGACATTGTTTCCATATATCAAACTGGCTTCAGATCGAGCTCCCCTACCTTAGATAATGTTCTGGCACTCTCATACTTAGGCCAAAAAGCACTGAGACCATCATCCCAGCCTCTCTTTGCATGCCTCATCGACTAGTGGGGTGGTGCGTCAAATCCTTTGGAAGAAATTGGCAGACTGGGGGATACTAAGAAAACTGTTAGCATCGATAATTGCTTTATATTTTGACACCTGGTGCGTATTAAAATCACAAGCACTCATGTAACCAGGAAGATCAACACCAACAAAGGATTAAAACAGGGCTGTGTTATTGCTCCCACCCTTTTTAATCTGCATATGGCGGATTTGGGCGCAGAACTGGTCAGAGGAAATACGTTGCCTCCGAGACTGGGTCGAACCGTGTTGCCTATAATCCAATATGCAGATGACCTGGTCGTCCTTGCTCAAACCCGGATAGTGCTAAAAATGAGTTTGGACATACGACACAGCTGCAATGAAAGAAATGCGTTAAGAGCAAATGTTGCAAAAACCAAGGTTCTGGTCTTTGGCCTGCCAGGCAAATAAACATCAAAGAGTCTGGCAAGTCGGTCTGCTAAACATAGAGACGAAGGACAAGTACCATTACCTTAAAGTCTGGCTATCCAGCATAGGGAAAACATTGCACCAGGTAGCAGTACTGACAGCCAAATCAGAGAAAATCTCATATGCTCTAGCAAAACTCCATCGCCGGTTTAAGGAACACACATCAGAGCCAATAAGGAGAATGATAAAGGCGAAATTACTACCTGCAATTTCCTATGGTCATCTTGCATTTACGGGCAGATTAACAGCTTCATTGGAGAGTTGCCAGATGAGAGCTTACAAAATGGTATTTTCATATCCCTAAACCAACTAGACATGCAGGGATAAGACTGGAACTAGAAATAGTAAAAATTGATGTAATGTGCAAAATGGACATGATTAAGTTCTACCAGAGTGCCATAAAGCTAACACTGATAGCTTGAGAGGGGCCCTGAAAGCAATTTTTAAAGATGAAAATAGTAGGTGGGCCATTTACTTAAGAAAGGCAGAGGAACAGTTCAATCTGGCGCCATGTTACATAACAGATGCCTCTATCACAAAGGCTTTGCTTAAGAAGAGGTTGAAAGAACTGGGCGCTCAAGTCTCCAAGGAAAATTATATCTCTACAGTAAGGAATATCAGTAGAGCCGTTGGTTTATACGAATCTTACGCAAATACAAAAAGCCAACCTTATATGAGAGTGCCATTAGGAGCTCGAGCGTTCCAGAGCATGTTGCAAATGCAGCTTCTAACTCTCCCTATTTGGGACTATAGGCGTAAATGGAAATGTTCTTAAATTGAAATGTTCTCAGGGGTATTCGCAGGAATGCACCTTGTGTCAATATCCCACTGAGTTAATAGCACACCTGGTATGTTGTTGCCCATGCCTGGCCTCCGAGAGATGTCAGCTCTTAAAACCCTTGTTCCTGAAACATGGGCTGAGAACATGTAAAGAAGCTATAAGTCATATATTTACTACAGTGGTCCCCATGGAATTGGCCTGTTTTGAGAAAATTTTTGCACAGTGAGAAAGGCACTACAATGTGAACAAGGCCAAATAAGGGCGAGAATCGACATAGGGGCCATGACCTACACAGAAACTCTGCTGACAAAATGGCTCCTACTTTCCAACTAATTTCGTCAACTTCTTATAAAGAGATGCTTCTTGGTTCTCGGCTGGTGACTGTAGTGAAATAGATCTCCCCACGGTTAGGTAGAAGGGGTACATGGACATTAGCATTTGCACTCTTATATCTTGGGTTACATCAAACCCTGAGAGACAAACTCCCCATGGTAGCTTCAACTGGGTGATACGCCACTTCTTATAGAGAGACACTTTGGAATTCTAGGCTTGTGACTGCAGTGAAATAGAACTCTTATATTACTATGATATAAGGATCCATCGGACGGCAGCACTTGCACTTTGTGTAGGGGTCATGAAGCCAACGTATGATTCTGCGATAGATCAGATTCCCTTTGTGTGGTTAATAAGTAGGGTACATAGAAGCAAGCATTTGTACTATACTCCTAAGTGCTTGGAGTTTGTTAATTATACCTTTGCAGATGAGTCAAATGAGCAGGGTATATAACTGGACTCCTAGGTTTGTAGAATCTTAGGCTGGTGGACCAGTGGACTTCTTATAGGTACTGTACATGTGTATTTTAGTATGACACATGGTTTGAGCTATTTAAATGTGTTTTATGGGGGTACAGTGTGGTGTGGGAATAATACACAACTGGACTGTGCAAATGCATTTTAGGGGTGAGGGCGTGTTTTATTGTACATTGTGCAACGATTTTAATTAATCATGCAAAAAAAATTCAAAGTACAGTTCACAATATGAATAAGAAGGGAGAGATTGGTCAGAGAACCTCGTGGACACATTTTCCAATGTTAACATATTTCATAATTGTTCTACATTTATCAGGACAAATTAAATATAATTCTTCAAAGGTCGCATAAGGCCATACAAAATTATTATTAGTTTACTACTGCATAATCTCACAAGTTATCTAGCAGTAAGTTTCCTTCGATCTGACACCCTTGCAGAGCTTGTTCTGTTACCACTTCCTCATACTAAAAGACAGTATCTGTGAGCAGGTTTCTTACACTGTTCCTGATTGCCATTCCAGGCAGACTTTCTCCTGGGAGGGTGCCAAGACAGATTTCCATTTAGTGGTCCCATCTGCTAAGGCAGTGGGCCTTTACGTTTTGACTTCTTCAGACCCCCCACTTAATTATTATTGGAAACCTCACTGAGTCATTATTGGAATCTGCGGGACCCTCACAAAGTCATTACTTGAAGTCGGGGAACATGGCCTAAGGAATTTGATGATTTAAACCGCAAGACAATGTACAAGAAAATATAGAAACAAACATTCATCAACCGAATATGCAAACGATTAAATATTTTATTTTATTTACAAATGTTAATTTTATTGGTAAGGTTAGAGTGTTTTTTAATTCAGTTGAGGCCACTGATCATCCATAATATATTCTATTTCATGCACTTTCACTGCTTAAATAAATCAACCTGAGGATAGTGACTTATATTTTTACCCTCTAATTTCAAATTCCTTTTTTATCTATATACAATTTATTAGTCTGTTAACATTATTTCATTTTCTAAGCAATCAAGGACCTCTGTGTAGGCTTTGGGGGCCACCATGGGTCCCCAAGCCACAGATTAAGAACCACTGTGCTAGGGTACTGTGGTTTGTATTCCAGTCCATTGTTCTTTTGCTCAGAGTAATGACTGGTGGCAGATATTAATTCAAGCATCCTATCCATCACTTTCTTTAAAATCCTCAAAGTGGCATGGACAGTTTGCAATGTCCGAAGTGCAGAATGTGCCACATGGTGACTAAATATTGGATTGTAATGGGAGCTACCACCCTCCAAATTTCTGTGTGTGGTGGAAATATCGTGCCTGTTGGTGACTCATAGCAGTGGAGGCACACCCTACCTGGCTGGAATAACATAATCTTTTCATCTGCTGAGCCTGTTGCGAGGGGGAGAGCATCTCTGACAGGTATCCCAGAAAGGACTGCAATGTCCTGGAGCAGGCTGACGGCAAGCGGGAGTGTCTTGCTTTGGATTCCAAGGGACACTAACGTCATCAGGTTCTTCAGGGATTGCACCTGACAGCTGTCGGTGAAGTGGTCTCAAAGTCTGCACTAGGGGTTGTGCTGTTCAGCACGCCAGTGCACTGTGACTGTGGGTGCTAGTGAGCATGAAGTGAGAGCTCTAACCGCCAGTAAGCTGTGTAGCATGTGGAAAGGCTGAGGGAGACAATAATTGTGGTGGTTCCTGCTCCTCCCTGAAGCAGGTATATTTTGGGCTAAAAAAATCCTTTGGAACATCAGGATGGTGTTACTATGGTGCTGAAAACCTTCATGTTTAATCGATCCACCCCCCTGATGCTTCCATGCCAGTATAATTAATCCTGATTTTTACTAAACAGAGTTATGACAACCGCTAAATGGGGCTTACTGCTGAGGAGGATTCATGGTTGAGAGGTCCCTATAGAGTGCACTTCAATTGCAAAGGCAACATTATAGAACCAGCTGATATGCTCAAACAGATTGGTAATTTGTGCTGTGCCCTCAAGCATAAAGTAGACTCAGTCTCCTTCAAGATGCATCTCATATGAACAGACCTCAGAAAAGTTGCAGTGTACAAAGGCAAAAGAAGACCGAAGGAAAATTACATGACTCCTCTGGTATTGTAGAGTACAAGGTTTAAAGCCTTTGAGGGAAAATCAAGAAGAAACAACCTGGGCTGGTCTTGTTCTGCTCCGTCCCTCACAGTTCTTAAAGTGCTTAAACATCTTCTTTGTGAGTGATGTTTTAAGAGGCCAGTGCATGCGGAGCAGATATTCAGCTAGGTTGCTGTCTGATTGTTTTCCTTTGACTTTGAGTTTATAAAAGGGACAAATACAGGGCATACATCCCTCCTTGTAGGATGAAACTGGAGCCATTTCAAGATGCAAAGTTCAAGACGGATATCTGCTCTGTAGTGTGTGAATATCTTGCCACTAATTGTGGCACTGCATCATTACACATGATGAAATAGAAACTATTCAAAATATTCATGCATTGATTTTGTATTGGGTAAAATTTGGGGTTCTCATTCTTCATTAGGAAAGGAACACCTTTGTAATGGTAAACAGATGGGTGCAGTTGCAAGAGGGAAATCAGCAGCACACTGGGATTGTCCTAGATAAAATAGAAACTTGAGTTCAGACACACTTCAAATGAACTTAACAAACACACTTATACTTCATACCACCAGAGATTACACAGTGAAGGTATTATGTCTAGGGCAGTATTTGTGCGGATGTCCTAGGTAATCATGTTGGTATCCAAAATGGCATCAATGATGTGTTTAGGTATTATATGAACAACTGTATGTACAAAAGGAAACGGTTGACACAAGTACTATTATCAGATTCTAGGTGTAAACTGTTATTCTTCACCTAACTGAGGCACAGTGTGAACTGCTGGAAGAGCCAATCACCCATGAATAGTTATTGTTAGCTGTTAAGGAGGCTAAATCTGGGAAAACTCTGGGTGTTGATGGACGGTCTATAGAGTGTTTCAGTACTTACCAGAGATGTTAGCCGGTAGATAAAAAAATGTATATGAAAGTGAAGGAGGCTTGTTTGTCCTAGTCTGTGAGAGAAACCATGGTTGTAGTGATACCAATACTGGATCATGATCATAAATATTATAGATCGTACTTGCCCTTCCTCTAGTTCACATTGAGACGAAGATTTTGTGCACTTTTTGCCTCCTGTGTGGTGTGCTCGCAGTTACTCATGACCTTGTGCAATTGGGATTTATCCCCTAGAAATACAGTGTTTAACCTCAGATGACCTACTCATGTCTAGGAAGCAAGGGAGTAGCAAATAGTGATAAGGAGTATGCTGTGGACTCTTGGACATTGAAAAGCCTTTGATGCAGTAACTTGGGAATTTGTTTCGAGTCCTAAAGTTTGAAAACTTTGGTCCAACTCTGCCTGTTTGGGTTAAAATGCTCAATTTCCCAACCAATGTGAAGAGTAAAACTGGTTCCTGTAATGACAAGCCTATGCACTTTGGGCAGGGGCACTCAACAAGGTGTTTTTCTTTTTGCATGTGGCTCCCCTCTATGAAGACCAGCATTGGTCCATTTGAGTGACTCATCTGGGGGGGGTTTCTGTGTACAGTGCAGGTATATAGGAATGATTGGCATATGCATACAAGTAAAATATACCACATTCATTCATTCATTCTACTTGGTGTAGAAGTGGTGACTTTCCACTTCAGGGTTGTCAATGACACCTTTTTTTTTTTCTTTTGATACTTAACAGTACCTGATAAAAGGGTGATATTGTTTTCTTTATTCTGAAGAAGAGCTTGAGCTCAAGAGTTGATACCTTCATGGTGTGTGCCTCAGTCTAGGTAGAGTATTTTTTTGTATGGGCATTTCTATACATAAAATTATGAGATTTAGTCTCCATTATAGGGATCTGCTACTATTGCCAGCTCCGTGGGAGTATCACTATATTATTGTCTTTCTGTTAAGAGAGTTATTTCACATAATCCTCTAATCATGGTTTTTAAGAAGAGTTTCTTGTTCTTCTTTGTGGTAATTGGTGAGAGTTTGTTACCAGAATAATATCCCAGTGATGAGATTATACCGCACTAAGTCTGTATACTAACTCCTTCTTATACTTTCAAACAAGGTAGCTTTTGTCTACATTGTTGGTTCATGTGCGCTTGCCATTTACTTTTGATATTCACTAGTAAAAAGTTTTCTACTTTTGCTAGATTTGATTCATTATAAACCAGAAGATAACATTCTGTGGTCTTTAAGGTTTAGTTGCCTAGCCATCACAGTTTGATGTATATTGTACACCTTCATGTAGACATTTATATGGTTTCGAGATGTTCTTTAAACATTATTCTTTCAATTTCTTGGCGTTATGTCACATTATTATGGTTCTCCATTGAGAGGTGTAGGCTCTTGGAAGAGTCAATTCACTCAGGTCTACAGAGTAATTAATATTCTTCACTCTTTCGAGGTTGTTCTCACGCTTCTGCGTTATTTCCGATTTCCTTATTTTGTGAAAGAAGTTATAGGGTACTTTTCTTTTCTATGAAGATGCTCATGTTCATTGTACTTGAGGGCAACATGTGTTACCTCATCAGTCTACTTGTGGTAGAAGACTTTTATTTCCTTATTAAAAGATCATTGTTCTTCATAATTCGACTACCTCTAATTGTTTGTAGTTTGTGCTCACGCTTTGTGAAGTGTAGTCTTTAGAGGAAATATACAAAATCACTCAGATTCTTTTTCTTACAAAATCTTTTAAATTTTCTGGTTTAAGTATGGAGACCTTCCTAGAGCTTTGGTAGATGGGTCGCTATTCATGTAGTACAGTCATGTACTATCCTTGACTAGACTATCAAGTCTTTTTCATACCTACCATCTTAGTCAACCGTATGATACTATTACTTGATGATGATGTCTCAAGCAATTTGCACTACTCTGATGGTTTGGAGGACTGCTGATTTATGATGCCATTCTGTTATGTCAGTATTTTCTGACTAATTACTCAGTGGTTTCTTTATATATATATATATATATATATATATATATATATATATATATATATATATATATATATATTTATTCCTTTGTCACTACATGTGTCGGTATTCATATTAGGGACAGCCTAAATGTATTAGTATTAGCTCTAGTTAATTTTCCTAGGGAAAAGACTGCTTAGATGTTAATGGTTTCTTTTGTCTTCACCTTTTTAAATTGAGCATTTTCAGGCTTTTTCCACACGAGATGGACATTCTCTATTTTAGTGGGGTAGGTCTATTTAGAGTATGCCTTTATATGACAAAGAGGTGTTGCTCAATGCAAGGCCTGCTGCTCTCTGTTACAAGGCTGTCGTACAAGCAGTTCAGGTCTGGATATTATAGCAAATACATTTATCTTCATTAGGGAATTTGGCAACATTTTCCTTCTGTCATGGGTAGCGTTTTCCCCTTCTTTTCATTGTCTTTATCTTTCATTACTGTGGTCCTTTCCGCAGTTCCTATGGGATGATCATGCATGGTTTCGGATCCCATTAAGGGTGTGAATAGTTTTGTATTCATATTGTTGGCTGGCTGCTGACACAGATGGGTCATATTATCATGGATAATTTTATTCCCATGCTTTTTAATGTCTGATGACTTTACCTGTTGTCAATTCCACATGTTTTATGTTGCAAAATCTGTTATTGCTCATCTGAATTATTATGAATGTCTGCTCTTTTTTATCTCTAGACCGGTTTTGTTCCAGTGAGGAACTTTTAACGGTCCCGGACATGGGTGATGTTATCTTCTTGCTTGTAATGTTTTTATGACTTTTTCCCACCGTGGTCCTTCACACAGTTCTTTTAGTAAAGATTATGTGATTACTCATATGTATGTACATTTAAGAATGCACAGTCTATTTCTCTTGCTCTAGACCGGTTTTCTTCTGGCTAGAGACTCAGTAGAATCAGTTTGCAGACCCTCCTACATGGGTGGTATGTCTTTGTGTAGGAGGCTGGCCTGGTTTGTAGTGGGTACCGAAGGCACTTACACCTTATACCAGGTCCAGTTATCCCATATTAGTGATATGTAGTCAGTGTCTAGAAGCCAGGCTGTCTAGAGGTAGCTGTAGGCTAGGCAGAGCAGCCAAGGCTGAATTAGGAGACATGCAAAGCTCTTGCAGTACCACTGTATTCACACACTACTCACACACATGAAAGACAATACTCTTTGTTACAAAAATAAAGGTACTTTATTTTAGTCACACAATGCCAAAAATACTTTGGAGACTATACTCCCTTAGGAGGTAAGTAAATTACACAATATATACACTAGTAACCAAAAACAGGTAAGTACACAGTAGGAAAACAGTGCAAATAGTGAAAATCACAATAGGTTGCAATGAGTCTAGGGGGTAACACAAACCATATACTAAAATAGTGGAATGTGAAAGTCAGTTTCCCACCTACGCAAGTGTAATGTGTAGAGGGGGCATTGGGAGTGTAAGGAAACACCAAAGGTAAGTAATGTGCCCTACCCCAGAGCCCAGTAAAGCAGGACTAAAACACAGCAAGTTCCCTAAAACACACTAGAAGTAGTGATTGAAGATAATGCAAGAACCAGAAGAGACCGCAAGACACCAACGATGGATTCCTGGACCTGAAGACCTGTGGAAGACGGGGATCAAGTCCAAGAAGCACTGTTGAGTCCAGGGAGAACAGGACCCCCTGCTAACCTGGATGAAGGTGCAAAAGAAGAACTACCGGTGAGAAGACAGTCAGTATTGCACAAAATATGACTGATGCGGGTTCCTGGTTGGTGCAGAAGATGTCCCACGCTGGATGGATAAATGCAGTCTGGTTTGCATCACTGGATTCCGCCAACAAGCCTTGGCACACGCAAAGCTCGTGGTTAGCTGAAAATATCGCTGCCTGGGACCAGGAGGGACCTGGTGGCCTCTACCCAGGAGAGCGAGACAGAGGGGGCTCTCATCAACTCAGAGCCCTCAGAAGACCAGGCAGCTTGCACAGGAGTCCCACAGCACGGGGACAAAGAAGGTGCAAATGGAGGATACCCCTCCCATGCCTGTAACTTCTATTTCCAAAGGGAGGGGGTATAACACCCCTAAAGGAAATGCATTGTTTTGCCTTCCTGGGATTGAGCTGCTCAAACCCCAGGAGGGCAGAAGCCAGTCTGTGAGGTGGCTGCAGTGAAAACCTCAGAAGGCTGGTATGGCAGTACTGGGGGTCCACTGTGGAGCCCCCAGAGTGCATGGGAGTGTGCAACCAATACTGGAATCAGTATCTAGGTACAATTCCCAGTTGTTAAACACCTTAGTTGGCTATATTCGGAGTTACCATTGTGAAGCTGTACATAGGTATTGACCTATGTACAGTGCACACTTAAAACGGCGTCCCTGCACTTATGAAGTCTGGTAAAATAGGCATGGGCCTTCAGGGTTGGAAGACCTGATATATAGGTAATGTATAAGTGACCTGGTGCAGCGAAAATGGCTGTGAAATAGTGCATGCACTATTTCACACAGGATGCAATGGCAGTCCTGTTGAAGCCTTTGTATGGGCTCCTTATGGGTGGCAAAAGAAATGCTGCAGCCCATAAGGATCCCCTGGAACCCCAGTACCCTTGGTAGCTAGGTACCATATACTAGGAGAACTTATAAGGGGGTGGACCAGTATGCCAATTTTTGAGTGAAATACTGAGTCACCAGTATGTAGTGACAAATTTAGAAACGGAGAAAGCATGAGCACTGGGGTCCTGATTAGCAGGACTCCAGTGACAATTTAGAAAACAGTGAAACACACTGACAAGCAGGCCCTAAACCATAAGTACTGTTGTTCTGACTAGCAGGATCCCAGTGACACAATCAAAAACACACAGACATCAGGTAGAGATTGGGGGTAACATACCAAAAAGAAGGCACTTTCTCACACTTTGGTATCTGAGTCTAAAGTAAAGAATATGCGGCTAGATGTCTCTCTCAGATGACAAGTTGCTTACTTTCGGTAACCCATTATCTGGTAGAGACAGGGTCTAGCTGCAGATTCCTTAACGAGTCTCCCATCCTCCCCCCTGGGCGAACTAAGTAATCTTTGGTCTGTGAGATTTTGTTATGGAAATCTACACCTTTCATTATGAATTCAGTGACTATTTGACACACGTGTTTTATTCTAGTACCCTTTTTCAATAGCCAGTTTTTAAATGTGGCTCCACCTTTTGAGCCCTGAAAGTAGTCATGGAAGGAAATGTCAGAACATTAGCGAGAGGGTTATATGGACTCGGCTGACGTCACATCTGGTGGATGACGTTGGTATGGAGTTGCATGACACCCTCTTCCGACGCGCAAACGTGCTATGAGAAAAATATTCCCGGATTCAGGCTTGCGTCTGGGGAAAATTCTAAAGTAAGGAATGTTATGTTATGTTAATTTATACAGCGCATGGCTACCCAAAGGCCTTCCAGCGCTATACAGAAATCTTCAAAAACACTGCCTTAGGGACAAAGATTAGAACAACCATGTTTTAAGTAGCTGACGAAAGGATAATTCGTGGTTGGTTTGTCATTGGGCCAAAGGTAGAGAATTCCACAAAATGGTACCAAGATATGACATAGATCTTCCGCCCCGTTTGGCTTTTTTTATTGAGGGGATTACAGCTAAAGCCGCCGATGATGACCTAAGATGTCTGTCAGGGTTATGGAAATAGGCCAGGGTTTGCAAGAATGGCGGGCCTTTGTCTTGAAGAGCTCTGTGAATGCAGCATAATGTTTTGAACTTTATCCGTTGCTCCAATGAGAGCCAATGCAGAGCCGAGACAGCTGACTTGGCCGATTCATGCCTAGGTATATTGAAGAGAAGGCGGGCAGCAGTGTTCTGCACCACCTGCAGTTTCTTTTTAAAATATTTTGGAGCACCAAGAAACAAGACATTCCTGTAATCCAGGCGTGAGATGATGAGTGCCTGTATGATAATTCTCTTCGCAATAGGCGGAAGTATTTTAAACAACTCTCTAAGAACTCTGAATATAACAAAACAAGTGGCGGAGATTCTTCTCTTCGCCTGATGGTCCATGGTCAGCCATGGGTCAAGCCATACTCCTAGATCTCCTAGCGAATGCAGAACAGGGGAGATCAGATTTGGTTGAGCGTGATGACCCAAGATCATAACCTCTGTCTTGTCTCCATTTAGCTTGAGTTTACAGTCAGACATCCATTTGGATACTGCTCGTTAACAAGGGGCAAGTAATGCATCAGCTGAGTTCTGTTCAGTGGAAGAGACCACCAGCTGGGTGACATCTGCATATGAAACTAGGGAGAGGCCATATGGCTCCACTACCTTTGCCAGTGGAGACATATCTATATTAAATAATGTAGGGCTAAGAGAGGAGCCCTGTAGCACTCCCCAACATCTATTGAAGCAACTAGAATAGAAAGAACGATCAAGTACCTGAAATGATCTTGCTTCTAAAAACGAGGTAAACTGACTTAAAGCATTCCCTATGACTCCAGTTTCCCTCATTATCTGAAGTAAAATGTTGTGATCTACAGTGTCGAAGGCGGGACTGAGGTCAAGAAGCACAATTGCGAGAATCAGTCCCTGATCCAGGCGCTTCCTGACTTCCTCCGTAACTCCAATCAATGCCGATTCCGTGCTGTGTAAAGGTCTAAAGCCCATCTGAGAATGATGAAGAATGTTATTGTCTTCAAGGAAGGTGGAAAGATGAGTTTTCACATGTTTTTCAAGTATCTTGGCAAGGGCTGGCAACATGGAGATAGGGCTTTAGTTATTAAGTATGGACGAATCTAGGTTGGGTTTCTTAAGCAGAGATTTCACTAAAGTGTGTTTCCACTGTGGAGGGATGGTACTGCTCGACAGTGTCAGATTCAACAGGTCGGTCAAAGTGGAGACTATTACTGTGCTAAAATTAAAGGGGGTGCGGGATCCAAGAGATACCCAGATCTAAGTGTGACCAGTAGTGTTAAAATCATTTCCGGGGAGAAGCGGAATCCGTGCGAACCTCACTGAGCCATTTGGACATTGCTCACCAAAAACTTGGGGACTGTGGATAGCTATCGGGAAGGCTGAATAAATGTCTGAGATTTTTTTCTGGAAGAATAGGCCTAGGTCATTACTATGTTTTTAAGAGGCTTCTACGGCTTCAATTTGCAGATGGGGAAGGGCAATTTCTCTTAGTAAATGAAAAATGTCTTTAGGGGAGTTAGAGCTCTGTTCGATTTTGGCCGCATAGTAATCACTTTGTGCTGCTTTAAATTCAGCATGAAACAGTCTGATAGCCTTCCTATAATTTTCTTTAAGTAAAATGTCATAGGATTTGCTCCATTGTTTTCCAAACGTCTGCAGTCCGTATTTAATAGACGAAGGTGGGTGGAACACCAAGGAGCACTTTTTTCTGATGACCTCCTGGCCTTCATGTATAAGGGAAAATAATATGTAGGCTTTTAGTGATCCAATTATTGAATATTTCTAGGGAACAGGCCATATTCCCCCCTATAAGGCAGGTTTTGAGCTCTCTAAGATACCAGTCCACTCACTGACCTTAAGCATATGCCAATGGCTATAGGGTTGGGTTATAATTTGGGCAGATTTGCCCGGTGCTAAAATAGGAAGGTTAAAGGAAATTAAAAAATGGCCTGACCAAGCCAGAGGGGTGGGAGGCAAGGACGTTAATCCGGCTGTATTGCTAAAAACTAGGTTCAAAGGTGTGACCTTTATTGTGTGTAGGGCCTCTAATCAATTGTGAAAGGTCTAAGGCCCTCATATCAAACAGAAGTCTTTTGGCCGCAGCATTGTCTTGATTCTCTGCATGGATATTAAAATCACCAAGAATTAATTCAGCAACTTGCTCTGGTAAAGCTTGTAGAAAAGTACTGGGCCAGGGGGACGATATACTAGGCCCCTGAGAAACTATATTGGCGGATTAAGAAAATAGAGAAAGACATACTCTCACAGTCTGGCAACAGAAGGGGACAGGAGGTGACCTTGACTGAGTCCCTAAAGATGATAGCAGTTCCCCTCCCTTTCCCAGAGGCTCTGTCAAGCCTGGTTATTAAGTAGTCGTTAGGCGAAGCTAAGGCTACATCTGGTGCTGAGCCCTCATGGAGCCACGTCTCGGTTAAAAACAGAGCTGTAGGTTTCTGCTGGCTCAGGAGGTTGATATCCAGATGATGAGCGGCCAGAGATCTACAGTTAGCCCGAAGAAATGTACTTTGTGGGACTTAATGAGGCACAAGGATTGTCTCTGCTGAGGGTGTCCATGGCAACCAGTGCAGGGCAGGGTAGGTTCCATAAAATCCACTTGCCCATCACAGCCGTCTACTGGATCTGGTCTGAGTGAATGGAGGAACTCAGCATTGTAGGATATCCTATTGCATTGAAATGGGCATGGGTGCTGGCGCCTGGGCCCAGTCGGGCGCGACCGCATCATCGCCGGCCTTAAATGGGTTCCAAATTCAGGAGTCGAGCGGCTAGACCACTGACCTCCAAAGATGGCGTCAGTAATTGTGCCAATGTAGAAGAGAAAGAATGGCTGCTGGCTATGTACTCCGAAACGAGCCACTGCACTACTCTACTGGGAAGAGAAAGGGCCCAACCGGTAAGCCGGGGGGGAGGAGGAGGGGGGGAGGGGGGGGAGGGTGTGTGTGTGTGTGTGTGTGTGTGTGTGTGTTTACTCAGTTAAAACTTAGAAAAATATTGTCACCTGCGGCTGTAGTTTAGAGGATTCTGCTGCGTGACCGCAGCATCGCCAGCCTTAAATGGGTTCCAAATTCAACTGAGGCTAGACCGCTGACCTCCAAAGATGGCGTTAGTGATTGCACCAATGTAGAAGAGGAAAAAATGGCTGCCAGCTGTGTGCCTTAAAAGGAGCCATCTCCGACTAGATACTGTCCCTAGCTGATAATGTGACACTGATGGTCAGTAACTTGTTCTTTTTCACCATGAATGTTAAAACTGCTCATCTAGCCAATAAAGTGTTGACTTTAAGACCTGGAATAATGTCTGTCTAAAATTCTTTCAAGGCATAACAGTAGGAAATACCATGGCAATTCTGATTTGTCAGTGTCCTGCAAGCGCCTGATCAGTAGGTTGCAGTTTTTTTTGCTGAGCTGAGGTGTCTGTCTCTGGAGACGTTTAATAGTTAAAGAAGTCACCTGAACCTTGAGTTTTTTTTTTTATTGTGCCATGCACTCCTGTATGTCCATGTTATAGACCTCTCCTGCTAGCTGAGCCCTCTACTCCACCATACATCTGAGGCTAAGACTTGGGTCCAACTCCATGTCATCTGGGTCTTTTGCATCTTGTTCCAATATCCTAGACAGGTAAAATGGATTTCTCTGGTCAATAATGACCTGTAATTCTTTGCTCAGACTTTGAAAAAGGGGTATGTATGTATGTGGTACTTGCATTGCAACAACCTTGGTGTTTGGATTGCAAAACCCTACTCGAAAGGCAGTGGTGCACTGGAACTTGTCAAAAGGGTGACAGATTATCCACTTACTCTGCATTCCTTTCAGAGACAGTTCCAGTCTTTCTTGCCAGATATTTGCTTCTGTGGCTGCATTCATGGTTGTCTCTACATCAAGGAATATGTGATTTCATGGTGCCATTTCAACTGTGACCTATAACACAAGCCTGAGACGCATCCCTCAGTCTCACGCTCTTCAGCACTTATATGACCCCCTTGGCCAACATCGTCAGATCCCACGGTCTCAACATAATTTCCTACGCAGACGACACCCAACCCATCCTCTTACTAACCAGTGACCCCTCCACCACCACAACCAATTTCCACATATGTATGACATGCGTTGCTGACTGGATGAAGAACAGCTGCCTGCAGCTGAACACATACAAGAAAGAAGTACTGATCTTTGGCAACAGCAGCAACACATGGAATGACTCCTAGTGGCCATCAGACATATGGCCCGCACACACTCCATCCGACTACACCAGAAACCTCAGAATCATCATTGACAACAAGCTCACCATAAAACCACAGATCAGAGCCGTCTCCTCTGCCTGCTTCCTCACTTTGCTCACGCAACGCAAGATCTTCAAGTGGCTACCCCTACACACAAGCCGCACCATGACACAGGCCCTCATTACCAGCTGAATGGACTGCGGCAACATCCTCTACATAGAAATCGTTGCACGCTTCCTACAGAAACTTCACACCATGCAGAATGCCACAGTCAGACTCAACCTCAGCCTTCCCCGGCGAACTCATATCACACCCCATCTCAGGCAACTCCACTGGCTCCCTGTACAGAAGGGATGCCAATTCAAGCTGCTGACCCATGCACATAAGCCTCTACATAACCAAGAACCTGCTTACATTAACCACTGCCTGTACTTCTACCAACCATCGAGAAGACTCCATTCTGCCTCTCTTTTACTTGCCCATACTCCCCGCATCCACCAAAGCCGAAGTGGAGGACGGTCATTATCTCGCATCGCAGCAAAAACCTGGAACAACCTCCCCACGCACCTCGAATCACCACTTCACTTCCCGAATTCCAAATGGCCCTCAAAACCTGGCTGTTCAAATAAGCCTCCAGGACTTGCAAGCGCCTATATACCCTATCAGGTGATTAGCCGTACTTTATAAATCCTGATTGATTGATCTTTGTGAGAGTCATGAAATGATTCTATCGGGCTATACTTATTTTTGTGCACAGAAATCATCATTTGACGAAACCCGGTTTGATCTGAAAAACCCAACTCAACATGGTGGCATCTACCCATATTTTGCATACCACTCACTTCCAACATATTTTTTGTGCTCTGCAGCCTCTAGGCATTGTGGCCAATTTTGTCACTTCTGTTTAAAAAAAAAACCTACAAGAAGCAAGCACATAGAAGTGGCAAAAAAATAAATAATTTAGAATAGATGTATCTGGAACACCATCTGAAGAGTCTGATCCAATAAGACATTTTTATATCTGGTGGTCTCTTATGATGCATAAGGAGGGAGTGACTGTATAAAAAGTAGGAGGAGAAAATTTGCCTCCTAATAAAAGAAAAAAAAACAGATTAATGGTAATAGGTTACCTCACAAGCAAGGACTGTCATAAAGAACATGCACAAGGTGGTTTTAGTTCTACTAGCTTGTCGTCTTTTTTTAAGTCATCTCTACTTTTCTCCAGTATTGAATCTTTCATAGATTCACATGCTTGAATCCTCCCCGTTGTCATATTGAGAGCCCCACGGTATTTTAAATAAACAGTGCTAAAAGGTACATTGAAAAACCATAGGAAAAAGCAAGTGACATTGTTAACCTATTCACATTGTATTAGTAGACCAAAATTTCAGCCAATCAGAGGCTGGACCCAGGACAACTTCTCCCCTGCAGAGCCATCATACCTCAGACTTCTAACTGCACTTCATGTGTGAGATAGTCTCCCTGAGCTCTGCTCCGTTGTTACAGTTAGTGAAATCTTGACTTTTTTTTTCCTCTCAAGGAATTCTTTGGAATAATCTTAAAGGTTCTGTGTTTTACCTTTAATATGTCTGAAGGATCTAAGAAAAGTCTTTTTAGGACATGCAGGTCCTGTAGAAAGGCACAACTATTTTCTGATGATCCTCACAAAGAGTGCCTATATTGTTCACATCCTAACCATGTACCCAAGGATTGTAGGCACAGCAGAATCTTTTCTGCAAAAACTCTTAAGAACAGAGAAGCCCGATTGCTTTTATGGCTCCGGGAGAAAATGTCCAGATCTCAATCTGGTTCAGCCGAGGAGGAGGGTCCTAGTTGATCTCGAAAACATAAAAATAAGGACCCTACCTCAGCCTTGAAGCGCTCTAAAAGAATAAAGACTGTGGAAAAATCAAAGTCAGAAAAAACAGCCTCTAAAGACTCCTCCACAGGCTCTGGGCAGAAGAAATCATCCACCTCATCTTCTTCTGTGCCTGTCACCCCTCAGAAAAAAGCCTTGTCAATGACAGTGAGACCGTTGACGGACCCATCATTGAGGACAGCAATGTCGACAGCTACGCCTTTGTCAGTAAGAACAGTCATGTTGACGACAACGATGATGACAACAACGGCTTCGTCAATAAGGGCAGCGATGACGACCACCACCTTGTCAATGACGAGGGCCGTCCCATCGACAACCACTCCATCAACTCCAGTTTTAAAGTCACCGTCGACAAGACCGGTGTCGAAAACTGTGACTATTACTAAGAAGATCTCTTTGTCAGCCCGTTGATAAGACTCTAAAAGGCAGCATTCTTCACCAAAAATGTATCTGCTCAATTTAGACCAGATTCTAGTCCGCCTTTTTGACACTGCGGAATCAACAGACAAATGGGTCCTTAGACCTACATTCAGCCCTTCACAACTGCGGTTAAAATGTCAGAAATCGGAGGATAATGATGATGATAATCCTGACAAGGACACTTCCAGTTTATTAGAAGGAGACTATTCATTCACAACCCACCAGCAGCCCATATCTCTTCAATACAACTCATTTCAAGAGCATTATCCCTGAGATGAGCCATAAGAAGATCATGAAGCTGTGGGAAGAGATACCATAGCAGTGCCCATCTCTCTAGTCACTGACTTGAGGCACATGCTAAATGACTATAATAAGTGCTTTCCCGATGTACATGCGCCAGTTCCTCTCCTTCCAGGACGCAGGGAGGCCCCTGCTAAGGGTTCTTTGCCTACAACTCCTATACTAGACCAGACTCAAGAAAATACAGTCGTACGTCCCACCATCAGGGATGATTATATAGGAAGCAATCAAGATGATTAGCCTGTGGAAGGAAAATTACTTCAAGACCCAGGTACACCAGGTTAGGAATGGGATGACTACATAGCTTAATCTTCTTGGTCACCTACACCTTATCCAGCTCATTCTCTTCCTCAGGATATCCGAGGATTTAATGAAATAATGAAAGGTCTTTCCAAGATATTTGATCTGCCTCTCTGACTCAAACAAGGAGTTTCTTGTACTACTTTAAGGATTCAGCTAGGAAATCTGTCCGGTTTGTCTCAATTGTCAATTATATATGGGATGAAGGCCTGAAGTTAATGAAGAATCTAGCGTTTTCACTGCTGTGCACCCGCGCATGGACAAAAATTATAAGGTCCAAGATTCCTCACCAGTATGCTTGATAGGGCATTCGCTTCCAGATTCAGTGGTAATGCAAGTGGCACGGAGATGCTCCAGAAACCCGTCTGCCCAATGTTCCGCTCCACCGGACAAGGAAGCTCGAAGACTCAACAAATTGTCAAACGCTTTGCAGTTAAGGCAGCCACCTCCATCAGAGCGTCTAATGCGCCGGCCATTCAAGGTTGCTATGACTGCCTAATATGGTCAGACCTTGAACCTCTTCTCGATTACCTGCCTGAAGACAAAAAGGAGAAGGCTCAAGACATTTTGCAGCAGGGTGCCAGGGCATCCTCGAAGATCGACACAGCAATGGACATATCTTCTTATTACCTTTAGGCAGATGGCAGGCACAGGGCTGAGTAAAGGCCACCTCATTTCGCCCTTAGGTCCCGGCCAAAATATTGGATATGTGCGTTCCCTAGGAATGCTGCAACAGAAGCATTTTCAGTCCTTTCTGAAGGAAGAGAACAATATGCACAGAGGTCCTTTTTCCAGTTGTACAGATGCAAACTGTACACACAGCAAGGATATTGACTACAATGCACTGGGCAGCAGCAGCATTACAGAGGTTCTAACACCGCTTACTTTAAGCAACCAGCTCGAAGAAGGCCTTCGCTGGGAGAAAAAGCCCAAGACTCAGCAAGATGACAGTGACATTTTCCAGCACTAGTCACCTCGTACCACCACAGAAAACATTTGAACCACCACCTCTCCGCTTTTTTCAATCAGGTGGGAGAGTATCACCAGCGACAGATGGGTCTTAGACATCATACATCAGGGTCATACCCTAGAATTTCTTGAAAAGGCCCCAAGTCATCTGCCATGCAAGACAGCACATCAACACCTCACTCTCTTAAAGCAGGAAATTTAAATTCTTCTATTGAAGGGAGGTATAGAAGTTCATTTCCGGCAGCATGGCAAAAGCTTCTCTTCCAACTTCTTCCTGATTTAAAAAAAAAACAAAAAAAAAGTTAGGGAAATGGAGACAGGTCATGGATCTCAGAAAGCTAAACAAATACTTTAAAAGTAGCTTTTTCGCATATTCTCATTTCAGGAGATTCTACTGATATTTCCACATTCCTATCCATATAAACCATTGTCGGTTCTTAAGCTGCGAGGTGGTGAGGTGCCACCATCAATTCAAGGTTCTCCCTTTTTGGCTACAGGCAGCTCCCAGGGTTTTTGCAAAGGGTATGGTGCCAGTAGCTGCATTCTTGAGAAGACATGGTAACAGGTGTTCCCATACCTGGTTTACTGGTTAGTCAAATGGTCCACATTCAATACTTCAGAAGGCTCTACCTTGGCTTCTCATTAGCTCTTCATGTGTCTGGACCTCCAACTAGCACAGAAGTAATCTCTCATTCCAACCCACTTGTTGGTATTGCTGAGGGCCACTCTAGACACTATGGGCGCCAAAGGTTACCCAGCCACAGAAAGACTACAAATGCGGACCACTGCTTCCCTCCTAAAAAAGATGGTCCACTTCAGTGAGGACGTGCAAATTAATATTGGGGATGCTATCCTCATGCATCATATTAATTCCAAACTGTCTATAGATGAGACCTTTACAAGTGGAACTCAGTGGATTCAAATTCAAGGCTTGTTCAAAGGTATAATCAACACCACCCCTAAGCTGAGGAAAGCTTTGTCATGGTGGGGAAAGGAAAGCACTGTATCTCCAGGTCTCTCCTTTCAAGTGACACACCCAAGTTTCATAATAACAACGGATGGGTTGGATGGTTCCTTGGACGTTGGGGAGCACATCTCCAGGAGCTAAACATTTTCATGAAATGATCTGTCCAAGAAACACAGATGCACATCAATATGCTAGAACTAAAGGATGTTTTCTAGGGCTCCAGTCTATTGTACCCAGAATTTGTGGGTCCTCTGTCCTAGTCAGAACAGACAACACCACCACTATGTTTTACCTTGCTAAGCAAGTGGGCACGAGGTCAAAGAACCTTTCCTCTCAGGCCCAGCTAATTTGGGAGTGGTTACTAAAATTAAACATATAACTGCAAGTAGAACATGCACAGGCATAGACAATTTATGTGCGTATTCTCTCAGCAGGGCAACCAGTCAAGGCCATGAATGGGAAATGGATCACAGACAACTGTCTCAGGACTTCAAGAAATGGGGTACTCCAAAACTGGACCTCTTTGCGACGCTATTCAACAAAAAGTTTTAAAGGTTTGCAAATAGATTCTCACAGAGAGGGTCTTGATAAAATGCACTCCAGATTCAGTGGACAGGAATGATTGCCTATGTCTTTCCACCCTTCCTTCTCATTTGCAGGGTGTTGCGCTAGAAGATGAAAGAGCCATGTCTTCTCATTCTTATTGCCCCAGCGTGGTTGAGACAGTATTTATACTCAGGACTTCTACTGTCAGTGTGTCCAGGCGAGTTGCAATCAAATCTCCATGAACAACAACCAGATATTGCATCCACAGATAGTTTGTTTCAAAATTGTTCTTTCCAAATCCTACAACACATGCGGAACAAGCTCTTCAATCTTTGGACATCAAAAGGTGTCTCAAATTTTATCTGGATAAAACCAAAGGCTTTAGACACTCCACCAACTGTTTGTAGCGTTTAGTGCCCATAGAAAAGGTCCGCTGCTATCTAAGCAAGGTATTGCTAGGTGGATATCTAGCACAATTCATTTCTGCCGATGAGCTGCAGGAAAGCCTCTGCAGAGACCAACACATGGCCATTAAACAAGAGCTATAGTGGCTTCTACGGTGATGTTTACTGGTGCCCAACCAGGACATTTGCAAAGCAGCTACTGGAAGAACATACACACTTTTACAAAGCACTACTGCTTAGAAGTAACGCCTCAGGGTGACATGGCAGTGGGCCAGTTGGTGTTGAGACTTGTGTTCCAGTGACGTTGAGCTATCATGTTCTCTTCTCTTCCCTCAGCTCCAGTTTCTGTCCTGCACATTGTCTACTGTTTCTTTTTGATAGTGTTTATGATAATGACATACTCTCATATGAGGTCATTAACATATATATATAGGATTTCAATGTTCTTTACACAAAAATATTTGTGTATGCTAGCAATTACAATCAGCATGCTTAAAATTACAATATGCTTTACTACGGCTTGTTACTCTGATTCAAGAAGGTGAATCTATGAAAGTTCTAATACTGGAATAAGAAAATAAGTTACTTACCTGTAACTGTAGTTCTCCAGTATTAGAATCTTTCATAGATTAACATGCACCCCTCCCTCCTCCTCAGAGAGGCTCACCTTTCTGTCTTTATTTCCTTTCTTTACCATTGCTTCTTCAGCACTCGTGCCTAGAAAAATATGAAGAACTTGAGCTTCTCACAGGAGCTTTCTAAAGGGAAGGACAGCCTGTTTTTTTTTATAAATAGACTGAGATGTGTTACAAAAGTGAAGACCTCAGGGCCTTAATGCATTATGCTTTACATTGCATTGCTGTTAAAAGGTAAAAGGGGACTCCCATCTTGATGACACAGAATGATTCAATCATGTGAATCTATGAAAGCTTCCAGTACTGGAGAACTACAGTTACAGGTAAGTAACTTATTTTCGTACACTGTGGTTCTCCAATATTGATATCGTTCATAGATTCAGATGCGACCCACCTTATATCTAATGGATATACTGATATATATATATATACATATATATATATGTGTGTTCGATGGCATGTGTAACTGCAGATACACATGCTATGCATATCGATTCCGACATCTAGTGTTGGGCTCGGAGTGTTCTTCAAAGAAGTCTTTTCGAGTCACAGGATCGAGTGACTCCTCCTCTTTGGTTCCATTGCGCATGGCCATCGACTCCATTGTTAGATTGTTTTCTTGCCGCCATCGGGTTCGGACCTGTTTTCTCTCACTCCAAGATTTCGATTTGGAAAACTTTAAAAAAAAAAACCTTCATTTTCATCGGTATTGTATTGATTGTGTTATTCATCTTCCATCGAAACAGCAGTACCGTCGGAAAACAACTTTGTTCGCCCAACTCTGGCCTATTCGGGCCGACTGCGTGGAGAGCCTCATGGATCGGACTCCATTCCGATTCTGCCCTCTGTGCCACGCTAACTACCCATACACATACCAACATCTGTTTTGCAATCTCTGCCTTTCCCCAGACCATCGGGAGGAAAACTGCGAGGCCTGTCGATCGTTCCAATCGAAAAAGACTCTGAGGGACCAAAGAGCAAGAAAGCTGGAAATGGCGTAGAAGAGCAGAGAACATTTTGACATTACAGAAGAGGAACAAATGCAGACAGTCTCTAGCCAAGACAGAGTCGGAGCAGGAATCCGAGGAAGACAGACCCCTCACAGCCGGCCAGCATGTGAGTACGTCTGCCCCTGCACCCCCACATAAGAAACAACAGAAGGCCTTGGGTACGCCCCTACCAGAAGGCCATGGCTCGGCCCGAAAAAAGACTGTCGGTGATAGACCCTCGGGTTCGCACCGAAAAAGGCCACGCCTCCAATGACTTTGGAGTCAACAAAGACTATTAAAAGCTCAATTACAGACTCCAGTAGACGACAACAATTTTTGGAGTTGAAAATTAGAAAAACTGTTTCGGAGCCGAGACCTTCCTCATCATTTTCAATCCCGAAAAAACATCAAACTTCGGAACCGAAAAAGGCAGGTCATACATAGGAACAAGGACTTTCCAAAAGACATCGAGAAAGCCATAAAACCTCTGAGGAAGAGACCGAAATTGAACCAATCCTTCAAATTATGGATGAGAGACCATCTAGGATACACATCCATAAAGAATCAGGGAGAATCATCACAGCACCTCCTTTAAAAACAAAGAGAAAGCTGGCATTTCAGGAGGAATTGGACACTGCACAGCCCCCAGCTAAAGTGCCAAAACAAAAAGAGAATCCAGCACTTCCTCAGTCTTCTCCTCATTCTCCGCACCTGCCTACCTCTCCTCAAACTAGTCCTAAACCAATGCATTCTCCAACGCATTCTTTTGACTCACAATAAGACACTGTTGATCCATGGGACCTTTACGACCCTGATCCCATCCCAAGCAACGACCCAGACATCTACCCCTCTAAACCATCTCCACCTGAAGATACTACAGTATATAATAAGGTTATAGCCAGGGCTGCTGCCTATCATGGGGTTACAATGCACACAGAAGCACTAGAGGAAGATTTTTTGTTTAATACATTATCCTCAACCCATTCTAGGTACCAGTGCTACCAGGCATGGTAAAGCATGCAGATCAGATTTTTTATGAAACTGTGAAAGCAAGAATAATAATGCCTAGAATAGAGAAAAAGTATACATCCCCATCAGGTGCCACCAGATTTAGTAGTGGTTAGTGCTGCAAGAAAAATGGCAAATAGCCAGTCCTCAGGAGATGCACCCCCTCCTGATAAGGAGAGCAGAAAATTTGATGCTGCAGGAAAGAGTTATGTCCCAAGCAGCAAACTAATGAAGGATAGCTAATTCCCAGGCACTACTAGCTCGTTACGATAGAGCCCGTTGGGATGAGGTTCAGGATATCGTACAGCATCTCCCAAAAGAGCACCAGAAGAGGGTGCAACAGGTAGTAGAGGAAGGGCAAGCTATTAGTAACAACCAAATAAGGTCTGCCCTTGATGCAGCTTCTCTGGTTTTAAACCAGAAATACAATAGGCTGTGTTAAGAAACATCTTTTTGGGCCAGAAGTAGACACAACAATAGAAAAACTACAAAAAGACTCAGACACAGCTAAGGCAAATGGGTGCACTCTATTCTACACCAGATAGAGGGTCATTTCGTAAGCCTCAGTTTCGAGGAGGTTTCAGACCACAATCTTCAGAGGCATCAACTTCCCAAGCAAAACCAACTTATCAAACCCAGTACCAGCGAGGTGGGTTTAGAGGCACATATAGAGGACAATACTCTAGAAATAGAGGTAAATTCCAAACCTCTAAACAGCCTGCAACACAGCCAAAACAGTGACCTGCCTCACTCCCTTCCACTTCACAAATCTCCTGTGGGGGAAAGACTACAGCAGTTCCACACACATTGGCAAAATATCACCATGGACAACTGGGTGTTATCAATTATCCGCAATGGCTGTTGCCTAGAATTGATAAACATTCCTCCAAATATTCCACCAAGGTATCACAAGTTAACCCCATAACATACAGTCCTGTTACAACAAGAGGTTCAATCTCTACTGCTCATACAAGCAATAGAGTTAGTTCCACATTCTCAACGAGGAACAGGAGTTTATTCACTATACTTTTCTAATTCCCAAGAAAGATGGCACCCTCAGGCCAATATTAGACCTCAGGCCACTAAATTTCTACATCCTATCAGAACATTTCCATATGGTTACTCTTCAAGATGTTATCCCACTGCTACAAAAACAAGATTTTATGACAGCCTTGGACCGCAAAGATGCGTATTTCCACATACCCATCCATCCAACTCACAGAAAATACCTCAGATTTGTAATACAAGGAAAACACTACCAATTCAGAGTGTTACCTTTCGGCATAACAACAGCTCCAAGGGTATTTACAAAGTGCTTAGCAGTAGTAGCAGCCTACCTAAGAAGACAACATATCCATGTCTTTCCATATCTAGACGATTGGCTAATAAAATCCAGCAGTCGTACACAATGCCAAAATCATACACGTTATGTAATAGAAACCCTGCACACCCTAGGTTTTTCTATAAACTACCAAAAGTCACACCTTCAACCAGCACAAGTACAACCGTTCTTAGGTGCTATCCTAAATACTCCACTAGCTCTAGCATATCCAAATACACAAAGGATACAAGCTTTCCAAAATCTCATTCCACTTATACAACCAAATCAACATTACACTGTAAGATTTGTCATGAAAATCCTAGGAACAATGGCATCTTACATTGCAATAGTTCCACATGCAAGATTAAACATTAGGCTCTTACAACAGTGCCTTGCTCAACAATGGTCACAGGCACACAGTCAACTTCAAGATCTAGTGTTAATAGCCGGCCAAACATCCCTTCAGTGGTGGAATCACAGCAATTTAATCAAAGGGTGGTCGTTTCAAGACCCTGTGCCTCAAACCATAATTACAACAGATGCATCAATGATTGGTTGGGGAGCTCACCTAAACAATCACAATATTCGAGGGCAATGGGATGTCAAACAGAAACAACTACACATAAACCACTTAGAGTTATTAGCTGTGTTTCTAGCCCTTAATACCTTTCAACCTCTTCTCACACAGAAGAATGTTCTTCTAAAGACAGACAACATGACAACCATGTATTATCTCAACAAACCGGGAGGGACACATTCACCCCAGCTGTCCCTTCTAGCCCAAAAAAATTGGAAATGGGCTATTCACAATCAAATTCATCTATTAGCACAGTACATTCCAGGGATAGACAATCAGTTGGCAGATATCCTCAGCAGAAATCACCAACAAACATGTGAATGGGAGATTCACCCTCAAGTACTTCAAAAGTACTTTTAAAAGTGGGGGACACCAAACCTAGATGTATTCGCAACGAGTGAAAACACAAAATTCCAAACCTTTGCATCCAGACACCCACATCCCCTATACGAAGGCAACGCTCTATGGATCAATTGGTCAGGGATATTTGCTTACGTTTTTCCCCCTCTCCCACTCCTTCCATTTCTGGTCAACAAGTTGTGTCAAACTTCACTCAGCATGATACTCATAGCACCAACACTTGCACGTCAGCCATGGTACACAACACTACTAGATCTATCTGTAGTACCGCATTCCAAACTCCCATGCAGACCAGATCTGTTAACACAAAACAAAGGTCAAATCAGACATCCAAACCCCAATACTCTCAATCTAGCGATTTGGCTCCTGAAGTCATAGAATTTGGATATTTAAAACTCCCATCAGAATGTATGGAAGTTATTAAACAAGTAAGAAACCCCACTACTATACAGTGCTACGCAAACAAATCGAAATGATTTGTCTATTATTGTCAGTCTAAAAACATAGATCCTCTTATAGCAAATACAAGATATTGTATGCTGTTTACTTCATTTGCAAAAATCAAATTCAGCATTTTCCTCAATAAAAATACACCTTACTGCAATATCTGCATATTTACAAACTATTCAACATAGCTCTTTATTTAGAATTTGTCATTAAAGCTTTCATGGAAGGCTTAAAACACATCATCCCACCAAGAACACCACCAGTTCCATCTTGGAATCTAAATATAGGGCTTACAAGATTTATGGGACCACCTTTTGAACCCATGCACTCTTGCCAAATTCTATTTCTAACATGGAAAGTTGCCTTCCTGGTAGCAATTACTTCTTTAAGAAGAGTAAGTGAAATACAAGCTTTTAGTCTTGAAGACCCTTTCTTCCAAGTACACAAACACAAAGTTGTACTAAGAACAAATCCAAACTTTCTCCCAAGAGTAGTCTCACCTTTTCATATCAATCAAACAGTGGAACTGCCAGTATTCTTCCCAGAGCCAGGTTCTGTGGCAGAAAGAGGTCTACATACATTAGACCTCAAAAGCGCTCTAATGTACTACGTAGACAGAACTAAACAATTTAGAAAGACAAAACAACTTTTTGTAGCTTTCCAACAACCACATACCGGTAATCCTATATCAAAACAAGGTTTAGCAAGAAGGATTGTAAGGTGCATACAAACATGCTATATCAAAGCAAAAGGACAACTTGTAATCACCCCTAAAGCACATTCTACACGAAAGAAATGTACAACAATGGCTTTTTTAGGAAATATACCAGTTGCTGAAATATGTAAAGCAGCTAAATGGTCAACACCTCATACATTCACTAAACACTACTGTGTGGATGTATTATCACAACAACAAGCCACAGTAGGAGAAGCTGTTCTAAGAATATTATTTCAAACAACTTCAACTCCTACAGGCTAGCCACCGCTATTTTGGGAGGACAAACTGCTTTGTAGTCTATGCATAGCATGTGTATCTGCAGCTACACATGCCATCGAACGGAAAATGTCACTTACCAGTGTACACCTGTTCATGGCATGTTGTGCTGCAGATTCACATGCACCCTCCCTTCCTCCCCGGAAGCCTGTAGTCATTGAAGTTAATACATTTGTACATATGTATATACATTTACATTTGCATGGACATCTCTTTTTTCACTTATATACTCTATCACTCCTTCCTTTACCCTCTGCGGGAAAACAGTCTAACAATGTAGTCGATAACAATGCGCAGTGGAACCGAAGAGGAGTCGCCGCTCGATCCTGTGACTCGAAAAGACTTCTTCGAAGAAAAACAACTTGTAACACTCCGAGCCCAACACTAGATGTCGGAAGCGATATGCATGGCATGTGAATCTGCAGCACAACATGCCACGAACAGATGTACACTGGGCAAGTGACATTTTCCATATATATCTCTGTATATACTCACAGTTGTACTCGAAATCTGTGGTATGGTAGTTTTGCTGGGGAGAAGTGGTCCTGGGTCCAGTTTCTTATTGGATGAAGTTTGAGTCTATCAAAACAATGTGAATCCGTTAACAATTTCACTTGCTTTTTCTATGGTCTCTCAATGTACTTTTAAGTACTGCTTATTTTAAATAAATACAGTGGGGCTCCCACCATGATGACAGGAAGATTCAAGCATGTGAATGTATTAAAGATATCAACACTGGAGAACCACAATTTGCAAGTAAGTAACTTGTTTTTAATAGGTCACAAAGCTGTGAGAATGTGCTTGAACCTACTGAGGATAGACTAGATCGGATCTCCATTGAAAGCACCTCACTGGCTCCTGGTGACTGAGAGAATTAAAGTCGGACATTTCTGCAGTGTATGGAGGAAGTATTGGACAAAGGATTCAGGGTACCCACAGAAACAGGTGCCCTACTCTGAGCCTTATAGGGCCATATGACCATCTACTGCTCACCTGATCCCACAAACAGTATTCAGACATTCGAAATATGGTGGGAAGATCCCTCAAATTCAGGGACCTAGGTTATGGAATACCTTGAATCCAAGCCTGTGATTAGAAACAGAATACTTTGATTTCAGAAAGAACTGGTAAACTGAACTTTCTGGTTCACCTAAATTGAATTCAGTTGTCATGTGTGATGCAACTGATTCAAGCAGATTAGTGTCTCCCTTTCACAGAGTGAACACATAACTTAGCACTCCTCCAGGATTACTTCTTTCTGATCCTAATGCATTGAAATTACAACCAAGTTCCTTAATAAATTAATATATCCAGTACTATTTGTCTCTAGCTTCACTGTCAACTTTAATAGTTACCATTAGTTGGAAAACTTGTTTTGACGGGAGCCCTTGTGATGAATGGGAATTATCATTTATTATTGTGGATTGGAATGTATTTGGTAAGATCTATTGAGCGGAATGTATTTTATTATTGACATTCTTGTGATAGAGCTAAGATGACGATGCAAGTTGATAACTCAAAAATAAAAAAGAGGAAAGGTTTTTGAACCTGTAAAGAGTTTAAGTACACATAGTGCCATGTAATAAATCAAGTCCAAATCAAGTTATTTTGTTTTTGTTGTTTTGTAGGACATCCTTCATGTTTGGATATGTCTTCAGAACTTGTGTCTGTTATTAAAAAGTATCCTTGGCAATGTATGGAATGTAAAACATGCATCATATGTGGCCACCCTCATCATGAAGAAGAGATGATGTTCTGCGACAAGTGTGACCGTGGTTATCACACTTTCTGTGTGGGCCTTGGTGCTATTCCCTCAGGTAAAGGCTTCTATTGTTTTAAACCTTTCACACTAGCATTCACAAGTGACCTTCACCTGCTGGTCCTTTTGGCATGTTATTCTAATTGTAAATGATATTAATATAGCGTTTACTACCTCTGCCGAGGCATTGAAGCACTTTGCGGGTAGTAAAACGCTAATACAGAATCCAAGATTAGAGCTTAATAGAAGATTAGTAAAAGCTTTTTTTTTCATTAGTTGTGTTAGGTTTGTGGTCTTGACATTCTTATGTGTTTAGTAGAGCTTAGAGTAGGGATAGGATAATGGGAATGGATTTGAAAGGGAAAGTAGTAACAAGGTGATAGTTTCAGAAGGATGTTTAGGGGTTTAAAGTTGTCCAAAAGGTGTGGGCTAAGCAGGTGAGAGAGAAGGAATGGGACAAAGGATGAAAGGAGTGTTTAGCAAAACACTGAATTTGACATATATATATATATATAGCTATAGATATATGGAGAACACCCCTGTGTGTAAAAAAAAAAAAAAAAATCCTTATGTGCATAGAAGCAGAAATATTTGCATGGTCAGATGTACACATTTATGTTGTGGTGTAATATACATTTCCCCCTTATATAAACGTGTCTATAACAGAAGCATAGTTCAGTGTATAGTGGCACACACATAACAGCAACTTCAACTCCTTGCCATGAGAAGCATAGTTTGTCATAGTATTGAATACTGTTGTGGTACACTGTTATTATAATTGCCATGTGGGGAAGAGACAGTTCTTGACTAACTTTACTAAATTAAGATGGTTGTTAGTAACCTTTTGCGTGTGTTGTGAATTCTATAATTTGGCTGCTTGAACAGAGAAAAGATGTTCTACCCATGTCGAGGTGTGGGGAGCCATTCCTGAGCGCAAGTTCCTTTGTTGTATGTATATGTTGATTTTCTTTGTGATGAAGAGTTGTCTTTCATCATGTAATTCTTTGTGTGTGATACAAAGCAGCTTGAAAGTGGATTTTCTGGCAGCTGGTAACCCACACCTATTCTGTGCCTCTTCCTGGCTGAAATCCAGCTTGGAAGTTGAATAGTAGGAAATTGTCTTCAATGAAATTGTGACATCTGAGCAAAAGCTGCTCTTTCTAAATGTTTAGCAACACAAAAGTATGATGGGTGGAATGCTGAAACTTTTCAAACACTCACCCCCAGTCACAGATCTGGGTTTAATCCATCATTCTTTTGCTCACCATGCCACCTTAGTTTGGACCCAGCCATATGCAAATTAGTCTTGACCCTGTTCCCCCATGGGAACAGTCCAGCCCGAACTGCCAGGCCAGGTTCTCACTGGACTGAAAATAAGCATCCTGGGACAGATTTCGGCGTATCACCCCTCCTCAGCCAGGCTAGCATGATTCCAGTAGCACAGTGAGCAAGGGACCCACGTTTGGGCATACCATGGCCACTTAAGGTGCCTTTAGCAACACAAAAGGATGATGGACGGGGTGCTGAAACTTTTCAAACACTCACTCCCAGTCACAGATCTGGGTTTAATCCATCATTCTTTTGCTCACCAAGCCACCCCAGTTTGGGCCCAGCCATATGCAAATCAGTCTTGACCCGGTTCCCCCATGGGAACAGTCCCAAACTGTTTAACCTGGAATGGTTTGTTTGCTATGAGTATGTATTTATCGGGTCTTGTTTGTCAAGGTAGGGTTTTTTTTGTGTTTTTTTTTAATAATGAGCATATTTATATGCCTTTTTAAATTCTTCTGGGAAAACTGTTGTTGATGAATGTTCTGATTGGAATCGCCACAGACGTTCATTGTAGAATGTTTGCAAAGTTTTGAGGTGGACAAGGGTCAGTGGGAAAGCCTGCAGGTTTACTTGCTTTAACAAGATCCAGAAATTCAGTTGGTGATAGTTCTTTGAAAAAGTGTAAAGTCTGCATTTTGTAAGATGGGTTGTGACTGTTGTTTTTTTTTTTGTTTAAATAAGAATGCCAAATATTTGTTTTAGTTGTGTAAAGATTTGCCAGTTCATTATACAAATCTTGAGAAATGTGATAGGTAGCTTCTGTGCATTTTGGCTTATGAAATTCTGTGATTATTTTATGGAATTCCTTTTTAGCACACTTTGCATTGTGGATTTGGATGGAATAGTGTACGTTTTTGACATTTTGGTTGATGACGTGTACATTATCCTGTCAGTGTAGGCATGTCTTGTCTTGAGGATTGTTTTTTTAAACCAGTTGCTTTGAAGTTCAGCAATGTTGTTTTGGATCTTTTTTTAATTCTGCATTCATCCAAGGGGTGTATTTTCTTTTGTTAAGTGCAGATGTTTTCAGAGGAATTAAAATGCCAAAAGCTTTCTGAAGCCATCTGCAGAGTGTCTGTGCTGAAATGATTGTGACCAGATCTGTGTAAGAAGTAAGCAGGTTTTCTAGTTCTTCCAAACAGCTTATTTAAAGGTTGATATTTAGTTGAGCACAAGATGATTTTATTTGGGGTGAGTTTTTTGGTGTCTTGAGTTGGAGGGTCACGAGGTAGTGGTCAAACCATATGACTGGAGTAATTCTTCAAAACATGGCTAGGTCTGGGTTGGTGAAGGTATCTAATGTGTGTCCAGTGATGTGTGTTGGTTGGGGATGAGCTGGTGTTGGTTGTGTGTGCTTTAGGCCAGTGGATATGGTTCTGAAGTGTGACATATCAGGTTAGTCTAATCAAATATTGAGGTCACCAAGGATGCATACGTTAGAATACATTTGTAAAAAGGTTAGATATTGTATTAAACAATGAGTCTGGGAATTTTGCATTACTAGATGGTGGTCTGTAGAGAAGAAGAAAGTAAGATGAAAATGTCGGGTAGGGTTGCATGTGACAAAGAGGGCCTCACATCCTTGTAAACAAACATCTTCAGCTTTGATGTGATTTGGCATCTCTTTAAATATGATGGCTAAGCCATCTCATTTTTTACCGATGCAATTATGTGCTAGTCTGATATTGTGGTGGAACAGCTTTATGCAGTACCAGTGCCATATCTTTCCCTCAGCCATGATTCAGTTATGAAAAGTAAATCGGGTTCTGTGTCTAATAACTGGTCAACTATGTGGTACTTAATGGAGCAAGCATTTATCATTAGGCTATCTAAAGAATCTTTGTTTCATGTGGTGTGAATTTGTGCTACAGGAGAGTGAGTATTGTCCTTTGAAGTTGTGGGTGGTTACTCTTGTTGGTTGTGGCTACTGTTGAAGGACAGAGAAAGTGTTGTGTTTGTTAGTCGTTATCTTCCTCCAAAGGACTTAGAGGACATTTGTTGGGGCTGGTTGTGTGGGTGGTAGTGAGTCTGCTTGAAGTTGAGGGGTTGGTCTGTAGAGCTGAGTGAAAGGTAGGTTTGTTTTGGGATAGACAAGGGGAAGTGAAGGTACGAAGAGCGTTCTGAGTTATTTTCCTTTGTACATGGTGAAGGTGACAGGTGTATGGGTGAGGATGGTGGTGGTGGTGCGGCATGAGGGTCGTGGTGTGGCTCTGAACTGAGCAAGTATGGTAGACGGGCAAGTGAATGTTTTTTATGTGTTTGGGGATTGAGCGATTGATGTATTTGCTGCATGGGGAATGAGTAGTGGAGATGCGTTTAAATGTGTGTTGTTTTTGCTGGTATTCAGAGATGGGTGGAGGTATGTTGGAATGGTGGTAAGTTTTTAAAGATGTGAGATTTTGTTCAGGTACATTTGTTATGTTTGGTTTTGTTCTTGTGGAGTAGTATTATCTGGTAAATTGGTAGTAACTTAGGGTGTATGATTTGACGGGGAGGGGCTTGTGATTTGAGTTTGTTGAAGGAGAAGTGGGTGGGATTGTGTTTTAAAGTAAAATCTCTGTTGTGTGAGAGTGGGAAATATTTGTGTTGGGAAGGGGTTTGGTTGGGGGATGAATGTGTCTTATTGGTGGAGGAGAGTGTTGAAAGAGTATCATTGGTTGTGTGCGAGGATGATTGTGAGGTAATGTTTTATGATAGGTGGTTGCCGAAAGGATTGAGAGGGATGGCAAGGGCAGTGCAAGGAGAAAGCATTGGGTAGTGAAAGAGCTTAGTTTGGAAAGAGTGGAAGTTTGTGAGATTAATTGTGTGTTTGTGTTTACTTTAATTGATATGTAATCAAAATGTGTTTTGGTTGTGTAGAAGGACAGAGTTGCAGTTTACGTAGTATGTGAGTTTAGGGCTACAAGGGTATGTAGGAGTGTGTTAAGAATCTGGGTAGATTTTGGTGAGTGAGCGAATGATTGATTAAGTGTGTTTGTTGGCAGAAATTGATGTCTGTTTGTTGTTAACTAGTATGCAGGACTGAGCTTGTGGTTGAGTCTTGGAGAATTGCTATAGATTGTGAAACCGGCAACATCTGCGGCACTTTCCAGGCCAAAACAGGCATTGCCTTTAACCTTTCACCCTTTACTTGAACACCTTGAGCCCTAGGGTTAAGTAGCCCTAGTGATCAGGTGACCTTGGCCCAATGACTACCCTAGCCCTACCCTTAACCAATCAAAACCCAATCTGTCAGCCCTAGAGCCAATGTGACACCTAGCCCTACCAGTCAATCAGAATCCTAACCCTAAGCTCTAGGTCCAGTTGGAATCCTAGCCCTGGGAGCCAATCAGACCTCTAGCACTATTAACTAGTCAGAAACCATACCCTAAGCCCTGGGAACTAATTGGAGTGTGAGTTCAACAACCATTAAAACCTTTTTAAAGAGAATATAGGTCCGCCTAACAAAGATAACCTTAGACCTGAAGTCTAACTTGAGACCCGAAGTCGAACGTTAGACTTCAGGTCTAAAGTCAGAGGCAGCTCCTCAATCGGGTCAGGGGGCGGTGGAGCGTAGCCCTACTCACTGTGAGCTGCCTGCCACATAAATAGTATATATGTTATTTTAGTTTATACATACATTGCATTTTTTCCTCCGTGTGGGAGTAACATTCTGCTTCATTTAGCATGTGGTCATGTAAGTGAAGTGTGCATGTCTGGTTGGACAGGTGTCTGGCCGTGTCCCGCCTGACATGTGCAGTCCAGGCCTCCACTATCTGGCCTGTACAGGAGCCATACACTGCACAGACACCCCCTCCCCGGGCTCCAATGGAGCACCGGTTTAATGTGCTCTTCCAAATCCTGGCACTGCTCTCATGCTCTTTACTTTACCACATAACTAGCACGAGAGCAGTGTCTGGAGTGGCTGGTTCAACGTCTCCATTGTTATGGCATGCATATGGGCAGGCACGGCAGCACAGGGGCAGGTGGATGACAAAAAATGGCCAGTCACTCTATGGCTTTAATTATATGCCACACAGTGATTGGCCATGTTTCAGTCTGTTGGGTTACTTGGCTCTGGCTACGTACAATATTTGAGCTAAAAGCAGGTTATCGTCAAGTATCACGTGATGGCCTTCCTGACTACTTCACTGTACAGGCCTCAAAATCATAAAATTGTTACTAGACCTGCAGGTCAACTAACTTGAATAATCTACTCGACCATAACTGCAATGTACTTGACCTGTAAACGGGTCTCAAATTCTGTGATACTATGCAAATATTTTAGTTTACAGAGTTGCCTTTTTCTTCATTGTCACATATGAGTGCAACTTCAAATATTTAAGCTCAGTATTTCTGCTGTACAAAAACATCTTTGTTTAATTAAATAGACTAAATGTTTGCTCCATATATCAAAGGTCAAGCCCACATAGAGGGAACACATGATCCATTACCTGCCTTTTAGTTTACTAACAGCATTGCTATGAGAGTGTTTCTCAGTTTGTGTTTAAATACTCATCTTTAATAAATATATTACTAAAAGCATGATGTGATTGCACACTATCATTTACAGACAGAACATTTCCAAGAAATGTCCAAAATCCTTCCCACTAACTTTCAGCTTTACTGATAAAACTATATAATGTATTAACAATCTGTGAAAATTGGGTTTTCAGAAAACATATTTATTCTTTACACATAACCAATTAAAGTGTTCTGATTTGTTTTTATCCTATTAAAAAAAATTAATCACATAGAAGTATGGGCTTTCACAACTACTGAAATATATTTTGAAAATGTTTGTACAGTTGACTTAGCTATGTAAATGTTGTGTGTTAGGAAAAAAAATGACAAAATCCTGGAACTCTGCAGTGAGAAGGAAAATTAATTGTAAGACAAACTGACTTTTGACCTCTGTCTCTGAACACAGAGCAATGTGACAAGGCTTCTGTATTGCTCCTCCAATTTCTGACTGAACAGAACACCTGTTCTTTGTCAACTCACCAGAAGGGGCGAATAGGTCATAAAATATAGCTTGACTTGATAAATTAGGACTCACCATAGCGAATGGTTGAGTTAATTTTTCGAGGCCTACTGTGTAATTTTATTCTTTTGCATCAGCTCTGGTGCTTCTCATCCTCCATTCAGTGCTGCAGCTGCTGTGCTGAATCTGCGCTTTGAGGTGGCCCCCTACTTCATTAAGCTCACCTCCCACCACTCTGTCACATTTAATCTTCATTTGGTGACTGCGTGATCTTTCTTAATGTTTTGACACATACCACATCCACTTACATGTAGCTGCCTGCAGCCATTGGATTATATACTACAGTACTGGACTTCCTGCTCACTCGGAGCCTGCCTGTTCACATGCATCACAGCACCCCATGTTCAAATATTAATTTGCACCTACTCTTTCCATATGCTTGCTGAGCATAGCAGTTTGCAGTGTTTTCTTTCCGCGCTTTAATGTTGTTTTATTTAATTATGCTTGATATATTCAATGAACACATCAAACATTATTAAATATGATATTTTGCATTTAAATAATTGTCTTGAAAGCCTGTATCCCAAACTGGTGTACTAAATGATTTTAATGAAATTCACCCTTCAAGCATCAGATATGAAAACTGGCCTGGGGCCACTTCTGCCACAATAACATATGCATAGCGAGCATTCCTGAATCTGTGAACATGGGCTGTCCGGATGGTTTCGTTGAAAACCTGATGACTGAATTGTTTAGCAAGCAAGCCTTTGCAGCCACTTACGTTATGGAAAGAGCACAAAGATCGCTTGGGCGGTGCCCTGTACCTTGGCGGGACGTGGCTCACCTCCTAAATTTTCGAGGCAGGGATACCGCACTGAGAATGGCCCCAGAAAAAAACTCTCTCCAGTACCAAGTTGCAACACTGTCCATTTATCCGGACTTTACACAAGCTTTACAGGAGTCACAAAGAAAATACATAGATGTGAAACGAACCCTCCAGAACCTCAGCCTTAAATGCTGCATGCTTTACCCGGCGAGACTACGAATAGAGGTGAATACCTGGCACCATATCTTTTCAACCCCCTCAGATGCTGTCCAGTTTTGTAAGCAATACAAGGAAGGTGTGTGCCGGTCTACCCGGACGTCCTGTGGGCAGTCACTCACCGGCTCTGTTGTAAGCTCACAGCTAGATCCACTGCCTTGAGCAGTTCCTCTCCCTTTCTTTCTGGTATAACCATCTGTACAGTACTTGGAGTTCCACTAGGATGGCTGGATGTTTCTGCAGCTCTGATTCCTACCCTGCACATGTACCCATTATACCCTGTCGCCATTAGGGCAATAAACATCCACAATATACTTCTACTATCCAGAAGGACTTTGTTCTCAGGAAACTTCCCTCAAGGTGTACACCAACATGTTTGCTGCTTTGAGTTCTTGGGTTTGTAGTGGGATTCACCAAAGAAAGCTCCTCTGGTGTGGGTGTGGGGAATGGGTTTTCTATGTGTTAATTGCTTTTGTTACTGTTATTTGCAAGGCCTATGCTCTCCACAACACATTAACACCAACTACCATGAAACATGACCACACGTACTGCCAGAGCACAGAGACTTAGCCTTCCGTGCGTGTCTTGGAACATTCAAGACTTAAACAATCCTAGAAAGGGGAAGCAGGTCCTCCCATATTTGAAGAGACATGGAATTAAATTGTCATTTCTCCAAGAGAGTCATCTCTTTCCACGCCCAAAGTGCACATATGCTGCTTCATGTGTATCAACCAGTTTTTTTTTTCACCCATTACAGCTTTTGCTCCTGATCCATAAAATATACCCTTTGTGTGCCATGACTGTATCCCTGACACAGAAGACAGGTATCTGCTTGTGGCAGGTATCTTGGCTGACAGGTCGGGCCTGCTTGTCTATGCACCTAAAACTGACTCCCCAGAATCCTTTCATGGCCTATCTGTACTTATAGGTCGCTTTCAGGTGGATTTCATGCTTATGGGAGGAGATTTCAACATCACATGTGACCCCTCCCTGGACACAACTGGCTCCACTAGAGTCAGCAAACCCAGATCCTTGCAAGCATTTACTGAACTACTTGACACTTTTCAGTTATCAGACGCATAGTAATCCCATAACCTGCACACAACAGACTTCACCTTTTACTCGGCTCCACATAATCGATGAACCCGGATTGACCATTGGTATATGTCATGCAGGGCCTTGTTGTGGCCCACAGAGGTCACACATAAACCTCAAACTCTGTCAGATCACTCCCCTGATGTCGGGACACTGGGCATACAGTGCGAGGACTGGCCATTTGTGCACTGGCAGTTTCCCGAGAATGCCCTGCTTGACATCGCCTTCCGTACAGGAAGATCGGGACTCCATAAAGGAATATTTCTCCCTCAGTGCCAGGTCAGTGGATAAACATCACATGCTATGGGAAACGTTTAAAGCAAATATAAGGGGAGTGTGCAAAGCTAAACATGCAGGAGTTGGCAGTATCCGTAACGACCTGGCAATGGTAGAAGATGAACTGCAAAGCATGGACCTTGGTGGGATGGCGACATCCAGTGTCTCCAAGCTATCTGACTGGTCTAAGCTCTTGCAGGAATTTCGAGAGTTGGCAGAGAGGAAGGTTTTTTATGTAGGAACGCATGCTAGGGTGCAGCTATGGAGAGGGTGAGAGACCAGGACGTACCCTGGTGCAACTTCTTCGACCAAATTATTACACCACATATATCACAGGCCTTTTGGCAGATGACTGTACCACTGTCTTCGATAACGCTACAGACGTTTTCTGAAAACTTATCAAAAATTATGCACAATGCGCTCTAATAAGAGATGAGTCCGCACTGGCAGAAATTGCAGTGGTATGGCTCACTCCTGGGCAGCAGCAATTCCTAGCTACCCCAACCACCTGTGACCAAATCACACAGGCCATCGAAGCCGTGAGTGGTGCTAAAGACTCTGGGCTCGATGGGTTTACCGGGAACTTTTACAAAGCATATAAGTATATCCTTGCTCCTCACCTCCTGGAGGTATATGCAGAGTCACTTCAAGTGGGCATACTACCCCCCCCCCCACACTAGTCAAAGCACTTACTGCTAAAACCTGATAAACCTGCTCACCTCTGCACCTCATACAGACCACTCTCTCTTTTGAACCACGTAAACAAGATACTCACTAAGGTCATAGCGATGTGTGTCTCGCTGCTCATGGAAAGTATAATCTCACCATGCAAAATATGGCTTTGTACCACATCGCTCCACCTCGATAAATCTGCGCACCATATATTGCGGTCTTCAATCAAATGTCCCCAAATCTTCCCGCAGCAGTTGCTCTATTAGATGCAGAGAAGCATTTTATTTGATTGAATGGCTGTTCCTGCAAGCAAAACTGACTAAATTGTGAATTCCTAAAGGCTTCTGAGATCTCAGCATGCTACTTTGCAAAGAATGGAGTGGAATTGCCTCCCTTCCCATTCACTAGGAGCACGTGTCAGGGCTGTCCCCTCTCCCCCCTGCTTTTCGTCATTAGCCTGGACTCACTTGTCCGGCACCTGCAGGAGTGCCATCTGGGCAGGGGACTCCAATTTCAGAGGGGCTCACTTCTGGCTTATTTGCATGCAGATGGTATTTTGTTATTCATATGTTGACCGGCTACTAATCTCCCCCTACCCCATTCCCTGAGGTCATTTGATTTTGTTCATTCTCTAGCTTATCTATTAACTGGGGGAAATCAGAACTGTTTGCACTCATGAAAGCCACCATACCCTGTCCTACACAGTGACAAGCTTGAAGTTATACGATTGAACTATGGCCCTGCTGTTGAGAAACTCACCACACAGGTGAAGCGGAGAATCAAACTACCCATGTCGGTAGCAGGGCGCATTGCTATCATTAAAATCGTGGTTTTGCCCCATTTTCTTTACTTTTTACTAAACATCCCTATTTCATTGACTAACCACTTTTTCAACACTCTTCAAAGTCTCCTGACCCATGTCATCTCAGCGGGGCGTAGACCATGTATTAGATGGCAGACTTTGATGATGCCCTATGAACATGGTGGCTTTGGGGTCCTGGATCTGTGACTGTATTATTTAGAGGCCCAATCCCATTTTGCATATTACCGGTACCACCCTCACGTCAGGATGCCATACCTCACGCCTGCGAGTGTAGGTGTCCGATTTGTCGCTCCCCTACCTGCTTCTTAAGGGACTCCCTCGAGACCCCACAGATATACAGACTCTCTCTACAACATGTTGGGCCTGTTTTTAACTCCGATGGTACTTGGGTGACCCGCTCTATAATCCGCAAACATACCCTTTCAAAATAACCCTTGGTTAACTCTCACACAGGAATGTTTAGTACAGCAGACATTCGTACTCCTCCAGCTATGCATGATTGGTTATCTGTTCCTTAACGGTAGATTGAAACCTGCCATGGAACTCGCTACAGGTGCAAATCCAACACCCAGGAATAGATTCTTACTTTACTGTCTACACAACACTATGCGCATCACCTTACCAGAGTACTCTGACGACCCCCCTGATTTCTTCCTTCTACCCATGGTCATCACTACCCCAGACAACAGTAGACTGATACCTTGTCGTAGTTTGGACTCTTGCTCTGAGCAAGACTGCTGGTTTAAGGATGACAGTACTTTTGCTTGTAGGCGACTGCGTCTTTCCTACAACAAGTCGCAACTGTTGTCCCAACCCTACCCGCTCACTAGCAGCACCTCACCAGAAACACAATAGTAAAAGGTGATTTATGGCAGCCGTTTACACATGGACTCGGAAATAAGATATCTCAGGGAGTGTCGTGGTTAAACGGAGATGACCCTTTTCTCACAGATATTTTATGTCTCATACAAACACAGGCAATGACACAGATGCAGTAAAGTTACATTAGTTTTTATTTAACATAACTGCAATTTGCGATAAATTGCATGGGCTGCAATGATCAGGATAATGAATAAAGCAAGAAACAGTATTGTGAAGACGAGAGTCATTATTACAAAGACCCCCACCATCTTGCAATACATAGGACATATTACATCTCATATATCTTTTCTAATACCCTAATGTGAAAAGGCCTAACCTCCTATCTAAAGGAGAGCTGGGTTTGTTAAACCTAATCTGCCAATGCCATGTCCATGAGAGAAGCCCCCAACCCTCGTTACCTTGGAATGAGGTCTCTATCTCAGACTCCGCAGGGACACGAAGACTGGGTCAGCGTCAAGACGATTGCGGCATCGGTATCAGCGATGGTGGCGATACCCTCTGGTCGGAATCCCTCTGATTATCTGTTTAAAGTGTGATGTATTTATACAGATCTACAAGGTCCCCCGACGTAGGTGTGTTCCTAAACAATAGATAACAGACATGCTTGGGACGGCAATTAATATCAACAATCCCTCGAAAGTATAGAGAGTTAAAATCCCTAAGTGTGAACACCTACTGTTTGTCTTTGGTGCTTGATCTTGACGCCTTGGCGCGGTGACACTGATAATGTTACCCATAACAAGTGGCCTAACTATAAACAAGGCAGCCATCTTAGAAGAAATAAATAATTAAATGGGCTAAGATAGTGCAAGCTAAGTAGGTTAAAAGTCACTAGGTGACGGGGGCACGAGTCTACAAGCCAGAGGTTAAGCTAACTCCTGTTATCCCATTAAAACAAACTAGAATTCACTACACCCTCCCCATTGCCGTAACCAGTATGACGAAGGAACAGGAACCCAAATGCTAAAACTTGCTTCTGAACTAAAAGCTAAAGGCAAAAAACAAGCTAAAAAAGCTGTAGCATGTGTTAAAAAAATATATTAAAACAAATCTTCTAAAATACATACAGAGATGTTAATGTCAACTATGACAAGCACAGCGTGCAACAATTTCAATTTAAATGCATAATTTGGAATCGGGAATGGCAATTCAATTAATCAAATTATTTGTTATACGCATGATCTTGAAGAATGTCTTCGAAAGTCACCAACCAAGGACCTCAAAAATGAGTCAACATCGTCCGATGTTAAGTCGAGTGCTGGGCGGACAAACGGATCCACAGAGCAGAAGTGAGCCGTATTTCCTGGTGTATCGTTATCCGTTGCAGTGTCCTCATCCATGGTAGATCTCAAAACGGAAGGCTCATAGGTGGCCTCGCGGAGCAACCTCAGTCTCAAGGGGCATGACCGTGTATGAACCCTCATCGGGGACATCAGCAGTTCGTGGTCCACAGGAGATGTTGGTGCAACAGCAAGACAGATCATAGGCAGATGTTCAAAGAGACACCATATGCAGCGGAAGACTGGTTGTACGCACTAGAGAAGGGGCCGAAATGACAATGACCAGTCACGCTCCAGTTCCACCAGCAAAGGTGCACCGAAGACCCGAACCATGCGCTCACGGCACAGTGGAGTTGGTGGGAGCGGCTCCATTGCTCTGCGTTGCTGGAAAGAAACAACCACTGCGAATCAGAAGAAATAGCAGTAGTAGTCCGCCAATCAAAGCCAAAATAATTGGAAAGCCACCAAACACACTTGAAAAGAGAGAATAGATGGGTGATGGGATGACTCCGAAGACAGTCTGGAAGATGGACACGAAACCAGACCGACAGCCTTAAATAAAGGAACAATCCTAGTGGTGCTCGACGCATTGAATATTCTGGATACCAGTTCTCCAAAGTGTTTGGGGAAATTGGTATTTAAAAGGGATTGTATCTCGGCTGATGATCTAGCAATCTGGAGAGCATACGCCTCCTTTGCGGATGTCAAGGTGACCTATTTTTTAAACAATAGCGCCTTTAGCCTACTCAGCTTGTCATAGTTCACATTAATAGTATCTATGTGGGGCCACATGTCAGATACTTTAATCTCTCGTGTGGGGGGAAACAAAACATGTCCACAACACGTAATGACCTTTGAGACCGAGATTGCGTAGGCAATTCCGGGTCGCATGCCTCAACAACTTTGATCGTTCAGTACAACATAACTTCCATTGGAAAGTACATGAAACACCGGACGAATCAAGGGGACGGGAGTACCCTTCAGAAAATAGGCCAAATTCGCGACCCCGCATTGCAAAGACCGTGAAGAGACACCTGTTTGCATATCATAGAATGATGAACAGCAGTCTCACATTCGCTTCCGCTAAGAAAGACCTCCCTTTCGCCGTTCAGACACCTATAGTCAAAGGTCAACTCCCACTCTTCCTTAATAAAGCTATCTCCTAGTTGCTCATATCGTCCCACTGCAAGATGTTTCAGGCAGCTCGAGAAACGAAAGGTCGAAATCAGTAAATTAATAATGCGCTGTGTAAGAGCTAGATAGTTGAAGGACTCTCTGCTACCATGAAGGGCAACTTATCTAATTTCTCTATTTGAAGCAGGGTGAAACTAGCCTCCCTCTTAGCCATTGTCGCTTGTTCCTTGGAAAAATTAAAAGCAGTGAAGAATTCACTCCCATTAATATACTTCCATGGAATGTGGCCACTTTTCAGTGTCTGTAACGTCCAACCTAGCTGCATGATGGAACGTAGCTGTGTTTGCCCATGATATAACCGGGACAAGTCTGTCTGTGTGATATCAATAGCAGATAGCACTATATTTGATAGTGAATAAATCCTGTTGGACAATCATCAGAGACAAAATCAGGTGTAATTACAACAGTCATTGAAATTTTGAACACGTATGGTATTTGAATAATTTCTGTAGGCCCGTATATATCGAATGGAACTTTGTCCCACACAATCCCATCAGTAATCGGTATTGCCGTAATATTTACTGGGGACAAATCCCTTCGGACCTTATGTGAAGAATGATGTGGTGTTTAAACTTCATCAACAGGCTACACTGAGGAGCGATCAGGAATATAGTGACTATTTATGAGCAAAAAGAAAACAGTCACAAAACCAATCCATAAAAATAATGCAATAAATGTAAAACAGAACCACAATTAGTTCCATGGGTATATCAAATAGTTCTTTTTAAGCCATCGATACAGCTTACTACTTTTTGAAATATCGTCTATCACTGTAGAGGATGAATCCGAAGAAAAATCATCAATGTCAATGAAATAGCCAGAGGTAGTCTCTGCAAACACAGGAGCCGGTGTATTCTGATCCACCGCACGTGGAGGCTCTTGGTAGACAACGTCATCAGTCGTTGATGTGTTCGTGTAAAATACAGCTAAATCTTGAACCGGGGTGGTCAGTGAAGATGTGACTAGAACCAACAAGAGTTCATTTTCCGCCCTCCCCATGGTCGAGGAAGTGTCTGGAACAGCAGTTGACATTGTTGCATAGTCTGTAGTAGTGATGTTCATCCTTCTATGTAGGAGGATGTCCTGTTGGGTAGTGAGAGGGGATCGGGAACCATCCTAGGGACCTCCTGGTCTACTGTGAAGGATCAGCCACATGGTGTAATTTGATGTCCTCAATGGAGATGAATCTGTTCATCTTAGAACCAGACAGTGGTGGTAAGATTACAGTCCTGGTACCTTGTATTCCCAAGACTGGTACAGGTGCTCTGTATGATGGACCGAACTCCTTCTTCACAGCGATCTTCTCACGCACCAGATCCCCAACTTTAGGAATCCAGCCAGTTGAAGTTTTCGCCAAATCCCTTATTCCTAAGGTGGCAGCACTTACAGATGATTTATCATCACTAAATTGTTGAAGCTCCTGTAAAACAGTGAGACGTTCTTTTATATCAAATGGTGTTTCTGCTGCCACCATACCAGGGGCATCAAGATCTGGTACATACATAGTTATCCCAAAGAGAACCTTATATGGAGAGCGTCCCCCCAAGGACCGTCTTGGCAGATTATTCAGTGCTCTCTGGACTCCATATAGGTGGTGTAACCAAATGTGGCCTGAACCTAATACTCGAGCTGTTAAGGACTGCTTTGGATCACGATTCCGCCTCTCCACGACCAAATTTCCCTCGGGATGGTAGGGTGAGGAGTAATGGAGTTCAACACCCATCGTCCCCATGGTGTCCCTGAATGCCTTAGAGGCAAATGCAGGGCCCTGGTCCGAATGGAATGCTGCAACCGCATATGTACCGATAAAGATCAGCAAATCTTTTATAACAGTCCGGGCGTCAGCCGACCGCTGTGGCCATACCCACAGGAATCTAGAACAGGAATCCACAGTCACTAAAATGTATTTGTATGCACCATCAGGCTGTAAGGGACCACAATGGTCTAGGTACACTCACTGAAGTGGCTTGTCGGACACTAAGAGGGATGTCTGCGGTGGGCGTTTGATATTAGAGCCCTTAATCTGCTGGCAAATGTCACAGCAAAGGGCATACTGCTTTGTTTGTCTGCATAGACCAGGCCACCAGTAGCGTTGCTGTAGAATTGTTATCGTGGCCTGTATACTAGCATGTGCAGAAGTGACACCCTCATGCGCTGCCGTAATCAGATCTAATCTTTGGTCTTCATTGGGAATCATTCGATCTCCAACCCCAGGAATCGTTGTATAAGCAACATTCTGTGCACTGATATGGTAAGTATAGTTTGTAGGGTATCCTTTCGGAAGGGGCTTGCCTGCAGCCGAAGCTTTAACGGCAATCAATATTTCATTATCCAATCTCATCCGAGAACGAGTCACTGCAGCCACAGAAGCCGTAGCTACTGATGCTTTGGCCGCTTCATCAGCCAATGTATTACCGGCAACGTGTACTCCTACATGTTGGTGTCCTAATGTATGGACTACATGGACACACGGCAGCTTATCCTTAAGATCAGCCACCCTTCCCCACAATGTTTTGTGTTTAATGGTGTTCCCTTTAGAATCTGTAAACCCGTTCAGTTTCCAATGATTGAGATATTCATTGTATGACTGGAAGCAGTAATATGAGTCACAGACTACCAAAGTCTGGCTTCCTGTCTCAGTATGTTCGAGTGCTAGAATAAGAGCTTTAATCTCAGCCAACTGTGCTGTGCAGTCCCCTAAGGTCTGCGTGTAGGTATTGTGAGGGTGGAAAACTCCATCTACCATCACTCCGCTCACGGCTGCGCAAGCTGCAGAGTATTGATGTTTAGTACCTACAGCCAGTTGTGCTGAACCGTCAGTGTATATGATAGTATGGTAGCTCCCTAGTGGGAAGATATTTAGAGGAGCAGGGTACTCTTGTTCATACTGGAGAAATTCTTGTGTTTGAAGTTTTGGATCGAATCTATAATCGACATCAGTGGCGGTCAAAGACGTTGCCCATTGTATCCAACGTGGATGTAATGCCTTAGCGTTAGGAACGCTCGCTTTAGTGACAGCCTCTAAGGTCGGCACGGGGGAGACAATAATAATACGTTTCCCCTGGGCAAGTGGCCTCTCTTTTATGACGGCCATCTGAACTGCCGTCAGAATCTTTTCTGTAGGTGCAAAACGTTGTTCAGCATTTGAGTATAAATGTGATTTATATGCTATCGGTATTGTCATCCTCATTAAAGGTGACATAAGTAAATCCTATGGCACCAGCAATTATTCTGATGACCAAATTCTTTTTATTGTCACGTGTGTGTAAGTGTTTAGCTTATAGCATGTCCTGTTGCATGTCCCTAAGGATGTATGTGTGTTCAATTTTCCAGTGTCTGCTAGAAAATTTGGGCTGAACTAGGTCTTAAAGTGGCTTGATGCGTTCAGCATAATCTGGAATGTATGTTCTGCCAAAATTGAAGAAACCCAGTAATGAGTGCAATTTATTAAGTGTGTTCGGAGGCTGTAGTTGAGCACATTTCTCTAGAAAGTACGGGCCAGGCTCTTCCCTACGCTTGATAGCTCATATCCCAGTAATAACACACTAATAAAGGCTATCTTGCTTTTCTTAAAATTGAATTTGTAACCGAGGTCTGCAAATCCCAAAATGATCCGTCGTCTGTGAGATATATGTCATCCACATAGGACAATACCTCGGAATCAATATCATGTAATATTGATGTTACACAGGCTGAAAACGGGCCTGGGCTATTTTTATAGCCTTGAGGTAAACGGCAAAAGCGTTTCTGAGAGGCAAATGAAAATGCACTTAAGTCCCTACTTTCATGAGATAAATTCTGTCAGAAGAACCCATTAGATATGTCTAATGTTGTTTTAAATTTTTTACACACTATATTGTTTCAGTGCTTTGCTGTGTGAATTTTGTATAGCATACGTGCGTGTATGACTATTTAAGTGTCTATAATCAACGACTATTCTATATGAATGATCTGGCTTTGCAACGGGGAATAACAGATTATTCATTGCAGATGTACAGGGCTCAATTACTCTCTGGTACTCAAGTTGTGATAGGATCTCCTTTACCGGAGCTTTCGCTTCATGTTTAACAGGGTATTGTGGCTGCGGTTGGGGAGTAGACCTAACAGGAATAATATGACAAGGAGATTCCTTGTCCTGACCTACATGATTGCGGTATAGTGCAGGTGCCTGCGCTAAAGCCCATTCAGCAGCATAGGCTTCTTTGGCTGCTTCCGGAACAAGATCGGAGAAAGAAGGCAAAATGACATCTTCCCCATGCGGGAGCTTGCGGACGTGTTCAGGTGGCCAGTCTCTTTCAGCCAATAGGATATCACTAGTAAGTTCATCCCAAATTATCATACTAATAGTGCGCTCCACGTCTCCCTCTATCTGAATTTTGTAAGTCATAAACCCTATCGGGGGAGAACGCGGCCATCCGCTGTTTCAACCGCAATGTAATCGCTAGTTGCTGTCGCATCCAGATGATCTTTCAGACTCTGGCGACATATTGTGACCTCTGCCGCGCTGTCTAACAGAGTCACTGCCCACCTCTTGTTCCTCAACAGCGTTCTCAATATTACTGGCATTTTTAACTGTCAGTGCTGCCACCTTCTTCTTTTTTAACTGTGGCTTTTGCTGAGGAGTCTTCTTCTTTTTTAATGGTAGACTGTTGTGAGTCTTTCTTTTCTTTCATGTATTCCGGACGTCGATCTTGACGGCCCCCTCTCTCGCTACGTCTATCCAGTGCATCCTGAAAGGAACGAGAGGGACGTGAATCAGTACATCTGTCTGGAGTTTTAATGTTCTCCCTATTTCTGAGATTATATCTCCTTTTGGAGTTCTCCAGGTGTGGAGAATCAGCTCTCTTATTTCTTCTTTCTTTGAAATCTTTTTGTTTGTCCCAGCACTTCTTAGAGCCCTCTTGTGCCTGCTTTGTACCCTCCTTATGGGCGGTACCTTGTAACTCAAATTTTTTAGGTTTGGCCCCCAAACTATCCCGTCCTATACTAGTATAGGTATCGGAAATTATCTTCGGTAGCTGTCTCTCCTGTTCCTGGTTTGGAGTTTCCCGGAGACGCTGGCGAATTGCCAGTGCTACCGCTTCCCCTTTAATATTACTTAGTATAATTGATGATACGGTGTCAAAGTTATGCATCAATTTCATCCCCAAATCCAGGGCTGCTGCAGCCCCATGCTCATTTTGTATTTGTTTTAACACTTCCGGTAAATTGGCAAGTGTCGGGGTACCATGTGTGGTAGTATATATGGCAGCGAAGACTGTACTCCATGTGGCACAGTCATCCACAGAGGGAACCATCCCAAAAGGCAAGCACATAGTGAGCAATCTATGTTTTTCCTGTGGTCCCGTATGGGGAAACACAGCTTCCAGCTGATTCGTTTTCTGGGCAATCCAGAACGGTATTTTTGCCCGTTCCGTGGGTACTTTATCCATACTAGTATGCACTGTTTGTGGATTAATCCCAGTAGCCAATTGATAACCACCAGCTACTTGCGGTGCTAGACGCGCTGGCGTTGTGTTCAATGTTCGCATTACGAACTGTACTAATCGTCTATACAATGCCACTAATTCATTATATAAAACTCGTACATCTGCTATCGTCATATTCTGTATGCCTGGGTGAGGTGTGTATGTGGCGAACATAGGCCAGGTAGGTCCATCATTACTTAAGGGACCTAACCTCACTCTTCGTAGTACATATGGTAGGGCGCCTTCGAACCAGTTCTGATGCTCCTGGTAGGTGAGCGATATTTCATGATACTGGTATGCTTGGTACCGTAAAGGTACATTTGCAACTTCATATGTGTGGAATGTTTTTGTTCTTTGGTCAACATCAGGAAAGGTGACCCAACAATAAAATGTTTCTGTTTGGTATGCTTCAGTAGCTTCTATTATCAGAGTAACATCCCCGCCCTCATCTGTAAGGCTATGCGTTAATAAATGTTGTGTTAGTGCATGTCTAGCATTTTCAGGAATGTCTATGGCATCAGCCATATTTGTTTTAGAGAAATGGAACACCAGAAATGGGAAGTATATTCCTTTTATGAGTTCAAGCTCGAACAACCTACAGCTTAATTAGGTGTTACCTTTTCAGCTGAGGAGGATTCTCCCAAAGACCACGTACGTCTCCGTATAATGATACTTAGGGTACCTGTTGTCTGTGAGACAGTGATAGTCAGGGTATCCGTAAATTAGTGCCTAAACACCATCGTTGGTGGCGCCATGTCGTAGTTTGGACTCTTGCTCTGAGCAAGACTGCTGGTTTAAGGATGACAGTACTTTTGTTTGTAGGCGACTGTGTCTTTCCTACAACAAGTCCCAACTGTTGTCCCAACCCTACCGGCTCACTAGCAGCACCTCACCAGAAACACAATAGTAAAAGGTGGTTTATGGCAGCAGTTTACGCATGGACTCGGAAATAAGATTTCTCAGGGAGTGTCGTGGTTAAACAGAGATTACCCTTTTCTCACAGATATTTTATGTCTCATACAAACACAGGCAATGACACAGATGCAGTAAAGTTACAATAGTTTTTATTTAACATAACTGCAATTTGCGATAAGTTGCCTGGGCTGCAATGATCAGGATAATGAATAAAGCAAGAAACAGTATTGTGAAGACGAGAGTCATTATTACAAAGACCCCCACCATCTTGCAATACATAGAAAAGATATATGAGATGTAATCTGTCCTAATACCCTAATGTGAAAAGGCCTAACCTCCTACCTAAAGGAGAGCTGGGTTTGTTAAACCTAATCTGCCAATGCCATGTCCATGAGAGGAGCCCCAAACCTTTATTACCTTGGAATGAGGTCTCTATCTCAGACTCCGCAGGGACACGAAGACTGGGTCAGGGTGAAGACGATTGCAGCATACGTATCAGCGATGGTGGCGATGCCCTCTGGTCGGAATCGCTCTGATTATCTGTCTAAAGTGTGATGTATTTATACAGATCTACAAGGTCCCCTGACGTAGGTGTGTTTCTAAACAATAGATAACAGACATGCTTGGGACGGCAATTAATATCAACAATCCCTCGAAAGTATAGAGAGGGAAAATCCCTAAGTGTGAACAGCTACTGTTTGTTTGTCTTTGGTGCTTGATCTTGACGCCATGGTGCGGTGACACTGATAATGTTACCCATAACAAGTGGCCTAACTATAAACAAGGCAGCCATCTTAGAAGAAATAAATAATTAAATGGGCTAATACCGAGCAAGCTAAGTAGGTTAAAAGTCACTAGGTGACGGGGGCACGAGTCTACAAGCCAGAGGCTAAGCTAACTCCTGTTATCCCATTAAAACGAACTAGGATTCACTACAACCTCCTCTATACCATGCTTCTTTACCACTGTGGTACACAGGTCGGGAGAAATCCAGGATGGTGTGGGAATGAGGCTTGGGACATGCTAACCCTGATAAGACTTGGTATTACTGCTGTGCTCAAACTAAACTAATTTCCAACAATCACAGGCACAAACTACTGCATTTGAAATTCTTACACTGTGCTTATATCACATATAAATCATTATCTATAATGCTTGGCCATACTTTAGCCTCAGACCCTATGATGGCCCTCTTGGGATACGTCAAACTCTTGACCCCTTGCCAGAGCTGATTTGCAGCTATCACTTTACTTCTGGTCAAGCGTCAAATCGCACTTTGCTGGGGTAGCCCCCATATCCCAACTAGCACTGCCTGGCTACAAAATATGACTTCATGTAATACCACCAGTGAGCTCCATGCTTCCCTGCACTAGTGTGCCTGGTCCTTAGTAAGTAAACTTACAAGAGGACGTGTATAGGCCGATGAACCTTTTGTATCGCATGGAGCATCCTAGCTATGTAGTAATCAATGAACATCAATTATAAATGTAATCAATCAACAACCACTAAGAGAATCATTGAGCATGAGACAGTATATCAACATTTCCTGAATAATCACAACTCAATTATGCATTTTAGTAATTTTATTTCCCTATTAGTTACAATACTAAGTCATCAAGTTAGGTCAAACTTTATTCAAACCACTCAGAATTAGTTCATTAATGACCACCAATAATCTAATCTAATCAGAACTTGAGGAAACATATGCTTGAGTGCTTCAGCATAAGCCAATAAAGATTAATACAATGGCATTAATAGCAGGGTTCAGCAATCAGTCCATCAATCATTTGTCACTGTCAATGTCACCCAAAGGACCCTTACCTAACCCAGATTAGCATCAGCATGTGGGACTTCATGCAAAACAATTTAGAAAAATATGAATTTGGAAAACATCTGGCTAAGAGAAACTATAAAACAGCGCAGTTGGTACCTAGAAGAAAAGACACAAAGTTAATCAGTCACATTGTCATAGCTACCTCTCCACGGAATGGATCAGCAACAAAGTCAGTCTTCATCTTCAGGTCATCAATAGATCAGCAACGCTTCAGGCTCTCAAGAGTATGAGCCCAACGACAGAATCTGGAACCGCGTCTCCTGACGTCATCAAATCTCCCCTCGCATTTCAAATTTGCCCTCGCATCTGAAGTTTTAGCCCCTTGTCATGACTTTTTATTAGAGTTTTTCAGTCCATTCCCCTAATTCCTAATTGGTCAGTCAATCAGCAGATATGACTCTAACATATAATATTAATTTTACAAATCTACGAGTTCTAATATTTCTTCTTTCTCATTTCACGGATTGGTCCACTGTACGACGTCTTCATCATCCGACTCTTCAGGCATCGAAAATGATGCATGTTCCTCTTCAGTCAGTGCTTTGATTGTTCAAGTCCTGGGAAAGTGCATTCAGCCTACTCTACACATAATTGTATCAAATTGACTTCATCATCTCCTGTCCGTCTGTACATTGCAGAAAATTCTAGCCAAGCAACTTTATTATCAGTGGTTCAGGTAATGCACTAGCTTCTCTGCAGTGCGCTAGAAATTCAGCTTCTTGTGTGTGGCCTGGAAAGACTAGGCCACAACCTGAGCTAAGTTAATTCTACACATTAATGCAAAACAAAGGTTATGCATCTCAATATGACATATTACTACATTATTTGTATACATTTTCATTATTTCACACAATTTTTGTTAATTTTAGTACAAGTTCGTAAAAGTGTCTGACATACCCCGTGGGCACATTTTCAAACGTGCACATTATTTTCTCTACGATTAATTGTTCTACAACTTTTCATTAATCAAAACACATAAACATTCATTAATAATTTCTGATTAGCATATCTGCATCAACAGTCCCTCCTCTGGTGACTAAACATGCCATCACACCTTTCTTTCTCTATCATCTCACAATTCCGTTTCACTTGTATGTTGTCTCCTTCTTAAATCTTCCCTATAAATTATTTCCCTGTTTCGTTCTTCCTTCCTCTGATTATTTCTAGATCTTTTCAATTTTATTTTTTGACATAATTTACATGAACACCATAATCCTAATATGCAAGCAATCACAATTAATATTCCCTGTATGATTTTTTTATAATACCCCATTCCAGATTTGACTAAGCCAATTATCCACTGAAGCAACTCCTTTTCCAATCTTCTCCCAAACACCTAATTCCTTGAATTCTTTCAAATCCTTACTTAAGGTAGTCAAGTTAGTAAGTAAGTCTCTTATCTCCCTATTATTATATGGGATATAGGAACAACAATGCCTAGCATGAATCATCTTACAGACTCCTCTGTCTTTCGCTAAAAGAATGTCTAAAGCAAGCCTATTTTGAAGCGGTATAGCTCTATCTGTGGCTAATTCAGTATCTAACAGGAGTATTGCCCCTGTAAAATTTGTAAGCATGTTAACCACAATAGTAGACAACTTTCGTATCTTGATCGAATTTAAAATGACTCGCACTGAAGCAATCACTGCACCAAAGATATCTCACACAATTGCAGAAGAGGTTTCCCTCCTCTGTCACTTATGATGCAATTCAGTCACTTTCAGAAACTTCTTTAAGTCATCTATCAGGTATATTTTAGGGAAAACTATCCCCAAATAACATGTCCCATACCATCCTCTAGGAAGACTGTAATAAGCATTGAGTCCACAAATATAGTAGATTCCAGGAATCGCAGGGTCCTGACCATTCAGCATAAAAGTCCATTTACTCTGAATGCTAATTTCCCTTGCGTTTTAATAGCAGTGTAAGCATAATCACTCTTGTAAGTTCTTTTCTCCAGCTCTTTTTCTAATTTCACTTTCAATGCCTTTCCCCTACCATCGGTATGCCCTATAAAGCTCTTTTCCAAACGTGTAAGCAAGCATGTAAGATTATTGCGATGCGCATAGGCAGTCCCAAATGTTAGTGTTGGCTCAAAGAATCCTATAACTAGCACTATATCATGTTCTCTAGCTATTCTACTCAGATATCTAATAATAGGAACAAATGAAAACACTACGTCATAGTTTGAATAAAAATAGTCTATGTACTCTTGGTTATAGAACCATGTTAGTAGCAGACTACTGCTTCTTTCATAGGTTAATGGAAGACTGGCGCGTAACCCCTTCTTCTACTGATGAAGGACTTTGCATCCACACAAGACAATTTCTCGCATCCATTGTCTCAACATACTCACTCAACAAGTGATAGAAAATGTTAGAAGAAAGCTATCCTTGAGCATTAGTATAGTCATGCAAGTATTTCTCATCTAATTTAAACTTCTATAAAGCTGTTAGTGTAGTAGTTTCAGGAGCAGAAGTAATAGTAGCTCTTTTCATATCATGAACAGACATTCCCACAATCATTATTAGAAACATTATTCCACACATATCTGCCAATCCAATATTCATGTATCTACCGCGCCTGATATTTCTATCTTGATTATTTAACTTAGCCATGATCTGTAAAGAATCAGAAACCAAAAGTAACTCTTAGATAAGGTACAGTAAAACATCAAAAATAAAGGAAAATTATTTTTCTCACAGTTCAGTTTCACATCCAGGAACCCCTTTCTCTTTGTCAAAATCGATAAGCAGCTTGTCACATCCGGTTTTCAATTGTCACATCAGGTTATCAATGTCTCTTTCGGGTTTATTTTCATACAGTCTCTTAAGTTTCTCACATTAGCTCAACAATTCAGCTTCTTGATCACCTTCAGGTTACATCAAAATACTGAACTTCTGTATTAAAACAAAAAGACATAAACTTGGTATTCATTGGTAGTTTCATATGCCCATTCAGGACCTGCATAACATCGATTTGCTACTCTCCCTTTTCAACCTCAGGTCACCACTTAATTCTCCTTCACTTAAATCTTCCTTTCTCGTAGTGTCCACTTCTTCTATTGTTTAATTTATGACCAGTTCCTTCTTCTTTCCAATCTGCGATTCAGGCAAATTGTCTCCCTTTCTTGTTCCTTCTGTCAATATTCTTCTCAAAATTGGACTCTTCTCGTTATCTTTCTCTATGGTGTTTTCTGTTGATGGACCTGCAACGGGCTCAGGAGGAGTCGAATCACCTTGACTTTGATCCGTCTCAACTCTTTCACCCTCTTGGTCTGGCATTTGCTTTTCAGCACCATCTGCTTCTGGGAGAACCTCTGCTGAGTTAGGCTCTCCTGCTGTATCCGTTGAGGTAGGCTCTTCCACACCCTCTTGTAATTCTTCACTTTCGTTTCTTACAGGGGTGATAGAACCATCTTCCACAATTTCTGGTTCAACTTCAGGCTCTATTGGCTCCTTTTCTGACTGAGGTGCGGCGACCTGCTTCCCTGTTGATGGTGCTCTCAACAATGTTTCTTCATGATCTGATGGACATACCACTCTCTTTGTGTGGCTTGCATGTATCCAGTTCGGGAGTTCTGCACACTTCACAGCTGTTGTAGTTGTTAACACCACCTGGTAAGGACCCCTCCAACGTGGCTCCAAACAAGTCTTGCAAACATGTTTTCTGACATTGACCCATTCTCTGGCCCTCAGATTGTGACCTGGATCGTGGATGGGTGACAGGGTTGTGGCCTGCACCTGCTGAGAGAAAGAGCGAACCACATCAGCCAGACCCTTGCAATAATCCAACACCATATCATCTGTAATGTTTACAAGTGCATTGGCTGGAACTGCTCGTAATCTCATTGCTCTGCCCATGAGGACCTCATGGGGTGACAGCCCTTTCTTCCTGTCAGGTGTGTTTCTCATCGACATCAACACCAAAGGCAATGCTTAAGCCATTTTAGATTTGTAGCTGCACACATCTTGGCAATTCTTGATTTCAAAGAACCATTCATCTGTTCCACTAGTCCTGATGCTTCAGGGCGATAGCTTCAATGCAACTTTTGCTCGATGTTTAGTGCTGCACATAAGAGTTTAATCACCTCGTTATTGAAGTGAGTTCCTCTATCTGATTCTAAGGAGATCGGAAACCCGAAACGTGGTATCAACTCCCTAAGCAACAGCTTTGCTACTGTGAGACTGTCATTTCTTCTTGTAGGGTATGCTTCAACCCAATGACTAAAGACACACACAATTACCAACACGTACTTCAAACCTCCACACGCAGTCATTTCAATGAAATCCAGTTGCATTCTGCTAAATGGACCTCCTGCTCTTCCAATGTGGCTCAGATTTACCACTGTCCCTTTTCCCACGTTTAGTTGCTGACAAACTATACAGCGATAACATACTGCCTCTGCTGCCTGCCTGAATTTAGGGTTAAACCAGTCAATTTTGAACAATCTAACCATGGCATCCCTTCTAATATGTGCCTGTAAGTGGTAGTACCTGGCCATTTGCGACAGTGAACTGTTTGGCAGAACCATCTGTCCCTCCTCAGAAACCCAAATTTCGTCAGGTCTTTGGACACATTTATATTTTACCCTGAGTCGTTTTTCTTCCTTCTCAACATTACTCTGCAATGTTTTCAATTCTTCCAAGGTATCGATCACTTTTAATGCAAAACTTGTACATGTGTTGTCTTCTTCTGTCATCAATTCCCACTTGTCTTTGAACGATATACAGTTCAGTGCCCAGAACCATGCGACTTGATCCGCATATCCATTTCCTAGTGAGATGTAATCTTGGGCCTTTTGATGTGCACTACATTTTACCACAGCAATTTCTTCAGGTAACTGTATTGCATACAACAATTCTTTTATCTTGTCGCCATTTCTCACTGGTGTACAAGTAGAAGTCAGAAAACCCCTTTGCGACCACAATTGACCAAAATCAGGAACAATTCCAAATCCATATTGGCTGTCAGTATAAACTGTGACTCTGTCTCGCAGAAACATGGCATGCTCTAATAAGAGCTACCAATTCAGCTACTTGTGCAGAATATACACCTCAAAGTCAAGAAGCTTCTAATGTACCTGTGATTGTGCACACAGCATATCCTGCTCTCAATGTCCCTGTACCATCTCTGAGACGTGAGCCATCAACCAAGACAATTTGATCATTTTCTTCCAGTCTGGTATCTCTGATATCAGGCCCTGGTTTTGTACACAGTTCAGTTACCTCAAGACAATCATGCTCAATGTCTTCCTCTTTTTCAATTTCAACAGTATCACTTAAAAGTAATGTTGCAGGGTTCAAAACTGTACATCTTTTCAATGTTACATTTGGAGCACCTAATATGCTTGTCTCATACCTTGTCAGTCTTGCACCAGTCAAAAACTGTGTTTTCGTCCTTGTCAGTAAAATCTCAACAGTGTGTGGTACCATTACCGTCAAAGGGTATCCCATCACTACTCCCTCACATTGAGAAAGACTTTGACCAATTGCGGCAACTGCATGCAGGCAACCTGGTAAAGGTGCTGCGACTGGGTCCAAGGTAGCTGAAAAATAGGCTACTGGGCGATAAGCACCTCCATGGACCTGTGTCAAAACAGACAAAGAACAAGCATCACGTTCATGACAAAACAATGTGAATGGCTTTGTGTAATCAGTCAACGGACATGTTGACCACGCCCGATTAGCCTACTAAACCAGACACATTACAACATATAACCAAGTGTCTCCTACACTTGTCAATATACTCCGGAGTCTAGACCACGCAGAGTCCGTACATCACCAACAACCACATGGACAAATTTTTAGCACAAAGCGCCACAGACATATGAAGTTCGACTTCCCTACTCTCATACTGTGGAGTATGCACATTCCTATTAAACCTCAGCTGGAGTAAGCAAACTCCCTACTTTATCTCTCATACGTCAAAATTCACCTGCGATTTGCTTAAGCCTTCGCAAGCACAACCTACCACTTTCACACTATCACAAGAATGCCAAGAACATACCCAACCTTACTAGCGAGATCCAGGATCTGGGGAAGTCATTTCTGGGCTTAAGGGGACATAATCTTTGCTACAATTGCCATTTCAGAAAAACAAAATTCAAACCTCATAGAAATGAACAACTAACCCTAATTTAAACTACCACCATAACCACTAATCACCACATAACTAGTTTGGATTGGTCCACTGTACGATGTCTTCATCATCCGGCTCTTCAGGTATCGAAAATGTTACATGTTCCTCTTTAGTCAGTGCTCTCATTGTTCAAGTCCTGGGAAAGTACATTTAGTCTACTCTACACATAATTTTATCAAATTGACTTCATCATCTCCTGTCCTTCGGTACATTGCAGAAAATTCTAGCTAAGCAACTTTGACATCGGGTGGTTTAGGGTCATGTTATGCACCGGCTTCTCTGCAGTGCGCTAGAAATTCAGCTTCTTGTGTGCGGCCTGGAAAGACTAGGCCACAACCTCGGCTAAGTTAATTCTACAAATTAATGCAAAACATAGGTTATACATCTCAATATGACATATTACTACATTATTCTTATACATTTTAATTATTTCACACAATTTTAGTTCATTTTAGTACAAGTTATTAAAAGTGGCTGACATACCCCGTGGGCACATTTTCAAACATGCACATTATTTTTACTACGATTAATTTTTCTACAACTTTTCATTAATCAAAACAAATAAACATTCACTAATAATTTCTGATTAGCATATCTGCATCAACACCTGCAGCACATTACCTCCTGACCGAAGGACATCTGACAGCCACTTCAAGATTATCTTTTGTCACTGACCTTAGATGACGAGCAAACTGATACTGACTGATCTACATTGATGTCATTTCCTATTTTATGTCATGGGGTATATTTTGCAGATGTGTCCTTGTGTCCGTGTTCTACACTGTATAAGTCTCTATCTGATTGGCTGTGTTTTTTATCACAATCCTTTACATTTACGGGTCTCTTCCTCTTTATGTATGGAATGTTCTCTTTTTGAGAGCTGTGCAACCTGTTTTTTTATTCTAAGTGATAGAGGTTAAAAAAAATCCATTAGAATAGATGTACGTTACAATAACCCGTTGGTCAAATCTTTAAAGGGTAACTGGCTACTATATGTTGGCTAGAAAGCAATGCCATTTACATATGAACAACATATTTACAGCCTAAAAGTAGCAACCTATTTACACTTCAAGAGTGAATAAAAAGCAAAGTTCATGCTGAAGTCAGATTAAAGACACTAATTATCATTGTCTGGAGCAACCCCTTTGAAATTCTCACCGTACTTCAAAAATATTTAGTCGTCCTTATTCAGAAGGGATTTTTTTTTTTTTTTTATGTTGGTAAGGACCACAACTCTATATCTAGCCAAGCTATATAATCTATAAGAGGTACCCTGCTACAAAAACCAATCCTCTCCAGAATCAGTTATGGGCATCATCGCGTTTCACCTCAAAGGCCTCATTGCTATGGATATTCCTAGTTATCAAGCAGTAGCACCCCATTCTCTGAGAATCAGTTTAGGCCTCTCTGAAATGATGATTTAAAGTAGGTGCATGACTATCTTGGGGGGCGTGGCTAAGATGGCCACTGCGTAGGAGCCTTTCTCCAGGCATCGTGAGCCGGCCCGAGGATGTCTACACCTGTCCCTGGTGGGCTTTTGGCGTGCCCCTAAGACCTGGGGGGGCCCTGGTTCGGCCGATGAGGCCGGATCGAGCTGCTGCGGCTGGCGGTCTGTGCCCCTGAGCTGTGGGGCGAAGGGCGCGTTGCCACCGCGGCATGCCCGGGCGTGTTTGGCGCCCTGAGAGACAGAGCGGGCCTGCACTGGAACAGGCCGCAGAGGCTCCGGTGCTCCTCTGTGCCCGTGAAATAGGGGTGGCACCTCCACCCCCCCCCACACCCACCCCCCCCCCCCAGGAGAGGAGTGGAGAGTTGCTGGCCCCCCTCCCCATTTGGCTGCCGGCTATCTGGGGGCCCCGGAAGAAGTGACAGAGGGCGAGCTGACCGGGCCTTGAGAGAAGTGGTGGCCTGCGTGCTGGGCACAGATCCAGGGCCACTGGAAGGAGGTGAGCTGCGCGCCGCCCCCTCCCCCCCCCCCCCCCCCGGGGCGCGGGCTGGTGCTGGGCCCTCAGGGGATGAGGGACGGGGCGCCTGCTCCGCTCTGGCCAGTGGGGGATCCTGCTCCCACCTTTTTGGAAGTCTGGTCTGGTCACGGGGGAGACGCCGGGCAGTCAGGCGTACTACCCCTGAACTGAGGAGCCACACATCGGACTGTGGGGTGGCGCCGGAGGACCGGTTTTCGGCGACCGTGCTTTTGGACCTCCTGGGCCACTGGGGGTGCTGAGTGGCGGAGCAGAGAGGAGAATCCCCAGGTTCTTGGTCGTTTAGAGGCCTAGGTGCTGCGGGTTCCTCCGGGGCCGTGCGGCTGCGACAAGGTGGTGGTTCTGTAGGAGCTGTGACTTGGAGGCGCGGAGGGGACCGCTACCTACCTGCTAGAAACTGGTGATGGCGTCCCAGAGGCAGAGCAAGAAAGAGGGCTCTCTGAGGGACCTCTTTGACCAAAAGCCCCGCCAAGAAAACACCACCGGGCGAGCCCCCTCTGGAGGAGGGTAGGGACACCGGAGAACAGGGAGAACGTGTGCAAGGTGAGGCACCCCTGACCAGGTCCTTCATGGAGCAGTTATTTGGAGCCTTGCGCGCAGGGACTTTGCCACCCTGAAGCAAGAAATAGCGGTGGAGGTCAAAGAACCGAAACGTGAAGTTGAGTTGGGCCAACGAGTGGACATGCTGGAGCAGACTCGAGACGCACGGGAGGACGGATTTGGACTGCCATAGGAGGGAGCTTCTCATCCTGCACGATAAGAATCTAGAACTGCAATACCAGCTTGAGGACTTGGAAAACGGATAGAGCAGCGTTCAAATTAAGGGTGTCCCGTCACAAGCATGACAGGGAAATTGGAGGACTTTGTGAAACGTCTATTCAGACATGTAGCCCCGGACCTTAAGGACCAGACCCTGGTGCTTGATAGAACACATAGGGTGGGCCGTCCGGCCTCCTCACCAGGCCAGGCACAGGACATACTGACTTACTCGCACCATTACAAGCAACGGGAGATCATAATGATGGTGGCCACCCAGTCATGGACTTTATGAGGTTTCGTGTTGGTCTATTCCAAGATTTGTCAATGCAGACCCTGCAGCGCCGGAGAGCATTTAGGCCAGTGACGGACTTCCTGAGAGACGATGGTATCAAATACAAATGGGGCCATCCTTTCCGTCTCCAATTAGTCTGGCAGAACAAGACCTGAATTGTTTGCATGGTGTAGGAGGCTCAGGCGCTGGAAGGTATGCCGCCCCGCTTTGGAGATGGGCCTTCGTCGCCAGGGGCTCGGGAGGGGCACCCGCAAGCCGGCTGCGGCCGACCGAAACACCGGAACAGATGTTTAAACAGACAAAACCTTCCATTGCTGAGAGCCAAAAAGAGAGAGCGCCGTTGCTTCGATGTCTTCACAGCCAGGATAGCATCTCAGATGTGGACTCGGACCAGTGAGGCCCATCCCCCCGGGCTCTTTCAGCGACCCCACGTGGATGAAGACTTGTGACTTCCTGCTTGATCAACTATAGTCCTTGGGCCGGTGCGAGTGTAGTGACAATTGCATACAGTTGCGGTGGGGTGGGGCTCTGACGCCCCACCCCCCCAATTGAAGTGCTGATCGCCTTACAACGGCATGTGGATTGGACTCTCCCTTTACTTGTTGGTTCCCAGGTGGGGAATGATGCTCCAGTTTGTTTCTTTGTTTCTGTTAGTTTATTTTCTCCTCTTTTCTATCTTTCTGTCCTGATTTTGGTGGGACGTCCCTTTCTTCTAATACTTGACATGGGGACACATAGTGGGGTCCTATTGGGGTGGGCTCTGGGTTCTCATCTGATCACTAGCGGGGGCCCTTACGCTTAACATGACGACTAATCTTAGCCTCAATGTACGGGGTCTTAACGCAGCAGTAAAACGACAGGCATTACTGATCCAGTTTAGAGATGCACGGGCAGACCTATGCCTTCAACAAGAAACCCAGTTGGTATGAGTGGACTGGAGGGGATTGAGATTACGGTGGTTCGACATACAATTCCACTCCTCGGGCACGGGGAGTCGGGCGGGAGAGGCAATCTTGCTAGCCACCAGTTTCCCAAGGAGGGTTCTGGGGGTACAGGCTGAGATCCCTGGGCAAATTCTTTCCCTTCACATAGACCTTAGAGGTCACAGGCTGACGGTAGCGAACATTTACAGCTTGAACGAGCAGCAGGACTGCTTCCTTCGAGACACTCTGAGCAGGGTCATGGCCACCCCGGATGAGGACATTGTGGTGGGGAGTGACTTTAATTTATTCCTGACACCCTGCTTGACAGATCAGCCCAGAGATACGGATAGACTGGCACCTTTCCTAAAGACCTTCGGGAGTGGTTGGAGGCAGTGGGACTTTCAGAGATTTGGCGCAAACAACATCCAACGGAGAGGGCCTACTCTTTCTTTTCCGCGGCACACCAGACCTGTGCACGCATTGATCTCTTTCTTACTTCACTTCGCGTTACCAGCCGGGTGACTGGGACCGTGATTCGTGTGGCGTCCCTGTCGGATCATGTCCCGCTCACGCGGTCCCTCGCCGCTCCATCGCATGCCTCGGTTGCTAGATGTTGGCGCCTTAATGCGAGACTCCTAATCTACAAAGACATCCTGACCGAAATTGAGGGAACGATTCAGCACTATCTGGAGGCAAACGATACCCCCGAGGTCGGAGTGACCGTCCTTTGGGAAGCCTTAAAGCAGTCGTTAGGGGACAATTTATAGCGATCGCAGCAAGATTTAATAGGGCCTGGCGGATGAAACGCCAACAACTGGAAGATGACATTCGATCTCTGGAGGCCTCCCATGGTCAGTCGGGGTCGTTAATGATGCAGCAACAGACTAATACCCTGCGTAAGCAACTGCGTGCGGACCAAACAGAGATATTACGCTGGGGGAGAGCGCGCAGGGCGACAACTGGTTCACCGACTCCGGGTGCAGGTGGTGGGACGGCGTGTGGCGGAGCTAGAACTGCCGGATGGCACATGAACTGACCGGCAGGACCACATTATTGCTCAGTTTGAACAATGCTACACTGATCTGTATGCAGAGGAGGGGCTCGACGGTGGGGGGGAGTGGAGGGCTATCTGGCCTCGGTCCCCCTGACCGACGGTGAGGCGCTGGATGGCGACATCACTATAGCGGAAGTCTTGGCGGCTATACAGCGACTGCCGGCTGGGAAGGCACCTGGGGCTGATGGCTTTAGTGCAGAGTTCTATAAATCCTTTGGTTCCGTGTTGGTGCCGTTCCTGGTCTGACTGTATAATAAATTGGGGCCTGCTGTCCCTCTTCCCCTCTCGGTGCTACTAGGGATTGTTACGGTAATCCCTAAACCGGGAAAGGACCAACCCTTTGTGCTTCTTATCGCCCCATTACGTTACTGAATGTGGATCTTTACGGGTATCCTGGCCCCCAGACTGAAACCGTACATGCAGGGCTTGATTGACCCGAACCAAACTGGCTTTATTCCCGAGCGCTCATCAGGTTATAAGGTTATGTCATCTACTGGACAAAGTTCAGCGAGCACACATCCCAGCACTGCTTCTCTCTAGCGACGCCGAAAAGGCTTTTGATAGGGTCCATTGGCGATACCTCCATGAGGTTCTGTGGCATGCCGGGCTTGGCCCTAGATTCCGTGACTGGGTACGTTGCTCGTATGATAAGCCAAGAGGTATGGTGTCTGTGAATGGTAGGCTGTCGCAGCAGTTTCCTATTTCTAGAGGCACATGGCATGGCTGCCCCCTGTCACCCCTATTATTTGCTCTCTATATGGAGCCTTTTGCTGAATGTATAGTAGCAACCCTGACATAGCAGGTATCCCGATGGGAGGCATGTCACATAAATTGGCTCTGTATGTGGATGACGTGCTGCTCTAGCTTTCACAACCTCAGTCCTCCCTGGTGGGGATCATGTCGGAGATGACGGCATTCGGAGCAGTATCAGGCTTTAAAACGAACCTCGCTAAATCATCGGTTCTGAACCTGTCCAACCCAGAGGCGGAGAGGGGCGCCCAGGAGGCCGGCCTTCCGTTCTCTTGGGCTGCTCCGTACATTACATATCTTGGCTTGAGAATCCACCCCACACTCGATGCAACAGTAGCAATTAACTATACGAGGATGCTGGACTCCTATCGTACCGCATTGGCAAGGTGGAGGGCTTTCGGCCTCTCGTGGCTGGGGCGGGTTGCGGCCGTTAAAATGACTCTCTTGCCTAGAATACTCTACCTTATGCAAACTTTGCCGTTGCGACCGCCACCCCATCTCTTAGACAAATTGCAGGCACTTATGTGGGAATTCATCTGGAACGGAAAGAGGGCCAGGTGTCCAAGGCCCAGGCCTATCTACCGCAGGCGGCGGGCGGCCTGGATATTCCACACTTGTTGCGCTATTACTATGCTGCCCAGCTGCGGTACTTGGTGGAGTGGACCTGGCTGCAAACGGAAAAATATTGGTGCTTTATTGATCAGGCTGTCGCGAGTTTACACATATGGAAAGTGCCATGGCTTCCTAGGGGACGCCGCTCACCTGGAGTGTATGTATCCCTGGTCTTGCGGGCCACACTGGGGGCCTGGGACAGAGTGCAGATGGCAAAGGAGTTGTACCAACCCAACATAACCCCTATCTCCCCCCAGACACTGTTCACTGTTAACCCCGACTTCTCTCCTGCGATTAAAATCCAGTGTACCTACCGTGGCAGGAGGCACAGTGAAGGGGCACGGACAAGCGCCTCCTATCTGATATCTATGCATTCTTGATCACACCGCCTCGACTTCTTGATACCCCAGCTAGATGGGATTCTGAATGTGGACGTGCCTTTACTGAACACGTATGGAGGGATATCCATCATAGAGCACGGGTGACGGCTCGCGCTATGAACAACAAAGAAATGTTTCTGAAAATAGCCCACTACATGTATTGCACACTTGCCAGACTGGCTCAATGGGGAGGATAGGGCGATGGTAGATGTTGGTGTAATTGTGGGGGAGAGGGCACACTCACGCACTTGCTGTGGTTCTGTCCAAACATCGCTTCCTTTTGGGATCTGATTCTGCGGGCAGTAGACTATATCTACGACACCAGCATACCACAATTTCCTAGCTACATTCTGCTGGACCTCCCTAACCCCCTGACGTATCTGCTCCATTCTCCTAGGGGCCGGGCTATCGCTTTGGCCTTAGGGGCGGCAATGCAGCTTTTGTTGGCCCGTTGGAGTTCGAAGAGTGTCCCTACTCACACGAACTGGCTACACAAAACGTGGGCTTTGTTGGGCATGGAAAAGCTGACAGCAGCGGCGACTGGCACACTGCCCCTCTTTGATAAAACATGGGCCCGACTATTAGATACTTGTCAGCTGACTACCGGGAGCTGTCCTGCCCCTCCTATCTCCGCAGTATGACTGACCTCCAGAATTGAATGTTGGACCCACTGTTTCCCGTATGTGCAGCTCACGGCTACTCTGGTGATCCCTTTTGGTCGAAGACATCAGCTCATTGTTCAAGGTGTCCTGTCTTCCCCCCCGTCTGCCTCCTACTCTACTTCTTTCCTGCTGTCTCTTCCGCACCGCCTGTGGTTGTAGGTGGGTGATGTTGTTACGTTTTAAAATCAATAAAAGAGATCTTAAACCATAAAGTAGGTACATGCCGTTCAGTGCCATTCAGTAGGTCTGGCACAGGGAGACTACTACGTCTCCTGTCTGTGTTCTTGTAGCTGAGATTTATTGTGTGCTTTTCCCTCCATTACCCCTCCAGTTTCTGGGCAGGACTGTTGTAGGAGTTAAGTGCACCTCCTGCTGACACCCACTAGTTTGACTCATGCCATTTTCCAATAAATAGACTTGGTGATTGCATTTAGGCCCTTTTAACAACTAGTCCTCCCACATTGGTTGCTTTTCTCTGCTGAAATGCTTTACAGTTTGCTTTAGAACCGAAGGAAAGTTGATGTTACTGTCTGTAGGCAAAAACAGCTTATATAATGCAACTCTGATCCTGTCTGGACGCTTGGGAACAGTCCCTTATCCATGTCTGCCAGACATTCAGGTCGGGGTCTGTGTCTCTCTCTCTCTCTCTCTCTCTCTCCCTCTCTCCCCCTCTCCCTCTCCCTCTCCCTCTCTCTCCCTCTCTCCCTCTCCCTCTCCCTCATTGTTCTGATGGTCTCAGTTTGTGAACTGCAATTTATTTTTGGACTGCAAACTAATACATGACTTTATGGGGCCAGCTTGGCATTCCTGTCTTTAAAGGAGGCTTTATTTGGGGACTAGGCACACTTTAAAATGCATAGTCTGTCAAGGAGCGTTGTGGGATGTGCAAACTCTGTGCCTAGGAGGTGTCTCAGTGTTCATAAGGCTTGCCACTTACATGTGCAGTTTTCAAAAGGTCAAACATTCAAATTTAAGTGAGAAAGACCTTGCCTTCCTTCCTCCACGGTGACTGAGGTGAGCTCTATAAATGAGGCATTAGTCCTTTTTGTTTTGTACATCACTTAGAAAAGGCGGAATGTGTGGTATGAAACACTTTATAAAAATAGGTTATTATTTAGCAACCACTTTCTTGTCTGGGTTGCTGGGGTCCCTCATCTGTTCCATGTGTCGGTAGTAGAGTTCTACTGCCCATTATGCAGTCATGGGATGTTGAGCCATTGCTCAACATCCCATTCCCCACAAGATTCTTTAGGGCAAGTCCCTGATCGAAAATACTTACTGCAAAGTAGGTGGGATAGGTCATCTACAGTTCTAGCTTGTAGCTCCTGCCAATGTGCAATGTGCTGCTGCTGCAGTAGCCTTCAGTTTCTTTTGGTTTGGTTGCCCATTGTTTCTTCTCTCTGAAGCTCCTCCCTTTAGATTTTTACAGAAGGAAAGGGGACTTCGCATAGCACTAGGTTTAGAATATTCCTTTTTGTAACTCTATTGTTCATAATTTCTAGTGCGCCCTTTTTTCACCCGATCATCCACCAGCTTATCCCTACCTTGTCTAAGTGGCTCCTTTTCGCTAGTTGGAGATTGGGCCATGTGGGTCTAGAAGTCTAGAGTGCACCACTGGCTGACCCCTGCAGTGACTGCCCTGCACCAGCACTAGTCCCATTCCCAGGCCCATGCAGTTATCCAGGTGTGCAGGAGGTAAGTGGGACTAATCTGTGGACAAGGAGAGATTATGCCCCTTTTACTACCTCTCATTTCCCACACAGATAAAGAACGACTTGTTTCTCAGCTGGTAAAAGATTTATGTTAATAAAAAACAAAAAAATGCAAGAGGTCCGCACCCACAAACCCTTCTTTTCTCTTCCAGACAGCCTTTGAGAATTGTATAGAATTTGGGTGCAGTTTATGTCCAAATAATTGGAACGTGTAGAGGATACCATAGTGTTAGTCTACAGTTTCTCTCCTCTTAGCATTCCTCCATGCGTTGCTTTGTCTCTGCCACACGTTTCTGTGCCAGCCTATGAAAAAAACGGAGAGGGCAAGCCTTATACAGAAGAATCGACTGGGCTGATTGATCAGGGAAGGATGTAGGTGTGAAATTTCAGCAGCACATCTTCTTTAAGATGTGTACGTTCATACGCGGGGGGGGAGGGTACCAGTAAATGGGTTTGAAGCAGTGGGTTAAAATAAATATTTGTTTACACAGAAAAGTCCACCAGGCATATGGTATACACCGATATAGCAACTCGTTTCCAGCTCTACAGCAATTCACTATAGTTATAGCTTGACATGTATTTGCACCACTTACAACCCAACATTAAATATGTCAACTAAGTAAAAGCATAGTAAGGTGAATGATTGTAATTCTCACATTTTATGTTTTTTAAACTTTAATAATATGTGTGACAGTTATTTCTAAAGTGACCTAGCATGAAAAGAGCAGCTGCTACTTTAAAAGTATATTTGGCATACTTCCAAATGATTGTATTTAACCTGTAGATAGCTTAATGAATTGTTTCCCATTCACTATAAAGGATGGTGGTAATTTATAGCAGTGATACAAGAGTACAGGCGTTATTACACCGATAACCTTCGCTTTAAAATATTCTACTTACTGTACACACGACCATAGGTTGTTCTATTTTGCTGTGCTATCTTAATTTGTCAGTGTGCTGTTTTAACAGATTAATTTTGTTTTTACTTAAGGCCGCTGGATTTGTGATTGCTGTCAAAATGGTCCATCGACCCCCAAAAAAGGCAGAAAACCGAAAAACAGCAAAGAAGGATGATGAGACATTTTTAACAATCATGCAAGCTTTACACAACAATGGTGCTAAACGACCAGTCAGTTTCTGAACGTGGGCCAACATGATAATTATACCACTTTTTCACATTTCTACAGCAAATAAAAATATTGAATTCCACGAAACGCAGCTGTATGCCTATCTCATTTAACTGAAATTACAATTAGATTTTGAGTTATTTTTTTAAAAAAATGTGTAAGAATTTCACAAATATACGATGGTCCTCGCCGCTGAACTGCATGTGCTGCATTTCTTTTAATAAACTTAATTCATTGCAATTTTATCTCCGTCACGCCAATATATGTAAACCTGCTCCACTGATTAATAATAATTCCTGTAAAAGTTTAGCACGGTTAATTATTGCCCTCTGTTTTGTGATTGGTTGCTGTTCTGAGCTTTTATTGCTTTCCTTTCCAATTCATAGTTAATAAGAAGAGATGTAAAGATCACATTTCTAGCCATTTTCCCTTGCCAACATGACTTACTCTGTGCAATCTTGAAGGGCTCTCCTCAATAGATTTTCATTGTCATTTGATTTTTCTATACTTGAGGGTCATCAAACGCTTGTGGACAAGATGCATAACAGATTCAGGCCCTCATTATGAGTTTGGAGATGGCAAAGGCCGCCCGCCAAACTCGTACCGCCAGTGCGGCCAGAACACCGCCGGACCTATTACAAGTTTCCCGCCAGCCCAATGGGAAACAGGGCCTTAACATTAACACGGCTTGATTACGATATCTCAAGGTCAGCATGCTGTCAGGATGAAAACCCTTTATCCAGGGAGCCAGTGGGTTGATTCACAAAATCATTTATGAGTATAGAAAGTACAGGAGTACTCTTACATCTATTTGTGAACTGGCCCTAAAACGTCCAACTGCCTACCAGTTAGCGCCAACAGGGTACATTCCCTTCTCTTTGTACTAATTGTATCTTCACATTCTCATTTTAGATGTTTTTGTGCCAATTCACCAAAGCTTTGAAGAGCATATAAAAAAATACTACAGGAGTATTAATGTATTCAATCCAAAATGCCATTGTGAATTGCCTCCGTATGTTCCTTGATATAATCCAGACATCAGTCTGGAATGAGTCTTCAGTAACACAACTTATGGAACAAGCTACTTAGCTTCAGTAACACTCTTTCTGGTAGAGAGTCCACCTAGCTGCACATTCCTCACCTTTTGACTATTCCCCAGGCACCAGACTAGATCTAGAAACTTTTGAGCAGGACCTCTGCCTTCTGGTAGGTGGTGCTGTACAGCTCTGTACCAATGCTGTTCGGCTCCAGAAATGCCATGTAGAGCCCAAATTGGTACCACTCCTACATACTGAAGTCAGTTGCTTCAGAAGACTGTCTGTGCCCATAAATGCAGAGCCCGAACTGCAAATTGGCTTAAAACAGTGCGCAGAGACCCAGACTTAAGTTCTTAGTAACAGATAGAGCCCAATTCACAGAACTGTGTGTGGATGAGAGGGTCGTGAGAAAACTGCAGTTTGATAGGGTTTCTACCACAAAAAGTGTTACCAAAGGTAAGTAACTTGTTCTTCTGATATAGACTTCTAACAACAGAGTCTGCACCTTTTGAATACATACCATTTCTTTTGGGTTTCGGTGGGCATCTGGGAGAGGTGGAGATCAGAGGTCACTGGCAGAGTGCTGGCTCCAAATGAACCTTGTGGCCCACCTGCTTTGCTTTGAAAGTCTTGCCTCTATCCAGCAAAGGGAGACTTACTCAGGTGTTCATGGACAACACCACCATCATGTGGTACTGCAACAAACCGGGCTGGGTGAGGTCACAGACACTGTACCAGAAGGCCTTGTGCCTCTGCAAATGGCTGGACCACCAAGAGATCTTCGTGGTGGCGAATCACCTGGCAGGCTCTTTGAATGCCAGGATGGATTAACGCAGCCGTTGATGCCTATGGGATCATTCGTGCCAATATCTCCCAGAGGTTGCGCATGGTCTCTTCACCGAATGCAAACCATGGCTCGATCGATTTGCCACTGCTGAGAACAGGCAATGTCAGCACTTCTGCCCTTTGGAAATTGGGACTCCTGTATGCCTTTAAGCCAATACAACTCCTGCCCCAAAGAAGATCAGGACCCACCATGCCCAAGTCATCTTAGTGGCTCCTGATCAGGCATGGAGAGTTCGGTATCCAGAACTCCTGGGCTGAACCATCTGTCTTCCGATCAGACTGCCCCTCCAGGATGATCTGCTCTCCCAGCAGCATGGCAGGTTCTGCACCCGGGCCTTCACAATCTCCACCTTCATACTTGGAGATTGACTGGTGACAACCGGCCACGTTTGACCTTCCTCTCGAGTTAGTTAATGTCATCATGGCAGTCAGGTGTCCTGTCACAAAAACTGTTTACGCCTGGCACTGGGACAACTTTGTGGCTTTGTGCAGTACACTGCAGATAGACACACTCCAGGCAAAGTAATCTGACATTTTGTTGTTTGTTTTGACCATGTCTGGCCAGACTTGCTCTAGGCACAGCCAAAGGTGCCTTTTGGTTCTTTCAGCTTTTTTGCAGTTGCTGGATCAGCTCTCAAAATCTGCCTCCAGTTGTTATGCATTTTTTGAAAGAGTTACATTTGTTTCCTCCCTCTTCCTTTGTCATGGTCAAGTGAGACCTAAACCTGGTTCTTACGTTCCTGATATGGATCCCATGTGAGCCTCTACACAGCTGTACCCTGTGGCTTCTCACTCTCAAGACAGTGCTCCTCATTTTCATTACATCAGTGCAACGTTTGACTGAGTTTCAAGCTGTATTAACCCGCCGTACACAGCCTTCTTCTCAAACAAGCTGGTATTTTTTTCTTTCTTGTTTAAAGTTTTGACGCCATTCCTTATCAGTTAGAACATCACCTTGCTCTGCTTCACCCCCTCTAAGGAACAGGAGAGACTCCATTGCTTGAAGCCTATAAGTGTGGTGAGCTTTTACATAGTTTGTGCCAAAGAACACTGGATTGCTCATCAGCTCTTTGTGGGGTTCTCTGGAGCAAAAAGAAAGGCAAGGCGGTGCAGAAGAGAACAATCTCTCACTGGATTGTCCTCTGAATTAAGATCTGGGCCGCATTGACTATAAAGCAGCCTCTAGAAGGACTGCATGCTCAATGTACCAGGGCCGAAGCAGCTACCACTACATTTGCAGGCGGAGCCCTCTCATAGACATGTGCCAGGCAGCTTCGTGGGTGTCCCTTCATATGGTCACGAAGTACTATTGTCTGAACAGTCAGGTCTGCCAAGAGGCACATTTTGCTTGCTCGGTCCTGCAGGACCTTTTAGTTGGAGTTCATTCACAGACCCGCCTTCGAATAGGCATTGCTTTAGTATCTATTCAGAAGGTGAGGCATCTGCGGCTAGAAGGCTGTATCATAAAAACAAGCTACTTCTGTTCAGTAACGTTCTTTCTGGTAGAGACTCTGTCTAGTCACAGATTCCTTACCATCCCTCTCTTTCTCCCCATTCTGTGATTTGACTCTATTCGTTGATAAGATCTGAAGTTTAGGAATCTGCACACTGGTCATACCACTTTGCTTTTTGGGCTCTGCATCGGGCGCATGGAGGGTCTTGAAAGCAACTGACTTTAGCACGCGGAGGTGCCATCTATCTAGGCTGTGCATGTAATTTCTGGAGCAGATTGGCGTCAGTGTGGGACCACACAGTGCCAAATACTGGCACATAGTGGTACTGCTAAAAAGTTTCTGGATCCAGTTTGATGCCTGGGAAATATTCAAAAGGTGAGAAATCTATGGCTAGATAGTCTCTACCAATAAGAGCATTTCTGAAGGTAAGTAACTTGTTCATTAGGTCCTCTGATACAGGTTGCTGCTGATTAGTCTTTTTGAGACTGCCATTTGGTGAGACTGCAGTTTCTATTGCCAGGGTTTGAAGGGTAATTTAGAAGGGTAGCAGCCCTTTGCCTCTCTTGCTGATCATTTTCTTGTGTCGCTGTTGGATAGTCAGGTGCTCCTACTTTTCCTGTGCCTTTGTTGTGGGTGCTCCAGCTTTCAGATGACCCTGCTGTGAAGAGCATCACCCAAGACAAATGCCGAAGCTAGAAGGTGCCCCGAGACGGACATGTGAAAAGGGAACTAACCCAAACTGGCTCTGAAAAGACAGAAAAAGAATCCACATCTACTGTCTGCCAATTCTGTATATAAATGGGAGCTGTTAACCCACTAGTGGTTTCATTTCCATGTTCTCTCTGAACAAGGAAGGGGTCCTCCACAGAGTACCCTGAGGACTATCGCATAAGCCAGATTGCTGGCTGCCTCACAGCCAACTTCCAAGCTTGTGAGAGGACATCCTCTAAAGTCCGATCTGGAGGAAGAACTTCTTGACTTCCTAGAAACCCAAAGAGTCTTACCAGAGGGAAGGAGTGAACCAACCGAGCAGGAGGAGATGGTCATTGGAAAGAGCTAGAAGCAGTTTTCCCAGTCACAGGGGCTTCTCCACCAGAGAATCAGCAACTGCATGGCTGGTGTGATTGAAGTTGCAGATCAGCCCCAGACATACTCAGCAGAACAATGGCACTTTTAAAACATGCCAGAGCGGCCTTCTTTGCATTCCCTGTTGTCACTGCAATGGCATTTGTGAAATTGTGGCAGAATGGCTAGCTCTACTAAAGTTAGGATTAACATTTGTCCAATGGCACCCGCTGCCTGCCTGCAACCCCGGGTGGTGTGACTGTGGTACTCCTGACTGTACTGCATTATTCTGGCTTCTTGTAAAGTGAAGGTTGCAAACTTGTGGTGCCTGCCCATTGTACCTTACTGTGAGTGTATATCCTGGCACTGACCACCTAGGGAGTCATATGTGGACTATGCTGCTCTGAAGAATGAGGCTGTCATCTAAATCAAATCAAATCATTAACATTTATAAAGCGCGCTACTCACCCGTGCGGGTCTCAAGGCGCTAGGGGAAAGAGGGGGTTACTGCTGCTCAAAAAGCCAGGTTTTTAGGAATCTCCGGAAAGCGGAGTGGTCCTGGGCGGTCCTGAGGCTGGTGGGGAGGGAGTTCCAGGTCTTGGCCGCCAGGAAGGAGAAAGATCTCCCACCCGCCGTGGAGCGGCGGATGCGAGGGACGGCAGCGAGTGCGAGGCCAGAGGAACGGAGGAGGCGGGTGGGGACGTAGAAGCTGAGGCGTCGGTTGAGGTATTCCGGTCCCTTGTTGTGGAGGGCTTTGTGTGCGTGGGTGAGAAGTCGAAAGGTGATCCTTTTGCTGACTGGGAGCCAATGCAGGTGTCTCAGGTGTGCGGAGATGTGGCTGTTGCGGGGTACGTCGAGGATGAGGCGGGCCGAGGCGTTTTGAATGCGTTGCAGGTGATTTTGGAGTTTGGCTGTGGTCCCAGCGTAGAGGGTGTTGCCGTAGTCCAGGTGGCTCGTGACGAGGGCGTGGGTCACGGTTTTTCTAGTGTCGGCGGGGATCCAGCGGAAGATCTTGCGGAGCATGCGGAGGACACGGCGTTGACTTGCTTGGTCATGGTGAGAAGAGGGTCCAAGAAGAAGCCGAGGTTGCGGGCGTGGTCTGTGGGGGTCGGTGCGGTGCCGAGGGCCGTGGGCCACCAGGAGTCGTCCCAGGCGGACGGGGTGTTGCCGAGGATGAGGACTTCCCTTTTTTCAGAGTTCAGCTTTAGGCGGCTGAGCCTCATCCAATCTGCGACGTCCTTCATACCCTCTTGTAGGTTGGTCTTGGCGCTGGCGGGGTCCTTGGTGAGGGAGAGTATAAGTTGGGTGTCGTCGGCGTAGGAGGTGATGATGATGTCGTGCTTGCGTACGATGTTGGCGAGGGGGCTCATGTAGACATTGAAGAGTGTCGGGCTGAGTGATGAGCCTTGAGGTACGACGCAGATGATCTCGGTGGGTTATGAGCAAAACGGAGGGAGGTAAACTCTTTGGGAACGGTTTGAGAGGAAGGAGGCGATCCAGTCCAGGGCCTGGCCTTGGATCCCGGTGGAGCGGAGGCGGGTGATTAGGGTGCGGTGATAGACGGTGTCGAAGGCAGCCGAGAGGTCTAGGAGAATGAGGGCGACTGTTTCACCGTTGTCCATCAGGGTTCTGATGTCGTCAGTGACTGAGATGAGGGCGGTTTCCGTGCTGTGGTTGGTTCGGAATCCGGTTTGTGAAGGGTCGAGCAGGTTGTTGTTTTCCAGGAAGGTGGTCAGCTGTTTGTTGACGGTCTTCTCTATTACTTTGGCTGGGAAAGGCAGGAGAGAGATGGGGCGGAAGTTTTTCAGGTCGCTCGGGTCAGCCGTAGGTTTCTTTAGTAGGGCGTTGACTTCGGCGTGTTTCCAGCATTTGGGGAAGGTAGCAGAAGAAAAAGAAGAGTTGATGACGGCCTGGAGGTGCGGGGCGATGATGTCGTCGGCTTTGTTAAAGATGAAGTGAGGGCAGGGGTCCGAAGGGGCGCCGGAGTGGATAGAGTTCATGGTGGATTTGGTTTCTTCAGTGTTGATGTGGGTTCAGTTGTTGAGGGAGATGGCCGGGGGTGCGGGTTCGGTGGTGTTTGGTTGGGTCTGGTGTCCGAAGCTGTCGTGGAGGTCGCTGATCTTGCGATGGAAGAAGGTGGAGAGGGATTCGCACAAATCCTGTGAGGGCTTGTTGGGGTTGGAGAACTCCTTGACGATGCTGAAGGCACTATGATTAAGTTAGCACCTGGCAAACAGAGGCGCTGAAGATTTCAGTGCCTGATCACACTGCTGGCATTGTGCCCCAAACAGCAGCACCTAGAATGACCTCATATTCCAGGGTCTGGAGAGGAAGACTGAGGAACAGCCTCAACCCATGAAGACCCCAGCATAATTGTCAATGTACTTATGGGAGAATTCAGGCCCAGAAGGCCTTCTGTGCTGAAAGACTGAAGCAATCCAGAAGATCTGAGACAGCTTACAGACACGCCTCCTGAGCAGGACTACCACCTGCCTTGTGGTTGGTTATGCGTATCACTGCTATGCTTGTCTGCCCGCTGGAGGCTATACTATCTACTTAGCCCCAAGAAGTGACTGTGTACTAAGAGAGGGAGAGGAAGTGCAACGCCTGATCTAGAGACTAGGCCACCAGAATCCCAAGTCCACAGAGTGGAGGGAGAAAGAAATGCGGTAGAGTGCATAGAAGGGGGACCACCTAGAAGCACATGGGAGTCAACCCTGAGCACTGGGTATCTAATGAACTGTACCAGGGCGGAAGGAGGCGGCACCTTTGATACAAGGGCAGGAGCCCTTTAAATTCTCTACAGCGATCCCGCTTCTCGGGACGCGCTACCAGGGCGGAAGGAGGCGGCACCTTTGATACAAGGGCAGGAGCCCTTTAAATTCTCTACAGCGCTCCCGCTTCTCGGGACGCGCTACCAGGGCGGAAGGAGGCGGCACCTTTGATACAAGGGCAGGAGCCCTTTAAATTCTCTACAGCGCTCCCGCCTCGCGGGCGGCGCCCGGGCAAAGCCCGGGCCAAGGGCGGGTCCATCCTGCGCCCGTCAGCGACCGGAGGAGGCCGTGCTGGGCCACACTACTTTCATTTCGATATTTAGGCCGGTGACCAGCGGACAAATAGACTTCAGTCACCTGGACACCATACCAACATAGGTGAGCAGCATTTTAGGCCCTCTTGTTATTTTAGCCTCTCCAACAAGGCCCTAGTGGGGCGAAAATAGGGTGGGAACAGGGGAGGAGAAGCACCTACAGAAGAAAAAAAACTTTAAATCTGGGCTGGATTAAAAGTGTCTTAAAAAGTCAAGATGGGTAGACGGAAGGGTGGGGTGCTTCTAGAAAAGGCCGGCAACAACAAGACTCTAGACGGTTTCCTCCAAAAAGCCGTTGGGGCATTAGAAAAGGAAATTGAACTGGTGGAGCGCCGTCTAACTGCCCCCCCACTGATGGAGGCTCCACCGAAAACTCCAGCACAATTCCTTCACCCACCCGCTTCCAAGCCTGCCCCGGCAATCCCACCCCCAACCACCCATGTGTCTGCTGCAGAGACCCTGGAAAACGTTATACAGCCTCCAGAATCTACACAGCCTCTTCCAGATAGGCCTGTACCCACCTCAGAGCACAGCTCAAAGGGCAAAAGAAAACGAGGGGAGGCAAACCTAAAGAACAAACGGGCCCGTGTCTTAAACTCCCCCAATCATGCTGCATCTACTCGGACCAAGGATTTTACACCAGCCCAAGCTTTCAGCAATGACAGTCCAGAAATAGCCCACATAATAGATTACATAAAAGATGAGCTCTCCAAAAAGCTACACCCTATAACAAGTCGTCTATCAGCCATCGAGGAGAAACTTGATGGTCTCATTAAGCTCAACCAGATGACCACCTCTCCCTCACTAGATCCACAGTATCCCCGCCAAAATTTTCCCCTAAGCCCTCCAGGTAACAGTGCCAGTAGCCTTCCCTTCTCACTGAGTATGGACCACAACCCCCGAACGATCTGCCCTGGTTCTTCATATCATCCAGTGAAGGCTGCTACTGTTAGACTGGTCAATGCCCCAAAAGACAAGTGTTCCGAGACTGCTCCCCCCTTTGTAAAGGGGAACGACGAAACTGCTTCTTTCAATAACATGGGTACAAAACTCCACAAAGATACCCCTGATCAGATCCACCCTCCAACAGATCGGATGCATAGGGATCAAGGAACTAACATGAGAACTTTACACCTACCACCGGAAGCTTGCCCATATGTGCTTGTTATTACAAGTGTTCCCAAACTTAAAACCAACATCTCCGAAACATTTACAGAACTGAAAAATAAGGTTATCCATTGGCTCCACAGATATGCTAGATTTGCTTTTCATATGGTACCTTCAATATTAGTGGTGAGGAGGGTGGGTTGGGTGCGTCCACTTAGGAATCCCGGTACGGGAGATTGTATTGTTATCAACTTCGATGCACCCTCTCTTGTTCAGCAACTCTCTCTGAATGTGTGCCAATCTAACCCTCTAGGGGGAAATATTTCGCTGTGTAGACTACAGGCTTTCTACCCTCACAAAGTTGCACCAGCTACTAAGGGGGCGACAATGTCACTCAGAGGTGCTACTAGCTTGCAGATGCGCCCTGACCCCCAGATGAGATGTAGCTCTCTCACTCACTGAAATCGATTGACTAAAAACTAGCACTGTACACAGCTCACTCCAGCCTCAAGGTTTCAAAAACTGGGATAAGAAGTACCCTATATTCGGAGATACTGAAACATATGAATAAGGTCAGGCAATCCTGAGGCCGATCAGACTCCTATTGCAGACACCAGAGATTCCACCCCAACCCCTGCACCTGCCCAGCTAGATCCTTCTAAGATGGAAACCAGTATTCCTCTTTCTGTCTGTGACCAGAGTCTGGAAATTTATATTTAGGAAACAAGCAAGGAGGGTAAGGCGAATGAGACCAATTTAGCCCCGGATCTAACAGGCCCCCAGCAACTATGGGTATTCTCCACCATTTCAGGCATTCGAATTGACCACGCTATGCCCTGATCTAGATGGGGCAAGCAATATTTCGGGGGATACTGCAGTGGAAAACCCGAATGAGGCCGGTATAGTTTTGAATGAAAAGGGTACAAAATCTCCCCATAGCACTTCATTTGCAAGAGGGAACTTTTCGGCTGAAGTTCTCCAAGACAAAATAGATGGTCTAGACACCGTTCTTAGCTGGAATATTGCAGGGCTGGAGAATAAAATGAGTATTCCTGAATGGGGCAAATTTATAGATGAACATAAAATATGTCTTTTCCAAGAAACATGGGCACTGGAGCCCAAATATAGGATTGGTTATAAAAGTTACTGGGTCACAGCAAGTAAGGTAAATTCAGGGAGACCCTCAGGTGGGCTGCTTATATGGCTTAGTTGCTCCCTTAAATGCCGGATTGAAACAATTGACTTGGGCTGCCCCTACCTGATGGGTTTATCGATACCATCCCTTAGTGAGAAACCGCTTCTAATAATTAACATCTATAATAGGAGCTTGGGTAGCAAATATGAGTCGGACGCATTGACTATTTTGGATAGCTTCCTCTCTTGCAAATCATCTTCCCATCTTATTCTTATCGCAGGGGATTTTAATGTCACTTTTGAACCCTACTTATTGGCTCAGGAACTATACAAGGATGAGGACGCCTACTGGGGTATTCCTCAACTGGTGTCAAACAAAAGACCGAAAATGAATAGACTAACACATCAGGTTGTAGATATTACACTGGCACACTGCCTCCGGGCCTACAACGGTCGCTCCCGTTCGGACCCTGATCTTCACCACACATTTAGGCGTGGAACACAGAAGAGCCAGATAGATTATATTTTGCTTGACATCCGGCTGTGGGGTCATATGGTTGACATGAACATTGTAGAACATGAGGAAAGTGATCACGAGCCATTGATTTTATCTCTCAGGAGTCTACTACCCTTACTTGAAGTCCCTTGCCCCAAGATACATGAGCAACAGCTCGCACTGCCCAATAACAGACGAAACATTAAATGGGAATCTATGAGTACTGACACAGCCATAATGGCATCTGTGTACAGACAGTTGGCTGATCATATGGAACGCATACCTCAGCTCTTAGAAGATAGTGAAGAGCTTATAGCAGCCCACACACAATTATTCAATTCTCTAAAACATCTTCTTACCAAAGAGACTGCCAAAAAAGCCCAAAAAAAGCGCAACGCAAGGTGGTTCAATGCTGCATGCAGGGAAGCACAGCACAAACTATTGAGAGCTCTAAGAGGGGACCAGTCAGACTATATAAGGAAAGCTAGGAAAGACTATAAGCAGGAACTAAGTAGAGCCCGTAGGAAATGGGACGAATTTAGATGGGTCTCCCTCCTGGAGTCTGCCAAAATAAATGACACCTCGAAATTTTGGAAACTGGTGGCTGATGCTAGTGTAGAACCTAATCGCTCACCTGGTGCTTCAATACTCCCCGTAGAGTGGACAGATCACTTTTCCCGATTATATTCTGGGACCTCTGGTGTTACTACCAGGGAATTGAACCATATTTTGACCCTTGAGACCCCCCCCAATTGAATTTACCCTGGCAGAAACCAAGGCTGCGATTGTTTCACTGAAATGGGGAAAGGCCCCAGGCCTTGATAAAATTCCTGGCGATTTGTATAAGACAAGCCCAGATATATGGGCCCCATACCTGAACCTGATTTCCAATACAGTAGCTGCAGGAGCGCCTGTCCCGAGCTCCTGGATGGGAGCGGAGATAGTCCCCATCTTCAAGAAAGGCAGCCCCTCCGATCTGGCCAATTACCGTCCAATCTCTTTACTTGATAACTTCCAAAAACTTTTTGCAAAGCAAATTTTGTCTCGCTTAGAAGAATGGATTCTGGAAACTAATGTTATTTCTGACTTGCAAGCAGGGTTTAGGCCAGCTGTCAGTACCATAGATCAAGTTTTAAGATTCCTAACAATCAAATGGAAGACTGTGGAAGTAGGAGGGGGTAATCTCTTTGTAGTTTTTATTGACCTTAGAGCCGCATTTGATTTGGTCCCCAGAAACCAGCTATGGCTGACACTAGCCAACATGGGCATCCCACATGGTCTTTTGAAACTTATCGCCCGATTACATGAGAACACCTACGCACAAATTAGGAGCGCTAAGGATGGTGACTTAACTGATCCAGTGCCCATTGAGAGAGGAGTCAGACAGGGCTGTGTCCTGGCCCCTACCCTTTTCCTTTTATACATAAATAATTGTATTAATTATTTAGCAAATTGCACTAATGACTCCCCAAAGTTGGCCGGGATTTAAGTGCCATGTTTACTCTATGCGGATGACACTATCCTGTTGGCCAAAACATCCATGGGAATCCAAAATCTGGTTAACCAGTTCTGTGCATTTTGCAGAGATTACGGGTTAGATATCAATGCTAAGAAAACCAAACTCATGATATATAGCGCCCCGAACAAGAAGCTTAGAGCAAATATAAAGATGGATTCAGCCCGTTTGGAGAGGGTAGTGGAATACGATTACCTGGGCATTAGATTGTCTGATAAGGGCAACTGGGAGGCAGCTATAAGGAAAGGGGCACTTACCATCAGCCAAAGATGTGGAGTGTTAGGACGGAAGGCTAGCACTGCAGTAAGCCCCCCTCTGACTCTTATCTCTGAGAATTACAAAATCCAAATCCGTGCCGCTGCCCTATATGGAGCGGAACTCTGGGGTTTACATAGACAACTGGACACCCTTCAAACCAAAGAAAATTATTTCCTTAGACACATATCTAGACTAGGGAAGGGCACGCCGATGCTCCCCTTAAGACTAGACTTGGGTCTAAACTGCATTAAAGATACAGCATACCTAAGGCCACTCCTATACTGGGTCCGACTTTGGAAAACGGAAGAACTCGAACCCTTTAGGACAGCAGTTAAAGATCTAATATCACCTTGCCATGGATGGGAAAAAGTTCGCTGGTTAAGGGAGATGAAAGCAGCTTGGGTCAAATTGGGCTTATCCCATTATTGGGAGAATCCTGAGGCGATTCCTGCTAATGCTAGACTGCTGATCAAAGATCGATATTGGGGGAAAATCTATGAGGAATCTCTCGGCTCAAATGGGTCAGGTCGGCTGACAGCAGAGTTCCTGCTGGTCAAGCACGAACCTTTACCTGAAAGTTTCCTGGATCTCCCTATACCAGCCCGTGCCCGTACTTTACTACTTCAGTTCAGATATGGAACATTGGCGGTCAACAGCTTCACGGCTCGTTGGTCGTTAAATAGCCTTACGTCTGACAAATGTACAAACTGCCATCTATGCAAGGAAACACCTGAGCATGTCCTATTTTTCTGTCCCTTGTACAAACGCCCTAGAGGAAAGTGGATTATTTCTCTCTGTAAAACACTGCTACCACAAAACCGAACCAGTGTCTATAGATTATGTAAATATGACACTTCCATGCTGATAGTAAGCTCTGTTTCCAAATATTTGTCAGCAGCATGGACAATCCGTAGCAGGATTATCTCAGATGCCAATCCACTGGCTGAAGATCGGTCCAGTAGTTAGTGGATGTGGACTGTTATAATAGAAAGGGATTTCAAATATAACTATTAGTGCCGATCTACTGATAATATTCAGATTGTATCTCCGTGTAATGCCTTCCAGTAGGTTACCCCAACCAAAGTGATTCACAGTTCTCTAGTACATATTATTTCGTAATCGGCAAGACCCATTCCATTTGACCAATCTACTTAAGAGAAGAGGCCAATCCTAAGGTATCCTTCTCCACTGCTTGCTTTTAACTTTTGTAAATAGGAATTACTCCATGAAGCTTTATGATTTATTTTATGTATAAATCTGTTTTAGAATAGTTTTATATGTATTAGGAAAGATTTGGTATATTATTTTTTATTCTAAATTGATTTGTATTATCTTAGCACATAGCACTTTGCAAATGGTAAGATTTAGTTACCATTTTAAATGTCTAGTTTTAATTATTTATGAAATCTTTTATGAAGCACTATGAACCATCTTCTAAGTATAATCAGCTCTAGAATAGTTTTCCTTAAACACACTTTGAATGGATTTGGCTTATTATTTGTTTCTCCTTGTAAACGCTCTGGTAAACAGCACCTTTTTCATCTGGGAAGTACAAATTATGGAATTCTCATTTAACCTCTGGCCCGTTTGGATAAACAGTGTGCTAATTGCTAATGCTTCCTTTTTATGTGATGATTTATGATTCTTATCTTTTTGTATGCATGGTCATTTTTAACTCTTAAATGGCCTAAACTTAGGCTGAATAAACTAACAAACAACTGTTTTATTGTGCCTTTGGTAAAAAGTAAACTGCTTGTCTTTTTCAAAAGAGAAGCACTGAGCTAGACAATTATATTTTTGAGCTGCTGTGTATGGTATGGTGTTCTGCGCACGTGTACCCCCACACTCATGTCCCTGTGAAGCCTGTGACTGCTTGCCTTCTGTAGGAAAGTACTATCTTTCTTGGCATGTTACCCCACATTTCTGCCTATTTGTCAGTGTGTTTTACTGTCTCACTAGGATCCTGCTAGCCAGGACCCCAGTGCTCATAGTTTGTGGCCTAAATGTGTTGTCAGTATGCTTGACTGTGTCACTGGAGTTCTGCTAACCAGAACTCCAGTGCTTATGCTCTCTCTGTTTACCAAATTTGTCACTATAGTTTAGTGACTTCATATACTAATTCCAATTGGCACACTGGTCCCCCCCCCTTATAACTCCCTGGTATATGGTAACTAGGTACCCAAGGCATTGGGGTTCCAGGAGATCCTTATGGGCTGCAGCATTTTTTTGCCACTATAAGGAGCTCATACAAACCTTTCTTCAGTACTGCCACTGTAGCCTGAGTGTAATAGTGCACACACTATTTCACAGCCATTTTTCACTGCACCAGGTAACTTATAAGTCACCTATATGTCTAACCTTTAGTTACTGAAGGCTAGGTGCAAAGAGCTGTGTGTGAGGGGACCCTTGCAATAGCAGAGGTGCCCCCATGTTGTCCAGGGCCAATTCCCGAGATTTCATGAGTGCGGGGACACCACTATAAGCGTGCACGATTTATATGTCAATTCATATAGGTAGCTTCACAATGGTAACTCCGAACATGGACATGTGAGGTGTCTAAGATTGTGAAATTGAAACCCCCAATCCAAATCTGGTATTGGGGAGCCAATTCCATTCACCGTGGGGACTCCACCATGGACCCCCAGTACTGCCAAACCAGCTCTCTGAGGTTTCCACTGCAGCGCTGGATGCTGTCACCTCACAGACCGGTTTCTGCCACCCTCGGGATTGAGCAGCTCAATCCCAGGAAGGCAGAACAATGTATTTCCTTTAGGAGAGGGGTGTTACACCCTCTCCCATTGGAAATAGGTGTTACAGGCATGGGAGGGGTAACCTCCCAGAGCCTCTGCAAATGCTTTGAAGTGCACAAACGGTGCCTTCCTTGCATAATCTAGTCTACACCGGTCCAGGGACCCCCAGTCCCTGCTCTGGCACGAAACTGGACAAAGGAAAGGGGTGTGACCCCGGCGTTAGCCATCTGGATTCCAAGGTGTGGCGACCCTCTGGGGGCATCTGAGTGGCCAGTGCTAGCAGGTGGCATCAGAGACCACTCCTGATAGGTACATACCTGGGAAGGTAGCCAATCCCCCTCTCAGGGCTATTTAGGGTCTCTCCTCTGGGTGTTTCCTCAGATTCGGTTTGCAAGATTCCTCCAGGACTCCTCTGCGTCCTCCGCTTCAGCTTCTGACAGTCGAATCAACTGCAGACTGCTTCAGGAACCGCTGTAACTGCAACAAAGTATCCAGGAAGGCTCCTGTGACCTGCAACTTCAGCTCCAGCCAGCAACTGCAACAGTTTTCAAGGTGTGCACGCTCTGAGGAATGCCGGATAGTACCCCTGTGCATCGCGTCCTCTGCTGCTCCTTGGGCTTCTGTGCACTTCTTCCAAAAGTTCTTCGTGCACAGCGTAGCCTAGGTCCCCAGCACTCCATTCTGCAATGCATAGTTCTCTGAGTTGTTTTACGGCATTGTGGGATCCTCCTGTGTAGTGCTGCAACGACCGCACTTTGCAGTTCCTTTGTCCCCTTGTCTTGGGACTCCCATGGGTGCTGCCTGGTCTTCTGAGGGCTCTCTGAAGTGCTGAGATCGCCCTCTGTCTCCTCAGTCCGAGTTGAGACCTCAAGGCCCCTCCTGAGTCCGGGCAGCTCCTCTTTGACGCAGAACTCGTACTTGCGTGAACCAAGGCTTGTTGGTGGAATCCAGCGACGCAAACAGCCTGCATCCAACAACCCGACGTGGGACATCTTTTGCACCAAGCAGGAACCCGCAGCTATCTTCTTTGGTACATTTCTGGACTTTTCTTCCAACTGGAGAATACACTTTTGCCCCTTCTTCTAGGTTGGCAGGGGCTCCTGTTCTTCCTAGACTCTTCATTGACTTCTGGACTTGGTCTCCTCTCTCCACAGGTCTTCAGATCCTGGAATCTATAGTTGGTTGCTTGCAGTCTTGCTTGGTTCTTGCATAATTCTTTGTCACGACGTGTAGTGTGTTCTGAGAAAACTTGCTGTACTTTACTCCTGCTTTCCCGGGCTCTGAGGTGCGGTACTTTACTTACCTTGGGTGTTTTCCTACACTCCCAGCAATCCTCCTCACAATACACTTGCCTAGGGGGTATATGGTTTGTGTTGCTCCTAGGCCCATTGCAACCTATTGTATTTTTCACTGTTTGCACTATTCTATGACTGTTACTACTACTTACCTGATTTTGGTTACTAGTGTATATATTGTGTATAATACTTACCTCTAGAAGGAGTATTGCTTCTAAGATATTTTTGGCCTTGTGTCACTAAAATAAAGTAGCTTTATTTTTGGTAACACTGAGCATTGTCTTTTATTGTGTAAGTACTGTACGACTATAGTGGTACTGCAAGAGTTTTGCTAGTCTCCTAGACACTGCCTACATTTCACTAATAAGGGATAACTAGACCTGGTGTAAGTACCTTGGGTACCCACTACAAACCAGGCCAGCCTCCTACACCATCTTGCCACTACTAAGAGTCAGGGGCTGAAATGGGTGTACTTGGACCAGTTTACAATCATAGTAGGATGGACCCAGGGCCAGAAGAGGCAAATGACTCTAGCTCCAATGGCTGTGGCCTAGTAGACCCTGCCCGCCTGCCTCAGGATCCACTGACCCCCTTCCTCTTTCTGAACTGGGGCTGATAGGAACCATGGATTATCTTGGGGAATTTAATGGGAGCTGAGCTTACTCAGCCGTTGGGATAATCTACACAGTGGACCACTTACATCCAGAAATACTGCAAATGAACTTTATTTGTCTTTTAGATGGACAGAGCGATTCCCTCGGTCATGAATAATGCTTTGGGAAAATCCACATGACTATTGAAGTTTCCAAAAGCATTTGTTTGCCACACCATAAGAGATGTCTGTTGGGCATCTATGGTGAGTCTGAAAAGCATGCACTGTAGTGCACTGTGGATCTCAGTTTATGAGGATGCAGTTGATGGCACTGTTATTCATATCATTGACTTTGATGATCATGTGTTGAATCTGTTTATTATTAACTTTAAAGTTAACCAAACTTTTTAGATTGTGTTTTCACCTAATTTTTGTGTCCTACCAATGTGCTTACTCAGATACTAGGTGAAACGCAATATGGGTGACACATGTTATTAACTTCAGGTTATTAGATATCCAGTACAAGTAATACAAGTAGGTTTGGTGAAAGTGTAAAATACCAAATGTGTTCATGTTTCTACTGACTTAGTGTGAATAAGTCTGCATTCAAGGAACCTGTAGAGATTTTGTATTCTCTTGGCTTGAGTCCATGGCTTAGTCATACTTCTCAGAATTAGGTGTTTGATGGAAATACTATGTAAGTTTAGGATCTTGTTCCTGGTTTCAGGGAAGTCAGGCATTGTTTTAATGCTAATAATGTGGTTCCTAAAATACCAACTTTTAAGCAGGGGAAGACTGGTCTTTGATGTCCGTGGTGGGGGGTGGGGGGGCAAAGGCATGCTGCTTTTGGGTTGCACTCCAGCAAACTGTGATAGAGTGGCTGGAAGACAGAGAAAAGGACAGCTGTGTCACAGTGGCTTAACCGGGAATGGTATTTGCAGGTTGTACCTTTGGTGAGGCATCTTCCTTGAGAGGACACATCAGGTGTGGCACATGGTGAGCCTGTGAAGGAATCCTTGCATAGGAGCTGCACCAGCAGCTGAAATGGCAGAAAATAAGAAAGGAAAGAGAGATTTTTTTTTTAATATACAGAGAGCATCAACCAAGACCTGACCACAAGACCCTTACACTTGGCCACTCAGTGGATGACAAGCTGTTCCCAGGCGAGAAAGCCTTTTTATAGTTAGTTCTCAAATCTGGTTTGTATTAGAAAACTGGGTCGATTGAAAAGGAGTACATGATATTGAACAGAAACAGGAGAGCCTTACAAATCGAATTCATAAGGGTGAGAAGATGTTGGCAGAAGCTGGGGCTACTGTGCAGGGATTGGAAAATTGTGAGTTAGCGGATGGAGTAAAGGAGCTGAAATCCTTTACGAGAATTGCAGTGCGGTAGATGCTCTTGTGAAAATGGAAGACCGATACAAATGAATGCATGATCCTAGAAAGAGCTCCCATCTCTGAGTGCTGGGTGGACTTGTAACCATAGCACAAAGTGATCTTCTGGGACGCAATAAGGTGGTTTTGGTGGGATGCCTCGACTTGCAAAAAAGTAAAAAAATAAAATAAAATAAAAAGATCTCTTGTGAGTATAGTGTGTCCCCACCAATGCAAAGGCCTCCAGAGCCTGTTTGGTGGTGAGCACATTGACGATAGTGGCTCGACCAGTACAATGGAAAGATTAGAGGCACTGTCCAACAAGGAATTTTTATGATGGTGGAATAACTTCTGATGCTTTCTCCAGATTTCAACCCAGCTACCCTTAAAAGTAAGAAGGTGCAATTGAGCATCAAGGGAGAGATACAGGTAAAGGTTCCTCAGAGTCCTGTGGGCTTCCCTGCAAGGCTAAGAATAAAATACAAGGTGAAGACATTTTAGTTTGTGCAGGTGGATTTAGTGAAACGTTGCTACAGGTACTTGAGTGAGTCCTTTTGATGAGTGTGAGAGAGCCTAGCTTATATAATCTATATTAACATGAAATGTTTATGAATTCATGTGTGATAATGCCGCATAGAAACTGTAATAGTAGAACATTTTGCTTAAATGTGCACTTGAAATGTGACCACAGGGAGTGGCCGTCAATATATACGTGGACTAATAATGATGATTAAAATGTTTGTAAAATGTTATATTGAATAGGTTCTATACTAATTATTAATCATTCTGTTATTGAATTTGTGCTGAAATCCTTGTAGGCCTTAAGTTAGCATGAGCCGAAGCTTAGCTGCTTCGCTCTCATATTAAATGTATTTTTCCTCTCTTACAGTGTGCTGACTCGCAAAGGACATGACCTCTTGTTTTCTTCACACTAGAAGCCAAATGTAACCATGCTAGATCCGTTCTCATGCACTCTTCATTGCTTGTAGAAATTATTAAAACAAAATGAAACAGTGTAGATTAATGTAATGTACAAGGTCATTCAAACCGGTATAGACAATGGAGCTACTGACCAAAAGATGTGCAAAGAATTACAGAAAGATGAAATCATACCGGACGTGCCACCTCTGAAGACATCCAACAGGAGAACCAATGAGAGACTTGTAAAATAATATGGGGTGAAAGATTAATGACATAGGGGGTCATTCTGACCCTGGCAGTCAGTGCTAAAGCGGCGGCCAACCCGCCAACAGGCTGGCGGCCCAAAAAATTGAATTCTGACCCTGGCGGGAACCGCCAACACAGGCCGCCGCATTAACACTCCAACCGCCACGGCGGTACAAACAAACAGCGCAGCGGTCACCGCCAACAGGCAGGCGGCAGACAATGTACCGCCCACCCTATCACGACTCACCAATCCGCCACCTTTTCCGGGGCGGGAGCCCCGCCGATAAAACACGGCGGAAACAGACATCTCCAATGGAAAACGCTTACCTCGACACACTCCACGCGGAATCGGAACAGCATGGAACCCGAACTCCACATCCTCCCAGCCATTGCCTTCCTGCTCTTCTTCCAGGATCACGAACCTCGCCGCAGACGACAACGGTGAGTACTGCACCTACGACACAGGGGAGGGGGGGAGGAGGAAAGGTTACGGGCACACACATACGCCACACACCCACCCCCACCCTCACCCCCACCCCCACCGAAATACCTACACACCTATGCAGATAAAAAAGTCAGAGTGACACCCCCCAACCCCCCCCCAAAAAAGCAAAGACAAAAGGCAATGAATGTAAAAGTAGAACTATATTATTGCAACAATAAAGTATAGCGACCTTAGCAATATATGAAGAATTAATACACATCTAGAACTATATCCATACAAGTAGCAAAAGTCCGGCCCAGTCTTTCAAAGTCCAAATGTCCGTGGGCCAATGTGCAGCAACACATGGGCAAAGCCCACACACGAGATCGAGTCCATTGGAGAGAACACTGCTGGGGCATCACAGAAATAAAAAACAGGCACCTCAGGGGGAAGGGAAAGGGGGCACCTCAGCCACATGAGTCCACAACGCCAGATCCACGAAGGCCCTCCATGCCCACTGTGCCATCCTGGGGAGTGCAAAGCCACAGTCTCACAAGTCTCTACAGTGGGTGGATTGCCCACTGTGCCATCCTGTGGAGTGCAAAGCCACAGTCTCACAAGTCTCTACAGTGGGTGGATTGCCCACTGTGCCATCCTGGGGAGTGCAAAGCCACAGTCTCACAAGTCTCTACAGTGGGTGGATTGCCCACTGTGCCATCCTGGGGAGTGCAAAGCCACAGTCTCACAAGTCTCTACAGTGGGTGGATTGCCCACTGTTACATCCTGGGGAGTGCAAAGCCACAGTCCATCAGGTGGATTACAGAGACCACTGGTCATGGAGGAGGCATGGTGGGCAGAGTGCGTCGTGAAGGCCTGCCCGACACAGAACCGGGACTGCCAATGGGCCAGCGGTGCTTGACAGGAAGGGCCCAGCGGAGCGGTGCTTGAGACGGCGGTGCCCAGCGGAGCGGTGCTTGACCGGAAGGGCCCAGCGGAGCGGTGCTTGATCGTAAGGGCCCAGCGGAGCGGTGCTTGACCGGAAGGGCCCAGCGGAGCGGTGCTTGAGACGGCGGTGCCCAGCGGAGCGGTGCTTGACCGGAAGGGCCCAGCGGAGCGGTGCTTGACAGGAAGGGCCCAGCGGAGCGGTGCTTGAGACGGCGGTGCCCAGCGGAGCGGTGCTTGACCGGAAGGGCCCAGCGGAGCGGTGCTTGACCGGAAGGGCCCAGCGGAGCGGTGCTTGACAGGAAGGGCCCAGCGGAGCGGTGCTTGACAGGAAGGGCCCAGCGGAGCGGTGCTTGACAGGAAGGGCCCAGCGGAGCGGTGCTTGACCGGAAGGGCCCAGCGGAGCGGTGCTTGACCGGAAGGGCCCAGCGGAGCGGTGCTTGACCGGAAGGGCCCAGCGGAGCGGTGCTTGACCGGAAGGGCCCAGCGGAGCGGTGCTTGACCGGAAGGGCCCAGCGGAGCGGTGCTTGACAGGAAGGGCCCAGCGGAGCGGTGCTTGAGACGGCGGTGCCCAGCGGAGCGGTGCTTGACAGGAAGGGCCCAGCGGAGTGGTGCTTGACAGGAAGGGCCCAGCGGAGCGGTGCTTGACAGGAAGGGCCCAGCGGAGCGGTGCTTGAGACGGCGGTGCCCAGCGGAGCAGTGCTTGACCGGAAGGGCCCAGCGGAGCGGTGCTTGACAGGAAGGGCCCAGTGGAGCGGTGCTTGAGATGGCGGTGCCCAGCGGAGCGGTGCTTGACTGGAAGGGCCCAGCGGAGCGGTGCTTGACAGGAAGGGCCCAGCGGAGCGGTGCTTGAGACGGCGGTGCCCAGCGGAGCAGTGCTTGACCGGAAGGGCCCAGCGGAGCGGTGCTTGACAGGAAGGGCCCAGTGGAGCGGTGCTTGAGATGGCGGTGCCCAGCGGAGCGGTGCTTGACTGGAAGGGCCCAGCGGAGCGGTGCTTGACAGGAAGGGCCCAGCGGAGCGGTGCTTGAGACGGCGGTGCCCAGCGGAGCGGTGCTTGACCGGAAGGGCCCAGCGGAGCGGTGCTTGAGACGGCGGGGCCCTGTTCAGCGGTGCCTGTCTTGGCTGGCCCTTGTTCAGCGGTGCTTCTCACGGCGGGGCCCTGTTCAGCGGTGCTTGAGACGGCGGGGCCCTGTTCAGCGGTGCCTGTCTTGTGTTTCCAGTGAACCACACCTGGCCAATACTTGCCGCTCAGTCTGCATCGGACCTTTCCGTTGCGGGGCCCTCCTGTGATGGAGTCCTGGGGCCCTGGGTCTCCTCCGACACCCCCGGAATGGGGCTGGTGGGGCCCTCATGGCCAGGTCGGCTGCTCCCTGCCTTTTGCTCCTTGCTGCCCTTGCCCTCCTTGGCAGACTGTCCGTGGCCCTTGGCTCCCTTACCCGATGTGGCAGGTGACGGTGCAAGGCTCCCCTCCTTGGGGGCAGGCGTATCAGGCCTGTCGCGCCTGCTCTTCAGTTTTTTGCTCCTCTTCCCGGGGGGGGGGGGCTGGCTGTGCCTTTGCTGCTGGACGATGTCCCAGCCCAAGGAAAGGGCGGACTCCAAAAACCAGGCACGACGTTCTTGGGAGTTGCTGGGCTGGTGGTGGCTGAGGTGTTTGTGGAACTCTTACGGGATGGAGGGGGTGGGTCAGGTGAGGAAAAGAGGTCAAGTTTAGAGAGGAAAATTTTCTTTGGAGCCATGGGAAGGGTAGCTGGAGTGGGTATGGGAGTGGAGGAAGTGGTTGGATGAGAGTCAAGTGTGCTGTCTTTGGGTGCAGGTGCTTGGGCAGGAGGCTAACGTGAGGTGGATGGCTGTTGTTTGGGTGCCTGCCTGCGTTTGTGTGGTTGGGAAGCGGGGTGACAGACACACTGGGAGAGGACACAGGGGACGTATACATGGCAGTGGGGGTGGTGACTGCACGTGTGCGGACTGGTCTGGAGGGTGTGCTGGTGATGGGTGCAATGGCTGATGGTGGTGTGCTTGCAGGTGTGTGTGGAGACGTCACAGGGAGGGAGGAGGGAGACGAGGAGGTGGGGGACACAGAGGAGGTAGTGACTGTTGGCATGTCTGCATCTGGATGTTGCTTGGGTGAATGCTTGTGTGTCCTGTGGTGCTTATGTCTGGATGAGCTGCCCTTGGGTGTTGAGGTGTGTGCAGGCTGGTCTGTAAGTATGGATGGGATAGGCAGAGGAACAGGGGAGTGGGACTGGGTGGAGGGAGTCAGAAGAGGGAGGCTGGAGACAGGGACAATCGCTGCCGTCAGTGCTGAGGCCAGAGCGTTGAACGATCGTTGATGGGCAGCCTGACCCGAATGAAGGCCCTCCAGGTATGCATTGCTTTGATGCACCTCCCTCTCCACACCCTGGATGGCATTCAAAAGGGTAGACTGCCCAACAATGATGGTCCTCAGGAGGTCAATGACCTCCTCACTGAGGGCAGCAGGGGTGACTGGGGCAGGGCCTGAGGTGCCTGGGGCGAAGGAGATGGACGGCTTCCTGGCCTTGCGGGCATGGGCCGAAGGCCGAGGGACTGCTGGGAGGGCGGAGCTGGTGCGCTGGGTGGCGGCTGTACCTGTAGGATCGGTGGGCACGGATGTTGCCGCCACCGCAAGGGAGCTCCCTTCCGAGGACGTGTCGGTGTCGCTGACGTCTCCACGGGTCCCCGTGGTGGAGCCCCCCTCGCCCTCCGTCTCACTGGTCATGTCGGAGTCCGTTGCATGGCCCTCCGGGGCCATGTGAGATGCAGCTCCCTCTTGCGCCGATGCCACTTCTCCTCCGCCTGATGATGCTAATGCACACATTCACAGAAAAACAAAGAAAATGGGGGGGGGGAAACATAAAGACAAGTTGAGTGCATGCATTGGGGACACCGTTGGCGGAGAGGACAGACACAGAAGCCCCCTGCACTACGCTGCGCACTTGGGGTACACTACTCATTCACTGGGACATGCCCTACAAGCCTATGGGCGACAACTGCCCACACAGTATACACTGGTCCATGAATCGCGTTACTAGGCACCCTACAGAGGTGGGGGGCGGGGGCACAGGACCATACCTCACGGACGGGCCTATCCTACAGAAATCGCCTTGGCCTAGGGATACCCACAGCCCTCCTCCCCCACCCAGGCACCTCCACTGCGTGCAAAATAGCTGAATGTGCTGGTACTCACCCCCTTGTGTCTGCTGTGATGTCCTCAAGCGCCCATCTAAATCGGGGTAGGCCACCGCCAGGATCCGGGACATCAGGGGGGTCAAGGTACGACTGGCACCCCTCCTAGGTTGGGAGGCCATCCCCAGCAGAGCCTCCGCGGTCTTCCTGCTCCCGCGGCGGATGTCCTCCCACCTCTTGCGGCAGTGGGTGCCCCTTCTGTTGTGGACCCCCAGGGCCCGGACGTCCTTGGCGATGGCACGCCAAATGTCAATCTTCTGATGGCCGCTGACCTATGTGACATGTACAGGGGGGGAAGAGAAACATCATCACTTTTCTGAATGCTCGATGTGAGTGGCCCCCCCTCCCCAACCTTGCCATGTGGCACATGCTCTCATCTGTCGTGCCATGCATTCGTCATTCGCTGCCCTCCCCTCCATCGTACATCCTCCCCACTCAGCCCAGGCATTGGGCACTATGCATTGCCCCCCGTGTACTCACCTGTTGGTCTGGAGGCCCGTAGAGTAGCGCATACTGGGGGAGGACCCCGTCCACGAGCTTCTCCAACTCCTCGGAACTGAAGGTGGGGGCCCTTTCCCCAGTCGCAGCAGCCATTGTCACTTCCAGACCGAGGTCACAGCAGCACTTGCAGTATAGGTCCTCTCCTGTGGATGCTCAGGTCTCGTGTGATCAAGCAGAGAGAAAATGGCGGTTACGGCCGCGGCGGTGCGTACCGCGGCGGTGCGTACCGCGACCGCCGGTGCTCACCGCCATTGGCTCCTGAAACCCATAGGGTTCAATGTTGTCCAATGCGCCTTAGCGCCGCGGACTGCGACCGCCTACCGCCACGGTGTGCCACACTTGCGCAATGACCTCACTTCACATTGTCACACTTCACAGGTCAGGCAGCCGCCATTTCAAGGGCCCACATGGCTTAATTCCTACTGCGTCACACATGGCTAGGCCTTGCACCGACAATCATACTAGCCATTCAATCCCGAGAGATTCGTGTACTGTGCATGCTGTGGGCACTTACCTGTGGGTTGCTTGACTCTGTGCTCCATGTTGTCCTTCCTAGGCATCGTCCGCTGGGACTTGCGAGGAGACGGAGGAATCTTCCCGTGTACAGACCGCTGGTGGACCTGTCGACAATGGAAGAAAGACACGTCATACTCACCTACAGACTCAACCGTGCCACTATACAGGAACTGTGTGCCCAGCTGGAGCCAGACCTAATGTCACCCATCCGCCAACCCACAGGGATTCCGCCTCTAGTGCAGGTGCTGTCAGTACTGCATTTTTTGCCAGTGGATCATTTCAAACTACCATGGCCATTTCATCTGGGATGTCTCAGCCTATGTTTTCAAAGGTGTTGTCCAGAGTGTTGTCTGCCCTGATGAAATACATGCGGAGCTACATCATTTTCCCTGAGGTGGGTGACTTGCCTACAGTGAAGGGTGATTTCTATGCCCTTGGACACATTCCCAATATCATTGGTGCCATTGATGGTACCCATGTGGCTTTGGTTCCCCAAAAGACGATGAGCAGGTGTACAGGAACCGAAAAAATTATCATTCGATGAATGTCCAGGTGGTCTGTTTGGCTGACCAGTACATCTCCCATTTAAATGCCAAGTTCCCAGGGTCAGTGCATGACGCGTACATCATGCGAAATAGCAGCATCCCTTATGTGATGGAACAGCTACAGAGACACTGTGTGTGGCTAATTGGTGACTCTGGTTACCCAAACCTGCCTTGGCTATTGACCCCAGTGAGGAATCCCAGGACCAGGGCAGAGGAACGGTACAATGAGGCCCATGGGCGTACCAGGAGGGTGATTGAGCGGACCTTCGGCCTCTTGAAGGCCAGGTTTAGGTGCCTGCATATGACTGGTGGATCCCTAATGTACTCACCAAGGAAGGTGTGTCATATCATCGTGGCCTGCTGCATGCTTCACAACCTGGCTTTGCGACGCCAGGTGCCTTTCCTGCAGGAGGATGGTCCAGATGGTGGTGGTGTGGCCGCTGTGGAGCCTGCGGAGAGTGAAGAGGAGGAAGACGAAGAGGACGACACAGACAACAGGGACAGAGTGATACTGCAGTATTTCCAGTGACACACAGGTAATAATCTACTCCTGCATTGTATTATATCTGTAACTGTAGTGGCTCTCTACTGTATGACCTTTCACCCCTATGTATGGTAACTTAGTTGTGTATATCACTTCCTATTACAGTGGTCTGATCCCCACGGAGTGCCCTCTGGTTTTTTTCCCCATGGACTACCGCTGTGTGACACTGGTATGTTGTCATCACAATGTAACTAGAAATGTTTTGTTGGTTATATCGAATACATTTGGTTTAAATAAAGAGATAGCAGAATCCAGTTGGTTTTTGTGCAATAATTGTGTTTATTGAAGTTTTCAAATAGGTGTATAGTTCAAAAAGGGTGATGGGTGATGGTGGAGGCATGTCCATGGCAGTGTCCAGACTGTCGTTCCTACAGGTCCATTGTCCATATGCCTGTGGAAGGTGGAGCAGGGGCAGTTCAAGGTTGGACAGGGTGAACAAGTGGGACAGTGGGATGGCATCCGTGGGTTTCCGTGCATGGCGGGGGTCTTGACATCCTACTCTGTCTTCTTTCTCGATCTCAGGCCTTTCTTGCGGGGTGGTTCTTGTTCTGCAGGGGGTGGGGTCCGGGTGGGCCGTTGCTGTTGTGTTGGGGCCTCCTGACCACTAGCGCCGGCGGAGGTGGTGGGCTGTTCTTCCTCCATGCTAGTGGCAGGGGCCCTTTGGGGAGCCACATGGTCCCGCAATGTGGTGACAATCTGGTTGAGTGCCACCACGATTGTACCCATTGCGGAACTGATGCTGCGCAGTTATTCCCGGAACCCCATGTACTGGCCCTCCTGCATGGCCTGGATCCCCTGGAACCTGGCCAGGACCGTCGCCATCGTCTCTTGGGAGTGGTGGTACGCTCCCATGATGGTGGTGAGGGCCTCTTGGACAGTGGGTTCCCTAGGCCTGTCCTCCCTCTGTCGCACAGCAGCCCTCCCAGTTCCTCTTTGTTCCTGGGCCTCTGTCCCCTGGACGGTGTGCCCACTACCATTGCCCCCAGGTCCCTGTTGTTGTTGGGGTTGTGGGTTACCCTGGGTGCCCTGTACTGGTAGACACACCGCTGCTTGACCTGTCCTGGAGACAGAAGCATGGGCCCGCTGGGTGGGTGCTGTGCTGGTGTTTCCAGAGGGGGGTAGGTCTGCTGTGGCCTGTGGCTGACTGAGGGTAACCGACTGTCCAGAGGTCCCCGATGGTCCGGGCTGGTCATCAGGTTCTAGGTCGACAGAGCTGCTGTCATCACCGGGGGCCTGTTCTGGGGGTGGGATGGACAAATCTGGACCCTCCTGGCCGGTGTGTTGGCGTTCGGGCCCTGCAGGGGTAAAATAGTATGGTTATTGATTTTGTGTGTGCGATTTGTGGGTGCCCTTATCCCCCAGTGCTGGCAGTCCCATGTGGGAGGAGTTGTGAGGGTGGTTTGTGGGGGGGATGGGTATGTGCAGTGGTCATGCTTAGGTGATGGGTGTCCATGGTTTGTGTTGGCATTCAGGGGTTGGGGTTGGGTTGGGTGGGTTGTGCTGGTGAGACATTAACAGGGAGTATGTGTGCTGGGGGGTTAGGGGTGAGGGTGGGGGTGTAGGTTGGCATGCTGGTGGTTGGTGGGGGGTGAAGTAGTTGAGATTAGACTTACCAGAGTCCATTCCTCCGCCTACTCCAGCGAGGCCCTCAGGATGCAGGATGTTCAAGACCTCTTGCTCCCATGCTGTGAATTTGGGTGGAGTGGGTGGGGGTCCGCCGCCAGTCTTCTGCACAGCGATGTTGTGTCTTGACACCATCGACCGCACCTTCCCCCGTAGGTCGTGCCAGCGCTTTCGGATGTCTTCCCGATTTCTGGGATGCTGTCCCACAGCGTTGACCCTGTTGACGATCCTTTGCCATAGCTCCGCCTTCCTGGCTATTGTGGTGTGCTGCACCTGTGTGCCGAAGAGCTGGGGCTCTACCCTAATTATTTCCTCCACCATGACCCTGAGTTCTTGGTCTGAAAACCTGGGGTGTCTTTGGGGTGCCATGGGGTGGTGTGGATGAGGTGTGGGGTGGTGTTTGTGGTGATGAGTGTGGTGGTGTGTGGTGTTTTGTGCGTAGATGTGGTGTGGGTGATGATGTTGGGTTCCTGTGTGTGTTGTGGTTTGCGTTCCCTGTGCTCTCTCTCTGTGTATTGCGCCTTGTCTCTGAATTTCGATTTGTGGGGGTTTGTGGGTGATGTGGGTGTGTGTTTTATATGGTGATGGGTGTGTGGGTGTGTTGTTTGTATGTGTATCAGGTGTGTGTATTTCGATTTGTCCAATGTGGCTGAGTTTTGTAAAGGTGTGTGTATTTTGAGCGCGGCGGTGTGTACTGCCAATGGAATACTGCGGTTGAAAGACCGCCGCATGGATTCATGGGTCGTAATGGCATGGGCGTGTTTGTGTTGGCGTGACGGTGGAGGTTTGGTCATCTCCAGTTTATCGCTGACCGCTGATGAGGCGGCCTTCAGTGGATGTCGGGTTTTTGGCGGTTTGGCAGTTGTGGGTCAGAATGACCGTGGTGGTTTACCGCGGCCGCGGCGGTATGATGGCGGTCTTCTGACCGGCGGTAAGAGCCTTTTACCGCCGAGGTCAGAATGACCCCCATAATGTGTTTTCCCATTGGATAAAGATAGTGGGGTATAGCAGATATCCAATAGAATTTTAGGGGAATGTACAACGAAAAAGGGATAAAAACCCATGACACGGGGAGCCATTTAGGTGGGTTAGGGAATGCTATTGATTTTATCCAGAAACTTTGTCACTCTGTTTGGTGACTTGATGGTTTTACTTAAACCATCCTTGCCCTTAGATTTGCCCATATAACACTCTACCTCCTTATGAGGGAAGTGCCCCCATTCTGCCCTGGAGCTGAGTTCTGACTGATGGCGATTTGACTGATGTCCTGAAGACGAAGACTGAACCTGTGCGCTGACCTAGACTTTGGAGGGTAATTATGACAATGCATTTGTGATTTGTCTGTTTGCTTTTCCTTTCTAGGTACCAACTGCTTGCTTTTGACAGAGACCATAGTTAGATGTTTTCCAAACTGGTATTCTAAATTGTTTTGCATGAACCCAACATGCTATTGCTAACCAGTGGGTAGGATAGGTGTTTCACTAAACTGACGCAAATAGACAAACAACCGAATCTATGCTTTGTTGAACTGACGCGTTATTGACACTCTGCTAAATTGATCTATGTTTACGCCATGTTATGATTTGATGTTTGTGATTCTCGCCTTAACGAAATCTTATCAAAGTTGCCATATCGTGACTATGCTATTATGTTTCTTAGTTTTGAGATTGACGCATCTGCTTTTAGAATTGTACTCAATAGGGAATAAAACTCATAAAATTCTACTAAACTGCTGTGGGTATTCATGACTGCAAAGTCATGGTAGTAGTTTTGAAATGATTAATGACTTTGACTAAAGTGAAATGTATTGTTGTGATTAATATTGATGACATTATTGACGTATTGATTAGCTATCTCGTCCTAAGGGGTGTCTCAACTGGGTCAAAAGATTCATTGGCCTAAAACGAGTCCTGATGAGTAATAAATTATCATAAAGGGACGCGTTAGCAAGGTTTTTTTTAGGTATGCACCGGGAAATGGTGTTCATGTTGCCTTTGATGATGGTCTGAGGGAATGTCTCTCTGGGGATGAGGATGGGGGAATTAAGTTGCCTTTATACTATTTATCTTCTCTTTTATCTTTCCACTGTCTTTATCTCCTTCTGGGGCTCATTCATGAGCTATTGATACACTCTTTCTTTATTCTGATGTTGGAGAAATGTATATATGGAACTAATGACACTGAAATTCTTCATCTTGATTTCTGTTTTTTGATGTCAGTCTCACTAGATTGAGGCACCTCCTATATGAAGATTATTGTGAATGTATTGACTTCCTGCGTTAGCTCCTGATATTGTTTGTGGTAAATTTCTGCTAATAAACAAAATGAAACCTAAAGATCCTGGGTTAATGATCCTGCTACCCTGGGCATGGCCTATTCCCGACCAAGATGGCGGCTCTGCTTTGCGTTCCAGTGAACCTCCGGCAAATCCCTGTGCATCCAGGTATCCAGCTGTATAAAGAATGGACTTGAGCGACCTGGATTGCCTATAATAATCAAATGCAACCCACTGAACCTAACTGGAAGCACAGCTGGAGCTCTCGCAATCACTGACTGTGTTTGTTTCGCCCATCGCATAGCAGTCAAAATGGCAGTGCCTGCCTCAAAAACTCTGCAGGCTTCTTTCTGCATCGGAGCTCACTTAAGCATAAGTGCAGTGTTGTGGAACACGGTCCTTAGGTAAGTTTTACAGAATTACCAGGCACAAGCCATTCTAACTCTGCCTATCAGCTATACATGATCGGAATGCTGCCTTGGCCTAGACATTAACGAGTCGGAGCTGCAAACGGGTAATCTTCCAGTTAATTTATAGCTGGCCTGAATTAACATGAAGAGGCAATTTTTTAAAACTTTATTGATTACAGTCAACGCTACATCAGTTACTCCATATTAACTGGCCCCAGCGCTATTGTCTCCTTACACCTGATACTCTTCACGTTGTTGTTAGGCAATAAGATCTTACAATGGACAGGTGGGTCTGAGGCACCAGTTTTGCTTTACCTTACTGAACAACCTAATATCTACCAGATATTGTGTGCCAAATGCATGTTTGGGAATGACAGTGCTACAGCAGAGAGATAAATATATGTTTTATGGACTGCACTCGTTGCCAAGCTTACCGAATCCTGTTAGACTAAACATGTCCACATTTCCAATGCCACATACAGCAGTGTGAGCCTGCTTAAAAATCTTAGGTTGAGCTCCATATCTACGTTCACATTGTGCAGAGTCATTGAAAGAAGGAAACCTAAACAGTGACTTTGTAAGTATTGGTCAAACCAAAATGCCCTCTATGTTCAGTCAGAGAATAAGAAGGGGTAATTTTTATGTAAGAGGTATGTATTTGTATGTATTTCATATTTATAGAGCGCATTACGGGCAAGGCATTGAAGCGCTAGGAACAGGAGTGAGAGAAGCATGCAAAACAAAAACAAATGGAGGACATGGCCATATCTACTGTGGGAAGAGCCAAGTTTTTAGCTTCTTTCTGAAGGCCAAGAAATTGTGTTCTTTCCTCATCATGGGAGAGAGCATATTCCAGTATTTAGCCACGGCCACCGTAAATGCCTTATCGCCCCATCTAGCCCTACGGGTCCATGGCACATAGGCCAAATTGGAGTCTGCAGATCTAAGCTGACGGCTAGGGGTATCCCAGCGAAGCCCCAAAGTCTAATGTTCATGGCTGCTGATATATAAAGCTTTATGTGTTAAACATATTGTCTTAAAGACAATATGTTTCTTCACAGGTAACCAGTGTAGTTGCCTCAAAGTAGCACTGGCCGAAGCTGTACAAGGAAGATTGAGTATTAGACGAGTAGCAGTGTTCAGGATAAGTTGAAGACTAAGTGAAAGCTTGTCAATATTAAGCAATAATGTGTTGCAGTAATCTATTTTAGATATTACCAAAGCAATAGACACCATAATTCTAAGCTTCTCTTGTAAATAGGGAAATATTTTTTTCAGCGTTTTCAATATCCAGAAACAGGTTTTAGTGATAGAATTAACTTGTGGCTTAAAGGATAAAGCAGTGTCGAAAATGACCCCCAAATTCTTAGTAGAGCTAATAGTGACCGGAAGGTCTCCACACACAGATGGCCACCAACGGGAGCTCCAAAATTTCTACTAGAGTCAAAGAGAAGAATTTCAGTTTTGTCACTGTTTATTTTGAGCCAATTCAGGCCCATCCATCTATTGATCTCACACATACATTGGTGGAATCGGTAGGCGGTTTCTTCCCAATTCCCATGTACAGGAATGATTGAGTACCATCTACATAAGAGGTGGTCAAGAAGCCAAAAGAGGGAATCAGTCTGGCCAATGGAGCCATGTACAAATTAAACAGGGTGGGACTTAGCGAGGAACCCTGAGGTACACCGCATGGTAACTGACAAGTTACTATGGTAGATCTGTCTTTAAAAAAATACTTCAGTATGCCTATGTACAGGTAAATGATACTGAGTCTTGACCTAGAAGCACTTTGTCAAGGATATGACTTTATACCTCACTCAAGAATGCATCCAATAATAATAACTTGTCGATGGGGCAATCAGTTCCTGCTACTCATATCTGATAGAGACTTCTAGTTGTAGATTCCTTACCTTAGAATTTTCCCCCAGGCGTCAGACTGGATCTGGAGATTTTTTCCTCAAACAATACCCTTGCGTGTCGGTAGGTGGCGTCGGTCAACTCCGCAGGAGTTGTGGTTGCCGTGTTGACATCGGGAGTAGTACATAGACGCCGACCTCGCGCAGTGACGTCGGTTCTTTTCTTTCCGCGCCACACACTGATCCGAGAGAGAGCTACCCTCAGCTATTTTTTGGCAGAATTTGACAATTTTTCGATATTTTTTGGTGACACCTTTGGTGCGTCGAGGTTGTCCCCGAAGACCAGGTTCAAGCCGTGCGAGGACTTCCACCGCATGATGTCGGTGACGGACCCTCATCGTGTCTGCCTGTGGTGCCTCGAGCGTGACCACGACCCGAAGTCGTGCTCCGAGTGCCGGGCGATGCATCCGAAGGCTTTGAGGGAGTGGTCCTGATGGCGGCCCTGCACGCAACTCCGCGTAGATCCCGATCTCGCTCGAAAGGAAGGTCTCGAGATCGGTCGCGGAGCCACCACCACTCTTCTTCAAAATCTTCGGGTCAAGGTAAGAAGAAGAAGAAGTCGAAGAAGTCCCATTGCTCTCCGACTTCACCCCGTCGCTCGGTCGACACGACGCGGGATGAGCGCCCACGAACTAGGCCTCTGTCCTCGAGTTTCTCGGAGCAGGAGCGACCCGATACGGCGCCTTCGGACCCAAGGGGCTTGGCTGAGGGGCCTTCGGGTTCCACACTGGCGGCTTCAGCCCCGGCCACCGAGGTCACCTCCGGATCCGTGTACGGATCTGCACCGACACCGGTCGCACAGTCGAGACCTTCCCCGGCGCCGGGTCGTTTAGCAACGCTCACGTCACCGGTAGTGCCCACTATCGAGGTGGACCCGATTCTCATTCCTGACGACACGGAGTCCGAGTGGTGTCGGCTGACGCCACCATCGGCTTCGGTGGGCCCCATTCGCCCGAGGTCGGATTCTGACCCATTTTCCTATGGGTATGAATACGTAGAGGAATTGGAGGGGTCCCTGGACCCTTATGAATACCAGGAAGACCCTACTATGGACTGGGCACAGGACTTGGGCGAAGCCAGTGGTCTTGATACTTCTCCTGACTCTGGCATGCTGTCTCCTCCTACCGTGGCTATGGCGGAGGGAGCTACCTATGCTATGGTGGTTAGTAGGGCGGCTGAGGTCCTTGGCCTTGAGCTACCTACTGTCGAAGTCAGGTCTAACCTCCTGACGGAGGTGCTTCAGCCTGGGGCTTCTACATCTGAACCCCTTCTCCCATTTAATGAAGCCCTCACTGACGTCCTTTTGGGTACATGGTCCAAACACAACACAGGGGCTCCTGTGAACAGGACGATCGCTCGCCGCCATCGGCCTGCGCCAAACGACCCGAAGTTCCTGTCCCAACATCCTACGCCTGAGAGTCTTGTTATCCAGGCGTCCTCTTCTTCTGGCGCGTTCCCTTCCAGACCCCCGGTTAAGGAATCCAAAAGGCTGGAACAATTTGATAAGAAGTTATTTTCTTCCTCCAGCCTCGCACTGCGGTCTGTGAACACCGCAGCCTTTTGGGCTGTTATTCCCACTCCCTGTGGGATACGGTTGCGCAAGTCCTGCCGCAAATACCGGAGGAGGCCCGTGCTATCGTCTCCCAAGCAGTCAAACATGGGAGAGACGTGGCGAGTTCACCATCCGTTGTGGGCTGGATACGACTGACTCTCTGGGCAGATTGGTTGCTACGACAGTGGCCTTACGGCGCCTCCCTGGTTACGTACTTCTGGGTTCACAGGGGATGTCCAACAGTCATTCATGGACATGCCGTTTGATGGCACCCGTCTCTTCAGAGACAAAGCGGACTCAGCCTTGGAGAGGTTCAAGGAGTCCAGGGCTACGGCTCGGTCCCTTGGCCTTTCTGCAGCCACATGCCCCCCACAGTCCTCTTTTCGTCCCTTTCGTGGCCACAGAAGGGGCGCCATGTCACGTCCTTAACACAGCCACCAGGCCATGCACGCTGGACAGCCTATGCGTGGCCGGGGGCGCAGAATCCCACGTGGTCGTGGGACAGGGAACCAGAGGTCTGTCCAGTCCACCCCTGCCCCAGCTGCAGCCTCCAAACCTTCCTAGTCCGTCCCCTCACTGCCACCCAGTAGGTGGCAGAATCCGCCATCACCTGCCCCACTGGGAACATATCGCCACGGACAGGTGGGTTTTGCAAATAATTTGGAAGGGCTACTCCCTCCCTTTCGAATCGGCACCACCACACATGCCACCCTCCTTCCAGCCCCCTTCGGAGGATCATTTGGTGCTTCTCCACCAGGAAGTCGCGGCTCTCTTGGCCAAGGGAGCTATAGAAAGGGTCCCTGTGCCAGAAGTAGATTGTGGTTGTTATTCCCACTACTTTCTGATACCAAGGAAGGACAAAGGCTTGCGCCCTATCATAGATCTTCGGAACCTGAACTACTTCCTCAAGAAGGAGAAGTTCAAAATGCTCACCCTGGCTCAGGTTCTGTCTGCCTTATACCCAGAAGACTGGATGGTAGCGTTGGAATTGCAGGAAGCTTATTTCCACATCCCCATCCTGCCTGCCCACAGACGTTACCTACGATTCGTGGTAGGTCACAAGCACTTTCAGTTTACCGTGCTCCCTTTCGGCCTTACCAGTGCCCCTCGGGTGTTCACGAAAGTGATGGCGGTTAGGGGTCTCAGTCTTCCCCTACCTAGACGACTGGCTGTTGAAGGCGCATTCGCCCCAGACACTGGTCTCACACCTCCAGACTACGGCGAACCTCCTGCACCAGCTGGGGTTCACTATCAACGTGCCAAAGTCACACCTGACTCCTTCTCAGACGCTCCCTTTCATCGGGGCAGTTCTGGACACAGTGCGGTTTCAGGCTTATCCTCCCCAAAAGCGAGTCCAAGACATTCAGGCTATGATTCCAATCTTTCAGCCTTGGTCTTGGGTTTCGGTGAGACAGACTCTGAGGCTGCTGGGCCTCTTGGCCTCCTGCATCCTGCTAGTAACACATGCCAGGTGGCATATGCGGGCTCTGCAGTGGGACCTGAAGTTCCAGTGGGAGCAGCATCAGGAAAATCTCTCCGACATGGTCCAGATCTCAGAGAGGTTCTGTGAAAGACCTGCAGTGGTGGCTTTCGAATCCCAATTGGGTAAGTGGCAGATCCCTCTCCCTCCCCAACCAGATCTCTCAATAGTGACAGATGCGTTGCTTCTGGGTTGGGGCAGCCACATGGGAGAGGCGGAGATCAGAGGCCTCTGGTCCCGGCGGAGTCGGCACTCCACATAAACATGCTGGAGCTCCGAGCGATCAGACTTGCGTTGAAAGCATTGCTTCCCTCTCTCAAAGGGAAAGTGGTGCAGGTGTTCACGGACAACACTACCGCCATGTGGTACTCCAAGAAACAAGGCGGGTAGGGTCCTGGACCCTATGTCAGGAGGCACTACGCCTCTGGACATGGCTGGAACATCAGGGCATTACCCTGATGTTTTAACATCTGGCGGGCTCTCTCAACGCTAGAGCAGACGAACTCAGCCGCCGACGCACTGTCGATCACGAATGGCGTCTCCATCTGGAGGTGGTGCAAGGTCTCTTTCTCAAGTGGGGAGAGCCATGGCGTAGGAAGTGGGCTCTGTATGTACTATTTCAAAGTAAGAATAGCATGCACAGAGTCCAAGGGTTCCCCTTAGAGGTAAGATAGTGGCAAAAAGAGATAATTCTAATGCTCTATTTTGTGGTAGTGTGGTCGAGCAGTAGGCTTATCAGAGGGTAGTGTTAAGCATTTGTTGTACACACACAGGCAATAAATGAGGAACACACACTCAAAGACAATTCCAGGCCAATGGGTTTTTATATAGAAAAATATGTTTTCTTAGTTTATTTTAAGAACCAGAGGTTCAAGATTTACAATCAATACTTCAAATGAACGGTACTTCACTTAGGTATCATAGGACCTTTGAATCAGCAAAATAGCATGTACAGTTTTGGCAAAAATGGCAATAAGCTATTTTAAAACTAGACAGTGCAAATTTCAACAGTTCCTGGGGGAGGTAAGTATTTGTTAGTTTTGCAGGTAAGTAAACCACCTACAAGGTTCAAAGTTGGGTCCAAGGTAGCCCACCGTTGGGGGTTCACAGCAACCCCAAAGATACCACACCAGCAGCTCAGGGCCGGTCAGGTGCAGAGGTCAACGTGGTGCCCAAAACGTATAGGCTTCAATGGAGAAGGGGGTGCCCCGGTTCCAGTCTGCCAGCAGGTAGGTACCTGTGTCTTCGGAGGGCAGACCAGGGGGGTTTCATAGGACACTGGGGGGGACACAAGTCAGCACAAAACGTACACCCTCAGCGGCACGGGGGCGGCCGGGTGCAGAGTGCAAACAGGCGTCGGGTTTGTAATGGAGTTCAATGGGAGACCAAGGGGTCTCTTCAGCGAAGCAGGCAGGCAAGGGGGGGGCTCCTCGGGGTAGCCACCACCTGGGCAAGGGAGAGGGCCACCTGGGGGTCGCTCCTGCACTGGAGGTCGGATCCTTCAGGTCCTGGGGGCTGCGGGTGCAGTGTCTTTACCAGGCGTTGGGTTCTTAGAAGCAGGCAGTCGCGGTCAGGGTGAGCCTCTGGATTCCCTCTGCAGGTGTCGCTGGGGGGGGCTCAGGGGGGTCAACTCTGGCTACTCACAGGGTCGCAGTCGCGTCCTCCCTGTAGTGTTGGTTCTCCGCAGGTCGAGCCGGGGGCGTCGGGTGCAGAGTGCAAAGTCTCACGCTTCCGGCGAGAAACGTGTTGTCTTTAAAAGTTGCTTCTTTGTTGCAAAGATGTTTCTTCTTTGGAGCAGAGCCGCTGTCCTCGGGAGTTCTTAGTCCTTTTAGATGCAGGGTAGTCCTCTGAGGCTTCAGAGGTCGCTGGACCCTGTGGAACGTGTCGCTGTTGCAGTTTTTCTTAAAGTGGGGAGACAGGCCGGTAGGGCTGGGGCCAAAGCACTTGGTGTCTCCATCTTCTCTGCAGGGCTTCAGGTCAGCAGTCCTTCTTCGTCTTCAGGTTGCAGGAATCTAGTTTCCTAGGTTCTGGGGAGCCCCTAAATACTGAATTTAGGGGTGTGTTTAGGTCTGGGAGGGCAGTAGCCAATGGCTACTGTCCTTGAGGGTGGCTACAGGGGGGCACATCCCTATTCCTATTGGGGGAATCCTCCAAAATCAAAATGGAGGATTTCTAAAGGCAGGGGTCACCTGAGCTCAGGACACCTTAGGGGCTGTGCTGACTGGTGGGTGACTCCTCCTTGTTTTTCTCATTATCTCCCCTGGACTTGCCGCCAAAAGTGGGGGCTGTGTCCAGGGGGCAGACCTCTCCACTAGCTGGAGTGCTCTGGGGCATTGTAACACAAAGCCTGAGCCTTTGAGGCTCACTGTTAAGTGTTACAGTTCCTGCAGGGGGGAGGTGTGAAGCACCTCCACCCAGAGCAGGCTTTTGTTTCTGTCCTCAGAGAGGACAAAGGCCCCTCACCACATGGGGTCAGAAACTCCTCTCTCAGCAGCAGGCTGGCACAGACCAGTCAGTCCTGCACTGAACAATTGGGTAAAATACAGGGGGCATCTCTAAGATGCTCTCTGTGTGCATTTTTTAATAAATCCAACACTGGCATCAGTGTGGGTTTATTATTCTGAGACGTTTGATACCAAACTTCCCAGTATTCAGTGTAGCCATTATGGAGCTGTGGAGTTCATTTTTGACAGACCGCGCAATGTCCGCTATTTGGCACGTTGGAGTTTCCAAGGTGGCACTCGCTCGGAGACGCTTTTAGTCTTGAGTGGAACTCCGGCCTCCTTTATGCCTTCCCGCCTATCCCTCTTCTGCCCAGAGTTCTCAAGAAGATCAAGAGCGACCGGGCCCAAATTATCTTGGTGGCTCCAGACTGGGCTCAAAGAGTGTGGTATCCAGAGCTACTGAGCATGTCCATCGATCCTCCACTCAGACTGCCTCTTCGGGCGGATCTTCTGTCGCAGCAGCAGGGGACGGTCCTCCACCGGAACCTGTCCAACCTCCACCTTCGTGTGTGGAGATTGAGCAGCAACAGTTGACGGCATTTGCCCTTCCAGCCAAAGTCTGCAGTGTTATCTTGGCAGCCAGGCGTCCCTCGACTAAAACTGTATACGCCTGTCGTTGGAATAAATTTGTGGCATGGTGCCCCAACAAATCTGTTGATCCTCTATCTGCCCCTCTTTCAGAGGTTCTTCTATTCATTCTTTCATTAGCCCAGCAGGGCTCTACATTGGGCACCCTTAAGGGGTATCTTTCTGCCATTTCCACCTTTCTTAGGCTTCCTGATCAGCCCTCACTCTTTAAATTTCCTCTTGTGAGTAGGTTCTTAAAGGGGCTCACCCACTTATTTCCTCCCACTCCCTTCATCATGCCTCAGTGGGCTCTTAATCTTGTGCTTACTTTCTTGATGTGTACTCCCTTTGAGCCTATGCATAATTGTCCCTTACGGCTCCTCACATTCAAAACTGTCTTTCTCATCGCCATCACCTCTGCTCGCAGGGTGAGTGAGCGTCAGGCCCTTTCTTTAAAGCCTCCAACTTGTCCTTACACCCAGACAAAGTAGTGTTACGCACTAGAGCTTCCTTCCTTCCTAAGGTGGTTACACCGTTTCATGTAGGCCAGTCCATCTCTTTGCCTACCTTCTACGCACCCCCACATCCTTCCCATGAGGAGGAGAGACTCCACCGTCTGGACCCAAAAAGAGCGTTGGCGTTCTATCTCAATCGTACTAAAGACTTCTGGGTGGACGATCAACTCTATGTTGGTTATGTGGGTGCGAAGAAAGGGAAGGCGGTGCAGAAGTGTACCATCTGTCGATGGGTGCTTCTTTGCATCAAAATGTGCTACGCTTTGGCGAAAAAGCAACCTCCTGACGGCTTGCGGGCTCATTCTACCAGGGCCACTGCTGCAACCACTGTGTTAGCACGTGGAGTTCCTGTCCCGGATATCTGTGAGGCAGCTACGTGGGCGTCTCTGCACACGTTTGCTAAGCATTACTGCCTGGACAGTCAGGTTCAGTCGGGACGGCTACTTTGGTTGTTCGGTCCTGCAGAACCTTCTAGTATGATCTTAGTTCACAGCCCACCACTGAAGATGCCATTGCTTGGGTATCTATTCTAAGGTAAGGAATCTGCAACTAGAAGTCTCTATCAGATGTACAAGTTACTTACCTTCGGTAACCAAATATCTGGTAGAAACATATTCTAGTTGCAGATTCCTTACCGCACACCCATCCTCCCCTCTTGCAAACTGATTTCTAGGGACAGGGATTCCCCCCTTTCATGTCCTTAGCTCTGGCGCACCAATATCAGTGTTCTTAGCGGCTCTGCGCTCTGGCGTGGAAAGTCGTTAAAAGAAACTGACGTCACTGCGCGAGGGCGGCGTCTATGTAGTACTCCCAACGTCATCATGGAGTCCACGACGCCTATGATGCCTGCGGAGTCGACTGACGCCTCCTACCAACGCGCAAGGGTATTGCTCGAAGAAAAAATCTCCGGATCCAGTCGGACCCCTGGGGGAAAATCCTAAGGTAAGGAATCTGCAACTAGAATATGTCTCTACCAGATATTTTGTTACCGAATGTAAGTAACTTGTACTTTAGTTGCCTCCTAAGTTGACCATCTCACCTACTCGATGTGAATCAGTTTTGTGACCACTCCGATCTGTCTGATCTCCACAAGATTACCATAAGTTTCTCTTAACATTATCACCCTCCAATTACAACCGTAAATTACAAGCAACATGGTGCAATTAAAGATAAAAGCATGAAAGCCAACTTAGAGGACAAAGCAGGATCCTCCGATCAAAGACAAACCAGACAACTCATCCATACTAGATGTTATTCTAAAGAAACTCAATACAGCCATGATAATGCACAGGGCACTAACACTACTACTAATGTGCCTCAGGTTGAAGCTGAAAGTATAAACCTAGATCTTACAATCAGAATCACTAATGCAGAGGCTAAAGTTAGTGCTCAAAACACAAACAAAATAATTGTGAATCTCAAACGTGATAAAACGGAGTTTGTTTGTAAGAGTGTCACTTTTGCTATGGTTACCCCACAACTTTTTGCTTCCTGTTGATGCCAACTTTGATTGAAAGTGTGCTGGGACCCTGCTAGCCAGGTCCCAGCACCTGTGTTCTTTCCCAAAATCTGTATCTCTGTTTCCACAATTGGCACACCCTTGGCACACAGTTAAGGGATACATGCTGTGGCCCTTAGAGACCTTCCCTTTGGCACAGGGCCCTTGCCATGGGTACCTTTCACAAGGGACTTACCTGTGTCCAGGGTTGTGCCAGTTGTGGAACAAAAGTACCGGTTTTGGGAAAGGACCCTGGTGCTGGGGCCTGGTTAGTCCCAGCACACTTTCAAAGTTGGCATCAATACTAGGCAAAATGTGTGTGTGTGTGTGTATGGGGGGGGTCAACCATGCCAATAGTGGGACTTTCCTACACAACCCTCCCTCCCTCAAATGAAAGAGGATGAGATTAACCTTTCCCAAGAGAGTCTTCATTATCAAAGTGGAAGAACCTGGAAAGGCCATCTGCATTGGCATGGGCAGCCAAAGGTCAGTGTTCCACTACAAAGTCCATTCCCTGTAGGGATATGGACCACCTCAAAAGTTTAGGGTTCTCACCTTTCATTTGCATTAGCCACCTGAGAGGTCTGTGGTCAGTTTGAACAACAAAGTGAGTACCAAACAAGTATGGTCTCAGCTTTTTCAGAGACCAAACCACAGCAAAGGCCTCCCTCTCATTGGCACTCCAACACTGCTCCCTGGAGAGTAACCTTCTACTGCTGAATGCAACAGACTCGTCAAGGCCTTCATCATTGGTTTGGGACCAGACTGCTCCTATCCCATGTTCAGAGGTATCTGTCTGCACAATGAAATGCCTAGAATAATCTGGAGCTTTAAGAACTGGTGCTGAGAACATTGCCTCATTCAAGGAGTCAGAGGCCTTTGGACAGTCAAGAGTCCAGTTTACCTTCTTTGGCATCTTCTTTGAGGTCAATTTAGTGAGAGGAGTCACAATGGACCCATATCCTTGCACAACCTCCTGTAGTACCCAGTCAAGCCAAGGAATGCCCTGACTTGAGTCTAGTTTTTTGGAGCTTCCTAGTCCGGAATTGTCTGGATCTTGGGTTGTAAAGGTGGCACTTGGCCTCCACCTACAAGGTGGCCCAAGTATACAACTGTGCCCGCCCTATTTAGCACTTACATGCTTTAATAGAGGTGTCTGCTGATTGCAAAGCCTGCAAAACCTTCCCCAGGTGGACCAGGTGATCCTGCCAGCTGGAGCTAAAGACAGTAATATCATCTAGATATGCTGCACTAAAGGACTCCAGGCAGCAAGGACTTGATTCACCAACCTTTGGAAGGTGGCAGGGGAATTCTTTAAGTCAAAGGGCATAACAGTGAACTGATATTGCCCATCAGGTATAGAGAATGTTGTCTTTTCTTTTGCTCCAGGTGCCATCCTAATTTGCCAGTACCCTGCAGTTAAGTCAAGGGTACTTAGAAATGTGGCTGTACCCAACTTGTCAATTAATTCATGTGCTCTGAGTATAGGGTGAGCATCTGTCTTGGTGACAGAGTTGAGCCCTCTGTAGTCCACACAGAACCTCAATTCTCTAATGCCATCTTTGGTGTGAGGTTTGGGGACTAAGACCACTGGGCTAGCCCAGGGACTGTCAGAGTGCTCTATTACCAGTAACTCCAGCATCTTGTAGACTTCCACTTTGATGCACTCTTTGACTTGGTCAGATTGTGTAGACATTTTGTTTTTGACAGGTAAACTGTCTAATGTGCCCACATTATGGGTACACAGTGATGTCTGACCAGGGGTCAAAGAGAAAAGCTCAGCATACTGCTGTAGGACTTGCCTGCGGGCTGCTTGCTGTTGGGCAGAGAGGGTGTCCGAACAGACAACTCCATCTACTGACCCATCCTTAGGGTTAGTTGAGAGGAGGTCAGGGAGAGGTTCACTCTCTGCTTCCTGATCATCACCAGTAACCATCAGCATGGTTATGTCTGCCCTATCATTGTAGAGTTTCAGCCGGTTAACATGGATCACCCTTTTGGGTGTTCTGCTAGTGTCCAGGTCCACCAAATAGGTGACCTGACTCTTCTTTTCTAGGACTGGGTAAGGGCCACTCCATCTGTCCCGAAGTAGCCTGGGAGCCACAGGCTCTAGAATCCAGACTTTCTGCCCTGGCTGGAAGTCTACCAGTGCAGCCTTTTGGCCATACCACAACCTCTGGAGTTAATGGCTGGCCTCAAGGTTTTTGGATGCCTTTTTCATGTACTCAGCCATCCTAGAGCGGAAGTCAAGCACATAGTCCACTACAACCTGTTTAGGCTCATCGAGAAGTCTTTCCCAGCCTTCTCTAACAAGTGCCAGTGGTCCCTTTACAGGATAGCCAAACAGAAGCTCAAAGGGGGAAAACCCTACTCCCTTCTGTGGCACCTCTCTGCAGGGGAAAAGCAGGCATGGTAAGAGGACATCCCATCTCCTTTTGAGTTTTTCAGGGAGCCCCATGATCTTGCCCTTCATCATCTTGTTGAATCTCTCAACAAGTCCATTGGTTTGTGGATGGTATTGTATGGTGTGGTGTGGTGAATTTGTAAGTCACCCCACATTCATTCCGCGTGTTTCAGGTAAGCTGACATGAAGTTTGTACCTCTGTCAGAAACCTCCTCCATAGGGGAACCCACTCTAGTAAAAATACCAATCGGGGCCTTGGCTACTGCAGGAGCTGTAGTCGACCTAAGGGGAATTGCTTCAGGGTATCTGGTAGCATGATCCACTACTATCAGTATGTACTGGTTCCGTGAGGCTGTGGGTGGTTCAAGTGGACCCCCAATGTCCACACCAGCCCTTTCAAAGGGAATCCCCTCCACAGGAAGTGGAATGAGGGGGGGTCTTTGGATAGCCACCTGTCTTGCCACTGGCTTGACAGGTGACACAGGAGCTACAAAGCTCCTTTACTTTCTGGGACATATTGGGCCAATAAAAGTGGTTGACAAGTCTGCTCCAAGTTTTGGTTTGTCCCAAGTGCCCAGCTAGGGGGATTTCATGGGCCAAAGTGAGGATAAACTATCTAAACTCCTGAGGCAATATCACTCCCCTAGTGGCACCAGGTTTGGGGTCTCTGGCCTCAGTGTAAATGAATCCATCCTCCCAATAGACCCTGTGGGAGCCACTGACATCTCCCTTCTCCTGTTCAGCAACTTGCTGCCTCAGGCCTTCAAGAGTGGGACAAGTCTTTTGTCCCTGGCACAGCTGTTCCCTTGAGGGTCCTCCTGGGCCCAAGAGCTCTACCTGATAAGGTTCCAGTTCCATGGATTCAGTTTCCTCAGGGGATAAGACATCTTGCTGGGAAGAGAGTCCTTGTTTCTTTTGCTGATCAGAGGCTGGTGCCCCAGTCCTCTTGCCTTTTCTCTTGGAAGTTTGAGCCATTATTCCCAGCTCCAACGCTTCTTTTTCACCCTGTACTCTGCTCTGTGCTCTGGTTTTCACATACACTATTTCATGGATTCCTGGCATGGCTGCATGGGTTTTGAGCTCTACCTCAGCCCAAGCTGAGGACTCCAGATCATTGCCTAGCAAGCATTCCACTGGGGTTGCATCAGAGGCCACTACCTGTTTCAGGCCACTAACCCCTCCCCATTCTAAAGTCACCATAACCATGGAATGGACTATTGTCAGCAGTGGTAACTGGATATGTTTGTCCAACCAAATACTGTCTTGGGGAAAACAGTTTCTCTGTCACCATGGTGGCACTGGCACCTGTATCACCCAGGGTTTCTGCCTTTGTCCCATTAATTAAGAGCTGCTGCCTGTATTTTGCATGTTAGGCAGCCAGTGTGGCTATATCCACCCCACCCTCAGAGACTAGAGTAGCTTCAGTGTGAACCCTGATTTTCTCTGGGCACATTGTTGATCCCACCTGGAGACTGGCTATTCCGGTACTAACTGAAGTAGTGCTAGTGGGATTTTTCTTGGGACAGGCAATGTCTCCAGTTTGGTGTCCATGCTGTTTACAGTTGTGACACCAGGCCTTCTTGGGATCAAAGTTTTTACCCTTGTACACATTTGTGGACTGTGAAGAGGCTCGAGCCCACCTTCCTGAGCAGGTTTTTGGGGCCCTTGAGAAGCCTCTTTGTTTTTGCCCTTCGGTGTCTCACCACCCTTCCCTTGGGGAGGCTTTGTGACCCCTTTCTTTTGGTCACCCCCTGTGGAAGTCTTGGTCACCCTATTCTTGACCCAATGGTCTGCCTTCTTTTCCAATTCTTGGTGAGAAATTGTACCTAGGTCTAACAGATGCTGATGCAACTTGTCATTGAAGCAGTTATTCCTTCATAAACATATTATACAGCCCATCTTAGTCATGCACTCCATTGCCAGTTATCCAACCATCTAGAGTTTTCACTGAGTAGTCAACAAAATCAACCCAGGACTGGCTCAAGATTTTGGGAGCCCCCCTGAATGTAATTCTATACTCCACAGCCCTCAGTCAGGGTAGCCTTCAGGTGGTCATAGGATTCTGCAGCTTTACCAGAGAGTGGGAGAAGTCTATCCCTACACTAACCAGTGAACAGTTCCCAAAGAGAGCTCCCCAGTGAGATCTGTTTAACTTTCTGGCTGCACAAGCCCTCTCAAAAGCTGTGTACCACTTGGTGATATCATCACCCTCTTCATATTTTGAGGCAATACCTTAGGGGAGTTTTAGGATATCAGTATTCTCTCTGACCCTATTTATATTGTTGCCACCATTAATGGGTGCTAAGCCCATTTCTGCTCTCTCCCTTTCTATAGCTAGGAGTTGTTGCTCCAAATCTAACACTTTAGCGATCCTTGCTAAAAGGATGCCCTTTTCATTGATGCTGTCCCCAATGTTCCCAGAGGAGCTGAACTCCCCTGTGGAAGATCCAGATCCAGTGAGTTCTATCCTCGAAGATAGGGATCTTGGGACCCTTGTCTCCCTAGTTAGGTGATGAGGGGGGAGGTCATCCTTCTCATCTCGATCATCTTCCACGAATGAGTGGAGGTCTTCCTCCTTAGCAGGGTAGTCCCTAGTGTACTGTGCCAAGAGCTCCTGGAGCTTGACCTTGGTAGGGTTGTAATCTGTTTTAATCTTTTTAGCTTATACAGAGACCTTAACTCTGCCATCCCTAGATGGAGGTAAGGGGCGAGGTTGAGTTCCACCACTATTTCCTCTGAGCTGCTCATTATGTTACTAAAAGTTGGGATTACTTTTTAGAAACTAAAAATTACTTCTAGTAAATAAATCCCAACTTAAAAATACCTTTTACATCTAAAAAAGAGATGCTAAGGGGACTTAACCAAGGCCATAGAAGGACTTTTAAAAATGTAGAAAAGTATGCCATATTAAAAACTCAATTTTCTAAAGGGCAATTTTGGAATTTAGGTGTGTGATCAGGCATTGGCTGAGTAGTCCAGCAAATGCAAAGTCGTAGACCCCACCGCTGATCCACCAATGTAGGAAGCTGGCTCTGCATATACTATATCAAAATTAGATGAAGTATGCACAGAGTCCAGGGACTCCCCAGAGGCTTAACAGAGGCTAAAGTAGATAACTCTAATGCTCTCTTTTGTGGTAGTGTGGTCGATCAGTTAGGCTTATCAGAGGGTAGTGCTAAAGCATTTGTTGTGCACACACACAGACAATAGAAGAAGCACACACTCAATGACATCCCCAGACCAATGGTTTTTATATAGCAAAAATATATTTTCTTAATTTATTTTTAGAATCGCAAGATTAAATTTGCAGGTAAGTACTTCAATGGATTTGTATTTCACACATGTATCAAGAGTACTTTGTTTGATATCGATAAGTTATGCAGTTTTTGAGTTATTGGCAATAATCTGTTTGAAAAATGGACACAGTGCAGTTTTCAGAAACAGTTCCTGTGGGGAAGAAATGTTAGATTGTTTTATAGGTAAGTACAACACTTACAGTTTCAATCTCCAGGTTTTAGGAAGTCCACCAGTTGGGGTTCAAGTTAACCCCAAACACCCTCCACCAGCAACATGGGGCCGGCCGGGTGCAAAGGTCAAAGATGAACAATTTTAACATGGGCTCCTATTGAGATAGCAGGTCTCAATAGGAGCCCATGTTCTGCCTGCAAGTAAGTATCTGCGAATCGGAGGGCAGACTAGAGGGGATTAGAGGAGCACTGGAGCGGCCACAAGTAGGCACCAAACACACACCCTCAACAGCACAGGGGCGGCAGGGTGCAAACAGGATGTCGGGCTTCTAATGCTGGTCTATTGGGGGACCACAGAGGTCACTCAGAGGCTGCAGGCAAGGTCCAGGGGGGTGTCTCGGGCACACCACCAGGTGGACAGGGAGGAGGGCCACCTGCTGAACGTTGCTGCACCAGTGGTGGGGTTCTCCAAGGCCTGGGAGCTGCGGGTGCAGTGTGTTTAGGCATTGGAAATCTTCATCTGGAGCTTCGCAGTCGGGGGGGTTCTCAAGATTCCCTCTGCAGGTGTCATTGTGGGAGGGGGGAGAGGTCAATTTAGGGTGGGCACTTGCTCACAGTTGCCTGGGGATCCTCTCTAGCTGGGTGGACCACCTGGACATGGGCCATAGGCGTCAGGTGCAGAGTGGTCAGGACCCATGCATTTGGGGTGAGGCTGGAGTCCTTAGTTGTTGGTTTTTCTTGTACAGGGCCGCTGTCCTTGGGTGTTCTTGGTCCTTTTGGGTGCAGGGCAGTCCTCTGGAACTTGGCAGAGGTCGCTGGTCCTGTTGGACGCGTCGCTGTTCTTTTGCAGGTTCTCTGAAGTAGGAGACAGGCTAGTAGGGCTGTGGCCAAAGCGGTTGTCGTATTCCTTCTTCTCTGCTAGGGGTTTCAGCTAAGCAGTCCTTCTTCTTCTTGTCAGGCCGCCAGGAATCTGGTGAGCTGGGTTCAGTGAGGCCCTTAAACCCTAGACTTAGGGGTGTTTTAGGGGTCAGAGGGCAGTAGCCAATGGCTACTGTCCCTGAGGTTGGCTACACCCTCCTTGTGCCCACTCCCTTTGGGGAGGGGGGCACAAACCTAATTGTAATGGTCCCTGTCCTCCAATTCAAGATGGAGGATTCTGCAGGAGGGGCTCACCTCAGCTCTGGACAATTTAGGGGTGGTCCTGGCTGGGTTGGTCACTCCTCCCTGTTTTCACTAATTTTCCTGCCGGACTTGCTGCCAGAAGTGGAGCTTTGCCCAGAGGGGCGGCAGCTTCACAGGGTGGAGTGCCCTAGGGCACAGTAATCCAAGGCTTGAGCCTTTGAGGCTCATCTCCAGGTGTTACAGTTCCTATAGGGGTGAGGTTTGAAGCACCCCCACCCAGAACAGGCTTTGTTTTTGTTTCTGACCATAGAGTGCACAAATATACTCTCCCCATGTGGTCAGAAACTTGTCTGAAAGTGGCAGGCTGGCATAGACCAGTCAATCCTACACCAGCAGTTTGGCTAACATACAACGGACATCTCTAAGATGCCCTCTCTGTGCATTTTTCAATAAATCCCACACTGGCATCAGTGTGGGTTTATTGTGCTGAGAAGTTTAATACCAAACTTCCTAGTATTCAATGAAGAAATTATGGAGACGTGGAGTTTGTAATGACAAACTTCCAGACCATATACTCAATATCGCTATACTGCACACTGCCTAAGAATTGACTTAGACACTGTAGGGGCATATTGCCACTGCAGCTATGCCCTCACCTGTGGTATAGTGCACCCTGCTGTAGGCCTGTAAGACCTGCTAGACAGGCTGTTTTCTTTGGATATGTCACAATTTGAAAATAATGAACCTACAATACTTTCAAGACGTGATCAGGACTCTCATTACTGTAGCCATATGCTTTGATTTGGCTTGTTGGACTGCTTTGGTGTGCCCTGGTAACTCTTGTCATTTAGATGATTGACAAATGATGGACAGAATGTGGAACAAATCAAACATTCACCCCCAGTCACAGATCTGGGTTTAATCCATTGTTTTGTTCCAAATCCGAATTCAGCATGTAACCTGACCCCCGTCCAGACCACAGACCAGCTTGACTATCATCATGCAGGTTTGAATGTTGACAGTAGACTGATAGCCCAGTATTGTGCTTAGCAGTTGCACTTCAGTACCAGAAGGTTTCCCATGTGACCATTAAGCAGAACGTATATCTGTGTATTGTTAAATGTTGTTAAAAGCATGTTAACACTTACACCACATAGTGCGTCATTATAGATCTCCATCCCATCATCTACTCTTACAAGTGACAGTCAGCAATCTCATACCCAGTTCTTTAATTGTTTATGCATCATGTATCATATATTGTGCATTTGTGCATACACTAATTTATTTTTACATAGCTGTAGCATCAGGTCTTCTGCGATCGCATAATACACTCAGAATGCCTGTTTAACAAAGAATGATGCTACCATTTACCTATAAGATTTAAACTTATGTTTTTCTTATTCAACATATAAACTGTTTATATTAAAAAAATAGCAGTTTTACAGCTTCATACTCCCATATAGCAGTGAATTTCTCTACTTGGTCATTGTTTTACTTGTTTGAGCTATGCCTTGATGCCTCAAAATGTGCTACATTTTCTCTTTTATTGTTAACAAAATGCTCAGATGTAAAGGTATTAGGGGGCATATTTATACTCCGTTTGCGCCGAATTTGTGTCGTTTTTTTCGGCGCAAATTCGACGCAAAACTAACTCCATATTTATACTTTGGCGTTAGACGCGTCTAGCGCCAAAGTTCATGGAGTTAGCGTCATTTTGTTGCGTGAACACCTTCCTTGTGTTAATGATATGCAAGGTAGGCGTTCCCGTCTTAAAAAATGACTCCCAGGCATGTGAGCGGTATTTATACTCCCGGGCAAAAATGACGCCCGGGAGTGGGCGGGGCAAAAAACCCCGCATTTGCGCCTCTTTTTAACGCCTGGGTCAGTGCAGGCGTTAAGGGACCTGTGGGCTCAGAATGAGCCCAGAGGTGCCCTCCCCTGCCCCCAGGGACACCCCCTGCCACCCTTGCTCACCCCAGGAGGACACCCAAGGATGGAGGGACCCATCCCAGGGAAGAAAAGGTAAGTTGTGGTAGGTATTTTTTTTATTTTTAAATTGTGGCATAGGGGGGCCTGATTTGTGCCCCCCTACATGCCAGTATGCCCAATGACCATGCCCAGGGGACAGAAGTCCCCTGGGCATGGCCATTGGGCAAGGGGGCATGACTCCTGTCTTTGCTAAGACAGGAGTCATGTTAATGGCGTCTGGGCGCCAAAAGAAAATGGCGCAATTCGGGTTAAGACGATTTTTTTGCCTCAGCCTGACTTGCCCCATTTTTGGATGCCCAAACGCCATTTTTCCCTACGCCGGCGCTGCCTGGTGTACGTGTTTTTTTTTCACGCACACCAGGCAGCGCCGGTCGGCTAACGCCGGCTAACGCCATTCAATAAATACGGCGCCCGCATGGTGCTTCAGAATGGCGTTAGCCGGCGCTAATTTTTTTGGCGCAAAACTGCGTTAGCGCAGTTTTGCGTCAAAAAGTATAAATATGGCCCTAGGTTTTTAGCCAAAAATTTCTAGGTATCCCTGTATCGTATTAAATATGTTAGGTGTGCTGGAGACTACCACCCTTGTATGTGTGCTTACACTGCCCACCATAGTTTACCTCGCATCTCTAACCACCCCTGGCACGAGCGGGTAGTGGAAGGACAGGTGGGCTTAGCCTTTGAGTTTTTATTTGTTCTAACATAGAGGCACATGGGACCCTGTTATGAATATGCCTCCAAATCCCACTTCTTTATTCTATTTTTAGTATCCTTGCTCCATTTATTTTCTTCTTTTATGATGATCGAAGATGGTGGGAAACATTGTTTACAATCATGCCATTACAACGGATATGCCTTTACCATGCATACCTTTACCACACATGCCTTTATAATAAATTTCATTCTAAAGTTGTGAATGGTAAAGGCATATGCGTGGTAAAGGATTGAAAAGTAAGTGTTATTTTTTTAATTCTGTAAAGGTATGAATTTTAAAGCTGCATGCGTGGTACAGGTTTTGCAAGTATTAAGCATTTTAAGTGTGATATATATAATTTATATACATATATATAGTTTGAGGTAGGTACTGTTTTTTGGGTGGTAATGGCGTTTTTAGGGTTTATAGTGGGTATAGGTTTTTGGATGGGAAAGGCATTTTTAGGCTTTAGGGTGGATATGAGTTTTTGGGTGGTAAGGGCATCTTTAGGTTTTAGGGTGGGTATGGGTTTTTGGGTGGTAAGGGGTTTTCAGGATTTAGGGGCAGGTATAGGTTTTTGGGTGGTAATGGGTTTTTGGGTGTCAAGGTGATTTTAAATATATATATATATATGTTCGATGGCATGTGTAGCTGCAGATACACATGCTGTGCATTATCCTGCCATCTAGTGTTGGGCTCGGAGTGTTACAAGTTGTTTTTCTTTGAAGAAGTCTTTTCGAGTCACAAGACTGAGGGACTCCTCCCTTTCGGCTCCATTGCGCATGGGCGTCGACTCCATCTTAGATTGTTATCTTTCCGCCGTCGGGTTCAGACGTGTTCCTCTTCGCTCCGTATTTCGAATCGGGAAAGTTAGCTAAACATCGAAAATTCGACGGTATTGTTCGCGCTCTGTACCGGTTTAGTGTTAGTATATCGACACCGATAGTAGAAGCGCTCCGGCGGCCCTTCGGGGCTTCCACTGTTTAGCGGGGCCTGGTCGGCCCGACCGCGTCCATCGTCGAAACTAATGGACCGGACCCCCTTTCGCTTCTGCCCGAATTGCCAAGCGAAGTATCCTTATACAGACCAACACTTGGTCCGTAATCTGTGTCTATCACCGGAACACAGGCAGGATACTTGCGAGGCCTGTCGGGCATTTCGATCGAAAAAGACCCTACTCGATCGAAGAGCCAGAAGACTACAAATGGCGTCGACACCGAGAGAACAGATCGACGTCGAAGAGGAGGAAAGAATCTCCATACAAGGAACGGACTCAGACGACTCCGAAAGTGAGCTACCGACAACTACGCAGAAAACTGTGAGTAAAACTGCCCCGTCCAAGACTCACTCCAAGATCATAAAGGCCAAGGGGATGCCACCGCCAGCAGGCCATGGCTTAACCCATCGAAAACACGGTGACCAACCATCGGCACTGAAAAAGGCCACACAACTGCTGAAGACATCCGACTCCGGTCGAGATACAGGCTCCGAACCATCTCAGCACGGAGAGTTCGACACCCCCAAGGTGAAAAAGGTTACCTCGGAACCGAAAAAGACAGTTTTGAAACCTTCGGTACCGAAACAAGCAACCTCGGAGCCGAAATTAAGCTCTTACACGGAAGAGCAAGGACTTTCCGCCCAAATGCATGTACATAGATTTGAGCAGGAAATAAGCATGGGGGAACCAGACCATACCCAGAGGAGGCTGCATATCCAGAAAGAGACTGGAAAAATACAAACTCTTCCTCCAATTAAAATCAAAAGAAAGCTGGCATTTCAAGAGTCAGAAATGCAGCCAAAGGCAAAGGTGGCTAGAGACCACCACCACCAAGGTTTTTGCCACAGCCTTCTCCACTACATTCACCACAGCTGTCCCCGGTAACAACACCCCCAATGCAGTCACCAACACATACGGGGATGACGCAAGATGACCCAGATGGGTGGGACTTATATGATGCGCCGGTCTCCGACAACAGTCCTGATTGTTACCCGACAAGGCCGTCACCTCCAGAGGACAGCACTGCATACACGCAGGTATTATCAAGGGCAGCTACACTCCACAATGTAGCAATGTATTCGGAGCCAATAGAGGATGACTTCCTATTTAACACCTTGGCATCCACCCACAGTTCCTACCAAAGCCTGCCAATGCTCCCAGGCATGCTCAAACACGCCAAACAAGTCTTCCAGGACCCGGTGAAAGGCAGGGCTATCACGCCTAGGGTGGAGAAAAAATACAAACCTCCCCCAACGGACCCTATGTTTATAACACAGCAACTGACACCAGATTCGGTGGTCGTGGGAGCAGCAAGAAAGAGGGCAAACTCCCATTCATCAGGAGACGCACCACCACCTGACAAAGAGAGCAGGAAGTTCGATGCAACGGGCAAGTGAGTGGCAGCACAGGCAGCCAATCAATGGCGGATCGCAAACTTGCAGGCCCTACTGCCTCGCTACGACAGGGCACACTGGGATGAGATGCAACATATTATACAGCACTTGCTCAAAGAACACCAGAAACGTGCCCAACAGGTTGTTGAAGAAGGACAAGCAATTTCCAACAACCAGATAAGATCCTCATTGGACTCGGCAGACACAGCAGCACGGACAGTCAACTCTGCTGTAACCATTCGCAGGCATGCATGGTTACGGAGCTCAGGGTTCAAACCTGAAATCCAGCAAGCTGTGTTAAACATGCCTTTTAACCAGGAACAATTGTTTGGGCCGGAGGTGGACACTGCAATTGAAAAATTAAAGAAGGACACGGACACGGCCAAAGCCATGGGTGAGCTCTACTCCCCACAAATCAGAGGCACTTTTAGAAAGCTACAATTTAGAGGGGGGTTTCGTACCCAAACACCAGAGCCTTCCACCTCACAAACAAGACCCACCTATCAGGGGCAATACCAGAGAGGAGGGTTTCGAGGCTCATACAGGGGTGCACAATTCCCAAGAGCAAGGGGAAAATTCCAAAGCCCTAAAACAAGTCAAAGCAAACAGTGACTTCAACGTCACAAACCCCCAACACTTAACACCAGTGGGGGGGAGACTTACTGCATACTACAAAAACTGGACAAACATAACTACGGACGAATGGGTCCTAGTCATTATCCAACATGGTTATTGCATAGAATTCATAAATTTCCCACCAAGAGCACACAAGATGTCCAAACAACACTTACACCTGTTACAACTAGAAGTCCAAGCACTGTTACAAAAACAAGCAATAGAATTAGTACCCAATCATCAAAAAGGAACTCACTATATTTCCTAATTCCAAAAAAGGACAAAACGTTGAGACCCATATTAGACCTCAGAACACTGAATCTCTACATCAAATCAGATCACTTTCACATGGTAACACTTCAAGACGTGATTCCCTTGCTCAAAAAACAGGACTACATGTCAACGTTAGATTTCAAGGATGCATATTTTCACATACCCATACATCCTTCGCACAGAAAATACTTAAGGTTTGTAATCCATGGCGTGCATTATCAATTCAAGGTGTTACCGTTCGGGATAACAACAGCCCCAAGGGTATTCACAAAATGCCTTGCAGTAGTAGCCGCTCATATAAAGAGACAGCACATGCACGTATTCCCAAACTTAGACGATTGGTTAATAAAAACCAGCACTCAGCAACAGTGTCTTCTTCACACGCAATACATTATAGAAACTCTACACAAACTAGGGTTTTCTATAAATTACCAAAAATCACATCTACAACCATCCCAGATACAACAATACTTGGGAGCAACACTAAACACACAAAAAGCGATTGCTACTCCAAGTCCGCAAAGGGTACAAACATTCCAAAATATAGCATTAAACATGCAGCCAAACCAACACTACCAAGTGAGGTTTGTAATGAAACTTCTAGGCATGATGTCTTCATGCATAGCCATTGTCCCAAACGCAAGATAACACATGCGGCCCTTACAACAGTGCCTAGCAAAGCAATGGACACAAGCACAGGGTCAACTCCAAGATCTAGTGTTGGTAGACCGCAAGACACACTTGTTGCTTCAATGGTGGAACCCTATAAATTTAAACCAAGGGCGGCCATTCCAAGACCCAGTGCCTCAATACGTGATCACAACAGATGCTTCCATGATGGGGTGGGGAGCACACCTCAACCAGCACAGTATACAGGGACAATGGGACAATCAACAAAAACAACTGCACATAAATCATTTAGAACTGTTGGCAGTGTTTCTAGCATTGAAAGCATTTCAACCACTGATAGCCCACAAACACATTCTTGTCAAAACCGACAACATGACGACAATGTATTACCTCAACAAACAAGGAGGGACACACTCGTCACAACTGTGTCTCTCAGCACAGAAAATTTGGCATTGGGCAATTCACAATCACATTCGCCTAATAGCACAATACATCCCAGGCATTCAAAACCAGTTAGCCGACAATCTCAGTCGAGATCACCAACAAACACACATGGGAAATTCATCCCCAGATCCTACAAGATTACTTTCTCCACTGGGGAACACCAAATATAGACCTATTCGCAACAAAAGAAAACGCAAAATGCTAAAACTTCACGTCCAGGTACCCACACCCTCAGTCCAAGGGCAATGCGTTATGGATCAGTTGGTCAGGGATATTTCCCCCTCTCCCACTCATTCCTTATCTGGTAAACAAACTGAGTCAAAACAGACTCAAACTAATACTCATAGCACCAACTTGGGCTCGCCAACCGTGGTACACAACACTGCTGGACCTATCAGTAGTACCTCACGTCAAATTACCAAACAGGCCAGATCTGTTAACTCAACACAAACAACAGATCAGACACCCAAATCCAGCATCACTCAATCTAGCAATCTGGCTCCTGAAGTCTTAGAATTTGGACACTTAGACCTTCCACAAGAATGTATGGAGGTCATTAAACAAGCTAGAAAACCCACTACAAGACATTGTTATGCAAACAAATGGAAAAGATTTGTTTACTACTGCCACAATAATCAAATTCAACCACTACATGCTTCCGCAAAGAACATTGTAAGTTACTTATTACACTTACAAAAGTCTAAACTAGCTTTCTCTTCTAATACAATACATCTCACAGCAATATCTGCCTATCTGCAGATTACACATTCAACATCGCTTTTTAGAATCCCAGTTATCAAAGCATTTATGGAGGGATTAAGGAGAATCATACCACCGAGAACACCACCAGTGCCTTCGTGGAACCTTAATATTGTATTAAAATGACTCATGGGACCACCATTTGAACCCATGCACTCTTGTGAAATGCAATACTTAACTTGGAAGGTAGCCTTCCTAATAGCTATCACATCTCTTAGAAGAGTAAGTGAGATACAAGTATTCACTATACAAGAACCCTTTATACAAATACATAAACATAAAGTGGTTCTCTGTACAAATCCCAAATTCTCACCGAAGGTTATATCACCATTCCACCTAAACCAAACAGTGGAACTCCCAGTCTTCTTTCCACAACCACTCAGTAGCCGAAAGAGCCTTACATACATTAGACATAAAAAGAGCACTAATGTATTACATTGACAGAACAACAGTTTCGCAAAACAAAACAATTGTTTGTAGCCTTCCAAAAACCTCATGTAGGAAATCCTACATCCAAGCAAGGCATTGCCAGATGGATAGTGAAATGTATTCAAACTTGCTATATTAAAGCAAAAAGAGATCTACCTATTACACCAAGAGCGCATTCCACTGGGAAAAAAGGCGCAACAATGGCTTTTCTAGGAAATATACCTATGACAGAAATTTGTAATACAGCCACATGGTCTACGCTTCATACATTCACAAAGCATTACTGTGTAGATGTGTTAACAACACAACAAGCCACAGTAGGACAGGCTGTATTACGAACATTATTTCAAACAACTTCAACTCCTACAGGCTAAGCCACCGCTTTTGGGGAGATTACTTGACCCAAGGGTAGGTCGCTCCCCCTGCCGCTGCAGCTCCTCCAGCTCCTCCAGGTTCCTGAGACCTACCTCGCAGTAAGTACCCCCCACCTCCCAGCCCCTCGCCCTGCCCCGCGCTACTCACCCTCTCTCCTGCTCCTGCTTCTTTCCTTCCTCTCTGTTCTTCCTCCTCGCTCCTCTTCTGTAATCTTCTTCTGTACTCTTCTTCTCCCAGTCTTCTCTCTTCATCTGTGTGCTTCTCAGCCTCTCCTGTCGCCTCTCTTCTTCTTCATCTTCTTCTGTGGTCTTCTGCCTTCTGTTCTTCGTCTTCTGTATCTTCTTCTGTGATCTTCTGTCTTCTGCTTCTTCGTCCTCTGTCTTCTGTTCTTCATCTTCTGTTCTTCTGTTCTTCTGTTCTTCTGCTTTCTTCGTCGTCTTCTTCTTTCTTCTGCTTCCGTTCTTCCCGCGCCTGCCCTCCTGCTCCCGCCTCATCCCCCTCCCTCACTCGCCTCCCCCTCTCTATCACCCCTATCTACCCCGTTCGCTATCTGCCTCCCTCACTCCTCCTATCTACCTATCTCTCTATCTATCTCCCTCACTCACCACCTCCTCCTATCTACCTATTTCTCTATCTCTCCCCCCCTTCCCGCCACCCCCTCTGTTACCTATCTTCCTATCCTCTCACTCTACCTCTCACCCTCACCCACCTCTAAAACCCCCCCTCCCCTATCTTCCCAACCCTACTCCTATCTCTCTCCCTAATCTCCTAAACTTCCAAACACTCAACCCCCTCCACCCTTAAACCCCCCTCCCCCAGCTCTTCTCACTCTACCTGTCCCCCCCCTCCCTCCTGCTTTCCCGCCGTGACCTCCTGCACGTCCCCGCCCCCCAGCTCCCATTCGCCCCCAGCTGACCCCTCCCCCCCTCCTCCCTCTTATGGCGGCTGCTGCGCGAGCGCGCCGCTGGCGCACCAGAGGCAAGCCCGTCTGCGCCCGGCCCGCGCCCAGCGCCACGACCCCTGGTCCCCAGCTCTCCCAAACCCCACGGCTCCGCTACGACCCCACCACCCTCCACGCCCTCAACCCAGGGCACTCCAACACCTGCTTCCAAGCTCACCCCAAACGCACCCATGGACCCTTCGCCTGCAACTCCTGCAAACGCATCTTCCACCACGCAACTACCACGACCACCAGCCCACGCGCCATCAACCACCTCAAGTGCATCCTGGTCAACGCTCGATCTGTCCACAAGCACGCCGTTGAACTCTGGGACCTCCTGGACTCCACAGCACCGGACGTCGCCTTCATCACGGAGACCTGGATGAACGCCTCTTCGGCCCCAGACATCACCACTGCCATCCCCGAAGGCTACAAGATTTCCAGAAAAGACCGCACCACCAAGTAGGAGGAGCTATCGCCATCGTCTTCAAAGACTCCATCAGCGTCACCACCTCCACCGAAGACACCTCTCTCGCCGCTGAACATCTGCATTTTCAGATTCGCACCGACCCCAGGACCACCCTCAGAGGATCCCTCGTCTACCGTCCCCCTGGACCGCGCGCCCCTTTCAGCGACTCCATCGCCGACTTCGTCTCCCTGCTCGCCCTCGCCTCACCGGACTACATCCTCCTAGGCGACCTCAACTTCCATCTGGAACAAAACAACGACCCCAACACCACCGCCCTGCTCGACAACCTCGCCAACCTCGGCCTCAAGCAACTGGTGAACACTGCCACCCACATCGCCGGACACACGCTTGACCCTATCTTCTCCGCCAGCAAACACGTCTTCTTCAGCCACACCTCCGCTCTACACTGGACCGACCACAGCTGTGTCCATTTCACATTCCGACGCGAGACCCGCCACCTCCGCACTCAACCCATCCCTCGTCGACAGTGGAACAAAATCCCAGAAGAGCAACTCTTCTCCGCACTCGCCGTCAATCAACCTACCCTCACCACCGACCCCAACGACACAGCCCTTAGCCTCTCGAACTGGATCTCCAACTGCGCAGACAACCTTGCTCCCCTCAGACGCACGCATCAACAGGCCATCACCAAAAAACCTCTCTGGTTCTCTGACACCCTCAAAGAATCGAAGAAAACATGTCGCGCCCTTGAGAAGGCCTGGCGCAAGGACCACACCGCCGACAACATGACCGCCCTCAAAAACGCAACCCGCGAACACCACCACCTGATCCGCGCAGCCAAAAGGAACTTTTTCACCGACAGACTGGACAAAAACAGCCACAACAGCAGAGAACTTTTCAGCATTGTCAAAGAGTTCTCCAACCCCAACGCCGTCACAAGACCTGTGCACCTCCCTCGCCACCTTCTTCCATCGCAAGATCAGCGACCTCCACGACAGCTTCGGACACCAGACCCAACCAAGCATCACCGAACCCACACCCCTGGCCATCACCCTCAACGACTGGACCCACATCAACACTGAAGAAACCAAAACCACCATGAACTCTATCCACTCCGGTGCCCCATCGGACCCCTGCCCTCACTTCATCTTCAATAAAGCCGACGACATCATCGTCCCGCACCTCCGGGCCGTCATCAACTCTTCATTTTCTTCTGCTACCTTCCCCGAAAGCTGGAAACACGCCGAAGTCAACGCTCTACTAAAGAAACCTACGGCTGACCCGAGCGACCTGAAAAACTTCCGCCCCATCTCGCTCCTCCCCTTCCCTGCCAAGGTAATAGAGAAGACCATCAACAAACAGCTTACCACCTTCCTGGAAGACAACAACCTGCTCGACCCTTCACAAACCGGATTCCGTACCAACCACAGCACTGAAACCGCCCTCATCTCAGTCACAGACGACATCAGAACCCTGATGGACAACGGTGAAACAGTCGCCCTCATCCTCCTCGACCTCTCGGCTGCCTTTGACACCGTCTGTCACCGCACCCTAATAACCCGCCTCCGCTCCACTGGGATCCAAGGCCAGGCCCTGGACTGGATTGCCTCCTTCCTCTCAAACCGATCCCAAAGTGTTTACCTCCCACCGTTTCGCTCAGACCCCACCGAGATCATCTGCGGCGTACCTCAAGGCTCATCGCTCAGCCCGACACTCTTCAATGTCTACATGAGCCCCCTCGCCGACATCGTACGCAAGCACCACATCATCATCACCTCCTACGCCGACGACACCCAACTTATACTCTCCCTCACCAAGGACCCCGCCAGCGCCAAGACCAACCTACAAGAGGGCATGAAGGACGTCGCAGACTGGATGGGGCTCAGCCGCCTAAAGCTGAACTCTGACAAAACGGAAGTCCTCATCCTCGGCAACACCCTGTCTGCTTGGGACGACTCCTGGTGGCCCACGGCCCTCTGCACCGCACCGACCCCCTCAGACCACGCCCGCAACCTCGGTTTCATCTTGGACCCTCTTCTCACCATGACCAAGCAAGTCAACGCCGTGTCCTCCGCCTGCTTCCTCACCCTCTGCATGCTACGCAAGATCTTCCGCTGGATCCCCGCCGACACTAGAAAAACCGTGACCCACGCCTGGACTACGACAACACCCTCTATGCTGGGACCACCGCCAAACTCCCAAAACGCCTGCAACGTATTCAAAACGCCTCGGCCCGCCTCATCCTCGACGTACCCCGCAACAGCCACATCTTCACACACCTGAGACACCTGCATTGGCTCCCAGTCAGCAAAAGGATCCCCTTCCGACTTCTCACCCACGCACACAAAGCCTTCCACAACAAGGGACCGGAATACCTCAACCGTCGCCTCAGCTTCTACGCCCCCACCCGTCTCCTCCGTTCCTCTGGCCTCGCGCTCGCTGCCATCCCTCGCATCCGCCGCTCCACGGCCTTCTCCTTCCTGGCAGCCAAGACCTGGAACACCCTCCCCACTAGCCTCAGGACCACCCAGGACCACTCCACATTCCAGAGACTCCTCAAAACCTGGCTTTTCGAGCAGCAGTAACCCCCCCCCCTTCCCCCTAGCGCCTTGAGACCCGCACGGGTGAGTAGTGCGCTTTATAAATGTCAATGATTTGATTTGATTATGATTTGCTTATTAGTCTATGCACAGCATGCGTATCTGCAGCTACACATGCCACCGAACGGAAAATGTCACTTACCCAGTGTACATCTGTTCGTGGCATGAGACGCTGCAGATTCACATGCGCCCACCCACCTCCCCGGGAGCCTGTAGCCATTATAAGTTGAATGAAAATTGTAAATTTGTAAATAAATACTATTTTAATACACATTATGTACATACATACTTACTCCATTGCATGGGCACTTTTAGTATATTCACAACTCCTACCTCACCCTCTGCGGGGAAAACAATCTAAGATGGAGTCGACGCCCATGCGCAATGGAGCCGAAAGGGAGGAGTCCCTCGGTCTTGTGACTCGAAAAGACTTCTTTGAAGAAAAACAACTTGTAACACTCTGAGCCCAACACTAGATGGCAGGATAATGCACAGCATGTGAATCTGCAGCGTCTCATGCCACAAACAGATGTACACTGGGTAAGTGACATTTTCCATATATATATATATATATATATATATATATATATATATATATATATATATATATATATATATATATAATACTCTACTTATCGCTTTAGTTTTTACCATGCATGTGCCTTTACCAACCATGCTTTTACAACAAAAGTTTCATGGTAAAGGCATGTACGTGGTAAAACCTTTTGTTGTAAATGCATGTGTGGTAATGAAGCATGCGTTGTAGTGTCCACATTGTAAAGGTATGCATGGTTCTGTCATATATCCAAGATGGTTTCACTTTTCATATAGCGTGACTGAGCTGACCCTACTTTCAGATACTTGCCACTCATTGCCACTCCTTGCCACTCCTGCTGTATAAAGTTTTTGAATGACTCGTAACCTCCATCAAAGTTGTATCCCCGAATATCAAGAGCAAGAAAGTTTCTGATTATTGGAATGATCGAAAGGAAGATGAGGTTTTGTTGCAGAAAACTAAAAAATGCTACAGAAAGGCATTATCTCTTCAAGTGGGTTGGGGTACTGATTAGTCACGCTCCAGTGCTTTAGCCCAATAAAGGTGCAATGACATTAATCTTGAAAAGATAGGGCCTCTCCAACAGAAACCAGATGCGCAGTTCCACAGGGCTCCTCCCTAAGCCTCTACATGACCCCACTCGCTGAGATCGTAAGACACCACAGGCTCAAAATCGTCTCATACGCCGGCAAGACACAGCTCATTCTTTCCCTCACCAACGAACCATCAAGAGCCAAAAGAAACTTTCACAATAGAATGAAGGCAGTCGCTGACTGGATGAGGGACAGCTGCCTCAAGCTCAACTCGGACAAGACAGAGATCCTCATTCTGGGCCCCTCCACTCCCACCCTGGATGACTTCTGGTGGCCCAGTATTCTTGGAACTGCCCCACCTCCGACTGACCATGGCCGCACCCTCAGCATCATTCTCGACTCATCACTGTCCATGGCCTGCCAAGTCAACACGGTCTTCTCATCATTCTTTCACACCCTTCGCCTGCTCCAGAAGATCTTCAAGTGGTTCCCCATTGACACATGAAGAACAGTCACCCAGGCACTCATCAGCAGTAAACTTGACTACGGCAATGCCCCCTTTGCCGGAATGAACAAAAAACTCCTATCAAGACTCCAGAGAAGACAGAATGCTGCAGCCAGACTGATCCTGGACATCCCCCGCCACAGCCACATCTCTGCCCACCTAAGCGACCTACGCTGGCTCCCTGTCAACAAACACATCACCTTCAAACTCTTGAGCCACACATACAAAGCCATCCACAACGCAGGACCTGCCTCCCTCCACCACTGCCTCCCCTTCTACACCCCCTGCAGACAACTCCACTTAGCGTAACTGGCCCTTGCTACCATCCCCTGGATCCAAACAAGCATGGCTAGAGGAAGATCCTTCTCCTACCTTGCCTCGCAGACCTTGAACACAATGCCGCTCCACTTCAGGCAGTCTCCATCGCTGGCTCAGTTCAGGAAGGACCCCAAGACCTGGCTCTTCAACAGACCCACGTTGCCCAACTAGCGCTTTGAGACCTCCTGGGTGATAAGCCATGCTTTATAAATGTTGATTGATTCGCTATTATCTCGATTGACGATGACGAGGAAGCCAGGTGATTACCTACTAGACTTAAAAATGGAGAAAGTAATTTTTACGTGATTAATATATGTCTCCATTGGTAATAATCCCAAATTTTGGTTCACATTTAACTAACATTATCTTTAGTGCCCGCAAACACTTGTATCTTATTTGGTGGAGATTTTAATTTTCCAGTTGCTATTATCGTAGATCGACAATCCTCATTTAAATTCGAACCTCCGAAAGCACATAAACAGATGCTGAGTGTTTGAAACTGGGCTCATGATTGAGGGGGTGAAACCCTATTAAAGCAGGAACTGCAATATCTGTCGGAGTGAAATGCAAGGAAACCCCAAATTAACCTGTGCTTAACCCTCTGGTAGCTTGGCAAAAAAACAGACAGGCTTAATTTAAATGCAATGTATAAAGTATGTATGCTGCACTTTTAACAGTAATAAAGGGAAAACAGAAGAAAAATCTCACACTAATTTAGAAAAATAGAGTAAAATTTAATAAATTAGTTGACACTAAAACAACAGAAATCGCATCAGCAGAACCAAAAATACGCAACTGTAAAGATTCCAGGTAAGTAAAGCACCTAACAGCACAAAGCTCCACTCGCAGTTATCTGGTTGTGCGAGACTGAGTGAAAGTCACAAGTTCAGGCCGAACATGATGGTTGGTGGGCTGAATACAAGGACCAGGTCAGCCTCCTTGAAAGAGTTAGTTTCAAAATCCACTGCTAAGAGTTCCATTGACAGTGGAAGGGGCTGCGCGAAGCAGGGAGAGCTTTGCAAATGGTCGACAATATAGTGCAAAGAGCAGGAAGGTCATCGCTGTAGCGTGAAGATCCTGTCTGGTGGTGTTGCTGGAGCTTCATGTTGGCAGTCACCTCGAGCTATTGATGCTGTAGTGTGAAGGACAAGGTCATGCGCTGCCAGGTCATGGCAAAGAATCTGGTTCACTGAACTTTATGCTGGCTAGGGGCGTGGACGTCAAAATCTTGGTTGCAAATAAGCCTGTTTATGTTCGCGGAGAGCCCAGAACTTCAGGATTTCTCCTTTTCTTTGTAGAGGAGCTCAGCTAATGCCACGTCAAGAGCCCAGGACCTGAAGAGCACCTCTTGGGGGTCAGGAGCTTACTCCAGCAGAGACCAGCAGGGCTCAGGCAGGCCCAATTGCAGGCCAGCTGGGCAGTTGCAGGGAGCCTTTGGAGCTTGTTATGTTACTTAAGCTCAAAATAGGAGGTCAGTCTGCTGGTCCTTGGAGTCACTTCAGCCTGGGATGAAGGTGCAAGTCATCTTCCTTCTCAGCAAGCAGGGCAGCAGAGTGGCAGCCCTTCTGACAGCAAAACAGAACAGCAGTCCATCTTCTGTGGTATACACAGTTCAAGGAGTGTACTCAAGAGTTTCTGGGCCCAATATTTATACCTGGTGTCAGCTTTTATTTAGGAGAAGGTTCTAGAGAACTCCCTTTGAATTCCTTGATGTTTGCTGCCTCTCCTGCCATTGCTCCAAGCTAGCGGCATGAACATTTCAGTGATGACAATTTCTTTGTAAGAAGGCAGGGCACAGCCAGTTCAATTGCAAGTGTGCTTGTGCCTAGCTCCTCCCTCCTATCCTGACAGATGATGGCCCCTTCTGGTACAGCTCATCTCTCTGTTGTCTGGCTGTCTGGGAGGATCAAATGAAGTCCAACTACACCCAGTCATGTGACCCAAGAAAAGGCTGCAGACAGTATTAGTTAGGGCAGGAAAATGCCAACTTTCCAAAAGTGTCATTTTCAAAATTGTAGCTTAAAATCCGACTTTACAATTAAAGAAGATTTTTAATTACAGTTTCTCAGACACCGACTTTCTATTCCCATCTGCTCCCAATTGTATATTATCACTTACTAAAGGTAATAAGGGAACCCAATATTATCCTATGGTTGAGGGAGGCCTTTCCGTAGTGAAAAACAAATTTAAGAGTTTTTCACTACCAGGCCATGTCAAAACTGCACACACAGTCTGCAATGGCAGGCCTGCAACATGTGTAACTGGGCTAATTGAGTACATGGCACAATACGTACCACAGTCCAACTAGCAGCATTTAATTTGCAGGCCTGGGTACATGTAGTACCACTTACAGGGACATACTAGTAAATTAAGTGTGCCAATTGGGTGTAAGGCAACTTTACCATATTTAAAGGAGAGAGTACAATCACTTTGTGCACTTTACCAAGGCTAACCAGTGCTAGAGTCCTAAGTCCAACAAAAACAAGATCAGCAAACATGGAGGAGTAAGGCAAAAAGTTTGGGGGAAGACTACCCTAAAGATGACAGGTCTAACAGTGAGCTTATGTAAAAATCATGGGCTCTTGGAAATTTGGAGGTTATATAACCCCAAAGGGAATGACTTACATTTTTCTCTCCTCCTCAACAAAGTAATTCATACATCGATTATCTATTAGTTAATTCTACAGTGTTACAATCCTCACTAGACTCATCAATTGAACCAGTCTGAGACTAATGTCCTGCTTCTGTGTTGGAACTACAAGGAGAGGTGGCGTGAGAGGAATCTTACAGCGAATTATGACAACGGAGTGCCAAATGAACTAACAAAATATTAAGGTCATATGGAAAATCCAATGTGCTGAAAAAGAAACAGAGAAATTCATATAATATACGGTTCCTGTGACAGAGTGTCTACGAGAGGTGGCGTGAGAGAGGAATCTTACTGCAAGGAAGATTGGACGCCATATACGGCCAACATCGGTAGCTCGGGTCAGATGGACTCGGCGAGCAGTTCCACCCAAATGAAGTCCTTAGGAATCAAGGAGGAACAAAAGCGCGAGTTGCAGGATACAATGGCCGGCCATTTCTAAGAGGTGCATACAAGTAGTAGTCAATCTGACAATTACTTAACTGCTAAAGGCAGGGTTTTCTTGCTGCTGAAGAGGAAACACTCCCTGGTTGCTTTAAACAAATTATTTGGAGCCACAGAATTATTATGGTCCAAGATTATCCCTTGGCAGCATTGGGTAGTGGCAAGGTCACAAGGAAAAGTCGAGGAGTCCAGGAGAAAAATAAAAATGGCTATGTTCAAAATTTTAAACAGTGTGGGCATAGATTACATGAGACACAGCCTAATTAACCTAAGTTGTAGGGTGTTCACCTCTACAACTTGGTAGTGAAAATGCTCATCCCGCGCACACAGAACATTCTGAAAACAGTGGGTGGTAGATAGACTTTGGAAGAGTAAAGGGCTGGTAGGTGGGGCCTTGGTGGTGCCGGAAGCCACCGGCAAGACATGGCGAAACTTACAAATTGATCCACTGTAGCCTCAAGCTAAGCTGTCAGCCTGGGCAGAGAGATGGCACCAAAGAACCCCAGCTATACAATGACTCACAATGACACGGTCAAGAGAACTACGAAAGAAATGATGAGGCAAAGGCTATGATGTTGTTAGTGAACATTTAGCTTTAAAGGCAAGTGTGGATAAAGAGTGGTACAGCCAAAGGGTAGCACTGTTTGAAGTGGAGATGAGAGAAGCACTGCCACTGGAAGCAGGCAGCCACCCAGAGCACCTGAATGCCTGAAACATGGATACTGGAAGTGGACGGCCACCCAGAATGCCTGATGGCAAATTAAACAGGGCATACGGTGACTGTTAAAGCACGGGCAACTGAAGTGAAGACTCACATGGTGTGCCTGTATGACTGAGATAGCAAGCCCGATAGACTGAAGGTAACAGAGCATGTAGGGTATCAAATTGCTACTGCTGAAGGACGGCCAATGGAAGTGAAGGGTGTGTGCCCCCCTGCCTAAGCACTGCTAATGGAAGTAGACAGCCACCCAGCATGCCTGTGTAACTGAAGGCATATGAATATGTTGGTATGCAGACTTTGACCACAGTCTGTTTGGTTTGACACAAATGGTTAAGCACTGCTACTGTACACTTACAACTTCATAGCAACTTGGTACCCATGTTTGGAAGAAGCGCTGGATGTCACCAGTACAGTACTCAGCTGGTAGTGTAGGAAATGCCCGGGGAGGAATGCTCATGGGCTGGAAATATTACAAAGCTATCTTGTATTTAAATGCAAAGTAAAGCACATTAAGGGATCACTTGTGAGTGAAACTGCGGCCTTTACTCTCCCAAACAAATATAGTCTCCTTTATTGGGATGTGGGGGCATGCACCTCACTGGTATCACTGCTAAGCCTACCTTGGTTCTGGACATTAGCTGTAGCAGGAAATGTGTGAGTGCATTTTGCAGCACTTCAAAGGCCATCTTCAAAAAGTGTCAACTGCTTGAGGTAATGAACACTTGTTATAACTAAGGATTTTAACTGCACTCTTTCTAGTCTCCTCCATTTGCAAGAGCACGTAGGAGACACTTAAGGGCAGATTTATCATAATTTTACTCAGCACAGCAAGGCAAGTCACCTTGCTGTGCAGTGTGTAAGGGAAAGGGCAGGAATGCAGGGTATTTAACATGATTCGGCACATTCCTGTCCTCGCCTTTCGCTGGTGTACAATGGGCTGCCTAGTGCCAATGCAGGCACCCTTGTACCATGATCCAGGGTGACTTGTGTTGCGGGCAGGATTGTTTTTGTGCAGGGAGGTTGTTAGACCTGACAGCCTTAGGGTGGTCTTCCCTGCAACGTTTTGCCTAACTCTTTCATTTTCTGATGGTGTTTTTGCTGGTGTTATGACTGTGCACTTTGCCACTGCTAAGGAGTGCTAAAGTGCTTGTGCTCTCTCTCCTAAACTTGGTAATTACTTGGTATTACCTTATCCCCAACTGGCATATTTAATTTACTTATATGTCCCTAGTACAGTAAACTACATGTGCCCAGGGCCTGTAAATTAAGGGGCATATTTATGTAGGTTTTGCATTGCCCTTGTGGCACGCAAGAAGGCGCAAGGCCGACACAATACCTAAGTAGGATTTATGAACCCATATAAGGCCACCTTATGTGGCCCTGCATGACTTGATAAATCCAGAGTAATGCAACGCAGCGCAAATCGCTGCGTTCTGTTACTCTGCCCAAGGGAGGCATTCCATGGGTAGAGCATGGGTGGGTGCTATGCCTCCACAGGGAAGTTGTTACGAGGAGAGACATTTTAATTTCTCCTTGTTGTTTATCCTTCTATGTGTGCTGCATTCTGCAGTTCGCAGCTCAACTCGTTGAACTGTTAGTAGCACAGGGCCTGCAGGTTGTGAATGGCTAAACCCTTTCTGACTTTCCTCCCCTTCCAACCTTTAAAAGAGGACTGTGTACAAGCAACAGTGATTGCATCTTTCTGCAATGTATACTTTGCCTGCTCATGATCGATATGGAGGTAGTCCCCAGAATGGGTAGTGACCATGAAGCACTTGGTGTCCAATTTCAAGCTAGATGTTTTTTTAATTGAAGACTACTGTGTAATAATATAAGCACGGTATAAACTAGTAATAATAGAACAAATGTGAAATGGGCAATAAAAGCAGATAGCCCAAAAGTCCAGCTCCAAATATACAACCTATTTGTGGAGAAAATGGCCCTACTTGAGTGACTGACAAGAGTAGGATCATTTTTGTCAATCTCCAATGTGAATTTATGGAATTGTTAAAAAAATGTCTTCATAAAGCAGGGGTCACTGTCCAATAAATCCCCCAGGGTGTTCTCGCATGAGCGTAGTCGTGTAAAAACAACAGAACTACAAGCAGAAAAAATAAATAAAGGTGACCGCAGGGTGATTAGTGACGTTAGGAGGCAATACAGGGCAACCTTGATCAAGGCTAAAAAGAGCTGGGAAATAGAACAGTGAGAAAAACGTACTTACTCCCTAGAGAACAGGAATACTAAGGTATTTTGGAAATTAGTAGCTGTTGGGACCCGCACCACAGAAAACGCAGTGGTCCAACTAGAAAGCATGGGTAGCCCATTTTTTAAACTTCTATCGGGAGTGGTTTGAAGACACAGTCCCACCAAATGACAACCCTACAGTTGCTCATATGGAGCGTGAGGATGGGAAGGATAATGGTGCTCCTGTCGACTTTGGTCTGGTGGAAACAGCGCAAGTTCTACAGTTCATGAAGAAGGAGAACGCGCCTGGCATTGATGGCATCCCAGGTGATTTATATTTGTCCCAATCTGAAATATGGGTCCCTTAGCTGAATACCCTGGAAAATGCCATTATGAGAAGGGATGATATCCCACCCTCCTGGCATAGAGCCATTATCATCTGTATCTACAAGAAGGGAAGAGGGATGCTCCATCCAATTATAGACCAATTAGTCCAATTGATAATATGCAGAAAATCCTTTGCAGGTAGGTATTATCAATATTCTAATCATTGATATTAGACCACCACATCCTCTCAGCTAGTCAAGCAGGATTCAGGAGCAAGGTTAGCACCATCAACCAGGTGTTCAGCTTTAGGACGATTTATTGGAAGTGTGTTATCAGGAGGCAGGACCACCTTTATGTTGCTTTAATAGATTTGAGGGCAGCATTTGACCTGGCGCCAAGAGAAAATCTCTCAAGAGTACTAGAATATTATGGAATCCCTGTTGAACTCCTAAGTATTATAAACATTTAACACACAGATACATTTGCACAGGTCAAGTGGACTCGGCCAGGGACCTCACACCTAGGATAACAACAAATTGAGAAGTTAGGCAGGGATGTGTGTATGCGCCCACATTGTTCAGTTTATATATCAGTGGGGCAGTAGAGTGGATGGCAAAGTGCAATCATGAAACGCCTAAAGCTGTGGATATTAGTATGCTCATTCTCATGTTTGTAGACGACAAGCTTCTAATATCTAGAACTCTGTCAACCCTTCAGTCCTTGCTGGATTGTTTCTCATCCTTTTGTACAGAATGGGGTCTAGAGATAAAACCTACATAGTCTAAATTCATGGTGTTGAATCCCCACTGGTCCTTTAGAAGCAGGATGATGCTAGAGGGGATACCCTTGGAACAAGTAAAAAGCTTTGACTATCTGGGTGTAACACTGGCCAATACTATGTCCTGGGTCCCTTAGATATAAAAAAAGCAGCTACAAATACTACATACACACACGAAATACTACACCAAAGGGCATCGGGCATAGGAAGGAAACATAAGGCCATCTCCAGAGGTGCAGTATTGCCTGCTTTTGAAGTGCTATGCCAGGGGTCACATATGGAGCAACACTTTGGGGCTGTGCTGATGTGTTCTTGCTCACACAAATTGAAAATACATTAATTAGGACACTGTTTAACCTGCCCTCAAACACTCCCCGTATTCCCCTACGCAATTATCTTGCATTAAACCAAATCGATTATGTGGTACTTTTAAAACCCTTGACATAGTGGGTGTGCCTTTGGCCCACACTGGAATTGGCGTCTTAAAGAGAAGCCTTTGTAGATGATAAAAGTGCATGTACTCCGTGGCTCAGGAAAAGAAAGAATTTGTGTGAAGCTATCGAAATGGACAAAGTCTGGTACTCACCAGCAACAATGAAGAAAGACATTCTCACCAAACTGAAGTAAGCTTTTTGGGAATTTATACTGGTGCAAATTAGGAAAGATCAAAAAGAGAAGAGTATTACCTAACAGTTTCTCAATCACAAATGTATTAGCTTTGAGCCATACTTGGACATTCGGACCTCTCAAGCCAAAAGTTTGTACATAAAGTTCAGAATTGGCATTTTTCTCGCTGGAATCCTTCACATCTAAATGAGACAAAAGTAGATCCTCACTTTCCCACTGCCCTTTTTGCCCACTGCTTCAAGAGACAGACAAACACTTCCTCTTCTTCTGCCCAAGTTATGCTCTGCCCTGTTCAAGGTGGATCATTGCAGTGAGTAAGCTCATGGGCACAGTACATTATTGGGAAGCTTGTAGGCTCCTTAGAAGCAACACGAAGAAGCATATTGTGTTTGCTGGCTCTGGGTTTCAATTTTGGGCACAGAGAATTATAGCAAACAAGTTATCAGAGAGACCTAATAGTATAGCCTGAAGACTTTTTAGGTTTAATGTGTGTGCTCTCACTTACAAGTTGTATCTACACTTTAATCATTTCTGCCGTTAACTTAAGTAATTTTAAAATGTCTATATTTACATGGGTTTTAAAGGTCTTTCAGTACTGTTTACTGCATTTTTTAATGTAAAAAAATGTTTTAAAATATTTGTGTATGTACTATTTTTATTGTTTTTATAAGACAAAATTAAGTATTATTGTTAATGTGCAGAACATGGATTTACTTTTGAATTCACATTCAATTTACATTCAATGGTGCTATTGCATTTGAAACAAATTTACTATGACTTGTTAACATGCCTTTTTTCGGCTTAGGCTAACTAGACCTTCAATAGGCTTTGATACCCCCTTACTAAAAATGAATGTCTCCTTTTTGCCTTCTGCATGTTCACTGTTCATTACATTTACAGCACACACTCAAGCTCAATTATTTCCACTGACATTTTTCTTGTTCTTAAAGAAAACCTTCTAACATAGGCACAGTATTGTTGCTGTTTCCCAAGGTAGTTCTGATAGTTGACTGTACTGCATTCATTCCTGTATTGCATTCATTCACAATAGTTTGCTGCTGTTTTTGTAACTAATTTGGTCTACCATCTCCAGATGACATCAGCAGAAAGTGTGCAGAATCAATACTCATTTAGTGTTATAGTCTTTGGATGGTAAGGCAGTATGATGTTTAAAAGAACTGTGCTCAGATCTTTTCAAAGCAGTAGCGGCTGCTGCCAGGAAGGGGGGGGTTGGGGACAGCACACAGAGCAAGGGGCGTGGAGGGGGCAGCACGCAGACTGGGGGAGTGGGGTGCAATAAAATATATATTTTTTTAAACTTACCAGCATCTGAGATGCGCTGGGATTGGCCTGAGTGGGCAGAAATGCAATTCAGGGACGGAGTGGAACACTGCGCTTGGTCTCCACTCGGCAGTGCAACACAACTGGGTGGCCAATCAGGAGAGATGCTAGAGAGGAGTGAGGGTTTTCCCCTGCAATAGTTAAAGAAACAAGAGAGATGAAGACTGGGAAGCAGAGCCAAAAATAGGATTCGGATGAGAAACATCATTTTTTAAATAATCTTTTAAATTGCAGACCTACTACATATACTGATGACATGAAGAGACAGGTGCAGGTCTCCACAGTGCCTCATATGGGTGCAGCAGGACTGGGTAGGAATGTACACACACAAGGAGTGACAGTGCTTGCAGCAGTGGGTGCGTCAGCGAGTGCCCCACCTGAGGATACATTGACAAGTTTGCCAACTACCAGTAAATATACTACTGCTGTCTCAACTCTAGTTTGTAGAAACATGTCTGCCATTGTTCCTGCTGAGCCTCTGGATAAGGGGGGAATTAATGCTGGACTTTTGAATTTGGTGAAATTTTAGAAAGGACAGTAGTTTGAAATAGGCTGATGTATTATAATGTGGATGAAATGAGAGATTTGATCAGAGGAGCAGCAAGGTGTGCAAATGAAGTAGATGATAAACTTCAGGATGGTGATGACTTTGAAAATGCTTTGGACTAATTTGGACAGGTTTTTTTAGATTGTTGTTTCTAGGGATTTATCGACTGATTTCCCAAGTCACACAAGCTTTATTCGGTCTAATTAAACCATCAAAGCAATAACTTACAACAGTAAAACCATGGTCTATACATAATAAATATATAATAACAAAGTTTAAAAGTAAATAATGAGGATAAAATGAGGATAAAATGAGAGATCTGCGAGTATACAAAAAAATGTTGATATAAATCTTCACATATGTCTCCCATCCTATATATGAGGGGGAAACGTCAAAGTTTCTTTTTATTAGCTGCCTTTAATTCCCTCATCAATAATTTTATAAAAAATTCATTGAGTTAAGGCTATCGTATAAACAGTAATTGAATTAAATAAATTTTAAATCAGGGTTCAATTAATAACAAATCACTGTGATTTTTTAAGAAATGTGTACGTATATGCCATGCGGATGCAAGGAACTTGCTGACCGCACAAGTTAGGAAGGAGGAGCATTCTCTCAACATCAACATTAGGGCATCTTTGCACGTTCTCAACCCCATATTCCTGCAAGCGGGACGGAGCCATTTCCGCCGGACAAGGCCATAGGCAGGACAAATAAACATAAAGTGCACTACAGTTTCCACAGAGCCGTTACAAATTGGGCATTGATCAGTTAGCAGGGTGGAGCACCATGAATTGGTAAAAGACTTCAGGGGGAGACATCCATACCTGAACCGGACATACAAACTTTTGCTTAGTTGATCGGTAATCAAATCTAAGAAGGGTTCAAAGTGGGGAAACCACTTGTAATCGAGAAATTGAGACGTCAACCTACCATGTGAAGTACATAACAGATATTTTTCCCTAACATGGGACCAGTAAACTGATTTTAAATGATCCTTGTGAACCCTCCTTAAATTATTTGGCTGGCTCCAAAAATCACTGAGTCCTAAAGTATGGAACCATTCTGAAATGTACTTGAACCAAGGGATAGAAAGTATGTTTGGTCTATCCAATAAGTCTTGCAAGGACAACTCCTTATATACAACTAATTCAGGGGTGGTCCAGATACGAACCCAAAAAGTTAAGGGCATTAGAGCTATTACATCGGAAATGTGGGGGAACCCTAAGTCCAAAAACACTGGAACCAAGGCTGTACTACGAGGACATGCCAAGAGCGATCTTACAAAGTTATTTTCCCCCACAGATAACTTGCTACTTTTGAAGCAGCCCCAAACCTCAGCGCCATAAACCGCGGCGGTCTGAGCCTTTGCTAGATAAATTTTAGTAGCTGGGGAAACAACTTTCACAGTATTAGACTTTTGAAAATGCAAAATTGCCCCTGACCTGTGTGCTAAGAGAGCTAGGCTTTTTCCTACCTGGGCCTGCCAGTTCATATCATTGCTGATTCTCACCCCTAGATAATCAATAGACCATACCTTGCTCAGACGAACCTCGTTATATAAGATGTTACAACGTTTTGTGCAACCAAGACCAAAGATCATAAGTTTTGTTTTACTAGAATTAAGTTCCAATCCATGGTCTGCACAGAACACACTGAACCTATCCAGGAGGACCTGAAGGCCCATAGGTGTTTTAGAGATCAAGAGGGAGTCATCAGCAAAAAAAAGAATTGGAACTTTTGAATTGTTCAATGAAGGGGCATCATTTCGACAATCAGTTACAGCTTGCACCACCTCATTAATGAACAAGGAAAAAAGAGTGGGTGCCAGGACACAGCCCTGGCGTACCCCCCGCCTGATATTAATACGATCGGTAAATTCCCCCTGACTACCCCATCTTACTCGAGCATAGGTGTTCTTGTGCAATCTTTGAATTAGGTGCACCAAATTCCTCGGGACACCAATTTTTTTTAGGACTTCCCACAATTTGTGTCTTGGAACGAGATCGAAAACGGACTTTAGGTCAACTAAAGCAACATACAAGTTTTGTTTGGCCAAAGTAACGTATTTCCAGAGTAGCAGGAAGAATCTAAAAACTTGGTCCATAGTGCTAATTCTTGAGCGGAAACCAGCCTGGAGGGGAGATAGGACCTGATTGGCTTGGACCCAGTCCATAAGCCTGTCTAGGACTTGCTTAGAGAAAATCTTTTGGAGATTATCAATGAGACTAATTGGGCAGTAATTTACGGGCAGTCCCACATCTCCTTTTTTATAGATAGGGATAATTTCGTCCCGAGCCACGAATCCGGAATAAGGCCACCTGCTGCGATGGCATTCGATAATGTATTAATATACCACGCCCAAATAACGGGTTCTGACTTAAACAGGTCCCCCGGTATCTTATCAGGACCAGGAGCCTTAGCGGATTTCAGAGAACTAATAGCTGCTGTGGTCTCAGCAATTGTGAAAACAATGTCCTCCGTAGGACCTTCAGTGAGAGGTCTGCGTTCAACGCCCCTGTGGTCCTCATGGTCCTGCTGCATGGATGAGGCATAGATCTCGGAGAAATGAGCCACCCATCTTTCGGGCTGGATATGAAGATTTGGAGTGACATTACCTTCTCTATGCCTGTTGGTCAACAACCTCCAAAAAGAGACCTCGTCTCGATTTTCGACTGCCTCCAGCAACTTCTGCCAGATCTCAAATTCCCAATTTTTCTTCGCTAGATCCAGGGCCTTGGTGTAACTAAATCTAGCAGCCCTGATCTCCTCCTGTGAGTGCTTGTGGAGGGCCAATTTGAGATTGAGCCTCACAAGGTCGCAATCTTTATTAAACCATTCTCTAGATCGGCATTCAAGAGTATGCCTAACAGTGGTTTCTTTATAAAAAAAAAATCTGTAGAATGGTTGTCAATTCGACATGGATTTTCAAGATTGGAATACTATCGACCTCTTGCTTGTCAAAACCAGAGAACAGCTGTAGAAAGGAAGAATACATTTGTTTGATCAAGAATGGATTAGATGTAACTTTTGGCCAACTGACACGAGTTTGCCTAGAGTTCGGGCAAGGGATCGGAACATCAGTGGTCTCTAGATGTTGTGTTCTCCCAAAAGCTTTATTGGATAGAGTAAGACATAGATGGTGGTGGTCGCTATCATGGCGGGGTTCCACCTTCATATCCAGAGTGTTTGACCAGAGCCTGATGTCGACAAAAAAATAGTCAATAATGCTGGAAGAACAACCACGCTTGAAAGTGGGGGCACGATTTGAATCAGATCTAGTCCGACCATTGCATTCCCTGAGTTCAAAACGTAGGCAAATGGAGGCCATCTCTGTGGCAACACACGAACCGATGCTAAGAGTATCGTCGTTCGCTTGGGGGATACCCCAAGATTCATCTTCTTCAGTTGTCAAATTGCCTATAAGGTTCTTGAATACGAAGGAACAGTTTATATCGCCCCCTATCACCAGATGGTTGGATGGATGCAAAAGTTCCATATGATCAGCTAGCTGAGCAAGTACCCTCGATTCCATGCTGGGGGGGACGGACCTCGCGTACACATTGACCAATATCACTGTAAAACCAGGCTGAAATGTAAGTCTGACACCCAATAGATCTAGCGAGTTAAGGGATAGTGCAGAATGGTCGCATTGCAATTTCTTATTCACTAAAATCATAGGCCCACCCATAGGTCTACCAAAGCCTCCAGAGGCAGGTTGAGCTGCGACCAAATAAGTTGTGAACCCCGCAACATATATTATCTCTTCCGCCCAGGTTTCCTGAAAAAGACATAAATCTTGCTTAGAGATAAGGTTGACCCATCCGGGATCTCCCATCTTTTACTTTAATCCAGCCACATTCCAAGACATAATGTTAAGTTCAGAGAGCACAAATGTAGACCTAGCTCTCAGGGGTACGATGGAATTCAGAGCCCTTTGTCATTTGCTTCTGTGAGCCGTAGCAACTGTAATGGGGAACACTGAGGGAGAAACATCATTTAGTCAGTCTAGATCAGATAACCGGGGGGAACGGATCTTGGTCAAAGCTGGTCGATTACTATTGAGTAGACCCTGGACCCCTCCCACAAGGACATTAGATGGTCTATCAATCCTTCGTGTCTCCCCCCCCCCCGGGAGAATACATGCAGAGGCCAATTCCAATGTCTCTGCCAGATTTCAGAAAACTAGGCCGTGAATTGAAAGCCATAAGATTATTGACCATGGAGGTATTGAAAAAAATAATTGAAATGTAATCAAAGTCTGAGTCTGGTTGAACATGTCTACGTACCTCCAGAATATCAGAACGGATGACAGACAGACATTTCCTCTGTATGCGAATCCAATAAATAACTTTATTAGTGAGAGATTCATGAGACTCTCTCTGACCAACAGACAACCTAGGGACCCCTGTCATGTAGGTGTATGCATCCTTTCTACTCTGATCATGTCTCCCCTTTGGATCAGTCGCCTGAATTGAATTAGATTGACCTTGACGTAAGACTCTGGGTGGACTTACGGGCGCCTGTACACCCTTCCTGTCCTTGGCTTCCTTGGGCAAGGGATTTGTGCAGGGAAGACGCTGGTCATTATTTTTTAAGGCAGGATTAAGCATAGGGCCGGTACCAGTGGGGTTGTTGACGGGTAGAGATAGACAACTCCCCTTTTTATTTGTTGCCATGTTCGTGGACTTCGCCCCCAACTTTAGGCATTTGGGGTAAGAGGTTAAGTTATCCCCAGTGTCTAATGTTGCTAGCGCGTTGGATCCTCCGGTCAGCTCAGGGATGTGGGCATTCGTACTGGGCAATTTACAATTACAAATTACCTTCTGATCAGATAGTCCAGAAATTTTACCCAAAATAACCATTACCAAGGATTTTAAATCATCCAGCTTCTGGGAAACAGTTTCCAGTTCAAGTGACCTCTTACGTTGGATCTGCCAGTCCAATTCTTCTGTACCAGGTTCCGCTGGAATTAAAGGTGGAGAGAAACCTGGGCTCTCACTAGAAGTAGATAGGGGTTGAAATCTGTTTGAACAGGGGATATCGCTAGAAACTACAGACTTGGAGCCTTGCACAGAGTCCCTGGATTGGGTACATTCTACAACTTCAGCATTCGAAGTATGCCTCATTGGTGGTGAAAGAATTACAGCCTTAGATATGGGAGGCGAATGGAGGTCCGCTTCCACAGACAAATGAGGTGTCCGCAGTTTTTTATTAAATAGATCCGGAATCTTCCTAAGGGTCGAAGTGGCAGGAATGGGGGGAGCGGTGATAGATGGGCTCCTCAATATTGCCTCTACTTCCTTTAACAAGGAGTCAATAGCTTGAAATTGATTCCTAATGGGCTTAGGAGGGTCGTCTGCTTTCCTGCTAGCGCGCTTCTTGTGTTTTTTGGCACCAGAATATGGCGCAGGGACATCATCTGCCTTCCGCTTCCCCATTGTTGACTGCGTGGTATCCGAGCCAAAAACAGGGGCCCCCAAACAACAAAAATTAAAGAGGGATGGTCTGGCCCGGCCTCAGTCGGTCGCTGACGGGCGAAGGATGGGCCCGTCCTTGGCCCAGGCTTTGCCCGGGCGCGGCCCGCGTGCGTCCCACGCAGCAGCGTTGCGCGGTTTGCTTTGTAGCGCCCGCGAGTGTCCCCAGGTGTAGGGAAAGCACAGGGGTGCCTGGGACTTGGAGTCCCACCAAGCACTGTCAGGCAGCGGCAGCGGCGTTGCGCTTTGTAGCGCCCGCGAGTGTCCCCAGGTGTAGGGAAAGCACAGGGGTGCCTGGGACTTGGAGTCCCACCAGGCGCTGTCAGGCAGCGGCGTTGCGCGGTGCGCTTTGTAGCACCTGCGAGTGTCCCCAGGTGTAGGGAAAGCACAGGGGTGCCTGGGACTTGGAGTCCCACCAGGCACTATCAGGCAGCGGCGTTGCGCTTTGTAGCGCCCGCGAGTGTCCCCAGGTGTAGGGAAAGCACAAGGGTGCCTGGGACTTGGAGTCCCACCAGGCACTGTCAGGCAGCGGCATTGCGCGGTACGCTTTGTAGAGCCCGCGAGTGTCCCCAGGTGTAGGGAAAGCACAGGGGTGTCTGGGACTTGGAGTCTCACCAGGCACTATCAGGCAGCGGCGTTACGCAGTGCGCTTTGTAGCGCCCGCGAGTGTCCCCAGGTGTAGGGAAAGCACAGGGGTGCCTGGGACTTGGAGTCCCACCAGGCACTATCAGGCCGAGCACTCATCTAGTGCTGCCAATCGGCCATCTTGCCGGCCACGCTCCCCCATCTTCTGAAATCCGGCTTCTTATTTGTCTCCTTTCGGTGTCGTCGTTGGTCTGAGTCCGTGATGGGTGAAGTGAACCGCCAGACTACGTGTACCAGAATGCACTGGTGATAGCTGAGCTGGTTGCTGTCTGAAAGGTCCTTGTGCTAGGCGTCTGCTGGGCACTGGTACCGCCTCAGGCCACGGACGCTGGCCTCCTCTCTTCCCAAGTCACAGGAGGGGGTTCTAGGACAACCCATCAGTAGAAGCTGAAACGGGAATCCCGGGAGCCGGAGGAAACAGCTTGGACAGCGCCCCCCGAGGGGAGATCAAGCGGCTGATTTAAAGGATGCTGTTGCTTGGCTGGCTGAGGAACCAGCTACAGTTGCATCTAATAAACCTCCAGCTGAAATAGTGGCTGACAAATATAAAACATTAATATATCATTTGAAAAAAGAAGGTGCCAGACAAAGAAGTAAATTGGGCTAACATCATGAGAGCTACACAAGAGTTGAAGGAGTCAGTGCATGCCCATTATGAGAAACCTAAGTAGGTTTATAGTAAATACAGCGCTGTTGAAGAGCCCAAGAAAGAAGGTGTTAGCGGTTTCATAACAGCATTCATTTTGGGTTTGAGCCCTGAGCTTAGTTCACATATTCAGCAGAATACAATGTGTTGGCCGACTAAGGGAATTTATGACACGGAAGTATGGCAAGTACTGTAGAGACTGTTTTGCTGTGAAGCAGAAAACTATTAAAGAGAAGTAGATGATTGCCCAGACAAAGCAGATTCAGGGAAGTGGTAGGAATCAGAAAGCAAGATCTGATTTGGATCTTGTGCTGCCTAATAATTCCAGAATGAATGGACAGCATCCCATGCAAGGTGTGAGAAATTAGGCCGGGGGACACCCCCCCACCCTTTGCATGATAATAGCAAGGATCCTGAACTATAGGGACTGGGACACTTTACTGCAAGCAGCCCGCTCACATGGTGATCTGCAATTGGACAATGCTGGAATCCCTTTTTTTTTTTTTTACTGACTTCACGGTCCAAATGCTGCGCCAAATGAAAAACTTTGATCAAGTGAAGAAAGTGTTGCGGGCAAAAGAGATTAAGTACATGATGTTATTCCCAGCTAAATTGAGGGTGCTCGCAGATAGGAAATCTTGGTACTTCACTATGCCTGAAGAGGCCTGGGATTGGATGGAGGGCTGGAGAGTTTGGGGCATGCGGGCCGGTGGCTACTGAAAATCCACTTGGCCAGCTTCGAATTTGGAGCAGGAGTCTTCTCTCACACCAAAGAAATAGAGAGTGCAGCCCTCCCACAGGACACGTGAGCTAGGCTCTGGGTAATCCACATTGACAGTGTTTGCTTGTTACTAAGGGGGGGGGGGGCTGTACAACCACACATGTGCATACTTGGGGGGGAGAGGTGACCAAGGGGAAGCATGAGACAAGGAATTACTACAGTTCTGGACACTGATGATGTAAGACCCTCAAATAATGGGAGGCAATATGAATAGGGTGCTGGATGCTCGCGTCAACAGGACTAGGGGTCATGGTAAAGGGGCCTGTGGTGGCCCACTCTCCCAGTTTACGACTGCACTGGACCTTTAAGACCTATGGAGGGAACACCACCCTCAGGACTGACAATACATATACTTCTCGTCCGTACCTAGGAGTTTTTCGCAGTTGGATTACATTTTTTCACAACATACCCAGATTTAAAACAGCTACACACTATGCAAGAGGTCTGTTTGATCATTCACCTGTGAAGGTCTACGTAACAGGCCCTATCAGGGTCTTCACTCCCCCCCCCCTATCACTCCTCCCCCAAGAGTAGACACCTGGTATCTCAGGGACAAGAATATTCAAGATAAACTGAGAGAGAGGGTAGGTCTTTAATTCAAGGAAATCAAGGATCTGTAGACTTGTCACTTTCCCTTTGGGAAGCGTTTAAGACAGTGGTGAGGGGACAGGCTTAGGCGGCAATAGGTGATAGGAAGAATGAGACTGTGTTATAGTGTGCAGATATTGAAAAAGAGATACTTGAGTTGGAGGAGAAGGCTAAGATCACTGAGGCCGGGGACTGAAGGCACAGGCTGCAACTCAGTCAGCAAGATTTAAAGGCGCTGGCAGAAAATCAGGTCTGTGAATACTCGCTGGCAACTCAATGCCGCTTGTATGAAGTTGGCAAGAAAGCCAGCAAACTGTAATGCTCGTGGGTCCTGGGGATACATGACGGATCGGGAACACTGCAAACCGCCAATACAGCCATCGCAGAGGCCTTCGCCTCTTATTACGAACGCCTATATGCCCTCATGACTGATCTACTGAAAGATATCTCACGGCAGGGGCTCACCAGGAGAGGAGAGGGAGACCCTGGAAGCAGATTTGATGGTGGAGGAGCTGGAGCATGCGATACAGGGACTCCAATCCGGGAAGTTGGCGGGCCCTAATGGCTTGCCAGTTGAGCTATATAAAGGAATGGGGGATGTTCTGGCCAGTCCCATGCTCGCACTGTTCCAAAAGGCATGCAGGGTAGGCTGCTTGCCTGAAGACCAAAGGATAGCAACCACTGTGGTGCTCCATAAGAAGGGCAGGCCGCCGGTGAAGTGTGTCTCCTATAGGCATATATCCTTATTGAATGTTGAGGCGAAAGTGGTGGTTAAAGTCCTGGTGACTCAGTTGCAGAGGGTCATCACCTTAGTTGTACACCCAGACCAATCGGGTTTTATGCCCAACTGTAGCACTTACCTCAGTCTCAGACGCCTCTATGAAGTCCTTCATCTGAAGGCATAGGGGATGGCATAGCTGGCAGCCCCAATGGCTTTCTATGCCAAGATGGCATTTAATTCCATTGAATGGACTTACTTATTTGTGGCCTTGGGGCACCTGGGTTTTGGGCTGCCATTCCGTGCTTGGATAAGTCTGCTTTATCAGTCCCCCAGGGCCAAAGTGAGGGTAAATGGAGTACTGTCCTGTAGCTTTGCTCTACAAAGAGGCACCCCTTTAGGACTGTCCTCTCTCCCCCATGATCTTTGCCCTGGCACTGGAGCTGCTGGTGGCGTGGATCCACCAAGACCCCTTGATATGAGGTGTTCATGCACCTAGAGGGTGGGAAGAGAAAACTTCGCTCAATAGGGACGATGCTCTCCTCTACATGACGCAACCCTCCTGTTCCATCAGTAGGATCTTCCAGGTATTTGGCATATTTCAAGACTTCTCTGGGTCTACAATAAATTGGGCCAAACCAGTAATGTATCCCCTTTCGGGCGGGACCCTCAGTCTTCCCCATCACCCTATTTCCTGGACTGCTTTGGGGCTGTGCAGTGCCTGTGGTCCTCGAGGGCATTCAGGCCCGTATTTATACTTTTTGACGCTAAACTGCGCTAACGCAGTTTAGCGTCAAAGATTTTTGCGCCGGCTAACGCCATTCTGAAGCGCCATGCGGGCGCCGTATTTATTGAATGGCGTTAGCCGGCGCAAGCAGACCGGCGCTGCCTGGTGTGCGTGGAAAAAAACCACGTACACCAGGCAGCGCCGGCGTTGGGAAAAATGGCGCTAGGGCGTCTTAAAAATGGTGCAAGTCAGGTTGACGCAAAAAATCGCCTCCACCCGATTAGCGCCATTTTTAACGACGCCCAGACGCCATTTACATGACTCCTGTCTTAGTAAAGACAGGAGTCATGCCCCCTTGCCCAATGGCCATGCCCAGGGGACTTATGTCCCCTGGGCATGGTCATTGGGCATTGAGGCATGTAGGGGGGCACAAATCAGGCCCCCCTATGCCAAAAAAAAATATTTAAAAAAAAAAAATTATACTTACCTGAACTTACCTGAATGTCCCTGGGGTGGGTCCCTCCAGCCTTGGGTGTCCTCCTGGGGTGGGCAAGGGTGGCAGGGGGGGTCCCTGGGGGCATGGGAGGGCAGCTGTGGGCTCATTTTGAGCCCACAGGTCCCTTAACGCCTGCCCTGACCCAGGCGCTAAAATCCGGCGCAAATGCGGGGTTTTTTGCCCCGCCCACTCCCGGGCGTCATTTTTGCCCGGGAGTATAAATACAACGCATTTGCGGCGCAGTCATTTTTTTAGACGGGAACGCCTACCTTGCATCTCATTAACGCAAGGAAGGCGTTCACGCAAAAAAATGACGCTCTTTCCTCATACTTTGGCGCTAGACGCGTCTAACGCCAAAGTATAAATATGGCGTTAGTTTTGCGCCAAATTTGCGTCGAAAAAAACGACGCAAATTCGGCGCAAACGGAGTATAAATATGCCCCTCAGTACTTGAGGATATAAGTCACAAAGGATCCCTGGGCATGTATGCAGAGACAAATACTCCCCTAGGTGGAGAGGCTGCAGGGGGAGGTGGCCACTCTACCATTAACCCTGGCAGGTAGAACGGCCCTCAATAAAATGATGAGCTTACCACAATTTTTATACATTATGCAAAATACACCCTTTGATTTCTACAGAAATATTCAAGAGGATAGAAGGGGAGGTCCGCAGGTTGTTGTGGCAGGATGTGGCCCGAGGAGTGCGCTGTCTAAATTGCACAGATGGGTATACGATGGGGGGCTCGCGATCCCAGATATTAGGTTATACTACTGGGCCTCGCAGCCCCTTGTGAATGAGTGGGTCTTCGCTGACAGGCAGAACCCAGCTTTCCAGGTCGACAGGGCGGCTATGTGGAGCGGTGAATATGAAGAGATATTATATGGGGCGAAGAAAGAGAAGCTACCAGACCACACATGGCTGGTAGTTCAGGTCTTGAGAGAGGCCATAAAGTATTTAGGATGGCAGGGAAGGCTTACTGCGAGACCCCACTCTGGCACAGTGCTTTGCTCATGGAGGTACGAAGATATGCTGGGTTTTCTAGGTGGGCATGAATAGGCATAGAATACTTGGGTTATGTCTGGAGGACCCAAGCTATTATCCGATTCAAACATCTTCACCAAGAATATGCAATGGCGGAGTTGGAGCACTTCCGCTATTTACAACTAGGGCATGCCCTGAGAGAGCTTATACGAGAGGGACACCAATTGCCTGAGTCCTCCCCCTTGGAAGACCGTGTTCTGAAAGAACAGTTAACTAAAAAAGGCATATCTACGATCTACAAAAATTTGTTAACAATTCTCCCAACCTCTTAGGGCCTTTGCGCTCAGCTTGTGAGGGAGACCTTGGCGACTTCGAGGATGGAGACTGGGAAGAGTCCGTACAGAGCCCACGCGAAATTGCTATATGAGTGCGATTTAGACTATATACTACTTAGGCAGGGTGGGCAAACCACTATGTAGACGGGGATGTATGATAGACTGCACATTCTGTGGGACTGTCCGCGAATACAAAGATATTGGCCCAAAAGAACAGAAGTTATGTCCCGAGTCACATCCCTGGAGGAACCCTTGGACGCCAATGGTTGATCCTGGGGATTTACAAAGGTCAAACATGGCCCAGATACCAGGAGATCTGGCTGAAATTAGCAGCAGGGGTCACAAAGTGTAATATAGCACGGAAGTGGGGGTAGCACAGGAACCGGAGGTGAAAGACTAGGAGTCAGACATGGACTGGTGTCAAAGGGCGGAGCGCTTGGTATAGCTGAGTAGAGGCTGTCCCAAGAAATGGGACAAAGTATGGGGAAACTGGTGGAAATATCAAGGATTTGATTAAAGGAGAAGGGGAGGGTGTATAGGATGGGTAGCGGGTTTGAGGAAGGACTCTATTTGAAAGCTATGCTGATGGGCCATGAAAGCACTAATTTAGTTACAAGGATGCACACCAGTTCTGTAGTGTAATGTATCACTGTACCATGGAAAAGTAGTGAATGTATGCATCTGTCCTTTTCAATAATACGGAATGGAGATTGTTGGTTTAATAAAAAGAATATAAAAAAAATAGAATGAGAAATGAGATTTTGCAGATGCAAAGTTGTGGTAAAGGAGCTGTGAATAATTCTGAAATAATGCAACTATTAATTTGCTGAAGATGAGCACTGTTTTTCTATTTCTGTGCCAAAAATGGGACCTGGAAGCACAAGTATAGGCAGAACCCAGATCCAATCCAAAATGACACTGTTCTCCAGATACAGCCAGACACAAATCAGATGCATACACAGTTGGCTGCCCCAGCTCAACCAGCTTCTGTGCAGAATGTACAAAATCAAGAACGGTTCCATACAAATATGTCTATATCTTGAGGGATGCAGCAAAACATGAGCAATGAGATGCCTTATAGTTTAGGATACCAGCAGAATCCATTGATTCTGAATAATGGTTTTCCTCAATTTTCATCAGAGACTAATTCACAATGACGGTACCTGTAGGTGAAAGTGAATTGTGTGCATGGTGCAGTTGTAGAGGTAGACCTGAGTGGCCCATATGTAGATAGTGACATGAAAGGCCACACTGGTGCTATCCGCTTTATGGTTCATTCTGTGGAGGTTCCCAACCTGCTCCTTTTGACAAAAGAAGTCCACGTTGTAGGCATTATCAATAAACAGATTGTTAATCCGGTTACGGCAAATGTTCCAGTTAAAATAGGTTGAATAGAGAACAATTATGAGTTCATTCCTGGTGATTCAAGTCCTGCCACGCCTTGTGGTGTCATACTTGCAATTGAAGATGAAGACTCAGAGTTTAAAGTTAAATCACAAGATTAAAAAGTTCAGCTGTTCCCAGTTTTTTCTAAACAGGGCCTACCTCTCGATTTAAGACAAGATTTCACAGGCAAAGAGAAGGGGCTGATAAAAGTGCAAAACCTGTCAAAGTTAATGTCAAACCCAATGCAGGTTTTCCTCGGATTAAGCAACACAGACTTTGAAAAGAAGCACAAGAAGGAATGAAGGCTATCACAGGAAAAAATATAGATCAAGGTATCCTTCAAGACGTGCTTGGTACTACTTGCAGCTCTCCAGTGGTGGGCACTAAAAAGAAAATGAGCAGTGAGTGAAGGCTAGTTCAAGATCTGAGATGAAAATAAATAAAATTGTGATTCCATTTGTCCGGTGGTGCCAAATACTGCAGTGAAATTGTTCAAGATTCCTGCAAAAGCAGAATGGTATTCAGTCACTGATTTAAACCAAGCATTCCTCTCCATTCATCAGCAGAAAAATAAATATCTTTTCTTATTTCAGTTCCAAAATAAAGTCCTCGTTTGGTGTTGAATTCCACACAGGTGTATTGAAGGATGATTTATCCTGGTCACAATATAAAAAAGGGAGCAAGGAAAGTCTCACAAAAACGCATTTCTGTAGTTCTGACAACGAATCCTGCAATAACCAAGAGGGAGCAAGGGATGTTCCTGGAAAAGGCTGGGTACTGTCACCAGTAGATTTCTGACTGCGAAGCCCTTTAATAAGGCTAACTTGCAGTGATATGAAGGATCTGGTGCCAACAGTCTCCCGGAAAATAAGTGAATTTATGTAATGCACCTGCCCTCGGAATTCCTATCATGACAATAAATTCTACCTTTTTTTGCAATTAGAAGAGGACTGCTTAATGTGCGACAACTGCCTCAATATATCTTGGCTCTCATATGTCAAAAAAGCTTTTGAGGATTTGCGACTGCCTCATCTTTTCCATAATCCATTTGGTATCAGTAGAACAGATTTAAGATTAAATGTATGTTCATGTATAAAAGGCGAATTCATACGGAACAGGGGACAGTAAAGAAACACTCGATTAGGGAATATGCTGACTGCAACCATCTCGTGGTCCAGAGATTTACTTGCTAAAACTATCTGGGCATTAGGAAGGGGCCCCGTTGACACACTTCAGACTAGGGATCATATGTTTCCAAATCTGTTTCCCATTGGGGGAATACGACTGGGCCAGCCTCTGTATTTGCTATGCGATGGTCTTTCCATACAATCACTATTGCACTTTTTTCTGTACATTTTATAGTATTTCTTCAAAGCACTTTTAATACGTTTGCTGAAACTGCTTAATCTAAGTCAGTGTGCACTGGCCGTATGCGTTTTTTTTAACAGATATGAAACATGGATGAAGTTTGCTTTGCTGTTGCATTTTTAAAAAATCTGTTATGTAATGTTTGTTATAAATGTTTTTAATATGATAAATCTGCTGTGTTATGATATACACTGCATGTATGTGTACATTTATGATTATATTCATAATCAAAAAGAATATTTTGAATTACATTTTTATTTTTGATCTCAATAGAAATGGCATACCGGACATGCGCTAAACCTGTTATCATTACCTTTAAGATAACTGTCTTAATATTATTAGTTGGCCTACTGTTGTGCCTTATTTCTCTGGTAAGATATACCTCCCCATAAGTTGAACTAACTACAGCACATAATATGGTTGAGCCTAATACACGAAGGCAAGCTCTAGCTAGTGGATATACTGATCATATGCATACATAAATGTAGGGTTACCATTCTGCAAATTATGAGGGTTAAGAACTGTACAGTGTGTGCATTTCTCCCCTCTTCTGCAGGTGACTTTGCAACATATTTATACCTATCTATCTTGTACGACTTGTCATGTCGTGTTTTAGAAGTATAATTAATAAGCTGGAATTCTTATTGTCATATCAGTTGGTCTTCTAGGTTTTGCTGGAGAATCTTGCTGGTTCTGGAGATGGTGGAAATAGGGTAAATTATGGTAAATATTTTAACACAGTCCCACAAACTAACTAACTATGACACAACACAGACTAAACAAAAGTATATGTGTAGTTTGAGTAAAGAATTGTGAAGGATTATAATGAGAGGAGAGTGAAAATTCAGAGATTAGAGGGATGATAAGAAAGAAAGGAAGAATTTAGATTTTCTAATTTGCATATAAGATTTAGAATGGAGCATGAGAGAACAAGTGAATTATGTATAGTTCATCATGAACCTATAGGAGTTAGGTTAACAGAATTTGTAGGTGAGCCTGAGAGACGTTATGCTAGTAGTAGTGATTTTCTGGTTACTGAAGAACCAATTTTGAGAGGAATTTACCATGTGTGGTACAACTGCTTATTTCAACCTGCCGCGAAGTTAGGTGGGTTCTTGCTATGTTTCTTTAGTATTTCCTAGAGTCTATGATATCAATGGGAAATATGCTCTTGGCTTGAGGATAGTGAAGAACAAGTTACCTTTGGTAACGTATTCTCTGGTGAGCAGTACCCCTGTGCACCGTCAGATGACTTTGTTTGGTTCTGTGGCCAGTATCATTAGTGTCGAAAGTGATGTTGCGGTCACCTATATAGGCGCCAGCCAGGCACGCGGATGTCAGGTTTGTTTTCATGACTATCCATGCCAGAAGTGCAGAGCCAGAGCCATGAAGTGAACTGATGAGTGGGTGTCCAAATTAGGGTTTGAAAGGGGAATAACCCTAACCCTAGAAATCTGTCCGCAAAGTGGGTAGGCTTGGGCGGGTCTGTAAGGAATCTGCAGCTAGATAATGTCTCTACCAGATAATGCGTTACCAAAGTAAATAACTTGTTCATCTGATAGACGTCTAGCTGCAGATTCCTTACCTTTGAATAGATGCCTAAGCCATACCAACCTAGAAGTGGGCTGTGCACAAATAGACTATAATAAGAAGCCATGCAGGACCAAACGGGTGAAATGCCCATGCCAGCGGACCGGACTGTCCAGGCAGCAGGGCTTGGCGAACGTGTGTAGGGATGCCCACATTGCTGCCTAGCAGAGGTCCAGGATTGGAATTCCACGAGCTAACACGGTGGTCACAGATTTACCTGTAGTGGAATGGGCCCTTAAGCCCTCAGGAGGCTGCTTTTTAACCTTGCTGCAGCAGATCTTGATACAGAGAACGACCTAGTGTGCAATGGATTTGTTTCCGTACTGCCTGACCTCTTTTAGCTCCTATATAGCCCACAAAGAGTTGGTCATCCACCTAGACCTCTTTTGTACAGTCAAGGTAGAATGGCAATGCTCTTTTTGGATCCAGATGCTGGAGTCACTCCACTTCTTTAGAGGGATGTGGAGGAGCATAAAAGGTGGGCAGGGAGGGACAAATGGTGTCCCTTCTTTCAGGAGGAGAGGCCCAGGTACAAAGTAACACCTCGTCAGGCAACACAGTAAGATAGGGAAGCTTGGATGATAAAGCCTGCAACTCACTCATTCTCCGGGCAGATATTACTGCCACCAAGAAGGCTGTCTTGATGGTAAGCAGTCAGAGGGTACAATTCTGTAGTGGCTCAAAGCGAGCAAACAAGAGGTAGGTGAGAACCAGGTTCAGGTCCCACTGAGGCATGATGAAGGGTGAAGGGGGAAACATATGTACAAGCCCTTTCATTAACCTATTTACAATAGCAGACTTAAAAAAAAGAGGGTTGGTCAGGCAGCCGCAGAAAGGCGGACAGAGCAGAGAGATGACCCTTAAGAATGTCCTGAGCAGAGCTCTGCTGGGCAAGGTTAAGAACGAGGAGATGAATATCAGAAAGAGAGGCAGAAAGAGCGTCGACAGACTTTTCTGTTCAATATTTTACACATTTTGCCAACTACATGTTGTAGGAGGCTAGCCTGATTTATAGTGGGTACCAATGGTACTTACACCTTGTGCCAGGTCCAGTTATCTCTTATTAGTAGATTAGTAGTGTTCTAGCAGCTTAGGGTGATAGAGGTAGATATAGCAGAGCAGCCAAGGCTGAACTAGGAGACATGCAAAGCTCCTACCATACCAGTTATATCATATAGGCACTATGGGGGTTATTACAACATTGGCGGTAAAAGCCGCTTACCGCCGTGCAGAAGACCGCCAATACACCGCCGCGGCATTCCGCCACAGCTATTATGACCCACAGTTCGGAATCCGCCGAAATTCAGACACCCACACAAGTCCGCCACACCAAAGGTCAGTGATAAACTGGCGAAAACAATTCCTCCACCGTCACGCCAACAGAAACACGCCCATGCTATCACGACCCACGAATCCACGCGGCGGTCTTTCAACCGCGGTATTCCATTGGCGGTACACACCGCCGCGCTCAAAATACACACACATCTCCAAAACACCGCCACATTGGACAATTCAAAATACACACACCTGATACACATACACACACCACTCCCACACAATCAATACTATATAAAACACACACCCACATCACCCACAAACCCCTACGACCAAAAACTATAGACGAAGGCGACAGACACAGAGCACAGCAATAGACAACCCAACCACACAGAGGCACACAACACCATCACCCATACAACATCCACGCACAAAACACCCCACACCACCACACATCACCACACTCATCAACACATACACCACTCCACACATCACCTACACCACCCCATGTCACGCCAAAGACACCCCAGGTTTTCCGAGGAGGAGCTCAGGGTCATGGTGGAGGAAATCGTACGGGTAGAGCCACAGCTATTTGGATCACAGGTGCAGCACACCTCCATAGCCAGGAAGATGGAGCTATGGCAAAGAATCATGGACAGGGTCAACGCTGTGGGACAGCATCCAAGAAATCGGGAGGACATCAGGAAGAGGCGGAACGACTTACGGGGGAAGGTGCGTTCAGTCTCCAGACACAACATCGCGATTCAGCGGACTGGCGGCGGACCCCCACCTCCTCCCCCACAACTAACAACATGGGAGGAGCAGGTTTTGACCATCATACATCCAGAGGGCCTCGGAAGAGTCGGTGGAGGAATGGACACTGGTAAGTCAAATCTTAACTATCATATCCCCCACCCTACCTGCATGCTATCACACACACCCCCACCCTCACCCCCTCCCCTATCACTCCAATTCCTCACTAATGTACTAATAACACAAACCACCCATCCCAACACTAAGCCCTGCATGACACAACTAAGCATGGTCACCCCTCACTAAAGCATGCTCACTGCACATACCCATAACAACCCCCCAACCATCATCACACAAGCCCCCACACAGGAATGCTTGCACTGGGGTACACGCACACCCACCCATTGCACACCATGACACACACACATGCAATAATCATGCTCTTATACCCCTGCAGGACCACTACCTAACGTCACCAGACAGGAGGGTCCAGACATCTCCACTCCACCCACAGAAAAGGCACACAGTGACGACAGCAGCTCTGGCCAACTGGATCCAGATGACCAGCCCGGACAATAGTGGGCCTCGGGACAGTCGGTTCCCCTTGCACAGGCACAGCCCAACACTGACCTTCCACCCTCTGGTAACACCAGCACATCACCCACCCAGTGGGCCCATACCTCCGTACCCAGGACACGTCAATCAGCTGTGTGTCCACCACTACAGGGAACCCAGGATAACCCACCACCCCAACAACAACAGGGACCTGGGGGCAGTGGTAGTGGGCACACGGTCCAGGGGACGAAGGCCCAAGAACACAGGGGAACTGGGAAGGCTGCTGTGCGACAGGGGGCGGACAGGCCAAGGGAACCCACTCTCCACGAGGCCCTCTCCTCCATCACGGGGGCATATCACCACTCCCAGGAGAAGATGGCTACGGTCCTAGCCAAGTTTCAGGAGACCCAGCGCCTGCAGGACGAACAGTATTTGGGGTTCAAGGAGGAGCTCAGAACCATCAGCTCCGCCCTGGGCACCATCGTAGGGGTGCTGAAGGACATACAAAAGACCAGGAGGGACACCGTGGCACTCCAAGGGGCCCCTGACACTAGCCTGGACAATGAACTGCCCACCACCTCCGCCGGCGCTAGTGGACAGGACGCCCCGCCACAGGACCTCCACACCAGCACCCCACCCCCTACAGACGGAGAACCACCCCGCAAGTGGTCCCTGAGATCCAGGAACAGGACAGAGCAAGATGGCAAGACACCCGCCAGAAAATGAGACCACCCTGATTGTCCTCCCACTGTCCCACTTTGTTACCCTGTCCAGATTGGTACTGCCCCAGCTCCACTTCCTATGCCCATATGGGCAAAGCACCTGTGAGACGAATAGACTGGACTCTGCCATGGACATTCCTCCACCATCACCCATGACCATTTTACAACCCCCCTCCATTATTGAGCACTTAAATAAACACCCTTGAACCACAAAACAGTCTGGAGTCAGTCTGTGATTTAGAAAATGTGTATTAACTATGACAATGACAAAATCCGTTCGAATTTTAATGTCAACATACCTATGTCACACATCACAAGTCCATGAAGGATGCAAGCAGATGACACACGTTGGTAATCACACCTGTGAAACCGTAATGGAAATGTACAACTCAGTTACCATACTGCTTCAAATTGACAGACAGGATAGAGGTAGAAGTGTGAAAGTGAATGTAATAGTAAAAAAATTGTTCTCACCTGTGTCTCACTGGAAATATTGCTGTATGACTGACTCCCTGTTGTCAATGTCTTCTTCCTCAGCTTCCTCCTCATCACTGTCCACAGGCTCCACAGCTGCCACAACACCGTCATCTGGACCATTCTCCTGCAGAAAAGGCACCTGGCGTCGCAAAGCAAGGTTGTGAAGCATCGAGCAGGCGATGATGATCTGGCACACCTTCCTTGGTGAGTAGAATAAGGAACCACCTGTCATATGGAGGCACCTGAATCTGGCCTTCAGGAGGCCGAAGGTGCGTTCGATCACCCTCCTAGTCCGCCCATGGGCCTCATTGTAGCGTTCCTCTGCCCTGGTCCTGGGATTCCTCACTGGGGTCAGTAGCCATGACAGGTTGGGGTAACCAGAGTCCCCTAATAGCCACACACAGTGCCTCTGGAGTTGACCCATCACATACGGGATGCTGCTATTCCGCAGGATGTAGGCGTCATGCACTGAGCCAGGGAACATAGCATTTACCTGGGAGATGTACTGGTCTGCCAAACATACCATCTGTACATTCATCGAATGATAACTCTTCTGGTTCCTGTATACCTGTTCACTCCTGCGGGGGGGACCAGAGCTACATGGGTGCCATCAATAGCACCCATGATGTTGGGGATATGTCCCAGGGCATAGAAGTCACCTTTAACTGTAGCCAAATCCTCCACCTGATGGAAAACGATGTAGCTCCTCACGTGTTTCAGCAGGGCAGACAACACTCTGGGCAACACGTTGGAAAACATAGGCTGGGACATCCCTGATGCCATGGCCACTGTTGTTTGAAATGACCCACTTGCAAGGAAATGGAGCATTGATAGCACCTGCACTTCAGGGGGTATTCCTGTGGGATGGCGGATTGGTGAGATCAGGTCTGGCTCCAACTGGGTACACAGTTCCTGGATTGTGGCACAGTCAAACCTGTAGGTGATGATCAAATGTCGCTCCTCCATTGTTAACAGGTCCACCAGCGGTCGGTACACCGGAGGATTCCGCCATCTCCTCCAATGTCCCAGCTGACGGTGCCTAAGAAGGACAACAGCAACCAGAGTCAACAAATTCTCAGGTATGTACCCACAGCTACACAGAACACGACACCAAATACAAACTCTTCCTGTATGTGTGTTGAGTGTAGGCCTAGGTATGTGTGACGCATTAGTAAATGAAGCCATGTGGGCCCCTGAAATGGCGGCTGCCTGACCTCTAAACTGGGACAATGGGATGTGAGGTAACTGCGCTGGCGTTGTACACCGTCGCGGTAGGCGGTCGTAGACCGCAGCGCAATGCTGCATTGGTTACCATTGGACCCTATGGGTCCCAGGAGCCAATGATGAAGTGCGGCGGTGGTGATGATACGCACCGCCGCGGACGTGACCGCCATTTTCTATCTGTTCAATCACTCGATACCTGATCTTCGACAGGAGAGGACCTACACTGCAAGTGCTACTGTGACCTCGGTCTGGAAGAGACAATGGCTGCTGCGTTTGGGGAAAGGGCCCCTGCCTTCACTGCTCAGGAGTTGGAGAAGCTCGTGGACGGGGTCCTCCCCCAGTACACGCTACTCTACGGTCCTCCAGACCAACAGGTAAGTACACAGGGAGCACATTGTACGGGCTATGCCTGGGTGGAGAGGGCTGGATGTCAGTAGGAAGGGGGCAGAGTTCTGCGAGCATGAAGGACTGTGAATGCATGTGCCACATGGCAAGGGTAGGGATGGGGGCCACTCACTTCGACGGTGCAGTTGGTAATGACTTCTCTTCTTCCCCTGTACATGTCATGTAGGTCAGCGCCCACCAGAAGAAGGACATTTGGCGTGCCATCGCCAAGGACGTCCGGACCCTGGGGGTCCACCAGAGACGGAGCACCCACTGCCGGAAAAGATGGGAGGACATTCGCCGCTGGAGCAAACAGACGGCGGAGGCTCAGCTGGGGATGGCCTCCCAACGTGGGAGGGGTGCCGTCGCACCATGACCCCCCTGATGTTCCGGATCCTGGCGGTGGCCTACCATGTGTTGGATGGGCGCTTGAGGGCATCACAGCAGACACAAGGGGGTGAGTACACTCTCATTCTGCGGACTTTGCGCGCAGTGGAGGGGTCTGGGTGGGGGAGGAGGGCTGTGGGTTTCCCTAGGCCAGGGCGAGTTACGTAGGCTGGCCCCTCCAGAATGCAGGCCATGTGCCACTCCACTCCACCGCTGTAGAGTGCCAAGTACAGGTAGACATGCCCCTGTGTCATCTATGTGGACAGATGACACTCATAGCCATGTAGGCCATATCCTAGGAATTGCATCTGTAGAGGCCAAGAGCACGGCGTAGTGCAGGGGGCTGCTGTGTCTGTATTGTCCGCCAACGGTAGAGGTAAGCCATGCACTCAACCTGTCTTTCTTCTGTCACCCCCCCACCTTTTTGTGCTCTCCCTGTTATTTTGTGCATCAGCATCATCAGGCGGAGGTACAGTGGCACCGGAGTACGAGGGAGCTGCATCCCACATGGCTATGGAGGGCCACACCTCGGACTCTGAATACACCAGTGGGACGGAGGGCGAGGGGAGCTTCACGTCGGTCACCGGATCAGCAAACAGCGACACGGACTCGTCCGCCGATGGGAGCTCCCTTGTGGTGGTGGCACCATCTGTGCCCCCCACTTCTACAGGTACAGCCGCCACCCCCCCAACCAGCACCGCCCTCCCAGCAGCCCCTCAGCCTTCGCTCCATGCCCGCTCACCCAGGAGGGTGGGCATCACCTTCGCCCCAGGCACCTCAGCCCCTGCCCCTGTCACCCCTGCTGCCCTCAGTGAGGAGGCCATTGACCTCCTCAGGTCACTCACTGTTGGGCAGTCTACCAATGTGAATGCCATCCAGGGTGTAGAAAGGGAGTTGCAACACACTAATGCATTCCTGGAGGGCATTCATTCTGGTCAGGCTGCCCATCATCGAACCCTGCAATCTCTGGCCTCAGCACTGATGGCAGCCATTGTCCCTGTGTCTAGCCTCCCCCTCCAACTTCCTCCACCCAGACCCAATCCCCTGTACCCCAGCCTATCCCAACCACACCATCAGACAAGCATGCACACACCTCAACACACAAAAGTAGCTCAGGCAAACATAGGCACCACACATCCCACCGGCACTCACACAAGCATCACCCACATACAGACACAGCAACATCCACTGCCTCCACTGTGTCCCCCTCCTCGTCGTCTCCCTCATCCCTCCCAGTGTCGTCTACACTCTCACCTGCATGCACTACATCTACAGCCACTAGGACTTGCACCAGAACACCCAGCACCACACCCCGCTCACCTGCACTCACCACCCCCACTACCATTTACACGTCCCCTGTGTCCACTCCCAGTGTGTCTGTGACGCCCCCTCCCAAAGTAAACAAACGCGGGCACCCACACACCCAACATCCATCCACCTCACAACAGCCTCCAGCCTCCTGCACCCAAATCACCTAAAGTTATACATCCTACAACCACCTCCTCTTCCTCCACTCCCAGACCCCCTCCAACTACCCATCCCAGTGTTCGTCAGAAACTTTTCCTGAGCAACGTTGACCTCTGGGTCACCACCCCCACCCTTCCAATTCATAGGTCCCGTAGTAGCACCTCAGCCAAAAAAAAGTCCAGTACCAGTGGTGCGTGTTAGAGATCTGTGGAGTGCACCGGCCACCAGGGCAGCCAGTGTGACATGGAGCCAAAGCACTGCCAGTCCACCCCCTGTAAAGCACCTTAAGTTGGAAAGTGCCCGACGGGAGAGGGTGAAGACTCCTGTCGGCAAAACAGCTCACAAGGGTCCCGGGGGAGTGCTGAGTCAGCTGTGACTCCTCCCAAGGTGGTGAAGGGGCAGAAGAAGTCTCCAAAGTCTGGTAAGAGCAGCACAGCGGAGAAGGCCGCCATCCTCCCCGCCGGCCGGGACGCTAACGCCAGCACTATCGTCACTGGTCCGGAGACCACCGCCAGAGTCAGTGCCCTGGAGGGCAGCACTATCGTCACTTGTCCGGAGACCACCGCCAGAGTCATTGCCCTGGAGGGCAGCACTATCGTCACTGATCTGGAGACCACTGCCAGAGTCAGTGCCCTGGAGGGCACCACTATCGTCACTGGTCCGGAGACCACCGCCAGCGTCAGTGCCCTGGAGGGCCCCGGCAGCCACAGCCCCGCTGGGCACTGAGGGACCGCCATGCCACACACCGCTGCACAGGTCAGAGACAGCAAAGTCAAGCACCGCTGAACAGGGCAAAGACCGCCATGGCAAAGACCGCTGAACAGGGCAAAGACCGCCATGGCAAAGCACCGCTGAACAGGTCAGAGACAGCAAAGTCAAGCACCGCTGAACAATGCAAAGACCGCCATGGCAAAGCACCGCTGAACAGGTCAGAGACAGCAAAGTCAAGCACCTCTGAACAGGGCAAAGACCGCCATGGCAAAGACCGCTGAACAGGGCAAAGACCGCCATGGCAAAGCACCGCTGAACAGGTCAGAGACAGCAAAGTCAAGCACCGCTGAACAGGGCAAAGACCATATAACTCAAGCATCGTTAGCCCATGTGCACCTGGGACAGTGACGGAACTGGGACCGTCACAGGGAGCGTGATGCACTCTGGGCACCATTCCCCCTCCAGAACCAGTGGAGAACAGCATCCACTCAGTCTGTCCTTCACAGGATGAAGCACTCTGGGCACCAGTCCCCCTCCAGAACCAGTGGAGAACAGCATCCACTACCTCTGTCCTTCACAGGATGAAGCACTCTGGGCACCAGTCCCCCTCCAGAACCAGTGGAGAACAGCATCCACTACCTCTGTCCTTCACAGGATGAAGCACTCTGGGCACCAGTCCCCCTCCAGAACCAGTGGAGACTTATCCACTTGAGAGACTGTGGCTTTGCACTCCCCAGGATGGTACAGTGGGCAAACCACCCACTTGTGAGACTTGAGACTGTGGCTTTGCACTCCCCAGGATAAAGCAGTGGGCAAACCACCCACTGGAGTGACTTGAGAGACTGTGGCTTTGCACTCCCCAGGATTGAACAGTGGGCAACCCACCCACTGTAGAGACTGGAGACTGTGGCTTTGCACTCCCCAGGATACATCAATGGGCATGGAGCCCCGTCGGGGATCTGGCGTGGTGCTGTAATCCGGCTGAGGTGCCCCTCTTTCCCTTCCCCCTGAGGTGCCTGTTGTATTTCTATCTGATGCCCCTGCAGTGTTCTCTCCGTTTGTGGACAGGTATCTAGTGTGGGCCTAGCCCATGCTTTGTGGGCCCAGTGGTCCACGGACATTGATATGTGCATACCTGCAGTACTAATCGTGATGTATAAATTTTAGAATGTTTATATATATCTGTATATATTTGGTTACTGTATTTTGATACATTACAATGGTTGAACTTATTTCCTTTTGTCTTTGCATTCTTCCGGGGGGGTTGTGGGTTGTTACTGTGATGTTTGGAAATGCATTGGTGTGTGTGTTGTAGTGTGCGAGGTTCGGGTTGGGGGTGTTGCGTGTGTGTCCTCCTGACTTTTGCCTCCCCTATGTCGTAGATGCAGTACTCACCGTTGTCTTCGGCGCCGCCGTTGCTGGTGTTCGTAGAGGAGCAGGAAGACAAGCGCAGGGAGTATTTGTAGTTCTGGCTCCATGGTGGCCTCCTTCCTCGTGGAGTGTGTTGAGGTGAGCGTTTTCCCATTGCAAGAGCTGTTTCTGCCGTGTTTTTATCCACGGTGAATCCGCCCCGGAAAAGGTGGCGGATTGGCGGGTTGTAATCGTGTGGTCGGTACATTGTCTTCCACCTGTCTGTTGGTGGTGACCGCCGCGCTGCTTGTCTGTACCACTGTGGCGGTCGAAGTGTTAAAGTGGCTGTCTATGTTGGCGGTTTCCGCCACGGTCATAATTCCCTTTTTTTTCCCGCCGGCCTGTTTGCGGTATTACCGCAGCTTTAACACCGTCCACCAGGGTTGTAATGACCCCCTACATCATAATAAAGACAATACTCAGAGGTAATAAAAATAAAGGTACTTTATTTTAGTGACAATGTGCCAAAAAATATCTCAGAGGATATACTCCCTTAGGAGGTAAGTAAAATACACAAAATATACACACAAACCAAAATCAGGTAACAGTCAGAAAAAAGTGTAAACACGGTATAATACAATAGGATGCAATAGGCCTAGGGGCAACACAAACCATATACTAAGAAAGTGGAATGGGAACCACGAATGGACCCCTAGGCTAGTGTAGTGTGTAGAGGGTCGCTGGGAGTGTAAGAAAACACTAAGGGTGTCTAAGATACCCCTCCCCAAGACCCTGGAAAGTAGGAGTAAAGTACTACTATTTTCCCACAAAACACACTAAAGTTGTGATAGAAGATTTAGCAAAGACCACAACAGACTGCAAAGCACTGAAAACGGATTCCTGGACCTGCAAAGGAAGGGGACCAAGTCCAAGAGTTGCGAACGTGTCCAGGGGGGCAGGAGCCCACTAAACCCCGGATTAAGGTGCAAAATGGCTGCGTCTGGATGGAAGAAGCTGAAGATTCTGCAACAACGAAAGGTGCTAGGAACTTCTCCTTCATGCAGAAGATGTCCCATAGAGTGCTGAAGGATGCAGAGTTGTTTCCTTGGCAAAATACCACAAACAAGCCTTGCTAGCTGCAGGAGTCGCATTTGAATAAAAAGGGTGCTGCCCGGTCCCAGGAAGGACTAGGATGTCGCCACTTGGGAGAGGAGTCAGAGGGGGCTCTCAGCAACCTAGAGAGCCCACGCACAAGAAGGTAGCACCCACAGAAGTCCTTGAACACAGGTTCAAGAAGTTTGAACATGGCGGTTGTCTCAACACTGCAAAAGAGGGTCCCACGACACCGGAGATCAACTCAGGGAGCTGAGCATCACAGGACAGAGTGCTGGGGACCTAGGCTTGGCTGTGCATGCAGGATTTCGTGGAAATGTGCAAAGAAGCCCTTGTAGCTGCAGTTCACAGGCTTAATGTCTGGAGAGGGGAGGCAAGGATGTACCTCCTCCAAATTTAGACAGTTGGACCACTGGACGGTCTGGGTCACTTGGGTCCACCATCTGTGTTCCAGGGGCCAGGCTCGTCAGGATGAGTCGGGTCCCAGAGTACCAGTGACACTGAAGTTTGGTGCCTGCTGAAGCAGGGGGAAGATTCCGTCGACCCACAGGAGATTTCTTCATGGCTTCCAGTGCAGGATGAAGGCAGGCAGCCCGCCCCCAAAGCATGCACCACCAGGAAACAGTCAAGAAAGCCGGCAGGATTAGGTGCTACAACGTCACTGGTAGTCTTCTTGCTACTTTGTTGCAGTTTTGCAGGCGTCCTGGAGCAGTCAGCGGTCGATCCTTGGCAGAAGTTGAAGAGAGAGGTGCAGAGGAACTCTGGTGAATTCTTGCAAGTCGTTATCTGAGGAAAAGCCCACTGGAGAGACTCTAAATAGCCCTCAGAGGAGGACTGGCCACCTAGTCAGGTAAGCACCTCTCAGGAGGGGTCTCTGACATCACCTGCTGGCACTGGCCACTCAGAGGCCTCCAGAGTGCCCTCACACCTCTGGATCCAAGATGGAAGCGGTCTGGGACACAATGGAGGAGCTCTGGGCATCACCCCTGTGGTGTTGATGGACAGGGGAGTGGGCACTCCCCTTTCCTTTGTCCAGTTTCGTGCCAGAGCAGGGACTGGGGGTTCCCTGAACCGGCATAGACTGGCTTATGCAAGGAGGACACCATCTGTGCCCTTCAAAGCATTTCCAGAGGCTGGTCGAGGCTACCCCTCCCCAGCCTTTAACACCTATTTCCAATGGGAGAGGGTGTAACACCCTCTCTCTGAGGAAATTCTTTGTTCTGCCTTCCTGGGACTGGGCTGTCCAGACCCCAGGAGGGCAGAACCCTGTCTGTGGGGTGGCAGAAGCGGTAGCTGCAGAGAAAACCCCAGAGAGCTGGTTTGGCAGTACCCGGGGTGCATAGTGGAGCCCCGGGGATGCATGGAATTGGCTCCCCAATACCAGATTTGGAATGGGGGGACAATTCCATGATTTAGACATGTTGCATGGCCATATTCTGAGTTACCATTGTGAAGCTACATATAGGTATTGACCTATATGTAGTGCATCAGTGTAATGGTGTCCCCGCACTCACAAAGTCTGGTGAAATGGCCCTGAACTATGTGGGGGCACCACTGCTAGTGCAAGGGTGCCCTCACAGTTAGAAACTTTGCACCTAACCTTCAGCAAGTGAAAGTTAGACATATAGGTGACTTATAAGTTACCTGGTGCAGTGAAAATGGCTTTGAAATAACGTGTGTGTTATTTCACTCAGGCTGCAGTGGCAGTCCTGTGTAAAGGTTTGTCTGAGCTCCCTATGAGTGGCAAAAGAAATGCTGCAGCCCATAGGGATCCCCTTGAACCCCAATACCCTGGGTACCATATACTAGGGAATTATAAGGGTGTTCCAGTGTGCCAATTGAAATTGATAAAAGTGGTCACACGCCTATAGTGACAAATTTAAAGGCAGTGGGAGCATAAGCACTGAGGTTCTGGTTAGCAGAGCCTCAGTGACACAGTTAGTCACCACACAGTTATGCACATTCAGGCCGCAAACTATGAGCACTGGGGTCCTGGCTAGCAGGATCCCAGTGAGACAGGCAAAAACAAACTTACATACATGTACAAATGGGGGTAACATGCCAGGCAAGATGGTACTTTCCTACACATGTATATACCCTTTTGGTAGAGGAACACTTGGAAGGTCAAAAGCTATCAACTGCTGGCGCTCAATCTCCATGCAAGGAGGCAGAGAGTTGATAGGTTTGGGGAGAACTATCTCCTGCTGCTGTGACAGAAGATCCTCCTGATGGGGCAGCCTGATCAGAGGATTGATGCTCATTCTCAGAAGCTCAGGATAGCAGACTCTCCGTGCCCAGTCTGTAGCCACATGAATGACTTGTCGTTCTTGATCTTCTTGAGAAGTCTGGGCAGAAGTGATATGGGCGGAAACAGCTGAGTTTGTATTGCCTGGGGTTCAGAGAACCCACCAAGTGTTGAACCACCAGGGTTATGCCCTGCTGTTCCAGCCATGTCTAGAGACACAGGTCCTCTTGACAAGAGTCCACGACCCCACCCTGCCCTGCTTGTTGCAGTACTACATGGAGGTGGTGTTGTCTGTGAACACCTGCACTATCTTCCCCTTGACAGAGGGAAGAAATGCCTTCAATGCTAACCGCATCACATGGAGCTCCAACAAGTTGGTTTGGGGTCTAGATTCCAACGAAGACCAGAGTCTCTCTACTACTTCCAGATGGCTGCCCCATCCCAGGAGTGACCCATCTTTCACTACTCTCAGATCTGGTTGGGGAAGTGAGAGGAGTCTGCCTTTGATCCAATTGTGATTTGTAAGCCACCACTGCAGGTCCGTTGTAGTTCCCTCTGATATCTGAACCATGTCTGTGAGATTCCCCTGATGCTGCGCCCAATGGTACTTCAGGTCCCACTGCAGAGCCTGCATATGCCATCTGGCATGATTCACCAACAGGATGCAGGAAGCCATGAGGCCCAGCAGCCTCAAAGTCATTCTCACAGAAGTCAAGGGATAGAGGCTAAAACATCGCTATCTTAATCTGAATATCATGGACTCGCTGCTCGGAAGGATAAGCCTGAAATTACAGTGTCCAGAGCAGCACCAATGAAAGGAAGCATCTGAGAGGGAGTCAGGTGTGACTTTGGCACATTTACAGTGAACACCAGTGAATACAGGGGGTCTGCTGTAGTCTGAAGGTGGGAGACAACAGTCTGGGGCGAAGCCGCCTTCAACAGCCAGTCATCCAGGTAGGGGAAGACTTAAAACCCTAACCTGTGCAGATAAGCTGCGAGCATCCATCATCACCTTGGTGAACACCCAAGGGACAATGGTTAGGCCAAAGGATAGCACTGTGAATTTAAGTTGTTCGTCCCTGCTGTGCCTACCGTGCACCGCAGGTAATGACTGTGGGCAGGCAGGATGGGGGATGTGAAAATACACATCCTGCAGGACCAATGCAACTAGCCAGTCTCCTTGGTCTAGGGCAGACAAGACCTGAGCCAAAGTGAGCATCTTAAATTTCTCATTTCTGAGGAAGAGATTGACTATTTGGAGATCTATAATAAGGCAAAGACCCTGGTTCCTTTTGGGTATCAGAAAGTAGCGGAAATAACAACCACTGCCTACTTCTGATATCGGAACCCTTTCTATAGCCCCCGTGGCCAGGAGAGTTGTAACTTCCTCTCTGAGTAAGGCCAGATGATCCTCTGGCAGCCGTTCTTGAGATGGCAGGAATAGGGGAAGAAAAGATTGGAAAGGGAGGGAGTCGCCCATCTGAATGATCTGCACGACCCATTTGTCCGACGCTATGGACTGCTAGTGGAGGAGATGATGTTTGATTCTCCCTCCAACTGAGCACCCAAGGCATATCACAACCAAACTAGGAGAGCTTAGATGCTGCAGCTAGCAGGAGGTTGGTGGCAGGTGACTTCTGGCTACCAGAACCACGGGATCAAAATGCACTGCATCCACGTCCTCAAACAGCTTGGGAAGCTTGTGCAGGACAGTGGGTGGCATAGGGTTTGCGCGGTGGCACACCTCTGACGTTGCCACAAAAGTTTAGTTTAGAAGATTTATAGAGCGCATGGCTACCCGGAGGCCTCCCAGCGCTAAAAGTAAGTGACCACCCGTAGCAGAAGACATAAGAAAGGACCTATGATGAAAATAGAAAGGTCTTTAATTTTTTCTGAAATGTTAAGGTGAGCAGCCTTGACTGAGAAGGAGTTGCCTCCCCATGAACATCTCTTAAATCGTGAGGGGTAGACTAGCTGGGCAGTGGAAGATTTCAGTGGAAGGAACATAGGGTGAGAAACAGCGTCTGAGAAATTTTGGGCATTTATTATGAAGGGCTTTGTGTGTCATACACAGAGCCTTAAAACAGATCCGATATTTTATGGGTAGCCAGTGCAAGGAGACAAAGGCTGATTTGGCTGATTGATGTCTGGGAATGTTCACAAGTAGTCTTGCAGCCACATTTGTACAATCTGCAGTTTCTGAATTACATAACCAGGAGAGCCCAGAAAGAGAGAATTACGTTAATCCAGTCGTGAGAGTATCAGAGCCTGAACGAGAATTCTTCTGGCTAAAGGAGGTAGGAGGTTAAAAGTTTTCCTTAAAACTCTTAATAGACGAAAACAGGATGAAGAGATTTTTTTAGATTGTTGCTCCATCGTGAGGCGACGGTCTAACCAAAAACCCAAGCTCTTTATGTGATCTTTGGGTGGGCGGGAGGCTATTAAGAACTTCTTGACATGCTGCAGGAAGGTTCATAGGAGCACTATTTCCTACAATCATTATTTCTGACTTTCCGTCATTGAATTTAAGTTTGGACTAGGTCATCCATTTGGCTACATCAGACAAGCAGAGGGAAAGATTCGTAAGGGAGGGGTCATTGGCATTAGAAAGAGAGACCACTAGTTGCTTATCGTTGGCATAAGTAACCACAGATAGGCCATGGGGCTTTACAACTTTGGCGAGGCCAGAAAGATAGATATTAAAAAGAGTGGGACTCAATGAAGAGCCCTGAGGAGCACCACAAGTAAGGGGAAATACTTTGGGAAAAAAAAGGGCGGGCGAGAACCTGAAAGGGTCTGCCTTTCAGAAATGAAGAAAACCAGACAAGTGCTGTACCTTCTATTCCTATGATAGATAGTCTTTGCAAAAGAATATTATGATCTGTAGTTTCGAAAGCGGCACGGAGATCAAGCAGGATGATAGCTGCATGCCCACCGCAATCTAGGAGTTGGGGAGTGCTTTCTGTGACTGCGAGTAAAGCGGATTCTGTACTATGTTGGGGTCTGAACCCCATTTGAGTGGGGTCTTGAAGTTCATAATCTTATCCAGAATAGGAAGGAGAGCGATGGGCCTGTAATTACTAAGCAAAGTAGGGTCAAGTTTGGGTTTTTTCAAAAGAAGTTTGACCACAGCATCTTTAAGAGATTGAGAAAGAGATCCTGAGGCTAAAAGAAGGTTAAGAGTGTTGGTCAAAGAGGGGGAAATTATATTAGCAGCCTGCGCAAGGATGGCGAGATCAAGGGGGGATCCCGATTTTATGTTGTGAAGGTAATTCGTGACCAGCGCCTCTGTCAAGGGTTGAAAGATTGCAAGTGAAGTTGGGGGGGCTGAGTTTTCACATACTCGTCAAAAGATGCAAATGGCAGACTCAGGGTGAGGTGTCACTGAGAGGTCCAAGGACTGGACTGTAGCCTGCAAGTCCTTGAAGGCACTCCAGCGCAGTCTGCCTTCTCTCCGACAAGATGAGTCTCGTTGAAGGGCACGTCTATGAGGTGTGCCTGGACATCCCCGAAAAGCCAGATGTTCTCTGCCAGGCGTGGTGCCGTAAGACCACGACTGACTAAACCACTCTGCCCAGTCAGTCTGTCGTATCCAGACCACACATAATGGTAAACTTTGCTGTGTCCCTCCCGTCTTTCACTGCTGGGGAGAAGATGGTCTGGGCCTCCTCCGGGACAAATTGTGTAGCTGTATTCCAAAGGGTACGGAAGTTACGGCCTAAAATGCATGCAGTGTTCACTGCCCACAATGACAGGCTGGTAGAAGAAAACATCTTCCCAAATGTGTCCATTCTCTTGGATTCCATGTCCGGGGGAGCAGCAGGGAACATGCCATGGAAAGTTGAGGCTTGGACAACCAAGCTCTTAGGGGTGAGGAAACTAGGATCACCCGGGGCAGGGCGATAACGTTGGGCAGCTGTCCTGTTCACAGGAGCTCCTGTGCTGGGTTTGGACCAGGTCCCAGAAGGACAATCTGTCAATGCTTCATTAAAGGGCTATAGGGTTTCAGATGCGAAAGCCCCATGCTGAAGCACTTTGGTCAAGAGGTTAGTCTTGTCCGCCACCGAGAGAAGTTCAAGGTCAAGGACCTCCACTGCCCTCTTCACCACCACTGCATAAGATACTCCGTCCTCCGTAGCCACGGTGGGTGGAGAGAGCAAGCCAGTATCTGGAGGTACCCAGTTCATTGGCATTCCCTAGCTCCTCATACCAGTCCAATGATGTTGGGGAGGTCTCTAAATAGTATTCAAAAGGGTCCAGTGACCCCTCCCACTCTTCCTCCATGCCTGCTTGCTCCACAAAATGCACAGGCATCTATTTAGGACCAATGGGCCTTACCGGCGCCGGAATTGGCATCGATTGACATCGTTCTGACTCTAAAGCGTCTGGGAGGAGAATGAGGCTGGCGCCTTGAGCATCAATATCGGCACGAGAGAAGGTCATGGTGCATGATTGGTGGCAATCCAATATTGGATCTGTGAGACCCCATTGAGCAGAGGCCTGAGCAGTTGCCGTGGAACCTGATGGAGCCTCCTCCTACACAGTGGGGCCCGAATGCACTAGGGAGGGGTCGGCCTGCTCCAATACTCGGTGCATGGCCTCGTAATACTCCTTTAATTGAGTGGGGTCACTCCGGGTTCTGGATACAGGGAGAAGCATGGAGGTGGACCTGGCAACGGCTCTGCTGAACCATGCCTGGAATGCCTATGTTCCTCACTCGTCTCATCAACTGATGGACAAGGTGAAGTTGAAGTCTTTTTAGACTTCTTCTTCTTCTTCTTCTTGTGTCTCTTCCCTGAGGTCCCAGAGTGAAACGAAGAGGAGTTGGGACTCCTGGAGTGATCCTGCAGCCTTAAACTCGATCGGGACCGAGAACTCCTAGGATTTGGGCTAGATGGCATCAGCAGTCTGAGCATGACTGAGTCGTGGGCATGCTTGAGACACCACAAGCACACAAAATGCAGACCGGTAACCGACATGCGCAGTGACAGGCGCCACCAAGGCTTGACCCTACCTTTCTGGAGGACATTCCTTGACACACAATACAAAATGCTGAAAACAGTCTGTCAAAAAAGAGACAGAGGGGTAGCTCTTCTCTGGATCAGCCCTAACTGGCATGGAAGGAAAAGAATTGACACCTGCGTGGCACCTACATAGGTGACCGCGGCAACGCTTCTGGCGCCAACAATGCATAGAACTGAATGAAGCCAACCAACAGCGCGCAGGGATACTGCTCACGCAAAAGTTTGCGGATCCAGTCAGACACATGGGAAATTCAAAGATAAGGAATCTGCAGTTAGAAGTCTCTATCAGATGAGTGGTTTTGAGCACACAGTATTAGATATATTAGGAGCCATGATTACCTTATAGGAGTGGCTATCAATGAAGTAAAAATTACAAGATCATCTATGCTTGTTGATCGGCTTGCTTCCAATACTGCCGGAGCAAAAACACATTAATATGGCATTAGTAGCTGTGTGCGCAATAGTTATGCAAAACGACCTAGTGCTAAAGATCCTTCTTAAGAAGAAAGGCTGTTTGCAGGGTTTTGAAGTTTAGTGAGTGCTGTACCTGCATCCCCGATATTAGTGGGGTTATTCATGTAAATGTGTTAAATATTAGTAACTTTTCTTATGAAGTCTATATGTTTCAGAAGAGTATGGCTTGTGGGAAGCAGCAGGTTTCTGGGTTGGTGAGATAAGAAAGGATACTAGTAAGGTTGGTGAATGGATCAATAGCTTGGGAGGGCATATGTTTAGGACAATACTAACCCCTGCAATTATTGTGCTAATTTGTGCACTTGTTTTGTTCCTCTTATTCAAACTTTCCGAGATGAGCTTTCTAAATTGCAGGTGGGAAAAGTATCATGTAGGTGAAAGTGGGATGAGGCTGAAATGGAGGATGTAAGAATTCAAGTGTATCAACTGAAGTTGTTGGAGGAATTGAATCACAAAAAGCAGAAAGGGATGCCGAATGTGTTTTAACTGTTAGACTAATTGTAGGCTTTAGTGATTACAGATTAATTGGAGGGCACGTTTACAAACTTGTTTTTGTGCATTTGTGCATGATTACCAATGTACAGAACATGGATTTACTTTTAACTGTACATGTATAGACGGACATGGTGCTATTGCATGTGAGCAAAATTTGCTATGACTTGTTATAGTGCCTTTTTCTGGCTTAAGCTAAATAGGCCTCAAAGTCATCTTGTTCAAAATGGATGTCTTCTTCTGTATATTCACTGTTCATTATTTCTGCAGCACACAGTTAAGCAGATTCATGTATATTTCTATTGAAGTTGTTCTTGCTGTTTTCAAAGAAAACTGTCCAACGTGGCCACAGTAATGTTGCAGGTTCCCTTTGCTAGCTCACTGTAGTGCATTCATTCACCGTAGCTTTCGGTTGTTTTTGTAACTGTTTTTTTCCTGCGATCTTCATATGGCATTAGCAGAGTGAGCAAAATCATTATTCTTGTAGTGAGATAGTGCTAAGATGGTAAGGCAATACTTTGTTTAATAGAATCGCGCTCTGACTTGTTAAAGGTCTATTTCTTCTGCTCACACCATGATGATGTAGCACTTTCAATGTTAGGTCATGATAAGATTTCCTATATAAAAACTCTCAAATATGGGATTGAGCCAGAAGACTTTTTTGGATTCTCTTGGGTGCAACTAGGGATGCTGCCTGGTTACTTATTGATTTTGCTCCTCATTTAGGGCTTGTATTGTTTCTGATTTTGCACCTTATCCCGTATTTCTCTATTTGCGGATAGCCTTTATTACAATGACTTTAGGCATTTGCACTTACAATTTCTGTACAGCACCCTTTTTTTTATGTTTGTAATAAATCTTTCTACACTTACATTTCTGATGTAGTACAGTTCTTGAGTTGGGGTGATGCTGCTGGTGTGGTGCTGCTTTTGGAGCTGCTGTTGATGCATTTGGCTATAACCTTCCTTCTGGTTTCCTAGGTTTGACAGTGGTAGCATCTCTGGGCACATTTGAATACTTCCTTCTGATCCTCCTTAGCTTGCTTTTACTCTGTTCCAGTTGCTTGCAGTGCTGTTTAATCATTCTGAGTTCATCCAAGTCACAACTGGACTCCGTTTGCGGTATTACTACTCACCTTTTCTTCCAGAAACTCCGGCCAGGCAGTGATTCAGTTGTTAAGTTGTTGATGGATAGGTGGCCTGTGTGCTCCTGATTGTTTTTGAAGAGGGCAGAAGCCTTATCCACCTGAGATACAATGTCCCAGTGTCGACCGTCAGGGCCTGTAGTGGTGGTCCTTCGGTGGTGGGGAATGATGATTGTGAAACTGACAATGCTGTGGTCAGTCCAGGTGATGGAAGTGGATGTATTCACAGTGATAGCCATTTAATGTGGTAGAAACTGGGTCCAGGATGTGCCCAGCAGAGTGGGTACAGCAATGAGATGTGCTAGGTGAGTCCGAGTTTTCTGAAGCTCTCTAGGACGGTGACTGAGTTGGGGGGGTAGTTTCGGACAAGTCTTCTAAGTGAAAGTTGAGGTCCCCTAGAAAAATGTAGGCACCTGAGTCGATGATTAGGAGGGTGACAAATTCCAGGAAGCTGATGGTGAAGTTGGCCTGGTGTCCTGTACAGTCGATAAAATAGGGGTGCACCCAGGTGGACGATGGCTGTGATTTGTAGTTTGACGTGGAGGTGTTCCATAAAGTCTGTTCCAGTTTCTGTGTTAGTGGTGCCGTTGGAAGAGTCCTTGAATACTACGGCAATTCCTCCTCCAGGTCAGTGTTTTCAGTTTTGCTTGATAATCCTGGGGATGGCAGTGGCAATGTCTGGAGATGATGCTGTGGTGAGCCACAATTCAGTGGAGAAAAGGATTTCCGGGGCGGCATCATTCAGCAGGTCACAGATCTCCAACACAAATTGACAAGTTATGACATTATATTTATATAAGCATGGGTTAATGATGACAGGCTGTCAATTCCCTTCAGCAAGTTGCTTCAGGCTGTAATACTAAATCAAGAAGCCAACATCAGAAATGTATATCAGCAGAGGAAAAGGACCTCAGACTATGATATACCTTGAACAAATTGAAAATCAAACTATGATATCACTCCAGGATACTGAGATCTCACACACACACACAAATTCTTGTGATTTAGGTGTTAGACATGATTTTTTGTTAACCACAAATGCTGTCATTTTAGGCTTCCCGTTAATGTGCAAATAAAATTATCCCAATTTCTGGACCTCCCTCTTAGTGTGTCTAAATGTTCCCATGTATGGGACATTAATTATCCTAGAATGAAGGCCAGAGCTTTGATGTAGTATATCAAAGCTGCACAAATTGAAATGTCTTTGGTGCATTTGAAAAACTATTATTAGAGTTTACATACCTCATTATAATGTTTTATAAAACGGAGACATAAGCTAGAATTTGAGTCGCTGGCATTCAGAGTGCACACAGATCCATAGAGTGAGCCAACTGAGCTATTAAGTGCTGAAACATGCATGAGTGTTGCTGCTACCGATACTACCTCAAGAAAGGTGGTTGTTGCTCGTCAGATCTGCCACTTGCTTACTGGCTGAAAGTATGACAATTATACAAATCTCATGATAATGCAGTAAAGATTGTTGGGTCGCATTGAGTGCTAAACATTATTATCTCTCTGGAAACCTCAGAGATTGAGTTTTCTTTGACATCATCGAACTATGCTAGAAGAGTCTCTTCCCCAAACAAAGTGCATAACTGAGAGATTCTTCCAAAGCTGAGGGAGGGATTTTGCAGTTGCTATTATATTTAATTCTGATTGTGGATCACACCCAAAACTATGGGTACTTGGTTCAGTGCACTTTTCATATTCAAATTAGTTCCTCAAATATTGCAGTCCAAGAGCTTCAGTGGAATTGGAAATGTACACCTACACAATCAACAGCATTAGGTGACAGAAAATGCTCCTCTGGGGTGAGTCGCGATCTGGTTGACAAAGTCTCAAGCCAATGGGTGAAAGAGGCTAGTCCAAAAAAGCCAATGGCTGAAATGGATGGACTCTGTCCACTGTGTGCATATTGTACTAAAGAGGTCTGTTAGACATCTTAATTGTCACCTGAACCCTAAAAAGCATTGGCAAAGACAATCAGTCTCGGCAATGCTTGAGCTATTGTCGTTGTCAATGTGGATGTGTTTTACCATTGAGAAACTAAAAAATTATTAACAAGGAATGTAGTGAATCCGATCTTGTTTTAATGGGAAACAGGAGTTAGCTTAGCCTTCTGGCTTGCGAACCTGTGCCCCAGTCACCTAGTGACTTTTACCCTTCCTAGCTTGCTTTGTTTTAGTGCAATTATTTAATTATATGTTTCCAAGATGGCTGCATTGTTTCTAGTTAGGCCAATGTTTTAGTTTCACGTTATCAGTGCCACTGCGCTAAGGCATCAATATCAAGCAACAAAAATAAATAACTGCAGGTATTCACATAAGGTACTTTCCCTCTTCACGCCTTTGAGGGAATTGTTTACATAAATTGCCATCCTAAGCCTGTCTCGTTATCTATTGTTTGGGAAGAGACCTACATCAGGGGTCCAAGCAGATCTGTATAAATGCACCTCACTTAGACAGTCAGAGGGATTTCCGACCATATGCAATCGCTATCTATGCTGCACTTCACCTTGACGCTGACCCAGTCTTTGTGTCCCTACGGAGTCTGAGCTAGAGATCTCATTCCAAGGTAACAAGGGTTGGGGAGCTCTCTCATGGACATTGCATTAGCAGTTTAGGTTTAACACAGCTAGCTCTCTTTTAGGTTAGAGATTAGGTACATCATATTAGGGTATTAGGACATATTTCACATCTTATGTTATTGCAAGATGACAGGGGTCTTCGTATTAATGACTCATGTTCACAATTCTGTTTCTTGCATTATTCATTATCCTAATCATTGCAGACCATGCAATTTATGGTAGATTGCAGTTTTGTTAAATAAAACCCATTGACAACTTTACTGCATCTCCTTTATTGCCTGTGTTTGATTGAGACATGTTAATGTGAGAAAGGGGTTATCTCCGTTTAACCATGACACTCCCTGAGATGTCACACTCGTGAGTCCATGCGTAAAGGCTGCCACAAATCACCTTTTACTGTTTGGACTTTTGGTGAGGTGCTGCTTGTGAGCCGGGAGGATTGGGACGACAGCTGCGACTTGTTGTAGGACTGGCATAGTCACCTACAAACACAAGTACTGTCATCCTTAAACCAGCAGTCTTGCCTGCAGCAAGAATCAAACTATGACAGGAACAACCTAAACATTTCAGGCAGAGCGAAAATAAGGAAACACACATATATATATATATATAGATGCAAAAGAAACAAATGCATGCACAGTTTTACCTGAAAACATTTAGGTGGATTTACCAAAGTCCGTGTGAAATAGGGTATTAAAACAATATGCATAAATTCATTGTGCTTTCAGTAGCAGACTGCAACCTCGCAGCACTATAGTACAGAAGTCTCTATTCTCCAGTATGTAAAACACTTTCCCAGGGTGTAGGCTACGCTGTATAATTCTTTATGTAAATCAAAAAACTGATGCTGTGCTTCATTGAGCACGGTCTTTTTATTTGAAACTGAAACCCAGAAGATTTGACTTTGTAAATATTTATATCTGCTGCACTAATGATGACTAGTGTGAAGGAAGCCAAGATAAGAGACTGATGTGCCGAGCGCTCAGGCCGAACAATGATTTCAAGCAGTTAATCACCTTTTTGCCCCTTGGGAGTAAACATTTTATCTAGGTGGGAGACAGCTCTGCAGCAGCCAGGTGCGTCCAAATTCTTGTCCACATGCTCATTAAATGATTGTAAAATTGTCAAGCCTCGAATATCAGCTGGCTGCTGGACACGCCGCAACGCAGCACTAGAAAAATCGAACGTGACAAGAATTAGATTTTTTTTTTTTTAAACTACGCAAATTACGTTAAAATGTAAATATTAGATTTTAAAGCTAAAAATATTACGTTAAATATAAGGTAAAAGGCAAAACTGGCATTCCCAAGCTCCACAGCCAGAGCTTAAAAAATAAACACAAACAAATTAGGGAAGGCTTATAACACATTTTTTGCCTTTGAAATGTAGAGTGTATGCTTAAAGTTGCGTGCGAGAAGGGGTTATCTCGGACCTTTTATTTCTCTTGTGAGCACGACTTCCTCCGATCATCGGTCAGCAGCAAATTAAAAACAGAACTACCTCCCACTTTAACAGTGTCTGGCAGATGCCGGTGCCAACCCGACATTGTAATTACAGTGGGCCCGGACCCTTGCCGTAAAATAACAGGCAAGGTGCCGACCCCAGATTGTATTCATGACCACGGGCTACGCTGATAGAAAGAGACCATGTGGTCCACATACTCAGAGCTGAATGGGGCAGCGAAGCTTAACAGAACAGCCTAGTGAAAATTAATTTCCCGGCTCGTGGCGCATCCCCCAACTGAGAGCTGATGGCCAGCTAGTCAATAGCAGTTCATTGTAGTAGTTATGTTTACATTTATTTTTTTCTGTAATTTAATAAAAAGTTTTTTTTTTTTTTTTTAGTTTCTGCTTTCACTCACTGACTCGTTAAAGACAGCACCCTCACAAGGGAGAGAAGTAGCTACCCAACAAGCAACTAGTCCGCTCTCTGTGTAGACATTAGGGCTCTACTCAAGAGAGTTGTCAGTTGGGGGTGTGCCTGAGCACTGAGACATGTCTGTGGATGCTGCAAACTAGGCATTGGGTGGGGCACTAACGAGAGAGAGAGCAGGAGCGGACACCGGAAGGTGCGGTCACTTTGCACTTCCAAGTGTCGGTTCAGGAGGTTCAAGCGGGGCACGAACCAGCAGCCTTCGGAAAAACATGAATGTACTCCGGGACAAGAAGAAACTGAGCTAGCGGGGCCGGCAACAGCTTTTGAGCAGTGACCCATCCAAGTGACTGAGCTGCCCGCAAAGCAGCTGCCCGCAAAGCCGCAAGCATGCCAGCTATCTTTGCGGTAGAAAATGTGGAAGGATTCACGTGCAAATCTGTACGCAAGGCGCAGCGCCAGAAATGCGCCCAAGGCTCATCGCAGTTCTGCAGTCAAAGCAGTCTGGTGGAGCTCTCACTACTACGGCACCTCTGAGGTGGTGGGGAGGGGGGGGGGCATGTGCGGGTACTTGGAACAAGTCAGGCCTTGAAAAATCATTAAAATGTTACTAGACCTGCAGGTCGAGTAGCTTGAATAATCTACTGAACTTAACTAACGTACTTGACCCGGAAACAGGTCTCAAATTGTGTGATCCTAGGTAAATAATGTAGTTTACAGTTGCCTTTTTCTTTATTCTCACATATGAGTGCACCTTCAAATATGCGAGTTTAGCATTTTTGCTTTAAAAAAATCCTCTTTTGTTTGATTAAATACACTAAACGTTTGATCCATGTAGTTTACTAATAGCTTTTCCATCAGGGCAGGAGTGTTTCTCAGTTTATGTTTAAACATTCACGTTTAATAAATATATTACTAAAGCACAATGTGGTAGCACGCTGTCATTTACAGACCGTAAATTTCCAAGGAATGTCCAAAAACCTTCCCACTAACTTGCAGCTTTACTGATAAAACTATATAGTGTATTAACAATCTCTGAAAATTGGGTTTCAGAAAACATTTATCATCATTTGCACATTACCAAGTAAAGTGTTCTGACTTTTTCATTCTATTAAAAAAAAAAAATAATCACACAGGAGGTAGAAAAAAATGGTCTTTCACAGCTATTGAAATATATTTTGAAATGTTTGTAAAGCTGACTTAGTTATACAAATGTGTGTTAGGAAAAACCCGATATCAAAAGCTTTTCATTTCACATAGGTCAGACAGTTCCTGGAAAATCCTGGAACTCTGAAGTCATAAGGAAACTTATTTGCAGTTCAAAAAGACACACTGACTTTTGACCTCTGTCTCTGAACACAGAGCAAATGTGACAATAAGATTTAAAGGCATGTTAATTGCTAATTCAGTTTCTGAACAGAACACCTGTTCTCTTCCCACTCACCAGAAGGGTCGAGTGGAATCTAAAAATAGCTCGACCTCATAAAATAAAACTCACCATAGCGAGTGGTTGAGTAGATTTTTTGAGCCCTGTGAGTGAAACCAGACCAAATAATGACAGGGGAAAGCTGGACCACAGGAGGCACAGAGGACGAGGAAAGAACAAAAAAAAAAAAAAAAAAACTCAGTCTTTGAATGCAGAGCAAACGTGACTTCGTAAGAACAAGATTTACAGCCCTGTTTACAGTGGAGCTCAGTAAACCATGAGCACTCCTCTGAAGTGCTCCACTTTAAAGAAAAAAGTAGTTCCTGAACAGATGCTAAAATGGTGACCAGTGCATTTATATATTACTTAGTCCCTGCTCTTGGGAAGGGCTAAACAAAGAAAGAGGCGTGATAAATGCATGCCATGAACAAATGGGTAGAAAGAATAGGAGCACAACAATAGAGCCAGCAAATAGCAAGATTATGGGCGGCCTGAAGCCCACAAAGTATATACAACATGCCTCAAAGAGGCAGCACAATCGCGGTCTAGTCAACATTTAAACATTTCACTCCAGATAAAGTAGCCATCAAAAGAAAAAATGCATCATCCATAAAGTCGCAATTGCCAAAGAAGCACAGCGTGTGGAATTATGGGCACTGGTAAAATGAAACTGATGGTGAAGAACACAGATGAGATACAATATTGGACTACCTTATGCAAATATGTTACAGCAATTTTTGGAGAAGCTTTACAGTTCTGCCTCTGGTGCAGGCAATGCCCAACCAGCTGGGAAAGAGGGAGATCAAGACAACATAGTAAGAACCCACTGTTGCTGTTTGCCTGTTATGAAGATTGAGATAATAGCTAATTTTTTCAGCAAAGGTTGAGGCTGGTAAGGAAATCTATACCGGGATTCATATACGTAAACAAGAGACACATTTTAAGTAAAATTTAAACTTTAATAGATTTCATGATATAAAATATTGTTTGATATTCAGACAGAACCCAGTCTGTATTTGATTCCTATCATTAGGTGTTGTTCATAAAATATATATATTGAAATACCAAAGTAGATTTATCTGCTAACCAATTTGAAAAACAAAAATATTAACCATTCTATTTTTAGGGGTGCATTCCATCTTTTGCTCTACTAACCTAATTTTTTTATGAGCACATCTTGTGGAAAACATCTGTACTTATGGATCAGGTATAATTTGATTGACGCTTTAATAGAAAACTAAATATGGCTTATCTCTCCCCATTAATACCCTCTACTAGAAAATGGTACTATAAACTCTCCAATAAACATATAAAATAAGTACCAATTCTCACAGCAAACTTTTTACTGTCCATGTTCCCATTATGTTTGTTAAAACAGAATCTCCAGCACGAGTTTCAGAATCCCTATTAGTATAGTCCACAGGATAGACTCTTCCTCCTGAGCGGCATCCTGAGATGCATGACGTTTATTTTGATTGGTTTGTCTCTCTTCTGGATCATAGGATTCTTCCGAAAATGGATCTTCTTGAACTGTCCGATCATGGTATACTTTTATTTCAAATTCACTCTCCATGTGAGATGGATGACCATATATTCCAATCCCCACTGGCCGCTGGAAATAGGATGGCACGACAATGACATCCCTGCCACATGTCGTAGACTGTAATTCATACTCGTCAAAGCTGGGGTGGAGGGTAGCATCTGACACATACAAGTCTGCATCCCCTTTTGGGCTTTCCATTTCAAGAATTATCTTTCCTTCATGATTCAGTCTTAGGTAGCTGTAGTTTCCAGCACCAATCTGGCCTCCAACTATATGCAATAGCATCCATTCCTCTGGAACTTCATACGAATCAAAGCAATGCACGACAAAAAGGTTATGAGAAACTAGAAACAGCAGCAAGGCTTTCCTCCAAAGTGCACACATGGCGCCTGATGTCGCATTCACCAAACTTGTGTTTTTCCAGAATAGATTATGGACCATTATCCTGTTGATATAAAAAAAGTCACAATGTTTAAAAAGCACTCAAAATGTTTATTCATTATACAATAAAGGATTCAGATCTTATTATCCCATGTTGTGCTTGTCTCGAACACAAAAGGCAAAATTGTAGATAAACTCAAGGTAGCTTTTCAAGAGGACAAAAGTGCAGTCATGATGCCAAATCAGTTTTGGATTTCCTTTATTCTGTTGACTACATTTTACTCTGCCATATTAACGTATACTCCAAAACACAAAAGGCTATGTCTAATACACAGTACAGCATACTAAAATTCATGAACATAATGTGTTAAAGGTCATGTCAAATTTAACCATAGCATGAATAGGGTGCTCTCAACATAGGGAATTATGAAAAAGCAAGACACCGAGGAATTGCATTTTTTGTGAGAAAAGTGTGTGATGTGACAATGTGTTACAAGGAATAAAATACCCTCTGCTGTATCTTAAAAGGACATGGCAAGCCAACTCAGACTTCCAAGACCTTAAAATGAACTTGGCCTTTGGCCTCGTTCCTCTATATGGAAAAGGACCTCCTTCATGATTTGCAATATCCTTAAAAGATATGGCAGGGAGTAGTTTACCACAGTTATTGCACAGGCAGTGATATCAACTGCTTAGCTATGATTAGGGCTGACTTTCTACAGAAGAGACAGTTTCTATCTTATTAACAGTCATGTGGTGTTCTGATCTGGGTTCAGCATGGTAGGTTTTGTGCGAACGTGTCGGGGTTGGGGATGAGGTTGTTGGTTGAGAAATTAGCCTTACAGTGCATTTTGAAGGCCTCAAGCAGAGTCAATCAAGTTATAGATATTTAGATCATTATTCAAAGAATATGGGTTTGTAGACCCAAGTTTAAAAAAATTCTCAAAACCGATTGGACAATGGAGATTTTTTCTCCCATGCCGGACCCAAACATATCTAAATGGCTGGCTGCAAGAGCCATAAGATCTTAGTCGTAGCTAAATGAGAAGACCTAAGAAGGCTGAAGCTGGTCTGCAGTTGCTTGTGTTCTTTTATGGAGGGGGCCTTGCAGGGCAGTTTGAGATAGACTGTTTATGTAAGGACAGGGTCAGTTCCCATTTCCCTAAGACTGGTCTCTGCCTGGAGTGGCAAAGTGGGCGAAAGTGATCAGCTGGAATGCTACCCAGAGGATAAAATCTAACCTAAAGAAACTGGTTCTAAATGTTTTGTCTAACTAATGCCGACATTTCTTTCTTTTTTTTTTTTTTTAAATCAACATTGGATTCGACCATGTTGACTAAACCAACGTGGTGAAACCCATTCTTGATCTTAAAAAAAAAAAAAAAAAAAAAAGGCTGTTTTTATCCTCTTTAAGGGTAGTTTCCCTTTTAACCCCCATTTTTTCCTTCGCAATCCATTCACCCTCCTCTCCCCGCCTTAGCCAATCCCCATTGCCAAGAGACTTATTTTCGCCACTATTCACCAACGATTCTTCCATCAGCCTTTTCTTCATGCTTACGCCCCACCTCCCCCACCTTCTGTTTGTTGATAAAAAGGTAAGTGTTTCCATATTGTGGGAATGTGTTCAACTCTAAATAGCCTGCGTTATTTTTCTCAGGCATAGATGTCACACAACACCTCTTTCTTCCTCAGTTTGTTTTTATATGTTACATTTATTTTCTCCACAAAAATATTATATTTTTATGACACGGACACCGAGTCATTCTGACCTTTTTATAAAATGTTTAGTCAATCAATGTTGCTTTATTCGGCTATTAAAAGCCAAAGAAGTACACATGAAGGGTAAAAACATTTTTTAAAATTAGTACAATATATCACAGCAATTTAAAATACACTCACTTAAAAAAATAGAGAAATGATCTGCCAAGAACAACATAACATTTTCTAAAGAGTAAGATACATTTAGTTCAGAAAATACCTAGGTCTGGAACTAATTGAACAGTGCACTGTTATAAATATCAGTGATTAAAATGTAATCTTGCAGAAGAACAAAGATTAAAATTCATTTGCCAACCATATATCTTAAACCAAACTCAGCCGATATATACTTATGAACCATTAAAATAATCAATTTATTTTTCAAGAGTTGTAAATGCAATAGCTTGGGTCTTCATTTTCAAATAGTAAGAATCTTCAATAAAGGTAATACGAACATTATCCTTGGCAATGTGTATAGTCTGCAAAAGAACAAAAAATGAAGCATCAACTGTGAGGTTACACAATCACAAGAACAATGTATCAACTCTGAGTCTCTATGCCCCGCTTTGGGACAAGAGACTACAAAATGAGTTATGTTAAAATGGAATCTCACCAAATAAAATCAATAGCAATGGGTGGGGGACATAACAGAGAGGGTTCTATATGGTCTGTAGTTGCAAGTAATTGGTAAGCTGCCACTTTCTGCTTAGTACACTCCGCCACCTCCCTATTCCTTTTTAACGAGGCAAGATAGCTGCATTTCACAGACAATTTACTAGAAGAGTTGATGTTCATTGGGTTCTCCAAAAATTACAATTTCCCAATTAATGCAAGTTGATTTTTAATGTGCATCAATATAGGAGTGTTGTCAACTTTTTCATGTCTCAAACAATCTGAAATTACAGATTAGTTGAGCAGAGTTTCTGATTTGGAACATCTAGAAAGCCAAAGCAACAAGTGGCTCAATTTCGTGTGATCCTCTAGCTATGTCAACCCCATCTCTTAATGGGGTAGATAGGATGGCATGCCCAGGAGTGGGGCAGATAATTCCTCCATTCATTTTTTTCCAGTTATCGGTAGGTCTGAACTATCTCATATACCCCAGATGCCCATACCGAAAGTGGCTACTGTAAAAGACTTGGCCGTATAAATGTTGGTTATCACATCAATGGGACTGGAGCCCAGCTTAGCAGAAAACGTAAACATTGCTGCTATAGGCTGTTCCAGCTGTGCTATCATTGGGTAGCAAGTGCCTTAATCATAAAAATCTTAACTGTAGTCAATCAGGGAGATATGGGGGTAACATTTGGATTTGGCTGTGTCCCCCTTTGTGAAAATTGGTTTGATGGTTAAATGCGCCCATGACTTTGGAGGCCTAGTCACCAAAGCGCTCCTAAATACATTTACTAAGATAGGAGCCCAGAGCTCGATATAGTCCTTGAACAGATCAATAGGTAGTCCATCCAGACCTGCAGCTTTGCATCTCAGACTTTGGTTGATTGCACTAAATACTTCAGTTAGGCTGATGAAAGGAGAATCAGGACAGTTTGGACCTATATCTTGTAGAACACTATTTCCTCTAGCTTCTAGCATTTTTCATATAGCTTTGAAAAGTCTTATACCCATTGAAGTGAGGGTATAACAGTGTCCACAATGGTGTTATGACCTTCACTAAAATATGGGATGTAATAGTGTCCCAAAAAAGGGATGTACTCTTCCTCCTGCTGGCCTCACTTACTTGCCTCCAGGCATCCTGACTGATCTTTTCCTTTCTCCATTTGCTTGCCTGTTTGTACCACCTAGCTGTGCAAAGTTTACTTCAATTGCCACAAAAGGAGTATTCTTGAGAGCCTATATTAAATCACGATGGAAAAGTGAGCATTCATCATCGACCCATTTTTAATCAGGAGTACTGCGATTACCAGAAAGTTAAAAAAAGTATTTAATGTGCCACAGGTGATGTCATAAGTGTGCAAAAGCTAGACTGAGTCAGGGTCATGCTCTAGACAAAGTAGGAGATAATACCAGTTTTTTGTGACCAGCTTGTATAGCAAAGATTTTGGGTAGTATCTGGGTATGTTTTAGTAACCTCACTCAGTGATAGTTTAAGGGTCAGGGGATTATGATCACTTAGGGCACTATGCAGAATGGTAAAAGCTTTAACTAAGTGTACTAAAGGTTTTAAAATAATAATGAAATCTATCAAGCTTCTCCTTCTCTGTGACGGTGACCTGATAACTGGAAACAGGTTCAGGGTTAAGTCCAAGGTCAAAGTTTGCCAGGATCTTGTTAAAATTTCACCACAAAAGATGAATATAGCCAGAGTGTCACAAGATAGGGCAAAGTCCAGTATTAAAATCCCCCATCCAGATTATTGCCCCCCCTTGAGGTTATAAAGTATGTTACTGAGAGCAATGTCTAAAACCTTAAAAATGTAATCATTCTGTTGATTATAATTGTTGTGACAAATATTAACTACTACAGCTAACTACCTTGTGGAAATGTTAATAACTAAAATCTGAAAGTGAAGAGATTTCCACTTAATTTTAATAATCTTGTATACTACAGTGACCAAAATCAACATTAACAGTCCCCCCACCCTTAGGTCTACCTCTAACAAAAGGAATGTCAGGTGTGGCAAAAGAGACAAACCCATTTCTATGGGAAGTTTCGAAGGCCCAGGTCTCCTGGGGACATACAAATTTGCAATTGTGTATCAGGTTGAGCCATGAGGAATCGGGGAGTTTATTATTAAGGCCAGCCACATCCCAGAATATTAACTTAGGATCCTGTTTAGTGCCGGAGTCTTTTTTGTTTTTAGAGTATCACCTTGTAAGCTAAAATTCAGTTGATCAAAAATCAAGGGTTCTCGCTGCCTTCAGTAGAAGAACCAACATGTATAATCTCCTTGTAAATTGGAACACCAGAAAAAGGAAGGTTCAGGGACAACAGTGAGTGTACTATCTGCACAACATGAGGTTGGGTCAAACAAGCTGTTCAAGCCATTCAAGAGTTGTGAGTTTAAATCTGAATGGTCCCTGCGTTTTGGATGGAGAGAGGTGCAGGTCATATGTGTTAAAAAAAAAAAAAGCCTAGCGGGGATCCTGTTATAGAGCCAGTACAGATCAGCCTGTACAGTAAGAAACCTACCACTTGTGCAATCCCCATTCTCCCTTTTTGGTCTATTTCCCACTCAAGAGACTCTTCTCACAGCAATTGCACAGTCTCCCACTGTGGCTGTTTCCCAAAGCTATTCCAAGCTAGTGGGTGACTTTGTTTTACATTTTTGTCACCTTCTAACCGACTTGTCTGCAAAGGGGGGACAGTTTTAAGTACAATCATCACCAAATGTGCAGCTTCTGGGGTAAATGCAGCATTTTTGGGACTACCCAATGTGAAGGAATAGAGTGGAGCCGAGGTATGTGGACATTAAAAAAAAGGCAGAGGATAACTCAGATGAGTCCTGCTTAGAGCACTAATAGGGATCAGGAAGGACGTGTCTGCAGAGATATCTGGCACCGGATGACTGGCAGATATCCAGCTGACCCGTCCATGCCTCAACCCTGGTCTAGAGAGACTATTATCAGGCACCTTCTTTTGGTGTGCACTAAGAAACGCTTTCTGCAGAACTTGGCTTGTCACTTCAACAAGGGAGGTTTCAAAGGCCTTGAGTGAGAGTGGTATGGGTTTACATTAGACATTAAGCACCCCCTCAAAGGACCCGGTAACATTATTTACTAACTAGTCAATGTTAGATACTTTTACTGTAGAAAGACCCTCACACCCTTCCACAATCTAGGATAAGATCTTCACAGTGGCCTTTGTAATTTTTCTGCGAGTGATTGTACTCCGTAGTAGGCTTCTTTTCTTTATAGGGGGTGAACCCTACGAGTCAAGACCACTGGATAAAGTGCCAGATAAGGTAGATTCAGCAGTAATGAGTACTTCTCCATTGATAGAGCAAGAATTGGGTATTTCACTTGCTACACACTGTAATGTAGGTTTGGTGAAGCTGTGCCCAGAGGATGTATCAATTCTTTTTGGACAGCCGCCAGTCTTTCCTACACACATTCTATTTCAGAGGTCATTGTATCAACCAGCATTTCTCCAAACGATGATTAGTAAAGTAGAGAAAGGATCCTTACTTGGCTTGGAGGAGGCCACCACCTTTGTCTTCCCCACTGGTTTTAAAACTCAGAAGCCCTTGTATGGCAACTACAAAATCAAGGACCTAAAGAAGAGGCGCCAAGAGGCATGGCCCGGCCCAGCCCAGCCAGATCGGCCGTGCACAGACAGGCCCGCTTTTGGCCTGGGCGTGTTCCACATGTGGGCTGAGGCACTATATAGTGCTACCCTGCGGCCCCTCCTCACTGGGGGATAGGAGTTAGAGGTTGTGGGAGATTATGTCCAGTGAAGCAGGCAGAGTCCAAAAGTGTCCTCCTTGTAGGAGGCCAGCATGCGCTAAACAGCCCTCCCCCACAGCCCCTGCTTCTCACTGGGCAGGACATTGTGGGAAATGAAGTGTCCGGTCAGGCCAGCAGAGACCAAAAGTGTCATCCTGTTTCTTCAGGCTGATTTTCTTCATTTTAGATTTTCATCAAAATGAAAGAGTACCACCCTTCGTGATTGCCAGTGGTTTGGACCATCATAAAGCATTCCTCTCGTCACTCTTTATTTAAAAAGGCATTATATGGTCTGTCTGTAACATTGTCCTCTGTGGAGGGATCTGCAGACAAACTGGCATTTGCTTAGCTTGTTCAGCTAAGGTCAGGATTGCCAATTTCTAGTCAGGGAAAATATGCTAAACAGAGTGGGGGGGACTGGGTGAAAAGGGAAGTACTTTCCTATTTTATCTCTTAGATGAAATTCTGCTTGTACCTACAGAAAAAAAAAAAAAAAGAAAAAAAAAGCTGTACCAATTGACGACAACCTTAGCATGAAAGTAGAAATTCACTCAAAAAGTGTTCATTCCTTGGTTTGGTGTAACCCAGTACACAGGTTCTGGAGATATAAAAACAGTTGCCAGCACGAACTGCGCCATAGCGTTTTAAAAAGTTCACTTTAAGCTATTTTGCACAGCAGCCCGTGCTGATGTGCAACATGTTTAAAAAACATGAACAAAGCCAAACAGCTTCGCAAAGCTTAATCTAAAAAGCGCCGTTTACTTTTTTGGAGGAGAACAATTGGTTGGATTATTTGTTTAAAAAAAGGCTAAAACTCACTGATGGGGTGGCTTGGGAAGAGAGACAACGAAGCATAATGGAATCTCTTGAGACAAAAGGGTACTTAAATTACCGAAATGTGTGTCTAGATACAATTATATTGCTAAAATGTAGTAATGTAGTATTCATTGTGGATATTAAATGATTTCTGGTGATTTACCATCATCCCAAAGAAATTATTTTAAGGTACATCCAAAAAGCTGTGAAATTCAAATATGTGACAAGGCACTTTAACCTTAATGACGATGTTGTGTTAAATTATTCAGTGAGGGCACTTTTTCTTTTTTTTTAAAAAATGAGTGTGGTTAGAAATGGGGTCTCTAGTTGGCAATGGTTTGCGTCTTGTCCAAGTAGGGACCCTCACCCTAGTCAGGGTAAGGGAGTCACACAGGTAAAATAACCACTGCTCACCGCCTTGGTAGCTTGGCACGTTTGTGTTTTTACCTATATCTATATATAGTGTAAACACCACAAATCAAATCAAATCAAATCATTAGCATTTATAAAGCGTGCTACTCACCCGTGCGGGTCTCAAGGCGCTAGGGACAAAGGGGGTGGTTATCGGTGCTCGAACAGCCAGGTCTTTAGGAGTCTCCGGAAAGCGGAGTGGTCCTGGGTGGTCCTGAGGCTGGTGGGGAGGGAGTTCCAGGTCTTGGCCGCCAGGAAGGAGAAAGATCTCCCACCCGCCGTGGAGCGTCGGATGCGAGGGACGGCGGCGAGTGCGAGGCCAGAGGAGCGGAGGGGGTGGGTGGGGACGTAGAAGTTGAGCCGTCTGTTGAGGTATTCCGGTCCCTTGTCGTGGAGGGCTTTGTGTGCGTGGGTGAGAAGTCGGAAGGTGATCCTTTTGCTGACTGGGAGCCAATGCAGGTGTCTCAGGTGTGCGGAGATGTGGCTGTTGCGGGGTACGTCGAGAATGAGGCGGGCTGATGATCTCAGTGGGTTCTGAGCGAAACGGAGGGAGGTAGACTCTTTGGGAGCGGTTTACGAGGAAGGAGGCGATCCAGTCCAGGGCCTGGTCTTGGATCCCGGTGGAGCGGAGGCGGGTGATTAGGGTGCGGTGACAGACGGCGTCAAAGGCAGCCGAGAGGTCGAGAAGAATGAGGGCGACTGTTTCACCGTTGTCCATCAGGGTTCTGATGTCGTCTGTGACTGAGATGAGGGCAGTTTCAGTGCTGTGGTTGGTTCGGAATCCGGTCTGTGAGGGGTCGAGCAGGTTGTTGTCTTCCAGGAAGGTGGTCAGCTGTTTGTTGACGGTCTTCTCTATTACTTTGGCTGGGAAAGGCAGAAGGGAGATGGGGTGGAAGTTTTTCAGGTCGCTCGGGTCAGCCGTAGGTTTCTTTAGTAGGGCGTTGACTTCGGCGTGTTTCCAGCATTCGGGGAAGTTAGCAGAAGAAAAAGAAGAGTTGATGACGGTCTGGAGGTGCGGGGCGATGATGTTGTCGGCTTTGTTAAAGATGAAGTGCGGGCAGGGGTCCGAAGGGGCGCCGGAGTGGATAGAGTTCATGATGGATTTGGTTTCTTCCGTGCTGATGTGGGTCCAGTTGTTGAGGGTGATGGTCGGGGATGTGGGTTCGGTGGTGTTAGGTTGGGTCTGGTGTCCGAAGCTGTCGTGGAGGTCGCTGATCTTGCGATGGAAGAAAGTGGAGAGGGATTCGCATAGATCCTGTGAGGGCGTGACGGCGTTGGCGTTGGGGTTGGAGAACTCCTTGACGATGCTGAAGAGTTCTCTGCTGTTGTGGCTGTTTTTGTCCAGTCTGTCGGTGAAAAAATTCCTTTTGGCAGTGCGGATCAGGTGGTGGTGTTTGCGGGTAGCGTTCTTGAGGGCGGCCATGTTGTCAGCGGTGCGGTCCTTGCGCCAGGCTCTCTCAAGTGCGCGACAAGTTTTCTTTGATTCTTTGAGGGTGTCAGAGAACCAGAGGGGTTTCTTGGTGTTGTTCTGTCGCTGCGAGCGTTTGAGGGGAGCAAGGTTGTCTGCGCAGTTGGAGATCCAGTTTGTGAGGTTGAGGACTGCGACGTTGGGGTCGGTGGTGAGGGTGGGTTGGTTGGCGGCGAGTGCGGCGAAGAGTTGCTCTTCAGGGATCTTGTTCCACTGTCAGCGAGGGATGGGTTGAGTGCAGAGGTGGCGGGTCTCGAGTCGGAATGTGAAGTGGACGCAGCTGTGGTCGGTCCAATGAAGGGCGGAGGCGTGGCTGAAGAAGACGTGTTTGCTGGCGGAGAAGATAGGGTTGAGTGTGTGTCCGGCGATGTGGGTGGCAGTGTTCACCAGTTGTTTGAGGCCGAGGTTGGCGAGGTTGTCGAGCAGGGTGGTGGTGTTGGGGTCGTTGTTTTGTTCCAGATGGAAGTTGAGGTCGCCTAGGAGGATGTAGTCCGGTGAGGCGAGGGTGTGCGGGGAGATGAAGTCGGCGATGGTGTTGCTGAAAGGGGCGCGAGGTCCGGGAGGACGGTAGACGAGGGATCCTCTGAGGGTGGTCCTGGGGTCGGTGCGAATCTGAAAATGCAGGTGTTCAGCGGCAAGAGGGAGTCTTCAGTGGAGGTGGTGATGCTGATGGAGTCTTTGAAGACGATGGCGATGCCTCCTCCTACTTGGTTGGTGCGGTCTTTCCTGGAGATCTTGTAGCCTTCGGGGATGGCGGGTGGCGATGTCTGGAGCAGAGGAGGCGTTCATCCAGGTCTCCGTGATGAAGGCGACGTCCGGTGCTGTGGAGTCTAGGAGGTCCCAGAGTTCAACGGCGTGTTTGTGAACGGAGCGAGCGTTGACTAGGATGCACTTGAGGTGGTTGATGGCGCGTGGGCTTGTGGTCGTAGTTGTTGCGTGGTGGAAGATGCGTTTGCAGGAGTTGCAGGCGAAGGGTCCATGGGTGCGTTTGGGGTGAGCTTGGAAGCAGGTGTTGGAGCGTCCTGGGTTGAGGGCATGGAGGGTGGTGGGGTCATAGCGGATCATCGGGGCTTGGGAGCGCTGGGGACCAGGGGTCATGGCGCTGGGCGCGGGCCAGGCGCAGACGGGCTTGCCTCTGGCGCGCCAGAGGCGCACCCGCTGCGCGCGCCCGCTGCGCAGTCGCGCAGCGGCCGCCATATGAGGTAGGAGGGGGGGAGGGGTCAGCTGGGGGCGAATGGGAGCTGGGGGGCGTGCAGGAGGTCGCAGCGGGAAAGCGCGAGGGAGGGGGGGGACAGGTAGAGTGAGAAGAGCTGGGGGAGGGGGGCTTAAGGGTGGAGGGGGGAGAGTGTTAGGAGGTTTAGGAGATTAGGGAGAAAGATAGGTGTAGGGTTGTGAAGATAGGGGAGGGGGGGTTGTAGAGGTGGGTGAGAGGTAGAGTGAGGGGATAGGAAGATAGGTAATAGAGGGGGTGGCGGGAGGGGGGAGAGATAGAGAAATAGGTAGAGAGAAAAGGTAGATAGAGAAATCGATAGATAGGGAAAAAGATAGAGAGATAGGAAGATAGGAGGAGGTGGAGAGTGAGGGAGTTGGATAGTGGGATAGAGAGATGGAGAGATAGGTAGATAGGAGGAGTGAGGGAGGTAGAAAGTGAACGGGTTAGATAGGGGAGATAGAGGGGGGGATGCGAGTGGGGGGGGGGGATGAGGCAGGAGCAGGGGGGCAGGCGCGGGGAGAAGAGGACGGAGGAGGCAGAAGAGCCGAAGGCAGAAGACAAGAAGACAAGAAGACCGGAAGAGCAGAAGACCGGAAGAGCAGAAGACCGGAAGAGCAGAAGACCGGAAGAGCAGAAGACCGGAAGAGCAGAAGACACACAGAAGAACACAGAAGAACAGAGAAGAATACAGAAGAACACAGAGGAAGACAGAAGAAGACAGAGGAAGACAGAAGAACAGAGAAAAATACAGAAGAACACAGAGGGAGACAGAAGAACACCGAGGAAGACAGAAAAACACAGAGGAAGACAGAGGAACACAGAAGAAGACAGAAGAAGACAGAGGAACACAGAAGAAGACAGAGGAACACAGAAGAACACAGAAGAACACGGAGGGAGATACAAAAAACGAAGAAACAGGGTGCAGAATACCACAGCAGAAGATGAGGAAGAAGAGAGGAGGAGAGAAGACGGGGAGAAGAGGAGTACAGAAGAAGAATACAGACGAGGAGCGAGGAGGAAGAACAGAGAAGAAGGAAAGAGGAAAAGAAGCAGGAGCAGGAGAGAGGGTGAGTAGCGCGGGGCAGAACGAGGGGCTGGGAGGTGGGGGGTACTTACTGTGGGGTGGGTCTCAGGAACTCAGGAACCTGGAGGAGCTGCAGCGGCAGGGGGAGCGACCTACCCTTGGGTCAAGGGTCGCTACCACTGTCGCGCAGCGGCCGCCATATGAGGTAGGAGGGGGCGGGGGAGGGGTCAGCTGGGGGCGAATGGGAGCTGGGGAGCGGGGGCGTGCAGGAGGTCGTGGCGGGAAAGCGCGAGGGAGGGGGGGACAGGTAGAGTGAAAAGAGCTGGGGGAGGGGGGTTTAAGGGTGGAGGGGGGAGAGTGTTAGGAGGTTTAGGAGAAAGATAGGTGTAGGGTTGTGAAGATAGGGGAGGGGGGGTTGTAGAGGTGGGTGAGGGTGAGAGGTAGAGTGAGGGGATAGGAAGATAGGTAATAGAGGGGGTGGCGGGAGGGGGGGAGAGATAGAGAAATAGGTAGAGAGAAAAGGTAGATAGAGAAATCGATAGATAGGGAAAAAGATAGAGAGATAGGAAGATAGGAGGAGGTGGAGAGTGAGGGAGTTGGATAGTGGGATAGAGAGATGGAGAGATAGGAGGAGTGAGGGAGGTAGAAAGTGAACGGGTTAGATAGGGGAGATAGAGGGGGGGATGCGAGTGGGGGAGGGGGATGAGGCAGGAGCAGGAGGGCAGGCGCGGGGAGAAGAGGACGGAGGAGGCAGAAGACAAGAAGAAAAGAAGAACACAAGAGCAGAAGAACACAAGAGCAGAAGAACACAAGAGCAGAAGAACACAAGAGCAGAAGAACACAAGAGCAGAAGAACACAAGAGCAGAAGAACACAAGAGCAGAAGAACACAAGAGCAGAAGACCGGAAGGACTGAAGACCGGAAGGACTGAAGACCGGAAGGACTGAAGACCGGAAGGACTGAAGACCGGAAGGACTGAAGACCGGAAGGACTGAAGACCGGAAGAGCAGAAGACACACAGAAGAACAGAGAAGAACAGAGAAGAACAGAGAAGAACAGAGAGGAACAGAGAGGAACAGAGAGGAACAGAGAGGAACAGAGAGGAAGACAGAGGAAGACAGAGGAAGACAGAGGAAGACAGAGGAAGACAGAGGAAGACAGAGGAAGACAGAGGAAGACAGAAGAACAGAGAAGAATACAAAAGAACACAGAGGGAGACAGAGGAAGACAGAGGAAGACAGAGGAAGACAGAAGAAGACAGAAGAAGACAGAAGAAGACAGAAGAAGACAGAAGAAGACAGAAGAAGACAGAAGAAGACAGAAGAAGACAGAAGAAGACAGAAGAAGACAGAGGGAGATACAAAAAACGAAGAAACAGGGTGCAGAATACCACAGCAGAAGATGAGGAAGAAGAGAAGAGGAGAGAAGACGGGGAGAAGAGGAGTACAGAAGAAGAATACAGATGAGGAGGGAGGAGGAAGAACAGAGAAGAAGGAAAGAGGAAAAGAAGCAGGAGAGAGGGTGAGTAGCGCGGGGCAGAACGAGGGGCTGGGAGGTGGGGGGTACTTACTGTGGGGTGGGTCTCAGGAACTCAGGAACCTGGAGGAGCTGCAGCGGCAGGGGGAGCGACCTACCCTTGGGTCAAGGGTCGCTACCACTGTCGCGCAGCGGCCGCCATATGAGGTAGGAGGGGGGGGAGGGGTCAGCTGGGGGCGAATGGGAGCTGGGGGGCGGGGGCGTGCAGGAGGTCGCGGCGGGAAAGCGCGAGGGGGGGGGACAGGTAGAGTGAGAAGAGCTGGGGGAGGGGGGTTTAAGGGTGGAGGGGGGAGAGTGTTAGGAGGTTTAGGAGATTAGGGAGAAAGATAGGTGTAGGGTTGTGAAGATACGGGAGGGGGGTTGTAGAGGTGGGTGAGGGTGAGAGGTAGAGTGAGGGGATAGGAAGATAGGTAATAGAGGGGGTGGCGGGAGGGGGGGAGAGATAGAGAAATAGGTAGAGAGAAAAGGTAGATAGAGAAATAGATAGATAGGGAAAAAGATAGAGAGATAGGAAGATAGGAGGAGGTGGAGAGTGAGGGAGTTGGAGAGTGGGATAGAGAGATAGGTAGATAGGAGGAGTGAGGGAGGTAGAAAGTGAACGGGTTAGATAGGGGAGATAGAGGGGGGGATGCGAGTGGGGGAGGGGGATGAGGCAGGAGCAGGAGGGCAGGCGCGGGGAGAAGAGGACGGAGGAGGCAGAAGACAAGAAGACAAGAAGAAAAGAAGACCGGAAGAGCAGAAGACCGGAAGAGCAGAAGACCGGAAGAGCAGAAGACCGGAAGAGCAGAAGACCGGAAGAGCAGAAGACCGGAAGAGCAGAAGACACACAGAAGAACAGAGAGGAGTACAGAAGAACACAGAGGAAGACAGAGGAAGACAGAAGAAGACAGAAGAAGACAGAAGAAGACAGAAGAAGACAGAAGAAGACAGAAGAAGACAGAAGAAGACAGAAGAAGACAGAAGAAGACAGAAGAAGACAGAAGAAGACAGAAGAAGACAGAAGAAGACAGAAGAAGACAGAAGAAGACAGAAGAAGACAGAAGAAGACAGAAGAAGACAGAGGGAGACAGAAGAAGACAGAGGGAGACAGAAGAAGACAGAGGGAGACAGAAGAAGACAGAGGGAGACAGAAAAACACAGAGGGAGACAGAAAAACACAGAGGGAGACAGAAAAACACAGAGGGAGACAGAAAAACACAGAGGGAGACAGAAAAACACAGAGGGAGACAGAAAAACACAGAGGGAGACAGAAAAACACAGAGGGAGACAGAAAAACACAGAGGAAGACAGAGGAAGACAGAGGAAGACAGAGGAAGACAGAGGAAGACAGAGGAAGACAGAGGAAGACAGAGGAAGACAGAGGAAGACAGAAGAACACGGAGGGAGATACAAAAAACGAAGAAACAGGGTGCAGAATACCACAGCAGAAGATGAGGAAGAAGAGAAGAGGAGAGAAGATGGGGAGAAGAGGAGTACAGAAGAAGAATACAGACGAGGAGCGAGGAGGAAGAACAGAGAAGAAGGAAAGAGGAAAAGAAGCAGGAGCAGGAGAGAGGGTGAGTAGCGCGGGGCAGAACGAGGGGCTGGGAGGTGGGGGGTACTTACTGTGGGGTGGGTCTCAGGAACTCAGGAACCTGGAGGAGCTGCAGCGGCAGGGGGAGCGACCTACCCCTAAACACCAGTTTAGAAACATAGCCAATATTTATCTGAATTAAACAAGACCAAAACAACAAGAATCCAACATACACATGCAAAGATACACATTTTTAAAGATTAAATCTCAGTAAAGCCATAATACACACAATTGCTTCAACTAGGGCTATCACGACACTATGACGAAGTCGTTCCTAACAGTCAGACACCACTCGTGCGGGAGTGCTGGCCAGTCTTGGAGTCGACAGAACCTAGGCACAGTAACTTTGAAAACAACAAGGAAACAAAAAGGTGCTGTACAGAGTCGGTGAGGTGCTGCTTGAGCCTGTGAGGCATCGGTTCCCTATTGCTATCAGCTAGGTGAAGCATTGGTTCCTTACTGCGAGGTAGGGAAGTTGAGGTGTTGGTTCCTTAAGGTTGCAGGGGAGGTGATTGGGCGTGGGAGGCAGGCGTCAGTACTTTATGATCCGGCGGGGGTTGATGAATCCAGCAAGTCAAGATGCGAGGCATCAAATTGGTGGTGTCACAATCACACCATGGGGCCACATGTGCTGCAGCGGAGTTGGGTGCCATGTACGTTGGTGACACGGCACTCAGGACACATACTGTGGTGGGATATAGGAGGTGCTGTAGTGGTATTGGGCCTGCGGCGTCGGTTGTGGTTGTTGCAATCAGCAAGGATGATAACTCTGGGGCACGTATCGGCGCTGGTTCCAAACTCGCTCTGGAGCACAGCAAAGCAGCAGGCAGAGTGGCAGTCACTTCTACAGCATCTAGCTCTTCTTCTTGGCACAATGTCCTCCGCCCTAAAGGATACTAAAGTTTGGTCTCAGAAGTCCAGTACTTATACTAATACTAATTTTTGCCTTTGAAGTAAGCACATTTCAAAGGAAAATCTTTTTGGTACAGAAGACCCTGCCTTTCCCGCTCTGGCCCCAGACCATCTCCAGGGGTTGGAGACTGCTTTGTGTAAGGACAGGCATAGCCCTATTCAGGTGCAAGTGTCAGCTCTTCACATCAATCTAGGCCAGGAAGACTCATCAGGATATGCAGGGCGCACCACAGCTCCCTTAGTGTGTCTGTCTTGAGTGAAATTCACAAATTGTCATCCTGACCACAGCCAGAGAGAGGCACAGAATGGCTAAGCAAGTAAAGGTTCACTTTTTAAAAGTGGCATTTTCAAACTTAACGCCAACTTTACCAAAAGCTGTATTTTTAAATTGTGAGTTCAGAGACCCTAGGCTCTATATCTCTACCTGCTACCAAGGGGAATTTACACTTAAAAGATATTTCAAGGCAATCCCCATGTTAACCTCTGGGAGGGATAGGCCTTGCAATAGTGAAAAACAAATTTATCAGTTTTTTACTATCAGGACATGTAGAACACACCAGCACATGTCCTCCCTTTACAATACAGTGCACACTGCCCATGGGGCTGCCTTGGGCCTAATGTGGGGGTGATTTACGTGTAATAAAAGGGAAGCTTTGGATCTGGCAAGGGGTGCATTTGCCAGATCGAACTGGCAGTTAAAGCTGCACACACAGACACTGCAGTGCCAGTTCTAAGATGTTTACAGGGCTACTCATGTGAGTGGCACAATCAGAGCTGCAGGCCTGCCAGCAGCATTTGATTTACAGGCCTTGGGCACACAGTGCACATTACTAGGGGCTTACTAGTAAATCAAATATGCCAATTATGGATAAACCAATCACCAATACCATTTAGACAGAAAGCACTTGTACTTTGGCAGTGGTCAGCAGTGGTTAAGTGCACATAGTCCTAAAGCCAGCAAAAACTAAATGGTTAAAAGTCAAAAGACAGGGGAAACCCTGCAGAAAGGGCCATTTCCAACAAGAGTCTAGCATGAAGCTGAAAATGTTGAGAAATAATTTTATCTGTTCAACACTCAAATGAAATACTTGTCTGTTTTCACTAATTTTCTAGCGATAAACATTAAATGATCAATTGCAGCAGGGAATAATTACTTAAAATGATTGGGCAATTAGGATGATCTCATCTTAATGATTACGTGCAATGCAGGGAAATCACAAACATCAAGGGTACAATTTGGTTTATAATATACTCGCACTACTGATAGGATGATGACAAACGTCTTTATGTCTAAAGGAATAATTTACTTAAAATTTCAGCTAAATACATAAAGTCATGCAAGGAGCTCTGTTGCCAAAGCGGAATACAAATCTAAACTCCAGGTGCAAGCAACAATGGGGAAAGACTGCAGGAGAGGCGGGAAGACCATCCAAAGACATGTGCACTTCTATTGAGTGCTAGACCCCAATAAAAAAACAAGAAAAATTAAAAAAAAGAGGAGTACCTCAAGAAGCATGCTGTACTTGGTTGATGCTACAGGGAACAGACTAATGACAGGAAGAAAAAGTGAACACATGGAAGAGGACATTAACCTGATGCTGCTGATTAATGAGAAGCAAGAAATTGAGGATAACCTCAAAGCTAACCAATAGTTAGTAATAGACGGCACCTTTTTAAAAAAAACAATATATATATTTACTAAAGATTTCACAAGCAAAGGGCAGGTGCTGTGCAGGCAAAAACTAGCAAACATTTGCAATGAAATGGTCTAACATTTGCATGAGATAGAGCTATTGGTGTTGTAAATTTATAACTGGACTTTTATTGCCATATAAATTGGTCACCCCTGCCTCATAGTTTGGTCTTTTCCTGCCACATAATTCCAGTGACCTTTGATATAACTAAAGCACTTCAATTTACCTTCTTCCTCTATCTGCAGCCAAAAATGAAAATTCTGTCATTTAGCATCCTAATTTAAATCTGCCTTGATAATTCCAATAGAATACCACGTTCCACTAACCACCACCAGAGTTGCTGGCTGGCTAACATAATGCCCAAAACAAGATAGCTACGGAGGAGTAACGAGAGAAATAAACTAGAAGGGTCACACAAACATATCAAGAGTGTTCAAACAGTCACAGTGTAATAAGGATGTTAAACTTGCCTGAATCATGGTCATGATTTCAATAAGGAGAGATTAAGAAAATATATACAATTATGATATAAACCCAATAAAAACCTTTATCAGAAATAAACATTTGGCGTTAGACTGCAATGTTCAGAACAGCCCCTAAAGGGCACCACAATGAAAACAGCATTTGTAAGAAACATGGGCATGTTACCATATGGTTGGCCCCTAGAGGGCATAACCACATGAAAAGAAAACAACTGAAAGTATTGCAGTGTAGCCATATATTTAGCCCCTAGAGGACATAGTTCACTACACATTTTGAGCGATAGCAGGCTTACTACAATGACATTACAAAACAGACCCTTGAAACCCCAATGACTAAGCTGTAAAACAAACGTTCCAGCCATGAGAGGGATTAAAAAGACACTGAATTGAGGGGGGTGTTATTATTTTGCGGTCCCCCGCTAACCTAATTTGGCGACCCAGAGATTATGTAGACAGGAAGAGTAGGTTGTGATGAATGTTTTGAGGGTGGTCCCATTGTCCCAGGACCACCACAGGCTTAGTTACGAGCAAAAACGTTTTGTAAAAGAATGACCTGCAAAGCATTAAGGGATGACCAAGTGTAGCAAATATTGTATTATGTTGACTAATGCTCAGAACAGCCCCTAGAGGACACCACAATAAAAACATAATTTGTAAGAAACATGGTCAAATAACCATAGCCCCTAGATAGTAATTACATGAAAACAGTATGGCACAAAGTAATATAGTATAACCATATATTTAGCCCCTAGCGGGTGTAGTGTCTTACACATTTTCGGGCCAAGCGGGCCCTTATAACACAAACTACTACAAGCTATAAAGCTAAAGTTCCATACATAAGAGGGCTTAAAAAGGGACTGAATGGTGGGGCAGGTTATTCTCACATACAGCTAGGCGAGATCATACTATATAAACATTACACACCATTTAATTTTACTAGCAAGTGTCGCCTCGTGGGAAAAACGTTATTCACACAGCTTGAACATGGGCACGGGATGTTCCCAATTTCATACCATGCAAAAAAAAAAAAAAAAAAAAAATTGATGGACGGAATGCAGAACAAATCAAACATTCACTCCCCAGTCACAGATCTGGGTTTAATCCATCAGTGTTTTTGCTCACCATGCCATTCCAGTTTCATATCATGCCTCCCCCTTCCAACTTTGAATAAAGTATCTATAAGTACCTGAAAGGACATCCAGGATAAGTCACCTTCTCACTCTTTTCCATTCCCCTTTGCCATTCAAGAGGGATTCAACGTGGCTTCCTGTAACATCTGTGCAATTAATGGTCCCTGAGAGATACCTCTTGCACTGGACAAGCTCCCCTGTTCTGGGGGTAAGAAGCTGCATTGTCTCAAGAGTTTAATATTGGCTTGCTTCAAAGCCCAGGCAAAAACTCCATGCCCGATTTCAACTCTTCAGATCATGACGAGACAAACACACAAGAACGTGGAACAAACAGATGTTTGATCTAATAAAGATGAAGCAATGCCAGGCACGACAGAGCGCAGCCCCTGCTGTCTTCGGAACAGAGAACGCCACTCCCACCCTTCCCTCCTCGTGGCGCTGATCTCTGCCTTTGTCAGAGCTCAGCGGATATAATTAGATTTAGCGGTGCAGTAGTAAGAATTGTTTTTCAGTAGACCACACATTTTTTGTCAAATTGGGCAACAATTATTTTCAGTTCAGTATAGCACCGGTCTGCAACAAGGCTGCATGTAACAAGTTAATTGTCATCCTTTGACAACAGCGCCCATGAACAAAAACAAAACTTTGTGATTCTGTTGGGCATGTTTTGCCAGTCATAAGCCTTCTGTTTGCATGGCACTGGAAGTTAGAACAAAATAGTACCTCAATCATGTCACGAGCAGGAGACGGACACTAATTAAGTTTAAATAAATTAGTGCTTGATCCCTGCTCGACACAGAGGAACACAAATTATGCCAGATGTCTTGAAGAATTACAAGGCTGTAAATTAGAGTGCCACGTCAACCAACAAATGGTGAGTGACAGGCGGGCTCCAAACCCTTTACTAAACACAACAGTGTCTTGCATGCGAGATACATGCGCTAGCGCATGCCCTCGCATGCACAACCCTAAAAAGGGGATGCAAACTGCATCAGCATCTAACTGGGCAGCCAAAGTGCAGGCAAAATAAATAGCAAGTATTTACAGTTAATATAAAGAAAAACGGGGCGTGGCCAAGCAACATGGCCGACTGGACGCACTCCTAGTGAACTCCCGCTTCCCGGCTGAATCCTTTGGTTATCCTGGGGTGCCTGAGGCAAACGGTGGCCCCCTCTGCTGTAGGACAGCGTGCTGAGTGGTCCGGTGCGGCGCAGCCTACCTTTTGGAGGTCGCAGAGGTGGGTGTTGAGGCCGTGTCTGCGGGCCTCTCCTGGCCCGCGAGTGAGGTGGCTTCTGGGCCCCGAGGGCTTGTGTGGTGGCAGTATGCAGGCCGCGCTGCCGATCTGGTGGGTCTGCTGGTGGCATGGCCTCGACACACGGTGGAGGTCTCCGGGGCCTTGAAACGGGCAGCAGCGTTCTGAGTGGTGCCGGTGGTATCGGCTGGGCTCTGGAGAGCCATGCTAAGGCCTGACTGGGTGAGGCTGCTGGTCGGCGCACACTGGAGGGGATGCGCGCATGGTGGCCCCCTGGGCCCAGTTTTTACTTTCTGAGCCTCTTGACTTTGGATTCGTCGAGAGTGGTCCTCTCTTATTGGGAGTACCTCAGACCTCTGCTTTGACAACACTACAGTGGTGCCATACAGCGGGAGGAGCAGCGTATACGGTCCTTGCGGTACCTTGTGCTCCGGATAGTTTTGCCATCTTGCTGAAACAGGGACATAGTTTTGATCCGGGAACGCAGTGACATGGAGCAGCACAGGCAGACAGATGCATCACAGGGTAACACCATGGAGCAGTATACCACTCCGTTGCCCTTGCCTCGACGTCAGGCCAGATTGGAGGGGAGCGGAGACAGTTTGAGAGCGCCAGTGAATCCTGAGGAGCCTTCGCGTGCAGAGCTTCTTGCAGCCATCCAGGGCTCTAGGGTGGCCCTGGAGGGCAAGATAGAAACCGTGGCAGTAGAAGTCAAACTACTCAGGGCGGACCTTAGGAAGGTGTCTGACAAGGTCAACGTGCGGAGGGCTCTATTTTGGAGCTGCGAACGGAGGTGGGGGTCCTGCGGAAACAAATGGTGCAGGCCAATACCGCGGTCGGACGGCTGAAGGTAAGGGTAGAGGACACAGAGGGGAGGCCCCAGCGGAATAATGTCAGACTGCTGGGTTTCCTGGAGGGCAGAACTGGATCAGAGATGTACTGCAGCCGACTGGGCCCTCCAGGGTATTTGTAGTGGAGCGTGCCCATAGAGCCCTTGTTGCACCTCCCCGGCCTGGCGTGCCACCAAAAGCTATCATTGCCCGTCTTCTGAACTATAAAGACCGAGACTGTGTGTTGCAGGCTGCCCACGAGACAGACAGGGCAAGATCTGAGAACTGAAAAATATCCATCTATCCTGATTACACAAACAAGGTGCAGAATTCTCGAAAGGGATTCATGGATGTCAAGGCGAAGCGTTGTGCCATAAACATCAGATATATGTATCCTGCATGCTTGAAGGTTCTTTCAGTTGGGAGGTCACACTTCTTCGAATGCCCGGAGGAGGTATAGAGATGGCTGGAAATGTGGGATAAGGTGGCCCCGGGGAGACGGAAAGGGTTGGAGGGGTCTCTCCTCAGGCCTCCGGAGTGGATGGTCCGGACTGGAGGTCTAGTGACCATGGTCAGCTGAAGGGTACTGGGGCTTGCGGGTCGGCGACAGATTCTACTCATAGAGTTGAGATACAACAGGATGGGACAATGGCGGTGGTGCCTTCTGGATTGGCTGGGGGTCTGAATGTGGAGCTGGAGCAGGGAGCTGAGAGGGTCTCCGCACAAGTCTGATGATGTACTTAATGAACCAGGATGGCTGGTGTGCCCTTGCTTGTGGCACTTGTGTCAAAGTGGGAGTACCTCTCTGGAAGACAGATACGACTAGAATATGGATAAGGTCCTGATATGGCCTCACCTAAGCGTTGTAAGATTTTGGCCACTCGGCTCTGCGGGGTGATTCAGAGTTTGGTGCACGAAGATCAATGTGGGCTTATTCCTGGTCGCAGCACGTCCTACAAACTTGCGTCGTTTGGCACATGTTATGCATGAGACTGAAGGTGAGGAAACTGAATTGGCACTAGTGTCTTTGGATTTGGAAAAAGCCTTTAACACGGTTGAGTGGGGCTATCTTTTAGAGTTTTTGCAGGGCATGGGTGTGGTTACTGTATATTGCCCCCACTGCACAAGTACGGGTAGGGGGGAGAGCTATCGGACTCCTGGAAGATTGGTAGGGGCGCGAGACAGAAATGCCTGCTTTCGCCTCTCCTTTTTCCACTGGCAGTGGAGCCACTAGCGATCTGGCTTCGAGAGGAGATGGGACCGTGGGGTATCCAGGTGGGGCAGACCAAACATGTGGTTTCCCTGTATGCAGATGATGCATTGGTTTATCTTCAGGAACCTCGTGTCTCGGTGTCGATGCTGCTACAGAGGTTGGATGTTTTTGGGGTCGTCTCTGGTCGCAAGGTAAATAGGAAAAAAAAAAAAAATTAAATAAATAAATCGCTCCTGTTCCCCTTTGGTTTCCATTAGCGGTGTTCCACAGGTTGATTTACCTAGGGCAGGACCCAGGTGGAAGTTGAGTTTCCAGTATCTGGGCCTATGGGTTACTCATTCTTTGGCTACGCATGATAAGCATAATGTCGAGCAAGTAGTTGCCAGCTTGGAACATTCGGTATCGTTCTGGAATAGATTGCCTCTTTCTGTAATGGGCAGGTCCGCTGTGGCAAAGATGGTGTTCTTGCCGTGGTGTCTATACCTGGTCCAGAACTCCCTATATCCGTTGGCTGTTCGGCTTTTCCGTCATCTGGATAGTCTGCTGATCTCTTTGGTGTGGGCCAGGCGGCGAAGCAGGGTGGCTCTGCCGGTGTTGCAGAGGGATCTGGAGGGGGAGGGCTGGCGATTCCTAATATTAGACAATATTATTATGCAGCACATTTGCAATATGCTGCCAAGTGGATGACTGATACCAATAACTGGGAGAAGAGATTGTTTGCAGGAATGTTGGATGGACGGACATCGGAGCATACAATGATGTGGGTGGGTCGATCTGACTCCTCCGCTCCCTACTTGATCAAGACCACTGCTGGGATCTGGGAGCAGGCAGTTAAACATGTACTCTGACGAGCCCCTTTCGACAGAGAGCTGAGAATATGGGATTTGGCACCCTTTCGGGCCATGGAAAAGTTGATGTCTGTGGAGGCTTGGAGATTGGGTGAATGTGAGGTGGCTGGGGATCTCTACCCCAGTGGAGAGTTCATTTCTTTTACTGAAGCTAAGGATTTGTTTGGTCTGGGCCCTGGTCAATTCTTGCAATACGCAAAAATGGAAAGTGTGGGACGTGAAATTTGTAGTGGTTTTCCAGTAGCCCCTAGAGCCTCTGCAGTGCTGAACGACTTGATTAACTGGGGTGAGGGGACGCCTTTTGATTACCCGGTTTTATAAAACCCTTCAGGAGGATCAACCAAGTGTGATAAGTGTGGGGCGCAGGGCGTGGGAGTATGACCTGGGGGAACCCATAGCAGATACTGACTGGGATTTGGCTTTGTCTCTGGTGCCTATGATGTCATGTAATAATATGTTTAAATTATTACACTTTAACTTTGTACACAGAACACATCTCACATCCAGTCGACTAAACAAGATTGACCCGAGATGAAGAGCAGGATGTCCTAGGTGTGATACACTTGGTGCTTCCTTCCTGCATTTGGCTTTGACTTGCAGGACGGTATTTGACTTCTGGAAGGAAGTGGCAGCGAAAGTTGAGGAGGTTACGGTACTGGGGTTGGAAGCACTACCGTTGACCTATCTCTTGGGAGTGGTGCAGAAACTACGTGGCCGGAGTATTCTCTATAAACTGGCACAGCTAGCGCTGGTGTTGGCTAGGCGCAGGGTAGCAATTGGTTGAATGATCGCCCGGAATCTGTTGATTTCCAGTTGGATCCGGGACTTAATGGAATGGCGTGCAGCCGAGGAATAGCATATGCACCTGACACGAAGGGATGAGAGGGCACTCAATGATGTGGCAGCTTGGGGAACCTTCCTAGAACGGTTTACTGGTGTGGAGGACTTAAGCTCTGTAGGTAGTACGGAGGATGTGGGGGTGAGGATACACATTGAACCTACTGAGCATTTGGCGGCCAACTATGGTCTCAACATGTTTCTGTTTTCCACAAGCTATATATTGTCGGGTCTCATGTGGATTTGGGCTGGGATGGCGGGCGGGCGGGAAATTTTATTGCAGTCGTAGCGACTGTCTCTTGGCTTGGACTTAGTTCCATAATACCGTTCGGTACTGTGATATACTGATACTGTCATGTCTTGCAATAACATGCACTGCATTGTATGTTTATTGTTGATTATAATTTTAAAACTCAGTTTTAAAGGGAATAAAATATATATATAAAAACATATTGACCCAGATATGTCACACAAAAGGACAAACTATTTAATTGTGAATATGAACAATGGGCATGGGCGTTGGGCAGTTATTCCATGTGAAGGGAGCCATAGGTAAACAGGGCTGACCCACTAACCCATGCTGTGGTGGGCTGAAGCAAAATGTGAATGGCAATTTAACAGGCAACTAAGTGGATGAAGCCCACTGACCAAAAGCTTCCATATGCCTGCATATTGTGTATGAATTTGTTGGATTTTTTTTTTGTTTTAAAGTCTGGCTAAACAGCTTAAGCCATTTTAAAAGCCAGATCTAAATGAAAAGAAAACTGTTAAAAACCATGGTGTGTGTGTGTGTGTGTGTGTGTGTGTGTGTGTGTGTGTGTGTGTGTGTGTGTGTGTGTGTGTGTGTGTGTGTGTGTGTGTGTGTGTGTGTGTGTGTGTGTGTGTGTGTGTGTGTGTGTGTGTGTGTGTGTGTGTGTGTGTGTGTGTGTGTGTGTGTGTGTGTGTGTGTGTGTGTGTGTGTGTGTGTGTATCTCCACACTTTCATCCAGAAATACAGCACTCCACAAGCAAAGGAAATACAAAAACAAATGTATTGACACCAGGAATGCCCTATTTTCTTCACCACTGCTATGGAGCCCCACACCATTCACCGCCGAAGGGGAGCAATCGGGGATCCTACTTGATGAGATAACCCATGCAATGTCACCGTACGCTGATGACGTGCTACTATACCTCTGTGACTCTAATGTTGGCACTGAACCAATAGATGCCACTCTTTGAACATTTGAGGAAGTGGTTGGTCTACGGGTGAACTGGACAAAGTCATGTGCCTTCCCCCCCTTCACCACAACACACCACTGAGTGTACTGAGGCTGGGCGGTACCCAACTAAACTGGAATGGGGAAACGGTTTGCTATCTAGAAATCCACATATATCATATTGTTCCCAGAACAATTTATTTGAGGGGAGCTTAAAAATAGGTGTTCACAGCCCTTAAATCTCAGACCAAATTCTAGAAGTGTTTATCTCTGGTCCTGTTATAATATTTTGTCAATGTACCAGTATACCCCTCACAAGTCTTTATCCGTTTACTGGATTAATTATTGGGGGGACTATTCTGGGATGACAAGCGACGCTACATCACTCTCAGAAACTCCAACTACTGGTGGGGAAAGGCGGACTGGGCGACCCATTTTTGAGTCATACTATCTTGCAGCCCATCTTCGGTTAATGTCTCACTGGATGGCTGGGATCAACATGTAAGAGACAGACCGAAGTCCGGCCTTTACCACCTGATGTCCTCTACCATTTCCTCCAACCTTCTGTCAAGCTGAAGCAATCATAGTTCATTCACGTTTCGGTAGCCCGCAGATGCCTTGGACAAATGTTTCCAATTAACACGCCGTGTCCTACCTTATGTATCAGATATTGCCTTCCTAGGTCTGCCACGGATCCCTGGAATTTTCATAGCTTGGGACTTGACTGCTTGGCACGAGAGGTCCATCGACACAGTGGGAAATGTATTCCTAGACCAGCACTTACTAATGTTCGACCAACTGCAGGAAGACCCGATTATTCCCCAGGCCAATTCCTGGTCCATGGCAATTTAAAGGCCACACTCCGACACCTCTGGCACACGATAGACGAGAAGCCCCGCTCCCCACACACGTTGTTATACACACTTTATTCACCATGGGAGCTGGGTGGCACTTAATAACAAGGCTAAATAAGACCATTCAGAACTTACAGGTATCCCCCTATCGTTCCTACAACAGAAATGAGAAGGCTTTGGATGCCCCCTTCATAAAGCCAATTGGGTACTGGCACTTGAATCCCCACAGAGTAGATCTCAAAACACACAATTCAAAAACATACAATATGAACAAGTTACTTACCTTCGGTTACGCCTTATCTGGTAGAGATATAGACTAGCCGCAGATTCCTTACCTTAGAATTCTCACCAGCAGCCAGACTGGATCCGTAAAAAAAAACAAAAAAAAAACACTTTACAGCAGTACCTCTGCACATCAGTGAAGGGCGCTGGGCGAATTCTTATCGACGTTGACGGAGTCCATGTAATCCCTCCTCCGATGCGGTGACGTCAGTTTCTTCTGTGACTAGAATCCGCACAACAGTGCGGAGTCACCAAAGAAACTGACAATAGAACAGTGTGCCAACAAGAGAGATAGATGTAGATTTGAATAGCAACTACTAAATTGAAATGCAAGGTAAGATAGTACCAAGAATGAGATACTGAAGTAAGATAAATAGTTTGCAGAATGGGGAGGAAGGGTGGGTTGGTAAGGAAACTGCGGGTAGACTATGTCTCTACCAGATAAGGAGTTTCTGCAGGTAAGTAACTTGTTCACCTGATAGAGACAACAAGCCGCAGATTCCTTACCTTAGAATTAGATGCCAAAGCAACATCAACCCAGGAGGTGGGTCTGTGAAGATATCCCACCAAAGTCTTGCGTATAAGCAACCAGTCTAACTGAAGGCGGAGTAGACTAGTCACAAGAAAGACAAAGGTGAGAAAGAACATTTGTCTCACCAGAAGAGCAGTGGAAAGGCCTGGAACATGTCAAGATGACGTAGAACGCCATTGGGAGCGGAGCTCATTGCAATGAAAAATGAATCTGTCAGTAGACAATGAGCAATAGGAAAATAAACATGTATAGCCTTAAGGTAGGAGCTGTACCGATAAAAAGCTGAGGAGTAAGCTGCAAGACCACTGTAACAGTTATTGAGATAATTGGAATGGAACACCTAAAAGGGGATCCACAGAGGACATGAAAAGAGCGAGGCATGCATGCTGCCTCAATCAGGATGCGTATACAAAACCAGCAACAAACAGAAAGCTAAACGCTAGTAGGGAGAGAAACTCGAAAGACAGAGTACACACCTCCAGGAACACCAAAAGAAAACCTGTAGAGAGGTGGAACAGAACTGAAATACAGATAAAAATGGAAATCTGATTAGACATATACCGAGACACCCACACAAACACATATAGATGTAATAACATGGATGTGTTTGTGCCTGCTCATAGGAAGCAACAGAAACCTTGTGGTATATGAAACAAGATTAACACCAGGCAGAAAATCGCCACAGTAGAAGATGCCAACCATGGAAAGGCCAAGACAGTGGCAATAAGTCCAGCCAACAGAAAAAGGGACCAAAGTAAAAATTGCAGAGTCCTGGAGGACAAAACCTCCGTAAAAGAAAGCGGTCCTATGTGGACAGAATAATCATTGTGGAAAAACGGAAGCAGCAAGGAAGATATAGATTGTGTATATATATAATAAAAAAAGCAAAAAGCAAACTGCATCCAGGATCGGTCAGAAGGAGGACTGCGACGTCCATGAAGAAAAAGACGACTGTGGCACACGGCCAGACAAAAAGCATGTGGGCCAGTGCACGAAGAGGATATAGCAGTTCATGAGAAAAACATAATAATGGATAGAAACCAGTGCACTATAAGGGCGACAGAATGTGCCCCCAGCATGTAAGAAAACGAGTAAGGTCATACATAATGAAGACAGAAAAAAGGACACTTTGAATAGAAGATGTATCTAAAACACAGTGGGGATCTAAAATATGGATTTGAAGCAGAAACACTGCTTCCCAATGGACCAGTGGGAAAGAACATCCCTAAAAACATAGGTTATTTATACAAGGAGCTATATAGTAACTACTCCCAAAATGAGCACTGAACAAGTTCCTGGTAGGGAATAGTTAAAAATATAGAAGTACGATTAAAAGCCTACACCCATTTCTACGAAAAGCTGGGACTGAAAATGACCTTCACATGAGGAAGAACCCCGTAGGGAGCACAATCTCTTAGCTCCCTTTAAGAGGTATCAGATCCAAACAGGGTTGCAAAGAAAAAATAGAACATGTCCACAACGGTGGAAAAGAAACCCAACACCTGCATTGCAGGAACACGACCTTGGGTGCTAGGCAGTGTGTACACCTGGTGTCACTCTGGACAAAAAGAAGCACTCTACTCCTAGAGACAGAGAGAAAAGTGACAAGGGAATAAAAACGGTCCCTGAAAAACGGAAGGAAACCACTACGGAGTGAGACCCTGTATCACCATGAGGCATTAAGACTATGTACCACCATGAGCATCTCTAAATCGGTGTAAAGCCGAGTCGGCATGCGCAACAAAAAGTGAATGGGCAAACAATGAAATGGTCTACTTGGGGGCACCCTACGTGATGAGACATGCCCAAAGTGTCCCATGATCTACTAAATCAAAGGTGTGGCTTAAGTCAATAAAGCAGATATACATAGATCCATCCGTGGCTTGAGTGTACGTTGCCATTACTAGGTTCAAGTTGAGCGACTCCTCAACTGTCCCCGAACCCTCTCTGAACCCATGCTAGGCTCTAGAACGAATTTCATTCTCTTCTGCCCAGTGTTCAAATCGCTCTAACAAGACTCCCTCCAGTAATTTGGCAGAAGAGTCAAGTGAAGAGAATGTTCAGTAACACTTCGGATCATCTCTAGTACCCTTCTTATAGATCGGTATGATGAGGGATGTCGATTAATTAGGAGTTATAAAGCCTGCTCCTGCTGCATTGAATACCTTAGTTAAAAGGGGGTCCTTAAGATTAGGTTCTGCGTCATGTACATCCATTGGGCCTTCCACTTTGGGCTATTGTTAATGGCCTTCACCACCTGGTCTAAAATATAAGGCAGACCTATAGGTTGTACGGCTGTCCAAAGACCTACCTCATCTGACTTATACTGGAAAACAAATTGAGCCAAAATGATCCACCCATTGGGCAGAAGTGATCCCCCAATCCAGATCAGGGACTGTCCCTTAGTAAAAAGGGGGATGTTTGCAGTTCTCCAAAACAGGGCACCCTCTTTGGTTTTGGCAGCCCGTATCAAGTTAGCCAATGCTTCCCCTTGCAAGGTTTTTATTTTTTGTGCTAATAGCCCTTTTATAATTTGCTCTTGCTACCTGGACTGCGTAGTTGACATCACAAGTATACTGTGATATGATCGAGCATCACTCTGGATACAAGAGCAAGAAACACAAGAGAAGAACGTGTAGAAAAGATGACCACAACACATTGCAAGGAAATACATAAATGGAGATTACAAATTTGAGGGAAAAAGTGTTCATGAGATTGAAGTAAGAAAATATGATCTTTACACATGACTCAGCAACGGAACATCACCCTCACTAACAAATTAACTGCACAAACAAGGACCCAGAATCACCAACACCACCAGAACAAACCAGAAAAAAAACAAAGTACAACCAATTTTCAATGACACAATTTATACTATTTTCTCCCACCAAGATATATATCAAATAATAGAGGGCAATAACAATAAACATTACGGCAGATCCTCTCCCAAACTGACAAAGTACTATATACTCCCTCTCCCCAATCAATGCCAGGAAATGCCTGCAAACGATTGCTCCTGCCAGTTACACATGGCTAATAATATTTATTGAATGCATGAAAAATGTAGCACTGAACCGGGACCCAAAAAGAAACTAAAGGCCCAGACCCAAAAGGTGGCAGAGAACAGCATGGATTTTAACAAAACTACCTCTAGGAAATACCCAAGATGGAGGAGAGGCCCCAGCAAGTATGCATTAGCCTGCCAGATTTCAATGAGGTAAAGAGAAAGAAGAAATAGCCAAACAAGCAATGGCAACCTGCAATGAGAACAGGACCAAGAGGAACGCTATAGAGAAATCTCTTACAAGAAGCCTGGAGAAAAACAACGCCAGAATGCAATTAAAAGCACAGAATCACGCGAGTGCTGAAACAGACCTGATGAACTCCAACTGTAAGGAGATTAATGAGAAGTCATTCGATTATAAAATCATAAAAACAGAAATAATCAACAAATATAAGTACAGTAGGAAAACAAGCACACATGCCAACTGAATGTGGAGACATGATAAGATTGGTTAAAAAGGGAACAAAAAGAAACTACAATTAAAACTACGAAAAAGGCACTTAAAATGCTAGAATATGCAATATTATTATGAATAAGCTTCATGTGAAACGACTTCAGTTGAGCTCCAAAGAAGTTTCCATTTGTTTCCCCTCAAATACTCATACTTGAACTGCATGGAAATGAATTGTGTGGTAAATCTAGAATTATGGTTTTAGTTGGCAGTCAGAAACTCTATCCCTATACTTGTTATTTTGGTACAACACACGCTGGCTGAATGCACTTATTCAGAATGAATTCAGAGTGGCTGAATTCGCTTATCTTAGAGAGGTCCTAAACCAAACTTTAAATTGAATTAACCAATAATAATATAAAAGGTCTTGGGCAAAAGTGTGTGGAAATGGCCTAAATGTTTGCTTTCTGATTACAGGGAAGAGACTGGTGCAACTATTGAAACAGGTCTAGGAAGTCTGAAGTTCTGGACAACACACACATCCAAACAAATGAGATTACTTAAAGGAGTACTTTAACAAAAAAAATCTTTCTATCAAAAACAGTGCACCAGCACTATTGATTAGATTAGATCTGAGCCTAGTAGAGAATATAAAGGAAGAAAATCTGGCTGCAATAAGAAGGTGCTATGGATTGTCCCGAACATCCTAAGCTGCCACCAAATCTAGACTTTTCACAGCCCTCAATTAGCAGTTTTAGAACCAGCAAATTCAGTACTGTGTATAATATAGCATCAAAAGCTCTTTCCACGAATGAAGATGCAATATTAAAAATTCCAAGCAGGAGTGCTCTGAAATAAGTTTCAAAAGTAGAATCAAAAATAGTTGTTTTAGAGATGGCATTGCATGTTATCGAAAAACATGTTTAATGCAGCAAATAAAATATCAGAATTTAAACGCAGTTTTATCTAAAGAAATTAATCAACCTGGAAATGATACCCTTTTCTGATTCAATTTCGGGGGGATTACACTACATGACAGACCACTGCACGAAAATATCAAAGATAAATTGGAAATGCAGTTTATGTGGCGACGATATAAAATATGTGATTTTAATTTGTGTTAACATACTGACAGAGATGTTGTTACAAGTAAAATGTATTTGAACTCTGGCTTTAAAATAGCTACAGAGGCATTAAGTTTAATATCTCTTCTAAAAAAAAATAAGCCAATGTTTTACTATTTTTAGTTTAAACATAAAAAAATATAAGTTTTATGAAATTCTTGAAACTAGTGATTTATTTAAGCTTATATCACTGTCAATGAACGGTATGTTTTTCTAATTTTATTTAAAGCGGATGTCAAAATTAATAAAAACAGAATTGAAGTGCACTGAGAGTTGATAGTGCAAGCCGCTGGAAAAATATACAGGATTAATTTCCGTTGGTTCCTTTGTTAAATATTGAAATAAAGTTCAATGATTTATTACATTAATGTTGCAAGCAATGTTCCCCATTTAGCCTATCTAGAGTACACAATGGTCTTACTCCAAGTCATATACAAATACTCACATACATTTCGGTTGCAAAAACTTTACAAAATATGCCCCTGAGAAGCTATCAGAAAAGGCAAATGGTGATAATCTGGTATGCAAACTACACTACGTCTTATGCCTCCTTATGAAATGTGGAACTCAGAACAGTGCATTAACATTGACCCCTGTAAGTACCACGCCCCTTTTGGTTTGCCACTACAGTATTAGAACCCAGACAACTTGAAAATTGCAATGATCCAGAGAGAGGTATTAGGACAAAAGAGCAATGTCATTAAATCTGAGGATATGCATTTTATCCATTTTATATCGTGGTAAATGTATTCTCTCTTTTCTGTATTTATTTACTGCACCGAGATACTCTGCTCTTCCTCCAATTCTTCTTATTCACAATGTTAAATCATTACCGCATAACGCTTTCCAGAGGCATGTATACCTTTCATATTATTAACTTTAATTCCCAATGGTATAGATTATTTTTTAGATAGCTGAATTTACAAGTATAATGTGTTCAAGCAAATTACAGATATGGGTGAGGATATGTTTTCTTTAAAAGTTTTAGGAGAGGGTTACATGCACATAATGTGGCAAATGAACAAAGCCATTTATGATTATGAGAAGCAGTACTTCAAGAGTACTCTTTTACATGCATTTGTGAATTGATCAAAACAGCCACGTCCCTTTCTATTAGTATCATTTTTATACGGCTATTCCCATTCTACTCCCATGTTAGATGTTTTGGCGACAATTCAAATGACATGCAAGAGTATGTAAAAGGGTACTACATTACATACTTTAAAAAGTCTTTGCGAAGAGGTTCCAGTGTGTCTAAACCTTAAAGAACTGCCATGGCCGGAAACCCATGATCTAAGCCCAGGCCTGAATTGGATATTTAAAAAGGCCTTCATTTGGTTTTAACCCATACAAGAAGTCTGAGTACATACGCCGGGTATTAGGAGGTTTTAATGCCAAGAGTTTTAAAACTGTAACTGCAGTGCTTAATTACTTCGAGTCTACCGACTAATTACCTGGTTAAGAGCTGGTCCTCAAGGAAAGTTTCTTAATTAGGTGTATGAATATGAGTCACACAATTAAATCTCCCACCCCTACTCACTGCATAAAAACCTTAATACAGATGATGCAAAGAGCGTACACAGGGGACAACCATTCAATAGTGGGGAGAAGAGACTCCCCTTTGAATAAATTTGGAAAGGGGCTTCTTCTCAAGGACACACCAACTTAAACTGTACTATACGGGGGCTTTTCTTGAATTCTGCTATGTTCAGCTATCTATATAGCGAAGGCAGAAGCCCCAGCGTTAGCAGGCCTCATTTCATGACACGAAGTGTAACTGAACTGTGAAATCAAACTGGTTTTAAACTGAACTGTGAAATCAAACTGGTTTTAGACCTTATAGGGTTTACAAGACTGTGCCCTCACCAGTAAGAAGAAAAGTACTCTTTCCAGAACTCGGTGTCCTTGGGTAAAGACCTCTCATTTCCCTTTCACTGATTGGCTGGCACAAAGCTGCGTCTGTTTAAGGAGATTCTCAGTGTCACGCCTTTTCCTTTTAGAGCGTATCAAGCTGGGGTACCACGGTTAGGGTGACCACCTGTCCGCTACTTACAGGGACCGTCCATGAACGCAGCCTAAAGCCTGTTGTCCGTTGTTGATTTTTTTTTTTAACGGAGGGAATTTGGCCGTAGTTTTAGCACTTCCGGGACACGTAACAACCAATACCAAGGTTGCACAAAACGCGAGCGTCGACTGTAAATGGGAGGTACTATTAATGTGTAAGGAGACCTATGATTGGAGCACTGGGGAGCCTCAGCCAATGCTAGTGCGCTAAGTGCGGATTGGAGTGATATCCCGACGTGCTGAGCTCGAGCCGCCTTCAAATGGTGGATGCCCCATATTTCTTACGGAGTTTTGGATTTAAATAGTACGCGGTGTGTTTGGAAATGATGGAGGAGGATGTTGAGATAAACGGAGGAGTAGCGACCAGTATGGCCCAGGGTGGTGGTGAAAGAGGTGTGGTTGTACCCGGTAGCCGTCGTCAACTGATAGCCCAACTGTGCCCTTCTGTCGCTTCGTACATTATTGGCCTCAGTCTAGGGGTATTATTTCTTATGCAGGTCTCTATCGGCTTGTTAGGGTAAGGTGTCGCGGTTCTGTAAAACACTTTAAGCATTTCTTGCATTGACTACTGGCACTGTGTATATCGTTTGTAATGCGAATTAGATGTGGGTATTCAGAAATACGTGTGCACTGGTAAAAGGCATGCTTTTTAGTCACCCCATTTTAAGTCGAGCATAGCATACGCGCTGCTTTTCTGACGTGTTGGTAGGTATCTGGGCTTTTAACAACGCCCATCAGTCCCATTCGTTCGTTTCTTGCCCTTCAAAAATCCTTTGATGACATTGGCTTTACGTTTCTCCCTCCTTGGGGGAGTTTTGTTACCGCCTCGGCTGTCGCCCCTGTTACATGGCTAATTGTACTTTTGCCGATAAGTCTTGCTGCAAGTGAACTTCTTTTTTCGTCTGTGTGTCTCTTCACGCTGATGCTCATGGGGGGCCGTGACGATGTGAATGGGCTCGCTTATGTGAAACTGTTTTACTTTTCATTTTCAATTCATGTGGCAAGAAAAGTCTGGTTAGGAGTTTACAACGCTAATATCTCTAACTGGAGCAAATGTGAGACCTATTGCATTGGAAATGCTTGTTTTCTTTACTATTCCTTTACCAAAAGGCAGTTTTCTTTGCATCAAAGAAAGTAAGTACAGAGCCCTTCTGTCCTACTTCTTTCCTTGCACTGCAATTCATTTTATAATTAAAACAAAACATGATGATCAGGGTTGACCCCACGTTCTCCATCTGTGGGCTCAAAGGGGCAGAGGTATCTTTTAAAATAGCCTGCTTTACAAGAGGATGATTTGGAATGAAGCCCCAAAAACGTGATATGCTGCTTATAGTCCCCCTGCTTGCCTACACACACATTCTGATCTCTCGGCATGCACACTATTTCTACTTGGGCACAAAGTGCCCCGTGAAGTGGTAATGTAAAGTTGACCACTCTTCTTGGGCTTCGCAACAGTAGACCATGAATGCAAAAGGGTCCATGGCACTATTGCCATGCTTTTTGCCTGCCTTCCATGGGTCTTGTAGCCATGTTACAGTGCTTAAAGGCCCAAATGAGGCCCTCCCGTGCCTTGCAGCCATGGTTAGCTGCTCAGAGGACTGGCCACTGCCTATGGCTTTGCAGTGCTGGATCATGGTAGTGAGGCCCATTGAATATGTGTGTTGCTCTGGGCAGGTGCAGTAGAGCCAGGGCTCTGGTATGTTAGTGACCCAATCCACCCAAGTTACGGCTATGTTTTACTATCCAGCTTTGTTTGCTTGCATCAAGGCCAATGGCGAGGTTACTCTGCAACCGACCCTTTCTCCCTGGCACTCTGCATCTACGATCCAGAGCTGAGAGGCCAGAATAGACTGTTGATCCTCTGTGCTTTGCATCCTTGGTTCAGTGCTGAGAAGCCCAAGGAAGCCTTCTCCTCGGGCCTAAAAGCAGTGGAAAATGACTGCGAGGCCCAGTAGAAGAGGCACCTCTGGCCATAGCTATCAATTGTCTATCAAGTCCAGTTGCACCATGGCCCTCTAGGCTTATGGGCCCAATGCATCCAGATTATGGCTATTTGTTTAGTGTCCGGTCAGTGGCCCGAGGTTGAGTAATTTACCTTGTTTGCACCAGGACCCATTGCCCCATTAGTATGCCACTGGCCTTCTTCCCCTGGGCCTCTCAGGCATGGTTCAATGCTTTGAGCCATAAGAAGGGACCTATTTCCTGGGCCTTGACAATCAGAACCATGGCTGCAAGGCACAGGATATGAGGCCCTCTGGTTTGCATATCTATTGTTAGTGCACCAGTTGCAATGGCACAAGAGCCCAGAGGTGTTACGAGCCCAGTTTACCCAAGTTATGGATGTATTTTACATCCAGTCAGTGGATTGAGGGGACGAGAAAGTGGCCCATTTACCTTGTTTTCATGAAGGCCCAAAGCACCATTTCTACACCACTGGTCCCTCTCTCCTGGGCCTCATAGGTATGATTCAGCTGCTTAGAGTTCTAGATAGGAACAGTGTAGCCGTGTCAGGTTAGCTCCCCCCACCCTCTCCTAACGGAAAAGCAAGCAACCCCAGACTAGCCTCAGCCTTATTAGGCCTCCTCATTGAAGTGCAGATTGTGTTCTACAGCAGAGTAAGCAACAGAGCGCACATCTGGACATTGCCATTGCCCCTAGGGATTTGCATTGAGAAGTAGAAAAAAGTGAAGGGCAGAGTGCTTAAAATTAATTTTAGCCCTGGTTATTGCTGTAGGAAACAGTCCCCGCTAGCTATCATTGTTTTGCTTAGTGTGCTACAGTTGAGGACAGTAATGAGCAAATCCGCCCCAGACCTATAGGAAAATACCAACTTTGTTCATTTATGACATTTGTTTTCTGTTTTAGGCATGAAAATACTGGCCATGCTGGTACAATACTGACCAGGTGAAACCCTAGAGGCCGAGTATGCTTCCTGAGGGCCTTTCCAACCACGATCCAGTAATGTGGAGCCCAAGAAAAGGGCTGGTTAGTGAGCAGGGCTTACAGCATCATTTAAATGATTTTGTACATTCACTTCCATGGGAAGCATTATTGTATGCAGGTGAAAAGAGATGCATTTCAAAACTTTGAATATGTATCTTGCTAATTTACAAATGGAAATGCTCTCTGTAATCACAGTGTATAATAATCAGAAATGTCTTTTTTTTTTTTTTTTTTTTTTTTTTTTTTTTTTTTTAAGGCTACAGAGAGAGTGAAAAGCAGTGTGTTGTAGTCATGGCCCTCACAAAGTTTGCTTATGGCGCCTAGGATCGGATCACAAGTCTAGGACCTGTGATGACTGCGTTCAGATGAAACTGACGGCCATATGGGACCGTGATGTAAAGTTATATGTTGCCAAACGTTGAAAGACTCCACACTGTTACTGGAAGGCCCCATCACAGTTGAAGTCTTTGGGTAAGTCCATAAAGAAGCATAATAAGTTAAAGCCAGAATTAGTCCCTTCCTGCCACTCTTGAACTGGAGAGAAGGCGCAAGGGTGTCAGTGAACCTCCCGGTCTCACTCTCATTCTCCATTGGAGCCGATTCCTAGTCTAGTTCTGGGGCACACTGACTTTCTAGGACTGTCTTCAACATTGCAGCATGTGAAGTTCTTTGGGGGAGGCCATGCTGTGCCTTTTCAACACTTAATTGGCTCCCTGTGGCATACCTTCAGGCCCAAGGTATTCCCTTGGGGACTGGGCTTGGTTTCTGCCAGAGGATCGGCCTTCAGCACCTTCTGTGTGCCTTGAAGTGTATACCCTGAATATTGACCTCCGAACACAATACTGAGTACAAAATAGCAAAAATAAATATCAATAGTAAAGTAAGCCTACATTTTCTATACCTGACTTCACATATTGACACCTACGTGGTACATATATCTTCAAGGTACGTAGATGTGGAGTTAGGATTGGTAAATTCAAACTTCCCTATAAGCACTTGCCTTTTGATATTTGTCCTTGATATTCTTGTATCACGATATTCTTGGCGTCACTGTTCAGTATGACAATCCTCCCTTAAACCTGCATCTGGTTCCGCAGTGGCTGTGGTGCCAATTTTCTGGCACTTCCTGATGTGCTGGTACCATACTCATTGACACCGAAACTGAAGGAGGATTTACAGTCTGTGGTGCTTTCTGACTCCAAGCAGAATTCACCTCGACTGAGGCCACACCTGGTTCCTGTTGGAGAGTAGCTAGCAGAAGATCCCTGTGATTGTGATACTTTGCTCTTACCATGCTGTGGGGCTCAGACTTTGCACAGTCTTTTCAGCATTGAATCAGGCAAAGACATTTTTGATAAAAGGGATGATTTTGGCCCCTAAAATGATGAAGAAAATTGATAAGAAGAACTCCCAAGATCCCAGTGACTTGATGCTTCCCCAGATACTGGCATTGTTTTTGCCATCTGACCATGCCACTGAGGAAGGTGGCTCATTCGCTGACGTTATGCGAAGGGCGGCAGAAGTACTGGACCTTTAATTGTCCCCCTGTGGCGGTGAAGAGAATTGTTTTGACAGAGGTGCTCCAGCTTGGTCAAGCACCTACAAAACCTCTGTTGCCCTTTAATGAAGCTATTACGGATACCCTCTTGGGCACTTAGGGAAAACCATGTTCAGAACCACCTTGTAATGGGAAGGTCACTCAGCGCCATCACCCAGAACAATGACACCCTGATTTTCTCCCACAACATACAATGCCAAAGAGTTGGTGGCACAGGCATCCAGCAGTAAAGTCAAATCCCAGCACATTTCCCATCATCTCACCTGATCAAGAGACTACCAGGGTAGAAGCTTTTTCAGCAAAGAGTGCACCCGATAGTGAGCAAAGGAGTTTCAGTTATAGGTCTGTACAATTGTTTAGTTTGTGGATCGGACGAAAGGATTACTGCCGTGACCAGCAGGTCTAGCCCCTCAACTGCCCTGACTGTTTTCCTGAGAATCCCAGGATGCCACTGAGAATGTCGCCTCCTCTCCGGAGAGCCACTTGGGAGCAGGAAACCTCTCCACACACACTTCTGTAGGGGAAGTGCAATGTATCTTTTCTGTCTGCCAAGCAAGTATAGCTTCAACCACTGGAACTCAACTGGCAGTGCTGCTTGACAGGAACTGCCTGTGCTGCCAAGAGCTGTCACGTCTGTCACAAGCAGCCTGACTTTGCCATACAGGAACTGGACTTGGGAGTGCCTGAGGAGAGGGCACTCGTTTAACACAGTCACACGATCAGAGCAGTTAAGACTGACACAGGCCTTGGGGGCCCTAGGGATTCACTGGCAAAAGTTCTGTAACATGATTTCATGCTCCTTAGAGGACCCCCTGCATTGCTACCACCAGTCTTACAGGATTTTCTGGGCAGCCCAAGCTGCTGTCACCCCTCAGACAGGTTTCTGCCTTCCTGCTGCTTGATCTGATCAAGTCCAGGAAGGCAGAACAAAGGATTTCATTTGGGAGAGGAAGGTAACACCCTCTCCCTTTGGAAATAAGGGTGACTGGCTTGGGAGGGGTAGAGTCCCCAAGCCACTGGTATGCTTTGAAGAGCACATTTGGTGTCCTATGTGCATAAAACAGTCCACACCTCTTCAGGGACCCCCAGTCCCTGCTCTGGCACAAAACTGGACAATGGAAAAGGGAGTGACCACTCCCCTGTCCATCATCACCCCAGGGGTGGTTCTCAGAGCTCCTCCAGCAGGTCCATGGGTTCTGCCATCTTGTTTCCAAGGTTGGCAGGGAACTCTAGGAGCATCTGAGTGGCCAGTCCAGGCAGGTGACATCAGAGCCCCTTCCTGATAGGTGCTTACCTGGTTGGGTGACCAATCCCCCTTTCAGGGTTATTTAGGGTCTCTCTTTTGGATGGGTACTCAGATTCAGCTTGCAAAATTCCAGCATGACTCCTCTGCAACCTCTGCTTTGACTTCTGGCTACTGGAACTGTGACTGGACCCTCCAGGAACCAACAACGCTACAATCAACGACGAAGACTCTTCTGCAACTTTTTTCCACGGCTCCTGTCAGCTTTGCAACATTTCCCTGGCTGTGCAACTCTTCAGCCTGCACAAGAAGAGGGCCCCCTTGGAGTGAAGGAGTCACTCCCCTACATCCACCGGCACCTGCTGCAATGACAACCGGCTGCATTTATCCCCTCTCCTCCTGAGCTGTGTGGATCCTGCATCATGGGTGGTGGTCCAGAGTAGACCCCTTGGTCCTCTCTGCCAGCTGTCCAACTTTGGTGTAGGCAAGCCCTTGTGTTCCCACGCAGGACAGTACCCCCGTGCGGTGTGTTTCTTGCAGCTGCCAAGGCTTTTTTGCATCTCCTCCAAGGGATCTTCAAGTGACGAGTAGCTCCAGTTCCCAGCGCTCCTTCCTGCAACGCTCAGCCCCCTGTCTGGTTCTCCTGCGGCATGGGATCCTTTTCTGGTAGTGCTGCGTGGGCTCCTTCTGCAGCTTCTGTGTCAACATCCTGTGGGACTCCTGTGGGTGCTGCCTTTGCTCCTGTGGACTCTTTGTGACCCTGAGGGTCCCCTGTGACACCCCCTCACCTGGGTTGAGTCCTCCTGGGGCTTGTTGGTGGAATTTTTGCACCAACACCCATCTGCAATCTTCACTCCAACGTGCAACATCTTTAGCATCCATCAGGAACTCTTCCCTGGATGCAGTACTGACCTGTTCTTCCTCGCCTTCTACCAACTTTTGGAAGTAGAGCTGGGTGGGTAGTAGCTCCTACGCCTCCTGGTCTCCACTGAGACTTTTGGACTTGGTCCCCCTTTTTCCACAGATCCTCCCCCCCCCCTTCTCCATGAATCCACTGCTGGTTTCTTGCAGTCTTATCTGGGTGTCTTCTTTTCTTCTTTTTCTTCCTTTTGGGTGGTTTGGGGAAAATCGCAGAGTTTCACTCCTACTTTCCTGGTCACAGGGGGGCACTGTTACTTACCACTGTGGTTTTGTAGTACTCCCAGCTCCCCTCTACACATTCCACTTACCCAATTCCTAATTGTCGCCCGTCCTACATTAGAGAACGAGCATCCTAGGAACACAATTAGTGGTTCCATGTTTATGTAAGTGACGGTTATTTCTCCCAGATAATCTCTGGCTTTTGTTAAACTGTACACTCGAATTTGGAAACATATGTGGCTCATATAAATTGGAGATTCACGTAGTCATCTAGGTCCTGATGAAGCATCACTGGATCCGTATGGACCACCAGGATGCGAAACATGTTGACCCATGATAGGGTAGGCTTTGGAAAATTCCCAATCCCCCCCATCACTATCCTATACAGAGTGATTGAGCATTACCTCTGGTTCACTCTTTTGACTATATATATCTTTTTAATCTTGGCCCTGGCCGTCCATCTGGTCCAATAAAACTATCAACCCAGTGGCAGTCTTGTGAGCCAATTTTAACCACAATTTTTTTCTATCTCCTTTTTCACTCATTCACTTTTGGGGTCACTGCACCATCATTGAAAAAGATCTCTGGCAAAGAGCCCCCCCCATTAGGGGTGGTGCCCGTCAGACATTGCAGCGCCAGTCTGACGAGGAGCAGTGCCGATGATGAAGCATGACATCCTATGGATGTGTGAGGTTTCTTGCTCCTAAAATTTAGGACCCCCGCCATTTGTTTTCGTTCTTTTTTGGTTGGAACAGTGTATTACGTATTTCTTGCCATGTAGTGTGGTGACAAATTATGTCAGCACTCTAATTATATAAGAGCTCTGATAATATGCCAGGGCTTATATTGTAGAAGGACTTTAATACAATCAGTATCCTTATTTTGGAAACTTTTCTCAGATCTACGTACTGGGGATGGAGGAAGCAGTAAGCAATTGTTGCAGGGTGGAATGCCTTTGAGTGTGAGCAGGAAAGTGCCTCTTTTTGACATGATTATCCCCTACTTTTTTGTATCTGATGTGATTTTGACTGAAAGAGCACTGGGATCCTGCTACCAGGTCTCCAGTGCCAGATCACTTTCCCAAAACTGCAGTTATTTCTCCAATTGGCAAAACCTTTAGCACCCTTTGTAAGTCCCTAGTAAATGGTATTCCTGGTGCCTAGGGTACTAAAGAGGGCCCCCAAGGGCTGCAGCACAAATTGTACCACTTTAAGGTACCCCTCACCAACCACAACAGGCTGCCATTGCAGGGTTCATGTCTTGGTGCAGACACAAGTGAAGAAACAATGTCCCATAACATTGTATGCAATATATTGTAAATCACCACTCTAACAGGCCTTACATCCCTAAGGCAGGGTGCATTATGTTACATGTGAGGGCATATCTGTAGGAGCAGATATACCCCTGCTATGCCTTTGTCGATTCTTAGACCTAGCAAGTGACCAGGGAAGCCATTTTAAATGCATGTGCTGGACACTGGTCAATATGAGTCCCCCCCCAGCTACATGATGGCATGACTGAGGATAGGGATGTTTGGTATCAAACATCTTATATTGGTGAACTCTCCTGCTGATTCCAGTGTTGGGTTTCCCAATACATGCACCCAGAGGGCACCTTAGAGGTGCCCCTGAAACCCAAACAGCCTCTACTGTGCTTGCGGACTGGTTTCTGTCAGCCTGCCACCCAAGACACCGTTCTGGACCCCTAGGGGGGGGAGCCTTCTGCTCTCAGGAGGCCCGGAATTTAGAGATGTGCAAATAACCACTGCTTCTCAACATCTTATCTTGTGGCCAGTTTGGAAATACAAAGGCTTTCTTGATACCGTTAGTTGTTTTTTTCACCTCAATTTCAATATTCTTTTATTTCAGCTGTTAGTTTCTGTAGTAAACACTTGCAGGATCTACACAAATGACCCCTTGCTGAATTCAGAATTTTGTCTACTTTTCAGAAATGTTTAGCTTTCTGGGATCCAGCATTGGTTTCTCGCCCATTTCTTTCACTGCAAGGAAGTTGAACGCACAAAAAAAAATAAAAATGGGGTATGTCCCAGTAAAATGTCAAAATTGTGTTGAAAAATTGGGTTTTCTAATTCAAGTCTGCCTATTCCTGAAAGCTGGGAAGATGGTGGGTTTACCACCACAAACCCTTTGTTGATGCCATTTTCAGGGAAAAAAAACACAAGCTTTCTTCTGCAGCCCTTTCTTTCCCATTTTTTTGAGGAAAAAAATGACATTTTCGCTGTATTTTGGTTAATTTCTTGGTCTCCTTCAGGGGAGCCCACAAAGTCTGGGTTCCTCTAGAATCCCTAGGATGCTGGAAAAAAAAAAAAAGACGCACATTTGGCATGGGTAGCTATGTGGAGAAAAAGTTTGAGGGCCTAAGCGCGAACTGCCCCAAATAGCCAAAAAATTACTGCACAGGAGGGAAAAGGCCTGGCAGCGAAGGGGTTAAGAACATCTGCTGATTCTCTCTCACAGTTTTCAACTTCTTAAAATGTTTTACAAAGACCGCTACAAAGGGTTCTGGTATTTACTGCTTTTCTAAGCATTGCCAGACTATAATCAGTGCCACTGGAATTATGAAATTTTGTGGTTGCAGCATTTTCCCCATATTGGCGGATTTTCCGCAGTTGCTGCATAATCCATTACCTGCTGCGTAATCTGCAGATTTTAACAAAAACTGATTGTTTCTAGCTCAAACGGATCTTATGTCACAAAAAATAACAACTCATGTTGGCACACATTTGAAGGTCTTTTGTAAAGGTTGACTGGCCCCCTTTCTGTGGCTTATTTCTAAATTTGCGTGTTAACCTGGTACTAAAGAGGAGATCCCTTTGTCCAGACAGTGTTTACCTATAGCAAAATAATGAAGAAATATGATCACCAAATGTGCCCCTTTATGCAGCATAATTTGCCTTTTCTTGCTGCATAATTTGGTCCACCCTGCCACATAATTCCAATGGCTCTGACTACAAGGAAATATGATTCAAGTGTTCTTCCGTGTAACCTATCCCTTACTTTAGATAGAAGACCCTGAAAAGTGTATTACCTAAATAGCAGGGCTATGAGGATTAATTTTACTGATTATATTAAAACTATGAAAATGAAAGGAGTTTTGAATCACACTTTTACTTAGGAGCCTCCAGAGAGTACCCTGCAGACCTTTGCTCTGGTGCCACTGCACCTGCTGCACAATTTCTATCCATGTCTCACTTTAAAACAAGAGGAGTTTCAGCTGTGAAAATACACACTCCTGTCAGCTGGTGAGTTTTAAAATTATCAGCACCCAAAACCAATGGCCTTTATGTATAAAGTTTCAACCACAGACGTTATTGATGGCTGACAACTGAATGGTCAATGTGTGCCCCAACTTTCAAACTATGTTAATGTCTGGAACTGCCACAATTCTCGAGGTATTCTGCAAATTGGCCTCTGGGCTGCAGTAAAGTCTTTGGGCCTGCTCTCCTGCTGCTTGAAAACTGCCTTTAACTGCAGGTGTATACACTTCCTTGATTAGCATTTTTAAAAATAAAAAAAAAGTCAGTGCAGCTTCATCACCATGGCAGCATTTCAAAGGCTCCAACTAAGCATTTTACAAATGCTGAGGAATCCTTTGTGGCGCACGGTGATTGTAGGTCTCTGCACGGAGAGAAGCCTAAGTGTGCGCACGCACTTTGGAGGCAACTATGGTAGTGACTCGCAGGGTCAGTTCCCCACTGTCTATTACCCTACACACCCCAAATTCCCCTAAATTCAGTATTTATGGGAGTCCCTGGCACCAGAGCAACGGATCCTGATGACCTAAGAAGACCAAGAACACAGAACTGCCGCAAAAGCAGAAGAAGAGATAAGTAGCAGATGCCCCGGTATCTGCCTGCTGGCCTGTCTGCATCCCTTGTCAAAATCTGCACCACAGTCGACTCATCATGCACCAGTGACTCCAGAAACCCGGGAGGACTGCCTTCCTTCGAAAAAGACTGAAGACCTCCAGTGAACAGCGGACCTGTTCCCCATCATCCTCCAAAACAAGGGACTCTGAAGACTCCGGAACCGCCAAAACCGGACACCTTGAGTCACAACTGCACCTGCTGTCTCCAACCTGAGTTGAAGTGGACTACTAGTGCCAACAAGGTCCCTCAGCCCTCCACAGCTCGAATCCATAATGGTTTCACCCCTCCTGGACTCCCGGAAGACGCCTGCAGCCTCTGCACGCAGCACCCGTCTACTGCGGCCGCTCCAGTCAGAAAAACCTGACACCTAAGGACACATCTGCACCTGTCGCCCCTGAGCCGTGGAGAAGAGGACCAAAGGTACCTACCTGTGCCCGAGCATCGGGAGAATGAGCCCTCACTTTTGATACAGTCCAACTGGCCTTCCGGCCAGAGCCTGCAGCCTCTTGCCGCAGTGACTGATCTCCATAGCAGGGCACTGGGGACCTAACGATGTTTTGCACTCTGCACCCGGCCGCCCCCTGTGCCGCTGAGGGTATGCTGTGGGTGCTGCCTTGGATCTTGCCCACTACTCACTTTAACCCCAGGAGATTGGTCTTCTAAGTCGCTGTACTCTACCTGTTTGTAGAACTTGTTTTTACTCCCATAGGATACTGTCTCCACTTTTTAAAGTGGAAAGAATTCCTATTTAAACACAGACTGACTGGAATGATTTTTCTCTGATGCCTAAACCTAAATAAAGATACTTGCTATTTTTATAAATTGGTGTGGATCTCCTTCTTGTCTTGTGTCTCATTTATTAACTACTGCGTTTGTTTGTAGATGTCTTGCAGTCCTCCGCGTTAAGCCTAAGGCTGCTTAACCAACTTACCCCTGAATAGAGCACTTTGGGATTGCATAGCAAGCCCTGTCCACTCACTGGGGAACCCTTGGACTCTTTACACAGTATTCACATATCACATAAAGGGCCAGATTCCTACACTGTGCAAACCTATTAACTTGCATGCTTCAAGGACCTTTACCAGCTCATCTCTAATCTTTTCCCATACTGAGAAAGGTAGGAAATTTACACCTGACAAGGGCAGAAGTGGAAGTTCTTCCAGGTTTGGGAAAAGTGGTTGGAGAGAAGGTAATCTCATAAACGCTCAATAGTGTTTCGCATGAGCAAAGCTACACATGCATATTTGCTCGTGCTAAAATACAATTCACAAACATTTTCCAGGAGTACGATTTCCTGGTCTACTTCTGTAAAGTCTTGTAAATTCACGAAAGCCATAATTCTGCACTAATGCAAAGACCTGTACCTTGGGTACACTTTTGTGACTTTCTTTAAAATTGAGCCCCTAATTAGGGTTGACGTTAACCAAGACCATTTGTTTTTATTAACATTGTATTTCTCTTCCTATCTAGGTATTGGCTGGTTTTACTGTGAGTGATAACATTCTGCTCTTCCACAAGTAGCATACTGGCACACAAAGCAGTTTTGTTCAGTGCCAGGAACTACTGTGGCAATGTGTGCTTTTTTGAGACCATTTTAGTTGTGCTTTTTGCCAGTGTTCATTACAACGGTGAGGGCCTGGCCGCTCCCAAAACAATAAAGGTTTACAAAAGCCATGTCAATAAAACTGGGTACATTGATTATCCATTATGAATATTTTTGGGAAATACTAGCATGCATCAACACATTTTACTAAATGATGCTTCAAAGAAATACCTAAAATTTCACAGTATTTTAGCAAAACGGTTTTTTTCCTACTTGCATTTTTTTTTTCCTGAACATTTTATTTTGAAAGCAAAGAATTATCAATCTTGATTATAAGCTTCTGCAAAAATGTGCCTCTAATCACAGAGCATTCTGGGAGCATTATACTTAGCCTCATGTCGTTTAAACCTTTCAAACGTGTGTGTACACATTTTTTTACTGGAACCGCTGTCAGTAGTGCAGTGTAAGCTTACAACATTTATTTAAAGCGCTCACCCTGATAATAAAAGGCTTTGCATTAATGAACCATAAACATAAGTTTGAACAGCATTAACATATGGACACAAATATTACCTCAACTGTAGACGGTTCCCTTCCCTGTAAACTGTCAGCCAAAAGATCTGTGCTGCAGGGGGTTGAGCCTACCTGTCCCAAGGACAAGATAAACATGAAACCTTGTTGTGCTTGACCCTAAACAATCTGTCCTGGTCGTTGGGCTATGGGAATTGCACACCCCTACAAGTGTTGCAGTGTTTGAAGGTAATTTATTTGTGTATTTCTTTTTATAACTCAGTGTTTTTTTAATTTTTTTTTATTTAAAATCTTTTCCTCAATATTTCAATAGTGAAGTGCTTGTAGATAGTTATGATGATATTTACCTATTTTGATAAATAAAACAGAGACTCATAAGCATCTAATCAAACAACTTTGATAGAAACTATGCAATGAATTATGAAAATGTTAAGCACAGAAATATATATATGTTCGATGGCATGTGTAGCTGCAGATACACATGCTGTGCACTGTTCCTGCCATCTAGTGTTGGGCTCGGAGTGTTACAAGTTGTTTTTCTTCAAAGAAGTCTTTTTGAGTCACGGGACTGAGTGACTCCTCCCTTTCGGCTCCATTGTGCATGGGCGTCGACTCCATCTTAGATTGTTTTCTTTCCGCCATCGGGTTCGGACGTGTTCCTCTTCGCTCCGTATTTCGAATCGGGAAAGTTAGCTAAGTATCGAAAATTTGTCGGTATTGTTCTCGTTCGGTACCAGTGTAGTTTTATCGTATCGGCACCGACATCAAGACCCCTTCGGCGGCCCTCTGGGGCTTCCGCTCTTCATCAAGGCCTGGTTGGCCCGACCGCACCCGTCGTCCAAGACTAATGGACCAGACCCCCTTCCGTTTCTGTCCTAAGTGTCATGCCAAGTATCCTTATACAGACCAGCACCGGGTCTGTAACCTGTGCCTGTCTCCCGAACACAGAGAGGATACTTATGAAGATTACCGAGCGTTTCGATCGAAGAAAACATTAAGAGATCGATGAGCAAGAAACTGAAATGCAACTGAAAGCCAAAGTGGTTAGAGACAAATCACCACCACCACAGTTCTCACCACAACCACCCCACTGCAGTCAACACACTTGTCACCAGTGGGTACACCGATGGCGCAGTCACCCACACATACTGGGATGACCCAAGATGATGTGGATCCCTGGGATCTATACGACCCACCCATATCAGACAACAGCCCAGAGTGTTATCCAACCAAGCCTTCACCACCAGAGGACAGTACAACATATACGCAAGTATTAGCCAGGGCAGCTACGTTCCACAATGTAACAATGCACTCAGAACCAGTAGAGGATGACTTCCTTTTCAACACTCTGGCATCCACTCACGCATCCTATCAAAGCCTGCCAATGCTACCGGGCATGCTCAAACACGCACAACAGGTCTTCCAAGAGCCTGTAAAGGGGAGAGCTATCACGCCAAGGGTTGAAAAGAAATATAAACTGCCCCCGTCAGACCCAGTGTTCTATAACTCAACAACTCCCTCCGGACTCAGTGGTTGTGGGAGCTGCAAGGAAAAGGGCGAACTCACAATCGTAAGGGGATGCCCCACCACCTGATAAAGAGTCGAAAGTTTGACGCAGCGGGCAAGAGGGTGGCATCACAAGCAGCCAATCAATGGTGAATTGCAAACTCGCAAGCCCTACTTGCACGCTACGACAGGGCACACTGGGACGAAATGCAAGACATCATCCAGCATTTGCCCAAGGAACACCAACAACATGCCCAACAAGTAGTAGAAGAGGGACAGGCCTTATCGAACAATCCAATACGGTCTGCCCTACACTCTGCAGATACAGCAGCATGGGCTGTCAACACAGCTGTAACGATTCACAAGCATGCATGGCTGCGAAGTTCTGGATTTAAACCAGAAATACAACAGGCGGTACTAAATATGCCGTTTAATGAACATCAGTTGTTTGGGCTGGACGTGGATACCGCGATCGAGAAAATGAAAAAAGACACGGACACGGCCAAAGCCATGGGCGCGCTCTACTCCTCACAGTACAGAGGCACATTTAGAAAACCACAGTTTAGGGGAGGGTTTTCGACAACAGACAGCTGAACCATTCACCTCCCAAACAATACCCACCTACCAGTCGCAATACCAAAGAGGGGGCGGTTTCGTGGTTCCTACAGAGGACAATTCCCAAGAGGAAGAGGGAAATTCCAGCCCTCCAAACCAATCCCTAGCAAACGGTGACTTCAATGTCACACTACCCCAACACTTATCATCAGTGGGGGGGAGGCTAACCAAATGCTACCACCGTTGGGGACACATTACCACAGACATGTGGGTCCTATCAATTATCCAACATGGTTATTGCATAGAATTCACAACATTCCCTCCATATATTCCACCGAAAGTGCACACATTGTCTCCACAACACTTAGACCTATTACAAATAGAGTTCCAAGCACTGCTACAAAGAGCCATAGAGCTAGTACCCTATAACCAGAAAGGAACAGGCGTTTACTCCCTGTATTTCCTTATTCCAAAAAAGGACAAATCATTAAGGCCAATCTTAGATCTCAGAACACTGAATCTCTTCATCAAATCAGATCATTTCCACATGGTAACACTTCAGGACGTAGTTCCCTTACTAAAAAAAGGTAATACATGACAACACTGGATCTCAAGGATGCGTATTTTCACATACCCATCCATCCATCTCGCAGGAAATACCTCAGGTTTGTAATACAAGGCAAACATTATCAATTCAAAGTGCTACCGTTCGGAATAACAGCCGCCAGAGTATTTGCAAAATGCCTAGCCGTAGTAGCAGCTCATATAAGGAGACAGCACATGCACGTATTCCCATATTTGGACGATTGGCTAATAAAAGCCAACACTCGGCAACAATGTCAATTTCACACGCAATACGTCATAGATACTCTACACAAACTAGGGTTTTCTATAAATTACCAAAAATCACATCTACAACCATCCCAAATACAACAATACTTTGGAGCAACACTCAACACACAAAGAGCAATTGCCACTCCAAGTCCACAAAGAGTTCAGTCGTTCCAAAATGTAAAATCAAGCATGCAACCAACCAACAATACATAGTAAGGTTTGTGATGAAACTACTAGGCATGATGTCCTCATAGAAAACCCACAACCAGACATTGTTACGCTAACAAATGGAAAAGATTTGTTTGTTACTGCCAGGCTAATCAGATTACGCCCCTGTACGCCTCCACACAAAACATTGTAAGTTACTTACTACACTTACAAAAGTCCAATCTAGCCTTCTCTTCCATTAAGATACATCTCACTGCAATATCTGCTTATCTGCAGATTAAACATACAAAATCGCGTTTTAGAATCCCAGTTATTAAAGCCTTTATGGAAGGACTAAAAAGAATCATATCCCCACGGACACCACCAGTGCCTTTGTGGAATCTTAATATTGTGTTAACACGACTCATGGGCCCACCATTTGAACTCCTGCATTCTTGTCGAATCCAATTTTTAACTTGGAAAGTAGCCTTTCTAATATCCATCACTTCACTTAGAAGAGTTAGCGAAATACAAGCGTTTACTATTAAAGAACCCTTTATACAAATACATAAGGTGGTTCTCCGTACAAATCCACAATTCTTACCAAAAGTCATATCACCGTTTCATCTAAATCAAACGGTAGAACTCCCAGTCTTCTTCCCACAGCCAGACTCAGTAGCAGAAAGGGCATTACATATGTTAGACATCAAAAGAGCGCTAATGTATTACATTGACAGAACAAATCAATTTCGGAAAACAAAACAATTGTTCGTAGCTTTCCAAAAACCACATGCAGGTAACCCCATATCCAAACAGGACATTGCCAGATGGATTGTCAAATGCATACAAACCTCTTACCTAAAAGCTAAAAGAGAATTACCCATTACTCCAAGGGCACACCCCACTAGAAAGAAAGGCGCCACAATGGCTTTTCTCTGTAATGTACCAATGACAGAAATTTGTAAAGCAGCCACTTGGTCTACGCCTCATACATTTACTAAACATTACTGTGTAGAAGTGTTAGCAGCACAACAAGCCACAGTAGGGACAGGCTGTACTAAGAACATTATTTCAGACAACTTCAACTCCTACAGGCTAACCACTGCTTTTGGGGAGATTACTGCTTTGTAGTCTATGCACAGCGTGTGTATCTGCAGCTCCACATGCCATTGAACGGAAAATGTCACTTACCCAGTGTACATCTGTTCGTGGCATGTTGCGCAGCAGATTCACATGTGCCCTCCCACCTCCCTGGGAGCCTGTAGCCGTTTTATTTGCATTAAAAGTGTGTATATATGTAAATAATTTTAACTTTAATACTCTATGTACATACACATTTACTCCTTTGCATGGGCACCTCTAGTATCCTTGCTTTAACAACTCCTACCTCACGCTCTGTGGGGAAAACAATCTAAGATGGAGGCGACGCCCATGCGCAATGGAGCCGAAAGGGTGGAGTCACTCGGTCCCGTGACTCAAAAAGGCTTATTCGAAGAAAAACAACTTGTAACACTCCGAGCCCAACACTAGATGGCAGGAACAGTGCACAGCATGTGAATCTGCAGCGCAACATTCCACAAACAGATGTACCCTGGGTAAGTGACATTTTCCATACATATACTTAAGTAATACATACATTTGTTAAGCAGGCCTAACGAGTGTGTATATATTTTAACAAACCATTGTTAATACACACATTTGTACAAAGAAATACACATCTGAAGATATATACGTGTTTTCAAATTATACACAGTTACATAAACAGGGATATGCTGTACATTGCTGTTTGAGTATGGTGGTTATATAGGAAAGAGCCAACTCTTGAAGTCTTCTGAAGATACGATAGTTATCCAAGAATCCTATATTTGACACAATTCATTTCATAATTTGGACGTGTGAACTGAGAAAGATGTACCACATATTGTCTTGTTTTTGAATGGTGGAGTTTTGAGGCGAGGTGCTAATCTTGAGTGAAGGTTCCTTTGTTGAATGTTTTTGATTATATTATCCCTGATGAAAAGTGGTCCTGTTTCATGTATTGCTTTGTGGGTGATAAAAAGCAGCTTGAGGCTGGTTCTTCTGGCAACCAGTAACCAATGTAGGTCCCTTAAGAGGGGAGATTTGGGCTTCTGGCTTTACACGTCAAAGTAGTTTGGCAGCAGAGTTCGGAATTCGTTGTAGCCTTTTTATAGTTGATGGAGATGATCTGTGATAGAACCCTTTGGCCTTATCTAATTTAGACAGTACAAGAAAGATAGTAGCCCAGACCTTGTGTGGAAATCCCAGGTGGGGGAAGATGTGTCAGAGTTTTCATGGTGATGAAGCTTGATCTCGAAAAATTTTCCACTTGGGAATTCATTGTTAACATGGAGTCCTTGGTGAGTCCAAGGTTTCTTACTTCGTTAGATACTTTAGGTGGTAGTCCCAGATCGTCAGGCCAGACAGAGTGGGTCATAATCTTTTCAATCGCCCCATGTGAGTTTTTCCGTTTTGGAGCATTCAGTTTGAGATGGTTCCATGTCATCCACTGATCAACTGCTCTGCCACAACTGAAGATTTTTGAGTTTCCACTGTCTTTGGGACACTTCAGTTTAAGAAGTATTTGTGGATCATCTGCATAATTGTAGTATGGGAGCTGAAATTCATTGATCATTACCAGTAATGATTTCATGTAGATGTTGAAAAGAATGGGTGAGATCATTGAGCCTTGAGAGACCCCTGCTTTTGTGAAGTAGGGTTTGTATGAGAAAAGGGGAGCATGGATGACATTTGTTCTGTTTTGAAGGTAGGATGTGATCCAGTCGAGAACAGCCCCCTCTATGCTGGCTTCGTAGATTCTTTTTGTTCGATATTGCCTGCGGTTTCAGATGACCTCAGAGTGTCCCTGACCCAAGCTGTCCAGGATAGCTCAAACACAGCAAAGTTTGTAATCTGGACAGATTTGGACACAACCTTCTACGTAGTTTGAGTTATTGGTACGAACCATACCAAATGACACATATGAGCTGTGCAGTGGGCCACCAACACTTTGGAAAATACAGTTGCACCTAGAGGTGGCACAGGATGTGTTCCATCAGAGCCTGGCTCAAGCTTTTCACCACTGCAGAGAACTTGCAATGTCAGCACTTGTGCGTTTTGGTGTTTCCAGTGTGACTCTCTGTTGGAGACACATTCCATCTCGAGTGGAGCTTGCAACTCCTTTCAGGCACTGCCTCTCCTGCCCCAGGTTCTGAAAAGATTAGGAGTGACTGTTCCCAAGTCATCTCAGTGGCACCGGATTGGGCTAGGAGAGTGTGGTACCTGGAACATCTGGGCAGGAGCATCTATTCTCTGATCAAGCTGCCACTGTGGAAGGATCTGTCACAGCAGCAGGGCAGGGAACTGCACCCAGGCTTTCACAATTTGTGCCTCCATGGTTGGAGATTGAGTGGCAGAAGCTGACATCCTTTAACTTTTTTCCTGCAGTCATTAATATCATCTTGGTGGCAAGGTGTCCCTCCACAAAATCAGTGTATGCCATTCTTTAGGCTAAATTGGTAGCTTTGTGTGGTACCTGTCAAGCCAAGTTCTTTGAAGTTTTGTTCAGTATGGCTGAGCAAGGACATGCTTTGAAACTGTTAAAGGGGCGGTTATTAGCCCTTTTTTTGCATTTGCCTGATCAGCCTTTTTTTGTTTAAACCACCTGATGTGATCAGATTTCTTTTAAAGGTCTGCACCAGTTATTTCTGCCAATACCCTTTGTGATGTCTCAATGGGAAATTAATTTAGATCTCACTTTTTGATGTGCACAACTCGTGAGCCTCAGCACAGTTGTCTAATAATGATTTTGACTTTGAAAATGGTCTTTCTCATCGCCATTACATCGGTTAGGAATGTGAGCAAGATGCAGGCTCTTTTGGCCAACCCACCGTTGCAAACATTATTTTCAAATAGCTTGGTGTCGAGGACCAGAGCTTCCTTTTTATCGAAAAGGGTCAATCCATTTCATGTTGGGCACGCATTCTTTTCCCCACCTCATCTCTCTAAGGAGGAAAATAGACTTCTTTGTTTGGACTGTATTCAACTTTTATATTGATTGCCAAAGAACATAGAGTGAATGATCAGCTCTTTGTGGCCTTTTCGGGGGCAAAGCAGGGCAAGGAAGTGCAAAAGAGGACCATCTTCCGAAGGATTGTTCTTTGCATGAGGTATGCCACAGACTGGTGAAGAAACAGCCTCTAGAGGGCTTATGGGCTCATTCTTCAGAGCGAATGCTGCTACTGCTGTGCTTGTGCGCGGAGTACCTTTTCCTGGGCATTTGTCAGACAGCGACATGAACATTGTTACAAAGTTTCATTGAGCACTGTCTCGATACGTCAGTCGAAAGGGGCATTTTGCCTGCTTGGACCTGGAGGGCCTCTTGGGTTGAGCCAATTCACAGACCCACCATTTATGGAGGTACTGCTATGGAATATATTTAGGAGGTGAGATCTGTGGTTACAAGTACCCATCAGAAGAACAAGTTACTTACTATCATTAATGCTCTTTCTGGCGGATACTCCAACTGCAGCTTCCTCACCAAACTTGCTGCCTTCCCCTTCCGTGAGCGAGGCTCTTTTTCCATATAAAAAGGTCTCAGTTTAGAGATGTGCTTTCTGGTCATGCCTCTCAGCAACTGAGGTCATGGACAGCCTATGAAGGCCACTGAAGTCAACGTGCATGGGTGGGTCTTATATGGGGCTCCACTCGTCTCCTCTGGAGAGGGCAACGCCGGTGTGGAGCTGCACAATGCCACCTACTGGTGTGGAGGAGTACTGCTTTGACGTTTGTAGATCCCGTCTTATGCCTGAGTAGTATCCACAAGGTGAGAAATCTGCCTTTAGGTAGAGTATCCGACAGAAAGAGCGTTACTGAAGGTAAGTAACGTATTCTTCTGGTAGTTTCTGGTATTGTTCATTGAGTTGAGGTATGTCTTTAATAGAGGTCAAGCTGATTTCAACTGTTTTGTGTGCTTTCATAGCACTCTTGCTTAAAATTAGTCTGTACTACACACCTTGTTTTGAACTGGTTGTCTGGAAAAACCATATTGTAATTTTAATCCAAACTGCCCCTGTCAAGGGTGTCCTATATGCTGCAGCACACATCATCATGGTCTGAAGAAATATGACCACATCATCCAACCCTTATGGAACTCCTCTTGCCAGTCCACACCACCTTCACAAACAGCTGCATCATCTACAAAGCCATCACAGAGTAATAACAGTCCACAAACCAGCTATCTGTCCTGTCATGTGTTGACTTCACGCTTGCCTTTGACCCTGTATAGCTGCCTTTTGGCTAAGTTCACGCTATAGAAATTCCATCCATGTCTACTTGGATAAAAAAACTCACCATTTCTGGTGGCTCTCCGCAAACTGTGGGTCCCGTGCTCATTGCACCACAGATCTTTGTGACTTGGGGTGAATATTTGTATTTTTCAGCATTCCATCCATCATCTATTCTTTTTGCTTTTGTCACCCTACGTGGGTATGCTTAGACGTGGGTCCCGGCCTCACTGCACCACTTGATTCAAGCTAGCCTGACTGAGGAGGGATGATACCCCGAAACTGGTCCCAGGATGCTTGTTTCCAGTCCAGGGAGGACCTGTCTTGGCACTTCGGGCTGGAGTGTTCCCATGGGGAACAGGTTCAAGACTGATTTGCATATTGCTGGGTTTAAACTGGGGTGGGGTGGTGGGCAGAAAAACAATGGATTAAACCCACGTCTTTGTGACAGGAGGTAAATGTTTGCATTGTTAACCATTCTGTTCATCATCTGTTCTTTTGGCTCTCTGCATACCCCCAGCAAGGACGCCAAGTGCAATTAATTAGAAAAATCAGAGCAAAAGACCTTCCCCGTCTACGCATCAGAGATCTGGAATTATATCCCCATATCTATCCAGTCAGACACAAGCCACCTTTAATTTAAGCAACAGTTGAACACACATCTTTAAACAACATTACATCATGATGCCATAACAGTCCCCTAAGCAGCCACCACTTCTAACACATGTTGGCTGTGTCTTTGGTTTTGACATAGGAAAGCTCTCCGATGCCTTTGGCTAGGTGTGTGCTATATAAATACAACATACATACATAGATGTGTACGTACAAACATACATATATGCATGCAGAGACACATAAATAATAATGCATTACTATGGAAACAGATTGTTGACATTTGAATATATATGTAAGTTTGAGGGGAATCTAGGTCAGACCTTTCCACCCAGTGTGACTAACATAATTCTGTTTCCATTCAATATAACATTAAAATATATGCACTTTTTTATTGGGTCATTATTTATGTTTTTGTCAAATTACTTATATCGGCACCAGCAAAGCTGCTTCTTGCAAAGTTGCTTCAATGTAATTTCCTGTGATGTAACGTTATGTGCAAATTAGTGGGACCTCGTACATTCTTGTTCTGTTCGGGACCCCATAAATACGAAAAACATCCCTGGTGCTGTTCCTGTGTGAATGATATTTTAACAATTGCAAAAATAGCCTTACATATTTTATCTTATCTGATGGTGAAATCTGTGTTTAATAAAACATCATGTGAAGAGTGTTCCCTTATAAAGTAGCTTGAAGAGTTCTGTTTGGAACATATGTTGGTTAACTGCCTGTAGCAGTAGAGGGTGCTAGCAAAAGATAGATAGGCAAGGGAATACATTAATGAGAACAAGTTGTAAAAAAAAAAAAAAAAAAGTGCAGCTCACTGAATTCCACTGCTTTGTGGAAGTCAAAAGTTAGTAACCAAACTACTAGATTGATCTCACAATTGGATCCATGCCCAGAACCTCACTAGCTTAGGCCCCTGTAGTTCAGGCCTTGGAAAAATCATAAAAATATTACCAGACCTGCAGGTTTAATGAGTTGAATAATCAACTCAACCTAAATGTAATGCTCTTGACCCATAAACTGGTCTCAAATTGTGTGGTCCTAGGCAAACGTTTATTTCACTGAGCTGCCTTTTTCTTTATAATCGCATATGAGAGCACTTTGAAACATGTGAGCCTGCATGCCTCCTGTACAAAAAAAACTCTTTTGTTTGATGTAATAGACTAAGCTGTTGCTAAATGTATAATAAGAATCCTGCCCACATATAGGGTACACATGACATCTAACTTGCCTCTTAGTTCACTAATAGCATTGATGTTACAACATGGAAAGAATGTTTCTCAGTTCATGTTTAAAAACTTGCAATTTTAATAACTATATTACTAAAGCATGATGTGTTAGTGCACAGCCATTTAAAGACATTTTATTTTCTATTGAAATGGCCATAAACATTCTCACTAACATGCAGTTTTACTGATTTAAACTATGTAGCGTACAAACGATGATGTATGGAAATTGGGTTTCAGCAAATATTTAACATTTGCCCATCACCAAGTAAAATGTTCTGATTTGTTTTGATTGCGTTAAAGTCTTTGTTTCCATCACACTTCAGAAGTACAAAAATGTGCTCTTGTAACTACTGAAATATATTTTGAAATAATTGTACAGTTTGTTTACAAGCTATTTATATGTTGTGTGTTAGAAAAAAAACTGACATTCTTCAGTCTTTCATTTCACACCCACTATACCCGGCACCACTGTCAGACAGTTCACTTTACAAATTCCTCTAACTTTGCAGTAAGAGGAAGAAAAGTAAACCCCAACTAAAGGATAAAATAAGCACTTATTTGTACGAAGACATACGCTGACATTTGACTTCTGTCCTTGAAGCAAAGCAAGTGTGTCAAGATAATAAGATTTAAATTGTTATTTCTCATTCGCAGGATAAAGAAGTTCTAACTCTTTTCAGCTTCAAAGAAGTGATTATATATGAAGCTTCTTCATTTAGCTGAGAAAAAGGTGATTTTGGGCTGTTTCATTAACTGCAATTGTGAATTCTGGATTAACCTGACTTTGTTTTAACTGGAGTTGAAGCTGTGAAGATGTCTGTCATTGGTAGCTCAATATTGGTGATTGATCACCTGGCATTGGCTTGGGAGGGATAGTTTGGACAGGACAAATGTCCTTGCAGGTGACCTTAGTGTCACAGAGTTTACTCTTTTTTTTTTTTTTTTTTGGAAGTCCAATTTATTCATAGATTTTTAGCATGCGTTCCGCACAGATGTTTAAGGAGACTGTAAGTTCACTAAGGGTCCTCTGGTCTGTAGTTCTGAAGGGCCTGTGTTTATTCTATGATTTCAAATCCATATAAGGCTACGGAAGAGTTTGATTGGCGTAAGTGGGTCTTTTCTGAGTTGACCCACTAAAATGTGTTAGTCAGTGGGTCCTGCGGGACCCGTAATTCCCATGAGTCTTTTTTCAGTTAGTTTGGAGATTTGGATTTTGTTTGGCAATTTGATGTCTATTTATTACTCATCCACTTATTGGAGGAACATAACACATGTTCTTTGCCAACTCGAGCTCTTGCCAGAACGGGTCACTACGCTCTAAAAATAGGTCATCACGATAAAATGTGACTTGCCGTAGTGAATGGTCACGTACATTTTTCGAGGCCTGTAATTGCGTGTTGTTAGTATAATTTTTCTGGGTCAGTTTTCATTCAGTAGATTTAAAAAATAAAGTTTATTTTAGGTAATAATATTTAGTAACTAACTTTTTCTGTTGCTGACCTAAGACTGCTAACATCCTATTCTGTTCAGTAAAATATATTGCTGCTCTCAAAACGCATTGTTCGTAAGATATAGATGAATTCCCACAAATGTGCTGACTTCTACAGTAAATGCCTTTATTATATTCAGGATCTTCACCCATGATGACCGCTTGCAGGTTATTACCATTTGTCATCACAAGCAAACCCGTTTACATGGATTTCCTTTCATTTCTCTATCACCTACCAACAGCTTTTAGTGTCTTTTGTGGAAGACCCTTAATCGACAATACCAATACTTACAGTGAGCTTTTGGTCAGCCAATTATTTACCATTGGTTGGCTTGCATGTCGGCTTTTGCTTGCTTTTTATTCAGGGGCTTTCCCTCTTTTTGCGTTTGCTCCTTCCCTGGACCAAAACTCCTTTACTATGATTGTATCCTTCTATTGCTTACATTTTATGGAACTTCTTTTTTGTTTTTCTTCTAGAACTCAGATAAGGTTGTGTGCATTTTCTTGGTGCCTCCTTTGTGTGCTGCTTACCCACTGAAATCCGCACTTTCTATGTCCCCCTGTCCCTCTCAGATCCTCCATTGCTTCTCCGGTCCCTTCCCGACCATTGCTCACTGTTGCTTATTTCTCCCCAGCTTGTCTATTGCTTCTCCATCCCCTTACCATCCTGCTCAGCTTCCTTGGTTTACATTTTTTAATTCGTCCCACCAAGTGGCTTGATTGTTTCCCCCGTCTCTTGGTGCTCCCGTTTCACAATCCACACCTACGACCCACCCGCACCTCTGTTGTTCTGCCACATTTCAATTTTAAAAATATATACATTTTTGGAGGGCCAAGCAGCTGCACTTTGCTACCACACTGCTCCTTTTCAGAAAAAAATTTGCTTTGAGACACTAGTCTTTAAATTATTTTCCATTATGTGCGTCTACCGTCCTGGAAAGGCAAAATAAAACAAGCATTGGCAAAGCCAATAGGTCTCGCCTATGTGAGTGTTACTGGCGTTCAAAGTCTTTTAGTCGTGTTGCACAGCAGCCTGGCAGCTCTTCAACATGGCCAAAAGTTGGTGCATGGCTTAGAGGAGAGCGGAGCGGAGTGGAGTACAGTAGAGTGGCATAGAATAGAGTGACAGAGAGCAGAGTGGAATAGAGTTGCATAGAATGAGTAGAGTGGGGTAGAGTAGAATGAAGTGGCGTAGAGTGGTGTGGAGTTGAGTACAGTACCATAGAGTGGCATTAAGTAAAGTGGAGTTGGCTGTTGTATAATGGTGTGGAGAAGCGTGGCATAGAGTGGAATGGAGTAAAGCACTGTAGAGTTACACTGAGTGGAGTTGCATGGAATGAAGTAAAGTGGAGTGGAGTGGCATAGAGTAGAATGAAGTAGACTGCTGTAGAGTGGCATTGTATGGAGTAGAATAGTGTAGAGTTAAGTGGCATAAAGTAGAGGGGTGTAGAATACAATGGCATAAAGTGCTATAAAGTGGAGTGGCATAGAGTGGCATTGTTCTTAGTGGAATGGCAAGAAATGGTGTAGAGCAGAAAGGTATAGAGTGACATAAAGCGGAGTAGAATCACATAGAGTAGAATGGTGTGCAGTAAAGTGTTGTGGCATAGAGTGGTATATAGTAGAGTGGTTTGAGTGATGTGGCATAGAGTGGAGGGGCGTAATGTAAGGTAGAGTGCTGTAGAGTGGCATTGTGTGGAGTAGAGGGGCATGGAATAGAGTGGTGTGGAGTAGATTGGCATAAAGTAGAGTGGCATAGAGTAGAGAATTAGAGGAATAAGTATAAACCAGTGTGACCAGGAAACTCCTGATGAGAAGGATCAATTGCTAAAGACATAGATATTCAAGTTACCCAGCCTATAGTGTAAAGATTCGTAGAACACTTTGTGTCTGGTTCCCAAAAAAGATGGGGAATTCTGCAGTCGACATAACATAACTGAGCAGGTATTTAAAGCAGATGTTTCATCTTTGTCCCTTCTATGTTTCAGTTCACATCTCGAGAGCTTTAGGATGACTGTAAGTTTACATTTTGTGGATGGGGCTTAAGGAGTGCACACCAGCCACTATGATTATTACAGGGCACTGAGTGAAAGAAGAAGTGGAAAATGTCTAATGACCTCTGTAAAAACAAATACATTGAATACACATAAAAATGCCCTTTAATTACTAAAACAACTGATGTGGGCTAGCCAGCCTGGTAACTTGAAGGGGATGCTCCACCTGCAGAAAAGGCTGGCAGTGCTGAAATTGATATAAAAGAAGGAGGGAGTTAGTTGGGGGCAAAAGGTGCTGAGATGAGGACTCTTCGGCGCCGATCCCAGACTCTTTAATTCTTACCTAATGGACTCCAGTGGGAACTTTTGCAGGTGGATACAGTGATGAATCAGTCTGCTTCTCGCTACCACCAGATCCATGGGTCCAGGGAAGCAGACAGAGAGTAACTTGAATCCAAAACACCATGTCAGTTCCTTGCCGAGTGTTGCATAAGACGCAAAAGACAGCCTGTGGCAAGAAAATGCAGCAAAATACAGCTGGTGGTTCATTTTGTTTCTCCACTGTTCGCAGTGGTGTGTGACTGCAGATGTAGATATACATTGAAGCAAAGATGCTAGAGCATGTGTGATTTCTGCATCTCATTGTCTATTTGTTACTTCTTTTAAGTATTATATTTCTGATATGAATGTATTTTTTAATTTGTAGTAAACTTGCTTTGATTCGCACACTGACTTAGAAAGTAATTGATTGTACCAAAACAAAGTAATTCATATTTCATAATGGAATCGTTTTACTTGTGAAGTGAAAAATACTTATTTTAAGATGACAATAGTCTCACAAGTCTCGACCTAAAAAGTGGCCACATTTTACTTGTGAAGTGAAAAATACTCATTTTAAGATGACAATAGTCTCACAAGTCTCGACCTAAAAAGTGGCCACATTGTCATGATGCATGTGCAGTTAAAAACAATGTGCAGCCATTGTGTCGTGACTCATACATGCCCAGGAGTGATGAAACATGCATAACTATGTCTGATGTACTCCTAGAGTGCCACATCTTTTTCACAGTTAGTATACAAAGAAGCCCTATCAATACAAAGCTAAGCTTGGCTCTCTCTTGTCATCATATGACATCCTTGTCCCGCAGTCTTAACTGGGAGTAGCAGTCAATCCACGTATTAAAACAGCCCTTATGAAATACCAAATGGGCTGTCTTCCAACGTACGCCTGTCTCCTCTGGTGGACGTAGAGCAATATGATGGGCGTCTGTCGGCTCTGCAGGCTAGCCCCGGAAACACAGATCCATCAGATATGCCTCTCTAAAAGTACTATGGTGGGACCGTAAAGGCTCCTATGACCAGCTTGGCTTCAGAGGGGGCTGCACAGGTGCAGGCCAGCGATTTTGGCTGAATTTAAAGGGAATGATGTGCAGCTCAGTTGCAGACTGGTGAAATCTTTGGACAAACTAGGGAGCCAGCTACCAGAGATTGAGAATTTACGACATGTGCACATAATTAGTTAGCAAGCAAACCTGTAATAATCCACAATTAATCTTGAATACTTTAAAATTGGCCTTTTTAGTATTTTACTACTTGCATTTATTGTTTGTCTAATGGTTTTAATTAACGGAACACTGTTCAATAAAACCGAACATGAGCCCTAGCCCACCAAAGGAAGAACCCGTATATTATTTGAGACTGAACTGCTGTGATGTGTCACTAGGTAAAAGGTCCCTAAAGGAGGTCTGCTTTGGACACCTATTGTCAGAAAATTTAGCACACATTATGTGCCTCCAATTCTATGGGATCCAAAACTTCCTACTCAGTTCTTTGTACTATATTTTCTAAAGTGTCCGGCATAATCTCATATTCTTCTAACCGTGACCAATGCATTTGGCAACACGCGGGACAAGTTATATTGCCATAGGGATTCTTTAGCTAGGCCATTCATCATGAACATTTTGGCATCAAGCAACCGATATAAATTTGTCTTGCCCTCTTATGTTTTACTCATTCATAGAGGGGTTAATAGTGAAAAATGAGCTCCTTAAATTTCTGTGGTGCTGTGTATGGAGGTTAAATACTGACCACAGGAATAGGGTTGAGGAGGATGGGACTCTTCCAATACATTTTTTGGGTAGTACGAGTCTATTGCTTTTTTAGTTCTCGTTTTTGGTAGCTGTCGTTTCGCTTAAATTGTTCCAGCTGCTGTGACAGTCGGTTCTGCATTTTCATTTTCTGTCTCCAGGTGCAGATTCACAGCCTTTATACATTCTGTTTACTTTTCCAAATTTTCATGTTTGATTATAATGCTAATTTTTGAGACACTTGAATAGCTAATCAGATTTATGTTGACGCTCCTCTTTTTGGGTCAATTAATTGCTAAAAGGAATACTTGTTTTCAAGTGTGAAAACCGATGTGATTTTTTCTTTTTTTTTTTTCTTTGGCAGTGTAAAAAAACAAAATGATCGAAGTCACATTTAATATGTCCTTTTAGGCTGTGACGCTCAGTAAAATAGTAAGTCATTTTTGCCTGCCACACTGGCTTGTCAATTTATTCATCAGTTGTTACAGTGCACATTGTGCTGACCTCTCATTCTAATTTCAGCGGTATTAGCCTAGCTTTGGCGTACTTTAATATTTTAATAGCTGCAGAACCCTCAGGTCTGCTTAATACCCGTTGCGTAGTGAAGTGTTTCAAGAAGTTTAAAGTTGTCAGTCCACACTTAACCATGGACATGCTATGCAAATGTTATAAAGGTTAGTGTGTTTTTTTTTTTTTATTGGAATTTTCCATATCTGTAAGACTCCCTCACATTTTCAAGGCAGCTTTCCTTAGGTCTTTTGTTGGCCAGACTGTAGATCGCCCGTTTTTGCTCAGTTAGCCATGCTAGTGCAGAGACAGATGTCTGAGCTACTTCTAAAGCTGGCCCTCATCACCCTTTGAGAATGACAGTAGTAAGTGCTGGTGGCTGCAGGTATCAGAGCATCAGTGCTGCCGGTGAAGGTAAGAGTGCCACTTTCTCCACCTGCTAAGCATGAACTAGTGCACCAGGAGTCTTTGGAGAAACTGGAGCATAAAAATGCCTTGGGCTGGTCTCTTAAGTCCACAGAGCTTTCCATCAGAGTCTCCTACCAAGCTCTTCTTGAGCCCTCTGAGGTCACTGTACTGCACCAGACAAATATGTACAAACAACGTAATGAGCGTTGATTTTATGTATACACATGGAAATAAATTACAAGCTATTAGGAAAATAAAGGAAATGGAATATGAATGAAACAAGAAATTAACCCCAGGCCTAGAGGGAAATTTACTTGAACACATTTTCATCCAGAATGGTTCATTCCTCATTAGTTTCCTCACATTTTCTCACCAGGGCATAACCCTCACTTTCCTTGATGCCCAATATCACCAGTTATGTCTGAGGTTTTAAACACTGTACATGCTCTGAAATCTCTATTGTTCAATACCACCACATTCATTCTCACTTTATTAATCTTTAATGGACACAATAATTGCGGCCGTCCTTTCTTGCCCAACCTAGGTTTCTTCATGTATATCCAGTCTCCACTCTGACACTATCACCATGTCTTGTTTGTACTAATACGTCACATTCTTCCCACACAACTCATGGTATATTTTAGAGACACACGCTGGCTCCCTTTTCAACCATAGTGGAAAACTTTTTGAAGTTGGTACCCTTTCATATACAAAAGGTTTTTTGCTTGTAACCGCATTCAGAGTACTGCAATGACCGCATGCGTCACTTTCCTTCTTTGGGTTAGGCCCATCTGTACATAAGCCTTGATCATTCAAATCATTCTCCTTACTGATTCATTGGCTTAGGGAGAATACAATTCCATTGTAAGATGTTCCAAAGCCAGTCTTTAAAAATTCACACATTTTTAGAAACACATTATACACGTTTATCAGTGATAGTAGTGCGGTTAATGCCCTCCCTTACAAGCTGCTCTTTCAGGAAGTAAGTGAATGTTGCTGTAGTGATAGTCCCATTAATTCTTACCAACATTCACTTAGAATAGTAACCCACTAACGCCAAGATACCATTCACTAGCTGGTAGCACGTTGAAGGGGCTCCATAATATTCTTCCCCCTATTCAATCCAGGGGTCCAATTCAATCTGTCACTTCAACTAATGACAAAGACATTGACTCTTCAATGGTGTTTATCTTAGACCACCAATACATTTCTCTTACCTTTACATATGCTATACTCCCCACAAATGGCCTTCATGCACAAGTTTTATCATCTTTTCCTTTAGTGCAACTGGTGTAATTATTCTTTTTCCCCTCAGCAGCTGACTCCCACTTGCATTCAGTTCTCCTTTCGCACTCAAATTCTTCCACCCCATCATCCAACATATTCCTGGAAGGTCAATGTTCTGTCACATCATATTACACGAACCCTCCTCAACTTCTCTTCTAAAGGTTCAGCTCTGGTGACACCAGGGAACACTTGCACCGGTAGTTTGTAGTCTGACTTTACTGCCATAAAAGTAATTGGAAATGTAAAATACACCATCTGCATGCAACCACCCCACTCTACCTCACTGAATATTTTGCCTCAAGCCCAGACAGTGCTGGTGTAGCAAACCCAGTAACTACTTTACCTTTCTGGTCAATCTGCAATAAATCCACACTTGACGCTTACAGCTTGCTTCATTAGTTAGTACCATCTTCTTTGTCACATTAGTCTACGCAAAGTTGTGGCATTAGCAGTCTCATGCGTTATAACATTGAAAGCTTCCTAATATTTCTCCACACATTTAAACTAGCCCCTTTTGTCATCAACCTTTATTGAGGACTACGAATAATCACAAAATCCCTGACGGACCAAAAGTATTACTTCACATGGCCAAAATTGCTTATGCCTCCTCCTTGGGTAAATGCACTGCCACGTTTCATACAGCCTCTACCAAGTTCACTCCTGGTTTTATCCATTTTCAATTTATGGTGTAGGTTGACAGTATATGGGCCCTCAGAAATTAACTCTATGTATTAAAGGCAGGGAAATAAATTGGGGTCATTTCAGCAGAGTTATTTTACATTCTATTACTGATAAAATCCCCTGGGCTCCTGTTACTGAGTTGGATACAGCTAATGCCCCCCTACCTTCGCAATGTAATATCCCCTTTAGTAGGGACGAAGTGTGTGTGTGTGTGTGTGTGTGAGAGAGAGAGAGAGAGAGAGAGAGAGAGAGAGAGAGAGAGAGAGAGAGAGAGAGAGAGAGAGAGAGAGAGAGAGAGAGAGAGAGAGAGAGAGAGAGAGAGAGAGAGAGAGAAGAGGAGAGAGAGAGAGAGAGAGAGAGAGAGAGAGAGAGAGAGAGAGAGAGAGAGAGGAGAGAGAGAGAGAGAGAGAGAGAGAGGAGAGAGAGAGAGAGAGAGAGAGAGAGAGAGAGAGAGAGAGAGAGAGAGAGAGAGAGAGAGAGAGGAAAAAAAAAAAAAAAAAGAGAGAGAGATATATATATGGGATGTAGAAGGCCCCCAAAGTTGATAAGCCATTTGCTCTGGTTAGTTGGAAATGTGGCTAGCCTTAAAAGTAAGATCTCCAACCCAGAATGCTTTCCTTTATTAATAATTTTGATGTTGTTCTTCAGGAAACCTGGAATGTTTAATCAATTGTTTGTAATGGCCAGTCCTGTTATTCTTTCCCAGCCATTGCCTATCCGCATGGGAGAGCCAGTGGAGGCGTTGCCATCTGGGTCAAGCTTAATCTTAGAATTAAACTTTCAGTCATGGATACTAGTAGTTCTACTTATCGGGCCTTGCTCATCCAGGATTGTAAGTGTTCTTTTAGTTTATATTTAGTTAATTTTTATACTATGGATTTTCGGAACTTCTATAGTAATTTATTTGAGGAGTTATTTTGTTTTATTCTAGGTTTGAAGTCACAAGGGAAGAGTATTATCTCTCAACAACGAATTTGTAATCTGTGGTGATTTTAATGCAAAAATGGGTACTGAAAGAACAGATCCTACTTCTAAGAGCATGGTTTTGGATGTTGCACCATGGGATTCAAGGGGTTTGAATCTGAGGGATTCAGTGGTGCGATTTAATCTTTTAGATTAGTTAACTATTTTCAGGGCTCTTGTTCAGACAAGCCAACGTATAGAGGAGGGGGACAAAGATAAATTCTTGACTGTATTTGCCTCCAAAAGCTGCTTGAAGTAATGTGTAAACAGCGCAGTGATTGAAACCCTTTAGAGCGATCTTAATGCCCTTTATGTCGAAGGTGTTTTTCCATTTGACAGGTATGACAGACCAGCAGTATGTGATGATATTAGCAAACCCATCAATGATGGTCTAAGGGTATAGTGGCACCTTAAAGATCCTTCAGAGACTTTAAATGTCTTTCTTAAAGAAAACTTTCTGAATTTTCTGGGCTATCTAGAGAAAGGGTCAAGGGACAAGCTATTTTCCAGCTATCAGCAATTATGTGCCATTGTCAAGAACGTTTTATTAAAACCTCTTAAACCCGAGTCAGAACGCCCTCACTGGTTTGATACGAAATGCTCAGCCGCTAATCACTGCCTGATGAAGGCGTTAGCTGGGACCCCAGGGATAAAAAAAGCACTGCAGGAGGCTAGAAAGATGTATAAAATGGCCATCAAAGAAAGGAAGTGCTTCCTGTTTAGAAAAGATTGGGAAAGACTCGAAATGGCCGCTGCACATAATAGCAGCAAGGTATTTTAGGGGACAGTAAATAGGGTCTATCAGAGAGATGCCCCTCCAAATTACCCTTTGAGCAGTAATATCTTAGGACAGGAATGGATAACACATTTGTCTGATGTATATCAAAAAGAGAGGGACAGAGAATGTGAGAATGCTTTGCAACAGTCCCTTGCCCATTCAAATTTGTTACTTGTTGCTGTACAAGAGGTTGAGGCTGCTACTCATGCTAGTGCTGGCAGCAAGGGATCCCCATGGATTTATTTAGATGTTAACTCTGATCTATGCAGACCCTTACTTATGAATTTATTTAATTACTATTTGTGTAATAGGATCTTAGGTCTTGGTCACTTTCTATATTGGCGCCAATTATCAAAAAAGGAGATAGGGGCTCACCCAAATGCTATAGGCCCATATTTTTGGTTGACAGCTCTGTTAAGATATTGTGGAGGGTTATTTTTAACTGCTTGCAACTATGGGCTACGGAGAATAAAATACTATCCCCTTGTCAGTATGGGTTTCGTCCAGGGCTCGAATTTACACATTATAATAAGTAATCATACAGTCGACAAGCGCTGCCCACTGTACCTGGCTTTCATGGACCTGTCAACCACTTTTGATTGCGTGAATAGAAGTAAGCTGTGGCTGATGCTAATTAAATTAGAGGTAGATGTTGCCATAATTAACTTTCTGCATGGTCTTCATGAAAATGTGGGGGCCAGTGTACGATATGGCCAATCTGGCGAACTGCCTGATATTTTCTCATTAACAAGCAAGGTGCAGCAGGGGTGCGTGTAAGCACCTCTTCTTTTTGTCTTATGTATTCATGATTTAAGTGCCTGTTTATCAAATACAACTCTGGACGTGCCGAAAATTGCCAACTCTGCTGTTCCGGTCTTAATGTGTGCCCATGATGCGGTTCTGTTGGCTAGAACCTCTTGTGCATTACGTAGACTAGTTGACGCATTTGTGTTATTTAGGCGCAACATAGATATGAAAAAGATTTTGGAAAATCACACATCATGGCTTGTGGGCCTGATAGGAAAACAGTATCAGTTCTAAAAATGGATGAAAATTCTCTCGGGAATTGATGTTACCAGGGTTCCTCAAGTAATACCTGCGTGACGCAAGTAAATACAGCCCGGCGGCAACTTGGAAGGTCAGCTCTGTATATGGAGCTGGAGTGTGGAGTATCAAAATGTTACAGGTAGAAGAAAACAGAATTTCTAGAAGGCTGTTGAATCTCCCGCTCTCGATCGCCAAACCTCATCCTGCATTCCAAATTGAAATATTATAACAAGTTTATTTCATTTTGAAATAGAGAACAACGATATGACAGTGAGTACTAATAGGCACAAATACATAAGGCAGATCCATACATGACTCATAACTGGTAGCCGGTCTCCTCTTCCCAGCCCCAGAGTAATTAGACTACTTAGAAGTTCAGCACACAGTGTGACTTCGATTTCCCCCAGATCGCCTCATGCTTCTGAGGACAGCACATGCGTCATAAATTGGCTTTTCTACTTGAGAGCACCAGTCCACCCCAGCAGGCCATCTTGAAATCGAAGGCATCTCTGTATTTTTCCAATTCTGCGCAATGTCTCTTTTTGCCACTAGGCATGCTATCCTAATGAATACTCTTTCCACTTGTGTCCCTCCCAACTCCTCCAAAAGGCCCAGCAGCGCCACCCTCACAGTCAGATCAATCAAACACCCCAGGGCTGCTGAGACCTCCTGCTCCACCCCCACACAGAAGGGGTGCTCCCTTGTACAGTCCCAGGTGACATGCAGCAGATGTGCCCCTAGATGACCACATCTCGCGCAGCCCGAGGAGGTCACTGAGCGCATTTGCCGCAAGCGCAGCGGGGGTAGGGATGTCTTGTGGAAATAATGTATCTGCACCATGTTCAATCTTGCCGATATCGCTAGTTCTTGGGTGCGAGGTAGGCCTTCCTCCAATCATCGTCGTCCAATTCTCCCACCTAAGCTGCCCACCTGTCTTATAACTTGGCAAACCCATCCGGCGCATTGGTAAGCAATGAGCGGTAGGTCTGAGTGTTGGCCCCCTTCCCCAAACATTCCATTAGGATTTTCCCCTCAAGAGGGCTGTGGTCAGGGAGGGACTGGTTGGGTGGCAAGTGAGTTTCCAGGGTGTGGCGCAGCTGGCGGTAACGGAAAAACTGGGTATTGGCCAGGGAGTAATGAGCTTTCAGCTGCTGGAATGTGATCAGTCCCTCTCCACCAACTGTGTGCACACAGGGGCAGCTCGGGGAACCCAGCTGCCATACAGCAGTCCCAAGAGGCCCTCAAATCCAGCATGCTAGATCTCCAGCCGGTAAGCGGGGTGATCCCAACTGCCATTAAACCACTCATTAATTGGGACCCCCTGAGCCGCCAAGTAATAGATGTATAGGTCTGGCACTCCCATTCTGCCCTCGTATGGAGATTTCCACACCGAACTGAAGGCCATGCGGTGTGTCCCTTCTGCCCATATAAAGGAAGTGAGCTTGGAAGTAAGGGATCGGAACCAGGCCCGGGGCACCAAACATGGGAAGTTTGTCAAGACGCACAAATGTCAGAGGAGGCAGGTCATCTTAAAAAGGGCGTTGTGACCCAGGGGGTTCAGAGGCAGAGGATGCCATCAGCCCAAGTCCGAACTTGAGGCACGAGCCCGGGGTTGAAAGTATAATTCTCAGGCCTGCTCTGGGATCGTAGAGTGATGGATTCCCAGGTATTTGAAAGCATTGCACTTTACCGGGATAACTGGACACCATTCTCTTCCCCCCGCTTGGCTCCGCACCTCCACCAACAGCGAGTTCCCGGGCTTCAAGCGCAATCCTGAAGCCTCTCCATATAACGTCAGGCGCTCAAGGCATCAGGAATCATAAACGCCAGGGTGTCATCCGCGTACAGGGATACACAGTCTTCACAGCCAATCCCCCACGTCCAGCCCTCCCTGGGCGGATCACCACAAAGGAGGCATGCCAGCGGCTTAATGGGCAGGGCGAATAGTAGGGGTGAGAGAGGGCTCCCCTGGCGCATTCCTGGCCTGATTGGAAAAGGGTCAGATAAAATAATGTTGACCTGCACTTGTGCCGATGGGCCGTGAGAAAGAAGGTGGACCATCCTTCTGAAATTTGGACTGAAACCCATACCCCTCAGGACCTCCTCCAGGAAGTTCCATGCCAAAGTATCAGAAGCCTTGTGGAAGTCCATTAGGAGGAGGGCCAAGTCACCCTCCAGTTCTCCCGTCTGGGAGAGCGTCACTTGAACCGATCTCAAATAGTGACCATGTACTCCTACCCGACATGAAGCTGCACCGGTCGACGTAGACAAGAGAGGTCAGCATGCAGGCCAGTCGAGTGGCCAATGCCTTTGTGGAAGTCCACCAGGAGTAGTGCCAAGTCACCCTCCAGTCTTCCCATCTGGGAGAGCGCCACTTGAACCCATCTCAAATAGTGACCATGTACTCCTACCCGACATGAAGCTGCACCTGTCGACGTAGATAAGAGAGGTCAGCAGGCAGGCCAGTCGAAGAGCCAATGCCTTTGCGAATATTTTAATGTCTGCATTGATTAGCGAGATAGGCCGGTATAGTGAACATTGGTCACAGGGCAAATCGCCTTTGGGTATAACTACAATGGTGGCACAGTCAAGACCGGGGGTGAATGCGCCTCATTGGGTTGCCTCTCTATATGCGTTCACCAGGTGATGCACTAAGTGCTGACTTAGGGCCAGATGTATCAAGATTCCAGTTAGCGAGTCTCACATTACGATTTTTAAGAAATCGCAATTTCAGAAATGCAAAATGCGATGTATCAAATATGAAAATCGCTAATAGCGATTTCTTAAAATTTGCAAACACAATTTGCGAGATGCAAATACCGATTAGCAAAAAAATGTAGCGATTCAGTAACTGAAAATCGCAAATTGCAAAATCGGCTAACCGGAACAGCCTGATGACATCACAACCAGGAAGTGAGTCAGCCCATGCTGTTTCCAGGAGACACACCCACAGGAGCAGGGAGAGAGACTTAGCCTAGCACCAGGGAGTCAGAATTGTGAAGAAGCCAGGACCAAACCTACAACATGGCCAATGCTGGAAATGGGAAGGAGAAGGGAGACGGGAAGAGGAAGCTAGAATTTAGTGAGGCAGAATTGGAGGTGCCAATTGAGGAGGTTGTTGGCAAGCATGATAGACTATTTGGAAAAAACTCACTCCAAGTACCTGAGAGTGAGAAGTGGAAACTCTGGTCTGACATCCAGACAAAAATATGCGCAGTGGGTGTTGCGCAGCGCTCTGTGGAGGAGATACGCAAGCGATGGTACGACTTGCAGTCCTGTGCCAAGGAGAGGGTGGCCAGCAGGCTTATGGAGGCAAGGAGCACCTGAGGCGGACCATCCACCCAGACACTGTCCACCCCTATGGTAGACCTGGTGGTGTCCACATTGCTGCCAGATGCTGTCAGTAGTGTAACTGACATTGACACCTCAGGGACACCCAGCAAAGGTAAGGCCAGTAATTATGTGTATCTCCACATCTGCATGTACAAATGCCCCTTAGGAAATAGAACATAGGCTTGGTGCAGAGTGAAAAGTAGTCCATGTCACATCTTACATACAACACAACAGTGCCTTATGGGAGTGGTAGTACACAACTCTAAGGTGAATACACAACATAAATAGCAAGATAGTGGTCAGCCACACAGAGAAACACCCCAAACGACTCAGGGTGACACAATTTAATTGTACATTTAAAGCAACACTGTGGAAATCTGTGAAAAATGCTGGAACTGACATGCTGCACATTGTCTTTCCAGATGACTCTGTCCTTGCTGCTGCAGGATCAGAAAAAGTGGGGGAAGCAGAAACACAGCCACAGTCTGACTCAAATACTAGTGAGTCCAACAGTATTGTTACAACTAGACACAGGGCAAGGGTGTTACCACTGCCAGGGTATCTTCTAGAAAACAACGGAACAACAGTAACAGCTCCTCTTCAGATGGATGGATGGAGCACGGACGACAACCCCCCGCAGCCCTAATATAATTACTCTCCTTTTCCTGCCAACCACCCAGTGCCTTGGCAGTTGCCGTATCCTTTCTTCCAGCCATGTCCAATGATGCCATACATGCCTTTTTTAGGCCGCGGACGGGGCAGAGGAAGAGGCAGACGTGTGCAATGGGCCAGGGAGGAGCCTCAGATGGTTACCAGGAGCCAGGGCAAAAACCCACCCCTGAGAACCTAGTGGTGAACTTATCCTCCAGACACCTCTCTGAAGACAAGACCCGTGTCCTTAACCGAGGCCTAGGGTTCATTCCAACCCCCGTGGAAGACGTTTTCAGACTCAACTGTGAACTTTCACAATTTTTCCGTAAAATTCGGTTACAATTCTTCTTTCAAAACAAGCCGGTTCACTCACCACCTGTAGATTCCGGTTTGAGATTGCCTTCTACTTTTGTTCCCCCTCCTTCTACTATTCCCTGTGAAGTCCTTGCATTTGAGAAGGCGGTGTTGTCGGATCTGTCTACTTTACGACCTAAACATCCCTATATCAATATCTCCACTACCGAAAGGAGAGCTTTAGGGACACTAGCTAATGACACCAGCATTGTTAAGAAGGCTGACAAGGGAGGAACAATTGTCATAATAAATACTGATGACTATAGACAAGAATGATTACGTCTTTTGAGTGATCTTACTTATTATGCTTCCATCAATAGGGATCCCACACCCAGACTCCAATCTCAGATTAGGATTCTGATAGAGGAAGCATTGAACAACTCCTGGATATCCCCTAAAGAGGTGGCATTTCTAGACACTGCCAACCCCTGGACCCCTTATTTTTACTGTTTGCCTAAGATTCATAAGGGCAAACTGCCATCACCTGGACGCCCTATAGTATCTGGGATTGGCTCGGTTCTTGAACCATTGTCTGTCTTTTGTGATCATTTTCTTCAGCCACTTGTAAAATGATCTTCCACCTATTTACAAGATACTAAAGATGTCTTAAATCTGATAGAGACCATTAATAGTACAGTGGAGGTTCATGGATTGATTACCTTTGATGTTGAGGCCCTATACACCAATATACCTCAGGAGGCAACACTGCAAGTAGTGGAGATTGCTCTGCGCGAAGGCCCTGGGAATCTGTCCTCTCCTATAACTTTCATTATGTAATGTGCAACACTAGCCATGACTGAGAATTTTTTCCTGTTTGAGGATCAGTTCTTTCATCAGATCTTGGGTACTTCGATGGGCAGGACCTTCGCACCTAGTCTAGCCTGCCTCTATATGTACAGCTTTGAGAAACAATTTATTCTCCCAGTTACTAACCCTTTCTATGACTGTATCAAGCTGTGGAGTCGGTATATCAACGATATTCTGATTGTGTGGCAGGCCCTCTGCTGAAGTCAACTCTTTTACTGACTGGATCAATTCTCTCAATCCTTATTTGAAATTTACCTCTACTGTTTCTTCTACTCAAGTGGCTTTCTTAGACCTTTTGATCAGTATTGACAATGGCAAAATGTCCACATGCACATATCATAAACCCACAGACCGCAATAGCTTACTTGCATATGACAGTCATCACCCCAAATCCATACGTGACAACTTACCCTTTGGTCAATTCTTAAGGTTACGGTGTAACTGTAGTTCACCAAAGGTTTATGAGGTCCAAGCTGGTGACCTACAAACCAACCTCCATGCACGACGGAATCCACCTTGAATCATCAGTCAAGCTTGGAAGAAAGCCAGAAACAATAACCGTGAAGCCCTTCTGTTGACTAATGATAAGGAACGCGATATGCGTTTGACCTGTGTTTCAACCTTCACCCCTTTATCTAATGATGTCAAGAAACTACTTAATAAAAGATGGGCAGTTCTAGCAAGTGGCGGTGAGACAATTCCGAGACCTTTATTTGCATTTAAGAGGACCCAAAATATTAAGGACATGGTGATACACACCCGACCTTTAGCTAATCATAGGGACACCACCCAAACGACACTCTGGAACCTCCCTCCAGTGGTGGGACATTATCCTTGCAGGCAGTGTAATATATGCCCCTTGACTAGTCATGTTAAGACCCTTGACTTGGAACCTATAGGACAATGGCACCTTACCAAACACACCAACTGCAATACCAGGAATTGCATCTACATGATCACGTGCCCGTGTGGTTACGTTATATTGGGATGACCACTAGACCAGTTAAGACTAGAATAAATGATCTCCGGAGTAATATTAGGTGTTGGCACGTCACAACCAAACTATGTGCCCATTTTTTAGAAGCACCTCATAATCCTGACGATTTAAGATGGGTAGTTTTGGATGCCCCCAAGTTCAGAAGTGATAACACACGTTCTTTGTTCAGGCTTGAACAACGATGGGTGTTCAAACTTCGGACTAATATGTATGGATTGAATGATGATATACCTTGGGTCACTTTGTCCCAATAGTCACGTTGGGTTCTCTTCTGGATAAAGTTATTATTGATGAGTTAGTCTTTGTAAGTCCTTCCACTGGGTTTGGATAACTTAGTCCAATATGGATTTTTCACTTGTTTTATATGCTTAGTGATACCACCATGACATGGTACTCTATCGATGCAATGAATAGCCATTTTTTCTATTCCTTCTTGTTGTGTATAATTGTTTGATATGTGCCCCCAAGTTGGGTGAGGGACGTTTTCTTGCCACAATGGCTTCACTTTTGTCGATATCTTCAGAATGAATTATGACGTCCATATGGAAGGGTGGGAGAATTGGTATTCCTCATTATTTACTATGTGTGCTACCTTTACATCATGGCGACCTGTTAGCATATTTGCCTGAGTCCTTTTTCACTGTTCATAACTTAGACATGAGACTGGCATCTTGTGTCTTCACCCGGCGTCCATTCATTTTGGGAGGACACGCCGGGGTAGGTTCCAGACATGGGGACCATTGCCGACTTTGTGAGTATCTTCTCACCTTTGTTTTTAGTAAGGCATGAGTGTTTGTCTGAAATATCGGCGTTTTCAAAGCGCGGGGGCCATTACATATTCACTTGAGGCAGTGTCCATGCCTCGGTGATTTTTCGATTTAGCTACACACTTGCGTTCACATTGATTTCTATTTTGAGAGCGAGATGAAATGGTGTTTGTCTTCGACTGGGTTTCAAACAAACCACATACTTCTATTAACAATCTTCTCAATTTGCGGTAGCCATTACAGACTGATATTAGTTGTAGTCTTCGTTTCGATGATGTTTTGGATGATCAGCACTCCTGTGTAGTTTTACACTGTGTGTGTTCTCCCACTATGTTGTAGACACTCCTTAATTCAGAGTTGGTAAATTGTCATCAGCATTTCCATTTTTTACAATAGCCTGTTGACCTGGAGGCAGCAATTTGTGCTTCAACGTGACCATGGTTTAAACATTGTTTTTGACTATGTCTCTCCTTGTCATTTGTGTTCATACAATGACACTGTAATTTATTTGACCATATTCAGTTTACTCGCAATTTTATGAATGTTTGGTCTCCCCCTTTTTTTTTTTTTCTTTGACACTAGTAGCAACAGTACTAGGCTTGTACCTTCCCAAGGAGCCCAATCCTACAGTTGGGGATGGTAAGCTCGACATTTTTTCTTACACCTTGCATTATGGTTTTCACCCTGTGTGTGCACTGATTTGGCACGGGTTACGTTTGAACACATATTATGTATCTTGTTTCTTCAATTTAATTCATTTCCTTTTCTTATAGGGCAACCTTTTTGTTAAGTTGACCGGATGGACAGTATACTTAACTGTAAGTGACTGTTTGTGAATTTTTTGTATCCAGATAGACCTAGTAGTGTCTATACTTGTTGTGTTTCAGGAGAAGTTTATTTTGTTTTGATGGTCCTGATGAAGCGTCTTAGGATCTGTTTAGACCGCTGGACGTGAAACATGTTGACCTGTGTCTAGAGGATATTTTCCCTGTCCTCATTCACCTAAGAAAGTGGTTGAGCATTACCTCTCATCTTATCACTTTTATGTTGCTTTTAATCTTGGTCTAACCCGCTTTGCTTTCGATAAATTAAACGGTGATGTTTGCTGAGGTTTAGAACCAATTTTAGTTCCCCGTCCTGTCTTGAGCAGTGCCTCTCCGTAGGTATCATGCCAGTACATTCTACCAAGGCAGTCACCACAAAAGATCTCCGGCAATGAGCCCCCTTATGGGGAGCCCTTCAGTCATTGCAGTGCCGGTCTGACGAGGAGCACCCAGATGATGAAGCATGACATCCGAAAGGATGTGTGAGGGCTCTTGCTCCTAAACTTGTAGGTTCCCTTATTTTTTCATTAGAACAGTGTAGTCCTTGTTGTGTGATCACTGCCAGAGTAAAACCTGGACTCAGATGAGATGCCAGAACACAAACCCACACCACCAGAGGCGAGTCCCACAGGTAGACAACAGTCCCTGCACCAGCGCCAGTCAACTCCCTTCAGGAGGCGCCACGATACAGGCAGACGTTGCACAGAAGGAGTGGGCCCATCAATCATTGGCGGCCTTGAAGCGTCCATGCTGAAGGTGCAGCGCCTGCAATGCAAACATCTGAAGTCACTGCACAGACAGTTTGTGTCTCACAATAGCAATATGGGCTTATTACACAAGCAGTTTGAGTCTCTGATTGAGGGACAGCAAACAGCTGCAGAAAACACCTAGGAGTTGACACAGGCCTTTGGGGGACTCTGCACTGAGATACAGCAGTAGCGCGTCAGCCAGCGCAGGCGCCATCACCAATATTTGAGAAAGTTTGATTGCTTCTGTAGATCCGTCAATCGGCTTGCAAGTTCAACAGCCCTGATATCAAGGCGTGCCGTTGCCACACAGGTGGAGATGGCACATTGCAGTCGGGACATTGCACAGGGACTGGTGCAAATTACCAACTTATTGGATGCCATGCAAACTGCCCGCAGTGCCACAACCAGCAAACTGGGTATTGGGGACAGTGAGGAGTCCTCTAGCCTCAGCAGTCTGACAGTACCTGTGATTGATCTGAGGCGTTGCAGTGCCAGACACAGTAATGCATGTGAACCTGCTACTAGAGGTGCCAGTGAGGGCCCAGAGCACTCAAGTGGAGTGCGTGGATGTAAGAAGTGATGTTGCGGGCTACAGGGTACCACCTAAACAAGTTGAAATACAGTCATGCTATGATGCTAATAGTGCGACACTGTGAATTGTTCATGTCTGCCCATTGTAAATAGCTATGTCCTAATGACACAATGTTTACCTGAAGTCAAGGTAATAAAGATGCTAACTACAGAAATACATTTCATTTAGGTGGATTTGTCATTACTTAATTCAAAAATGGTTGCATGCGATGTCAGCATGTCTTTGCCTGCCCTCTGCTACACTGGTCCTGTCCGCTGGTAGAAGGGGTGGTAAGGGATCTTCATCCTGATCTGAGTCTGGCTCCGTGAGTTCCACTGGTATGCCCCTGGTGGTTGCTATTTTGTGCAAGATAGCATATAAGGCCACAATTTTGCATGTCGACTCTGGACTGTACTGTAGTGCACCTCCACTCTTATGGATGCACCTGAAGCGGCTCTTCAGCAGCCCAAAAGTGCGCTCCACCACATTGCGGGTTGCCCTGTGTGCAACATTGTACCTCCTCTCTGCTGGAGTTGCAGGGCTCAGGTAGGGCGTTAGCATATAGGTGCGCACAGTATAGGCACTGTCTCCTGAATGCAAAGAGAGTAAAATGAGTACATGTGCTGTCTGACTTCGCGCTTACATCAATGCATTATTCTGAACTATCAAATTACCTAGTAGGTATCCATCACCAAAATCCCCAGCTAGCAGTCTTGCGTGTATCCCGCTGTGGCGAAAGATGTAGGAGTCATGTGTGCTCCCTGGGTATCTGGCCACGAGATCGGTAATGATGTAGGAGGCATTGCATATCACCTGTATGTTCATGAATGATGGTTTTTACGGTTGCCATACACATACTCGTGGCCGATGGTGGACAGATTGCTACATGTGTCCCATCAATGGCACCTAGGACATGTGGGAACTGTGCTGTCTGGTAGAAATTAACTTTAGTTTGTTGTAATGCCTGTGGTGTGTTGGGGAATCTTATGTACAGTTGTATTCTGCTCAGCATGGCACTGAGAAATGTGTTGAGAAATCTAGAGAGGGCACTCTGTGAGACCCCTCCTGCTGCTGCTGCTATGACCCCTTGATAGCTCCCTCAGGCTAGTAGGTGCAAGGAGCATAATACCTGCACATGGGTGGGTATGCTGGTGGTCCTGTGTGTTGTGCGCTGCAGCATGGGTAGTAGCTCAGCTATCAGGTCAAGTATTATGGCTGAGCTACTACCCATGCTTAACATGTACTTCTCATAAATTTCCTCCTCAGTCTGGTCAAAAAGGATTATGCGCACTCTGAAAATGCACTCCTGTCTCCTCCTCTCACTCCTCAAACCTGCCAAGATCCTAATTCTCCTCGCCATGACGTAAAGTGCAGCCATTGTGGAAGAGGAGCTGAGGCATTCTGGGCCTCTCTATATAGGTTGCACCTGGTTACCACCTGGTTACCACCTGGTTTCAGTTCGTGGTAAATTGCATGTGCAAACGGCCATTCTGCGAAAAATCGTAAATTGCGATTTTTTTTGATGCATCGCATTGTGAATCCGTTTTTGCGTGCCGCAATCTGTGTATCGCAAATAGCGTCATGATTTAGCGGATCGCTATCTGCGATTCGCAAATCTGTATAGCAATTTGCGTTTTGCAAATTGCGGTTCGGTAAATCATCGCTATTTGCGATACGCGGTTTGCAACATGCTAATTCATGTCTCATCTGCTAAAAATCACTATTTTTGCGATTCCTTATTTTCGCACTGCGATTGCCTTTCATACATCAGGAAATGCATTTTTGCAGTCGTGAACAGACATTTGCACCATTTGCGACTGCAAAAAGGCTTGATACAACTGTCCCATAATCTCTTGTAGTATTCTATAGGAAAACCGTCAGGGCCTGGGGTCTTCCTGGTCTGGAGAGCCAGTATGGCGCCCTCTACCTCCTCCCTCAGAGGCAGAACCAAAAGAGACAAGTTTAAAGAGTGAAATAATAATGGATTGTGTAAATTTAGATAATGGGCCTTCCATCTCCTGGCTAAATTATGTTGGTAAATCTTTGGCCAATATTGGTCTTCATGAATTGTTCAGCACCGTGGTTCGATCACTGAAACTGATAAACAAGGTGAAGCTGAGGGTTAGGTGAACATGCTTCCTTACAGAGGGTTCAGGATGCCATTCATAAATCGACTAGTCACCATTTTTATTCCACTTTGGCAATCAGTGTTACGCCTTTATATCTTAACTTGGAGTTAACATGTTGGGAGAGGTTTCTTCTCTTCAGATTTAGGTCGGGAGTATTTGGCACTTAGCATGTTTTAATGATGGGACCAATGTGTGGGGTAACTCACTGCCTCTTGTCCTGGCAATGGTAGGGCAGACAATCTTTGCTGCATTTTATGTTTTTTTTTTTGTATTTTATTTTCATTTTTGCCTCAAACCTTTATTAAGAAGTTTAGCTTTTTGGAAAACTAGAGCGACCTTAATTTTTCTTCAAATGTTAAATGGCCCTGACATCTGCTTTAGAGTGTGTTGCTTGTTAAAGCTGGCTATTTGCAGTAGAAAATCAATGAAGGGCAGTTAGCATGAGTTTGGGGTGGTCAGCTTTATATCATTTTAATGTGATGGATTTTATTTTGATTTAAATGCTTAATAAGTTAATGAACTGTGACTGTTAAGATGCATTATTGTATTGTTTGTGTGTTTTTATGATCTTTTTATGGTCGAATAGAGAATATTGGATTGGATTGGAACTTATGGCGTGGCTCAAATATTCAAATGAGCGTATTGTGAACTGACATTTCTCCACCTTTACAGTCAACCAAGCCTTTACTTAACCAGTCTTCTCAAGACTTTCTTCAATACTGCGTAATACCTCTCCACTCTTCTGCTGTAAACTAAAATGTAATCTTAAGAACATTAGATTTTCAATGCCAGTCAATACGTGTTTCAGTTCTTGCAGAAAGACAGGGGCTTCTTCTATCTAATACCGCCATTTCCTCAAGGTTTTCTGCCTCCAGTAAACTTTCCACCAAATTATGTACCATTATTGTGCCTCACATTATGTCCTCCTTGTTTGGGTCCCTTTTAAGCATACTCCAATGCTGAAATCCCTAAGCAGTCCCAATTCACTGCTAACAAACTCTAAGGAATGTCTTCAGCCATGAGACCTTGAATGCAACATTACATGCCCCATAGCATTCGGATTCATTGATTTCCAAAGTTCTAACTGATGTTTCTAGCTGAACAAGTCATCACCCCTTTTGGTAATATACACCTTCACCTCCCTTGTCCTCCTTAAACATTACTTCCATGCATAGTATATCTACAAGTTCAATATTGCTTTTAGCATATTGTCTTGGATTGATATCTGCCAAAGTTCACCCATACACTCAGCCAATTCTCTCTAAAAACCCTTTGTCTCCTGCCAGTTTATACAAGAGGTCTTGAACATCCCAATACTTTAAAGACTTTCCTACCTAGTTTTATTTGACACTCACAATCACTGATTATCCTCTTTACTTCCCACACTGTTCATCTCTAAGACAAACTTTCATTTTGTCTACTTCTTTCTCCTTATTTTCCTCTTTTACCTGCTGAGCATGAGTTATGTTATGCATTCTGGGATAGAGTCCGCTGTTCCCACCATTTCTACACACTGGATTTCTTGCAACACACCACATTATTTGATGTTTGTCTTACATATAAAACATCTCCATTTGCTATCACCTCACATTGTTTGCCATAGAATCTTCTTCCCTGGAATGTCACCTCTTTTACTTTCACTTCATTTATAGTTGCCCCCCCCTCTTTTTCTTCACATGATCACTTCTGTTTTGCATACTTTCAACAGTATCTGTAGCTCTTACCAACTAGAGTTCTTTGCTAGCAACTTATACCTGCTGCTTGGCATTGCTGGTGCAGTTAATCAATCAATTAGTTGCACCAACTATCACTTCTCCAAAATTGCGAGATAAATTCCTCAGTAAATGTAGAAAATCGCCCACTTATTCATGTTTACCTTGCTTTCTGGCATATAACTACTTTTATCTCTCTGGCACCATGTCCAAAACACATTTTAATCACCAAACTGTCATTTCATAACCATCATGTAGTTCTCCATCCCTGCTTTCTACAGTTACATGTGGGATATTTTCATACATATCTCTGCCACCAAAATTGTGTAGCAGTACATTCTCTTTTCCTAAAGGAGAGAATTGTCCTACACATGTGACTATCAACTTGGGAGGCAAATATCTTCTTCTGTTGTATTGCAGGGTAACAATGATTCACCTGCTTTTCATAAAAAACTGTTGGCGCTGCCATGTTTGTTGGTTCCACTCTAACGTGGCACATTAAAAGAATCGAACTTAACAAGCTGAAATAACAGGTTAAGTTATCAATTTAGGTTTCAGTGTTCATTACAGTGAATTGAAATACAGATAATAAAAGTAGTAACACAAGTCTTTAAAACACCAGTAACTGTCCATTTCACAGACACTCTGTTTACGCATGTATCACACTGTCAGACCTCGTTCTCTGTAGCCAAATAGCAGACTGGGGCTACTGCGCAACAACCGTGGTGGTTGAGGCCATTTACCACTGGTGCCCTGGGGTCCATTTTACTAACTGGGCCAGTACATCCCTTTCCACACTTGACCCTTTCAGGCTTGCGAGGGCAAATGGTCCAAGGTTTACCATGGAGGTAGTATGAGTGACACAAGCTCATAACTTAACAATTAACCAGCAAGCACAACAACTTCAAACTGGAGTCCAGTGCTTGTCTTTTAGTAAAAGCAAGCAGTTCAGTTATATAACGGACCTAAATACTACACAATCTAATTATGATCAGCAATACAGGACTAAATCCCTTGTTGCGTTCTTTAGATAGTACTGGAACTATCCACTCTAATTGAATCATCTCCCCACCTGTGTGATAGATAGATTCTATAGTCTCCATTATCTAGAGGAACGGATTAGGCACAGACATAAAGTATCACAGTTACGCCCATGGGGCCAAGAAGCTCAATTCGATCACACAATCTTACCCTTGGTTTATTTTAGTGAAAAAGGCTTAGGTCTGTGCATTTGCTGTCCTTTAAGTGGGTCTTATTCTGTGTGCTCTCGCTGCAAGGGAAACCCTTGATGCCTGTGTGCCACTCCTCGTGGTGGTGAGACAGATGCAGCACATGCCTGTGGTAGCTACTCTTTGATGTCAAGATTACTTGGTGAATGCTTTTTGGTTCCAGGAGTCGTGGCCTGGCCTCACGAGCGGAGGTGGCCTCTTCAGCCGGTTAGGTCTACGGCACCAATGTGCAAACACGGCTTTCTAGGCCAATTTGGTGCACAGCGGTTGTGTGCAGATATAGCTTTCCAGATGATCAGGCTTACAGTGGCAATGTGCGGATGCGGCCTACTAGGCCAATGCAGTGGAAGCCACACGGACTTAAGGCTACAGTGGGCAGCATCATCAACCACACCTGGTTGATACAGTCTTTAGGGGTAATTTTCAAGTAGGAACCACACAGAAAGACTAATGTCCACTTATTTCTGGAAGACTGGTTGTCAAGCAGACACCAGCCCTGGTTACACTTCAGCTTTTCGATTACTCTAGGGAGCACTTGGTCACGGAGAACGTGAGACTGGTAAAAAATAGGGTGGTTTGAGTCCCAGGTTTATACATATTTCTAGAAAAGGGCTTTGTATCCATTTTCTAAAACGTCAGCGAGTTAGGGTTGATTCTTTTTTAATAGTCTTTCTCAGGCTGATCTTCAGATACAGCCTTTGTGTAAATTGTTGCTTCCCACATTTTGTAGCACTAGTACTTTCTCTAAGCAGGAGTGGTCATCTCACATGGGCACAATGTGAGATCTCTGTATCTGGCAGCCATTACCTTTTAATAATTAAGTTATCAGGGGCAGACAAGGCAGCCCTAGGCTAGAAACCTCTTTACCTCGATAAACTGAAACTGCAAACCCACCCTTCACTCCTTCCATCCATCTATTACACTACTCGGGAAGAACTACCGAGCAGCCCCTTGCTAACAAGGAGTTTAATTAATTTCTGAAGGTAGCCGTCTTGTGCTTCTCTCGTCAACATCAGAACTTCCACTCACAAGCCACAGGAATACTGGCAGTGGACTTCCACCATCACAGGAAGCTGTCCTCATCCATCATGTTGTGCCATGCTAAACCAGAGGCACACAAAATGGTTCCATCTGGTTTCTCTGACTCACATGCACACAGAGCCCTCCTAAAATGCATGTTTTTTTTCATTACAGTACACTCACACAAACACTTGACATAAACGTGATGTAGGGGCAAGGTTCTGTGGTACATTCACCAGTGGAGGTTTAATCAAGAAGGGACAGGCGGTCACACTTTCAATGATTCAGATAAAAAGGTTGGTTGCACTATAAATCATGAAACATGGTATGCTGACACCGCCAATTCATTTACTGCACATGAGAAAGCGACAGCAGTCTTTGGCCCACTATTAAGGCACAGGACAGGTCCTGAACCTTGCATTGTTTGGAACAGCATAAAGCCTCTGTAACCACACTACATTACCTGGGACAAAATGAAACACTACCAGATTCACATGCAGTTGAGCACTCGGGGCAAGGGAACATACCTGTATACCATGCAGAGAACATTGCCTCCCAGCTCACACCCACACTGTATTACATTTTTCTCCCAAACTTTGTCATAACAAGAAGGCTATTCCTCCAAATAGGATGCACAGGTAGGATCAGCGGTTCAGAAGGGAATGTTAGGGGTTTGAAGCAATGGGCAAGGCAACAAGGAGTGAGGGCTGGTAGTCAACAAGGGGGGCAATTCACTTCATGAATCAAAAGTTGAAGCCCAACCGTACCCCACCACCCTACAAGCAATCAAATGAAATATAAATGGTGTCAAACAGTTTTTACACCCCATGAAATGTTGTACCTTTCAGCTGTTCAACATGTGAAGGATTTCTTCTTCACTCTTTCATGAAAGAATTGAGCTGCTTCTGAGTCGGAACACAAAACGTTTTCTGCCTTTAAGGACATTCTGTTTGACTCAGTGCCACACAGTTGGTGAGATTCCAATAGCCAGAAAAGCTCTGATTTTCTCTGTGCAGTGATATCTTTTATCATGTTGTTGCACTAACATCTGGGAATAAGAGTATCCTGTGGTTCTCATTCTGAAGGTCCCGCTTCATGACTGCTGCTTTCTTCAGAATATGTTTCGCAATTCTGGGTCTGAGAGTGCCTTGAAAATTGTGCCACTGGAGGGTTTCCTAATGACTTAGGTCCTTATGATGGCAACTGAATGGCTTTCCAGACCAGAGGTAAGCTAGAATACTCAGTGAAAAAGAGAAACACTGCCTGTATGTCTGCTTCAGCACTCAGAGGGGGGGGTTCAACCCAAACAAGAATGTCTACTGCCCATTTCAGTTTGCCTTGTAGAGCAATCTTGGCCTTCACCACACTTTTTGTAAAGCATGCTTCCTCCCACAGTTCAAGGCTTACTTTCTTTAGGCCTACCTCTACATTGAGTCCACTGCTGTGTCCACCTGTGACACTCTGTGTTCTACTTCACACAACTACTAAATGGCTGCTACGATATTCCTTTCCACACCTCCAGCTTCTTTGTAATCACCTCCACTGCACCCGTCATGTTTTTCTGCCCCTAGAGCTTAACTGCTATTGAGACATCTGTGATTGATCTCCACTGTTTTTATTCACTGCTTCTCTGAGTCTGGCCTCGCTTTCTTGAAATGTTTCCTAGCAATAATAAAGTCTCCAAAATGTAATCATCTGCATCCAAGACCCAGTATGGGCCTCCCAAAATAAGTTTTCTCTTCATGGGAATCTCTCAACTCTGGCCACGCCCCCTACGTCGGGCCATCACACTTCTTTCACGAAAGCTGGTTATATCGGTTGCCACGAACTCTGCGGTGGGAGTAGCCACACCCTAGTCTCAACAAGTGTGCATGCTGCCCCATCCATCATGAGTTCATTCCTCAGAGCAGCCACCCCTTCTGTCTGGGCCTTCTCCGTAGCGTAGCTACCATGATATTCCCAGCGCACAGTCCCTGAAGATTGTTTCACCTGCACAAATAACGCCGGAGACCATGTAGGCAAGCTATCAGCTGACTCATTAGTGCTTTAGCAGATTGTCAACTCACAACTATGGTCTTTGAAATCCTTGCGCTAGCTCCAAGCAAGGGAAAAACTAAGATGCCTCGAAGCTTATCTTGGCTCTTTTTGCCACCAAGCTCTTGCACACTCCTTCCCAAAATAAATAAATAAATAAATGCAGTGGCTCCTCACTTCTATATCACCAGGGTGATCCCTTTACCACATTCACTCTTGGGTAACGTTTTTGTGAAAATGTACTTCTTTATTTTGTCTTCTTTTTGTATCTTTTTTTTTTTTTCTTTTGCCCCTTTTCTCTGGCTTTGCTGGGACCTCCTCGGTTCGAAGAAATTTATTTAATCCTCAAAGTATGTGTCAGTATATGCAGCAGTCTGCTCCAAGAATGCTGCAATGGTATACCCACTATGGTAAAATTATTTACCTCTTCTTACACAAGAGATATAATTGGTCTTTGACACTTAAGCGCCAAGGTAATCTAGGCTCCTTTCGTAAGCAGTTGAAAACATGGTTGTTCGCAGAATCTTTATAAAATAATTTTCTGGCTGCTGTAAAATGTTGTATGTTGCTGGCACCAAGGCGCCCAAGCGCATTTGCGCACTTCACAAACTCAGATGTGAGCAAGATAGTATGAACTATCACTTCTCGGTAGCATACCACCCACAGAGCATTGCACTTGGTAGGGAGTGGGAACACCTGCAGGGAAGTTCCACAGAAAAAAGTTAGGTTGAGCCCCTTTGAACTGCTGGTTGGTCATCCAGTTTGTGTTCCACTCTCCTTGACAGAGAATGTTGCAAAAGAACTTCTGAGTGACCTCAGTGTGATGTGGTGTACTATGTGATTGGCCTCAGGAAGCTGATGCCACAGTTTTTGAGTCCGGTGAAGAAAAACGTTCATGCATGCCAATAGCCTGTGGACTGGTATGATGAGAAATCAAAGCTAACTGGGTACCAAGAGGGTCAGGGAGTGGTGGAAGCTTCTATCCCTGAGGTTTGGAGGATAAGTGGTGTGGGTTAAATGAGGTGGTGCGGAAGGTTTCTGAAATTAACTACCTGGTGTACACTGGTACCACAAGGAAACCCATGAGGGTGGGTGCTTCATGTAAACTAGCTGAAGCAGTGCTACCTCAGAGATTTTACCGTAAACACTGTGGCAATAGCAGAGGAGGCAGAACATCACTCCCTGACCTATTGCACCTTGATGAGAAAGATGGCTCTGTAGAAGTTTACCCCTGGCCTGACTCTGACGCATCTAGAAGAGTGTAGAGTCATATTGGGTCCTTTGTCCCATCTGTTATTGCTGGCCCTAGATTGGCACCTGTCTGTGTGCATGACGTGGACATGGAGGCAAGCTTGCCAGCAAAGAGCAAGGTTTGTTGGATGTCAGACGGGGTCCAAGAGCACATCAAGGTAGAGGTTGGTAATATGTTGGACTTCAGGGTAATTGAGCGTGAGTAATTGAGCGCTCCATTTTTCCCTTGGCCAATCCAGTGGTATTGGCTCCCAAGAAAGAGTCGACAGACCTACGCTTTTGTGAGGACTATCGGGCTCTCAATTAAGTAACCAAGATCAATGCAGACCAATGGAACCGACAAGCTGGTGGACATGCTGGGTGCTTCCCACCTGTGAGCATGTGAGTAATGTGTCAAACGCTTTTCCACCAGAATAAACATCATGCCGCTAAAGAAACAATGATTATAAAGTAGAAAAGGACCGACATTTAATAAAAAAGAAAAGTTTAAGAGCTTTTCCTAAAGAGATATGACTAGATCTTTTTTAGGCCGGTATGTTTGTTATTCCAGATGCATGGACCAAGAAAGCATAGAGAACGGCCACCCAAGTGGGAGAATTTTATCAGGGAATCTACAAAAAGAAATTGTGGACTGTTGCACAATGTTGTAGTAGGAAGATGGCATTTGAACCAGCAAGTTAGAGGTGACTTCCCGATCTGATAGTATACCCTATGCATTATACGAAGAGTTTTAAACATCACACACTTTAATTTGAAGCCAGTGAAACTGAATTCTAGAATCAGAGACATGATCAATTTTATAGAGTCCACAGACTACATAGATTGCCAGATTCTAAACTTTTTCTTGTCTCACCAAAGAGGAACCTGACAGGCATTGATATTTTAGAAGTTACATTAATCCAGTTTAGACCTAACAGGATTCATGCTGACACACTTTCCATAGGCGGTTGCCTGGCAATAAAAGGAGGATCTTTTTCGGGAGCTTTAAAATAGAAGCAAGAGGAGTCAACCAAATTAATTTGGTCTGAAAAAGACAGTCCCTGCTCATCTACGTCTCACAGAACTTTAACTTTGGTTGCAATGTAAGGAGGATTGCCTAAGGAATGAGGGACAAATGGATGGATACCACTGATCTAAGTGATTTCCAGTCAGCAGGAGCTCTGATGTCTTTGTATTTAGTTTGAGATAATCACTCTACATCCAGCACTGAAGGCATTGAATACATACAAACTGTAAGAGAAACTGCTGAGGAGTCCAGTTAAATTGGTTGTCTATCATCAGCAGATGAAATTGCAATACATCTGAGAGCCCTGATGAAGGAGATTAAAGGACTGAAAGAACATAGGAGATAAAGAAGGACCCCACAAGAGGCAGAATTAGTTGGAGACTTAAAAGTAAAAAAAGGCCTCTCATTGTGTCTGGTTCATAAAGAAAGAAGACAACTAATCCACGTTTTAGCTAGTGTGAGTTCTGTGATGCATGCATGGCATAAGCCTAGGGGCCAATAATCAAGTTGTTGGTTTGTAAATAGATTGCTGTTGTGCAACAACCTATTCCCTAAGTTTGCCCAGACAGAGTAGAAAAGCAATGGGTATGAAACTCTAGAATGGTGCTGTCCAGCTTTAATTGTTTAATTTTTTTAATCCATTTATAAACACATTTTATTGATTTTAATGTAAAAGACAGAATAAAACAAAATATACCAAGCACACAGTATAATAATATCAATGGAAATCATCAGGACATCGTAAAAGGTACACTGCAACACATCAGTCATTTGCTAAGTTATAATAGGACCACCATTTCCCCCATATCTTCTAGTTTTTAATGAAATCTATTGTTAGTATATATCTTAAAAGGGGCTTACATCCCGCTCCTTGCTTTTCTTTGGTTCCTGTGCTTGCCACTTACTTTTCCTCCATGGCTGTAGCATATTTCTTGCATTTACCAATGCTTGTTCCTCCTTTGCTTGCTCTTATCAGTGTGAGGTCCAAGTACTGTTTACATCCGCTTTTAGGGAACTTAAAAAAAAATATTTTGGATGTACAGCGCTTGAACTGTGTTTGTTTTGTTTGTCTTCCCTCCTTTACCTAATTTCTCTGTGGCTGCAGGCATTTCATGAGCAAGTGTGTTTCCAAACCCCTCCCCGTGTTCGTTCTTTTATTTTATTAATGTAAGATAGCACAAAAGTATCCGATCGCTCTACATGAGCACCAGTTACAGGATGTTGGTCCTCCCTCTGATACTAGAACCCTGTTCCCCAGCTTCAAGGTTGGCTCTGTACCACTTGATCTACATTCTCTGCTCGAAACCAGAAGTTCAGCATATAAGAGGGCTGGCACTCCTTTGGAATTTACAATTAAAATGTATTTTCATTATGCGTTCCAAAGCAGCGCCGGCCACTTTTTGTAATATCATGCTTGTTTGAGAAGCTGGGTGCCCGGGCTCCACTTTGCTCTGTTAACATGGCCCCGATATGTGCAACCTCGCTGTCAAGTGCAGCCTGTCTAGTGTGCTGAACAAATGTGTGGTCCTGAATTCGAAATAGTCCTATCCCGACGCAATCAGTAAACACCGCGTCAACCATTTAAACCCCGGTGAACTTAATAAACCTATTGAATCGGAGAACCCTCCCTTCTGGGTGAAATTCTGAAATAATATGTGTGCATGTCCTTATTTGAAAGCTGATTTGCGATTGTGGCCGTGGTGACTTCTGCATTTCCATAATTAAAGCACACCTTTAACTGTGGTGCCTTCTACTTGGCTGACCAAAAATATCATTGCATGGACTGTTTTGTTTTACACAGTCACACAATCGTGTCACACTGCCTTGTGCACGTCCATGATGCACAGTTCATGTTTGATGAAAGCCTAGATTTCTTTTTCCCTCATGAAGTACACTGTGTTGTTGTTGGCTTCTTGTGGTCCACCAAGGTTCTCTGAAGTGGACTGATGCCTACCTATCATTTCTGTGCAAAACACAGAAAATAAATGAAGTGCTTCGAGGCCTCAAAACTGAGCAATGCGCTACACAGATATATGCCAATTCACATTAACCTCCATCATTCATCCTGCTGCTATCCTCCTAGGCTTTACTGTCATTGATTGCTCCCCTCTCCCCCCTCGATCTTTGCTTTTGTCAGTCTCCAGCTCTTGCCATTTTTACTTCTCTTTCCTATCCTGCCTCTTTGCCCTCTTCTTTTTGCCTTCTCTATGCCGGCTTCAGTTCCCTTCTTCTTGCCATCTTAGCCCTCAGTCATCTCACCTGCACCTTCCTACCCCCGCAACTTCTCGCCTCCTCTTCAGAGATGCTTCTCTCCCTCTGCCAGTGGTCTCTGTGCCCTTCCAGGCTTCACAGGTGACATACTGCTGCAATGTATATCTCTTGACAGTATCTACTATATATGTTTGTAATAACAATAGGGAAGGATATGTCTCAGACCTATATCTCTTCAGATGCTTTCACTTTATCTTCTTGTTCTCCGTCTGTTTTACCCTGCATTATTCCTTTCTTTATTCCCTAAACCTCCCACTTAACAGGCCAATTGTCTGTCCTTTTCAGTCTTGGCAATTAAGCCTATTACCTAAAGATGGCTGCAGGATGTTGTCTGCAACAGCATCCTAGAGAGAGCTCTTTTACTGGTGGACTCTTCATTCATTGAGTATTTCATGTTCAGGGTTGCGTTCGGTGCCCTTCTCCATTTGCAAGCAATTTCATTTTCCTTGTTTCCGGAAGTTGAGGTCTGACCAGAAGACAGAAGTCCCATCATTGATGACACTTGGGAGTTCTTTGAGGACTCCCAAGGCCTTCTGAATAACACGCAACAGTGCTGACATAACTTGCTTTTATGACACTATCAAGACGGCACTTGGTGATTTGTAAAGCACTGAGAGCTGAAGGCTGCCATAGCTTCGACTCTCATGATCAGTTGCTTAGGATGGAAAGGAGAGAGAAACAAGCTTTGGCAAAGCCAATAGGGTTCGCCTATGTGAATTCTAATAACTTTGTCAGTGTTTTTTTTTATTTATTTTTTTACATATTGCAGAGTAGTTGAGTTGCTGTACAATCTAATTTAAAGTTTAAAAAAAAAAAGCGCTATGACACGGACGATGACAAAGCCAATGGACTTTGCATAGCTAAAGCCTGCTGGCTTTGCCAATGCTTGTTATACTGCGAGCAGCCCCTTGCTTTGTAAATTGTTTCCTCCAATTTAGTGCAGCAGTCCATTTCTGTCCTCCATTTAGCCAAGGGAGGGCCCCTAATAGACTTTGAACAATGTCTCTTTTGGCTATCCTTGCACCAATGCCCACCAGAGTACCTTTCCCTCTAATCAGTTGCGGCCAATTGCCGCCAACACATGTTTCGTCAGGGGTGTACCCCGTGTCTTCATCAGGGCTGCAATTACATATATATGACAAATTGTCTATACAATCTTCAGAAACATGAAATCATTGAAAACATACAATTGAGTACACCTCTTGTGCAAAGAATGGGATACTAATATAATTGGTGATTTTTACCAACTACCACAGTAATAACAAACTAAATAAAATTTACGCAGCAAGAAACAAACCATTATGTAATTAGTAACCGCCACAAAAATGAGAAAAAGAAAGTCAGTGCGTAGAAAATTACGTACTAAAACAGTGTTATAGTGCAATCATTAAACTGTGTTCACTCAAAATTGATTTTACTCATGATCAATTTATAGTGTTCATATTTGAGCGAGTTCTTAGTCTGAAAAATATCCCAATGTTCAAGCATACACATGTGCAGTCATGGCCACAATTCAGTGTCTCGTAAGTTTAGAACTACAAAATGTTTTCCCGTCACCTAAATAAGATACCTGTAGATTCCTATTAGAGACTCTTCCTTCTGTTTTCCCTTAACCCCTTAAGCATCTGGTTTATGTTAGCTCCTGTAATTCAAACCAATATGAGCAACCTGTTACTCATTGGCGTGTGACCTACAAATCTGTGAATAAACCATGTGTCATAAAACTCCCCCTGTTGGGAATCAGTATAAACTTATCTTGCAAGAAAAAAAAAGAAACTTACACTATAGGTTTAATCATTTTAATGTACACGCATGATGTGGTGTTAATGAATTTAATAACACCATATGTCCTGACTTACCCCTTTAAGCCATAAATTCTGGGTGTGCTGTCAAATGCTATTAGTCTATTAAATGATACAATACGTATCTAGATGAATCCGTTACCAAAAGTGCAGGCTCTGCTGGCCCTTCAATCTAAATAAGGCATGTCACATTCAACCCCTGATCATCTAGTGTGCTCAGACTCTTGTGACTCATGAGGCTCATCATCCCAAGGGGAGGGGGGGGGGGCGGCATAAGAACAAGATTGTGCGTGGGACAAAAGAGTCTGAGCACACTAGATGATCAGGGGTTGAATGTGACATATCTGAAAAAAACTTATCTACAGACATGTTATCATTACTAAGCAAGGGGTTAGGTTTCTGCCCAACCAGTAGAGGTGACATATGCAGATATAAAATAGATTTATTTAAATTCACTAGAAGGCTTAAACTAAAAAGATTTTTCAAATTGAGACAACAAGTTGGACGAGAGGTGGAAACAACAAAGGACAGATCGGTGAAAAGTGAACTTTCTATACAAGATATACATGATACTGCAGCATTACTGTCTATCGCAGACTACGAGGATCTTCCGAACATGACAACGAAGGTGCTCAAGGACCTTAATATCATATGTACATAAAACGAGTGGTCTGAAGACCAAATCTAATTAGATACCAAGCATGAGTAGTGACACCAATATTGAGATGTTTTACAGACTAGTGTGTAAAGACTTAGATAAACAGTTGTACAAAAAGATCAATATCCAGGCAAGGAGTAACTTAACAAGTGGGGAATGGCAGGCATTGAAAACATTACAGAGAGATTAAAGTATTGTCATCAAACAAGCCGATAAGGGTGGTAATATTGTGATAATGAACAAACAAGATTATGACAATGAAGAGATCAGGACTGTTATGAGAACCTTACATGGAATCCAATCAAGGACTTAACTAATAAGATCAATAACCGTCTAAAAGTGTGGCACCGACAAGGCTTGCTGGATGATGATGAATACACATATTTAAGAGTGGACCGACCAAGATTTCCATGCCTATATATAGTTCCAAAAATACATAAAAACCTTGATTTTCCCCCGGGTAGACCGATAACTTTTCTGTTGGTCCTCCTATCCCAGAAACTATCAGCATTTGTAGATACTTTCTTAAAACCCATGGTGAACAATTTGCCATCATTCATTAAAGATACAAAACACATTTTGAGTTTGTTGACGGACATACAATGGGAATGTGGCATGATTTTAGTCACCCTGGATGTGGTAGCCTTATACACTAGTATTGAACACGAAGTGGGTATGCGAGCATTAAAACATATGCTTTACAGGAGATCTGTGAGCTTACTAGAACACACAGACATGATTCTGAATATGATTGATATGATCTTGAATTATATTTTTTTCTTATTCAACAATAAATGGTATAGACAGAAGCAGGGGGTAGCCATGGGCTCCAGGTTCTCTCCCTCGTAAGCAAATCTCTTTATGGGATGGTTCGAGGAAAAGTGGGTCTGGGGGCCAGGGGCGGCAAAATGGCAAACATACATTTTGTATTGGGGTTAGATACATAGATGATTGCCTCATGATATGGACGGGCACTGCAGTACAATTGGATGAATTCTGTAACTACCTCAATGCTAATGAAGCCCATATTAAATTCACTTTACAGTATGGATAAAATAGAATTTCTGGATGTGGGATTGTTTATTCTAGATAACAAAATCCACAGTAAACTATACAGAAAACCGACCTTGTGCAATGCTATACTACATGCCTCGAGTGCACATCCCAAACACCAAATAAATGCAATCCCATATGGGAAAATGATAAGAACAAGATGGAACTGTAGCAGAACTTAAGACTTTGATATATGTATACATGATATGGGACAACGTTTTGCACAAAGAGGCTACCATACTCAGGGGATTGAGAGAGCTAAACTAAAAGCCAGACAAATAAGTAGGGATGAGACTTTACTATCGCAGAGAACTAAGGATAGACATCGGGACAGGATTAACATGGTTACGGACTTCACGGAATCCACCAATATGTTGAGGAGGATAATGACTCGTCATTGGGATATTCTAAGGCAGGATGAGACATTGGCAGACTATATAACAAGCAGGCCAGAAATAACATACTGCAGAGGGAAATCACTAACAAATTTTCTATGTGCTAGTTACCCCCAACATGGAAACAGAGATAACTGGTTAGCAAAACGGAGTAGGGGATTTTTAAAATGTGGTCAATGTGGGGTCTGTAATTGGGCTTGGCATGCAAAGAAGGATTTTACTGATCATGATGGTCATCAGTTTAAAATACAATCAAATATCACGTGTGACATCATTTGTGATCTATGTAATACAATGCAAATGTGAGCGCATATATGTGGGGAGCACGATCCGTCCTTTAAAAGTCAGAATTGGGGAAAACATGAGGGCTATCAAACAGGAGGAAGAAAGGTACCCTATTGTACAACATTTAAAATTGTGTGAAAGACCAATTGCGAAGAAGAATCTAAAATTCTTTGGCATTGAACACGTACGTGCTGACCCTAGGGGAGGTAATAGAGAACTGCAATTAAGAAGAAGAGTCTATGTGGATCATGAAATTGCAGGCGGTAGAAAAAGGTCTCAATACTGAATCAGAACTTGAGTACTTCTTAGGAACATAATGTTAATATGTTAAATATGATTTCTTATGTATACGTTTAAATAACCACAAGTGTTGTGCTTATGAACGTTATAAAATGGCCAAGCATCAGGGAGATCAGTACCTGCATTATGAACATCTCCAAGGAAGATGTCATGATTCACAAATATTAGTCGGCTTCAGAGCCAATGTGTAAGTATACACATGTGTAAATTTGTATATTTCACCTTATGATTGGAAGATTGGAATTATATCATGAATTTACAATATGCCACTGTTGTGGCTTGTAAAACAGGGGTACCCCTTTTTTTTTTTTTTTTTAAAGACACTTGACCTACGATGCTCTTCCGATCAAAATCAGTCCTATTTTTATGTCCATGAATGGCTGACGATATACTGTATATAGAGACAAAAGAGACAACGGACTATAAGACACTGGAACTACGATGCTCATCTGATCAAAATCAGTCCTATTTTTATTTCCATGAATGACGGACGATATATAGAGACAAAAGAGACAACGGACTATAAGATATAAAAAAAAGCGTACTCAGGGCAAATGACTAGACGCGCTAGTTTGGTGAGGAGACTCTGTTTTTTTTTTAACTTAGCGCGGCATGGCGTACAACTTATATACTTGCTAAGCACCTATGCGAGGGCACTAGAAGCAACACAATAATAATAGAATGACAGACTAGGCTGCGCGAACGATGGCACTGTACTGTATTTTAACCGGTAGCGTTCTGATGATTTGACGGTATTTGGGGCACGCGTCGGGTTTTCGAACGTCTGTCTAAAGCGACGTTCCTTATTTAGATTGAAGGGCCAGCAGAGCCTGCATTTTTGGTAACGGATTCATCTAGATACTTATCGTATAATTTAATAGACTAATAGCGCTTTACGCGCTTTAACAGCACACCCAGAATTTATGGCTTTGAGGGGTAAGTCAGGACATATGGTGTTATTAACCCCTTCGCTGCCAGGCCTTTTCCCCCTCCTGTGCCAAGCCTTTTTTTTGGCTAATTGGGGCAGTTTGCGCTTAGCCCCTCATAACTTTTTGTTCACATAAGCTACCCATGCCAAATTTGCGTCCTTTTTTTCCAATATCCTAGGGATTCTAGAGGTACCCAGACTTTGTGGGTTCCCCAGAAGGAGGCCAAGAAGTTAGCCAAAATACAGTGAAAATTTCGTTTTTTTTTTAAAGAAAATGGGAAAAAGGGGCAGCAGAAGAAGGCTTGTGTTTTTTTCCCTGAAAATGGCATCAACAAAGGGTTTGCGGTGCTAAAATCACCAGCTTCCCAGATTTCAGAAAGAGGCAGACTTGAATCAGAAAACCCAATTTTTCAACACAATTTTGGCATTTTACTGGGACATGCCCCATTTTTACGATTTCTTTTTTGTGTGCTTTCAGCCTCCTTCCAGTCAGTGACAGAAATGGGCGTGAAACCAATGCTGGATCCCAGAAACCGAAACATTTCTGAAAAGTAGACACAATTCTGAATTCAGCAAGAGGTAATTTGTGTAGATCCTACAAGGGTTTCCTACAGAAAATAACAACTGAAGAAAAAAAATATTGAGGTGAAAAAAACTGCAATTTTTCTTTACGTTTTGTAACTCTTCCCTGCAATGTCAGATTTTGAAAGCAATATACTGTTACGTCTGCTGGACTCTTCTGGTTGTGGGGATATATATATAGGGCTTGTAGGTTCATCAGGAACTCTAGGTACACAGAGCCAATAAATGAGCTGCACCCTGCAGTGGGTTTTCATTCTATTCCGGGTATACAGCAATTCATTTGCTGAAATATAAAGAGTAAAAAATAGCTATCAAGAAAACCTTTGTATTTCCAAACTGGGCACAAGATAAGGTGTTGAGGAGCAGTGGTTATTTGCATATCTCTGAATTCCGGGGTGCCCATACTAGCATGTGAATTACAGAGCATTTCTCAAATAGACGTCTTTTTTTACACACTCTCTTATATTTGGAAGGAAAAAATGTAGAGAAAGACAAGGAGCAATAACACTTGTTTTGCTATTCTATGTTCCCCCAAGTCTCCCGATAAAAATGATACCTCACTTGTGTGGGTAGGCCTAGCGCCCGCGACAGGAAATGCCCCAGAACACAATGTGGACACATCCCATTTTTTGACAGAAAACAGGGGTGTTTTTTGCAAAGTGCCTACCTGTAGATTTTTACCTCTAGGTCAGCCGGCATCTAGGGAAACTTACCAAACCTGTGCATTTATGAAAACTAGAGACCTAGGGGAATCCAAGATGGGGTGACTTGTGGGGCTCTGACCAGGTTCTGTTACCCAGAATCCTTTGCAAACCTCAAAATTTGGCAAAACAAACACATTTTGCTCACATTTCGGTGACAGAAAGTTTTGGAATCTGAGAGGAGCCACAAATTTCCTTCCACCCAGCGTTCCCCCAAGTGTCCCGATAAAAATGGTACCTCACTTGTGTGGGTAGGCCTAGCGCCCACAAAAGGAAATGGCCCAAAACATAACGTGGACACATCACATTATTTTCACAGAAAACAGTGCCTACCTGTGGATTTTGGCCTCTAGCTCAGCCGGCACCTGGGGAAATCTAGCAAACCAGCACAGTTATGAAAACTAGACACCTAGGGGAATCCAAGATGGGGTGACTTGTGGGGCTCTGACCAGGTTCTGTTACCCAGAATCCTTTGCAAACCTCAAAATTTGGCCAGAAAAACACTTTTTCCTCTCATTTCGGTGATAGAAAGTTCTGGAATCTGAGAGGAGCCACAAATGTCCTTCCACCCAGCGTTCCCCCAAGTCCCGATAAAAATGGTACCTCACTTGTGTGGGTGGGCCTAGCGCCCACGAAAGGAAATGGCCCAAAACACAACGTGGACACATCACATTTTTTCACAGAAAACAGGGGTGTTTTTTGCAAAGTGCCTACCTGTGGATTTTGTCCTCTAGCTCAGCCGGCCCCAGGGGGTACAGAAATGGCCTAAAATAAATTTGCCCCCCCAATTCCCCCGGGGAGTGACCCTTGCCTATGGGGTCGCTCCCCTTGCGTGACGGCGCAAAAAAAAAGATCCCTGGTGCCTAGTGGTTTCTGTCCCCCCTTGGGGGCAGATTGACCTAAAATCGGCCGATCTGCCCCCAAAGCAGGCAGAAATGGCCTAAATACAATTTTCCTCTCCAGGGGAGCGACCCTTGCCTAAGGGGTCGCTCCCCATATCTAAAAAAATAAAAATAAAAAAAATAATAATAATTGCCCTGGCGCCTAGAGGTTTCTGCCCCCCCCCCGGGGGCATATCGGCCTAATAGCAATAGGCCGATCTGCCCCCAGGGGGGCGGAAATGGCCTAAAATAAATTTGCCCCCGGGGAGCAACCCTTGCCTACGGGGTCGCTCCCCTTGCGTGACGGCACAAAAAAAAAATCCCTGGTGCCTAGTGGTTTCTGTCTCCCCTTGGGGGCAGATTGACCTAAAATCGGCCGATCTACTCCCAAAGCAGGCAGAAATGGCCTAAATACAATTTGCCTCTCCAGGGGAGCGACCCTTGCCTAACGGGTCGCTCCCCATATGTAAAAAAAAAAAATATATATATATATATATATATATTAATAATTGCCCTGGCGCCTAGAGGTTTCGGGCCCCCCCCCCCGGGGGCATATCGGACTAATAGCAATAGGGGGGCGGAAATGGCCTAAAATAAATTTGCCCCCGGGGAGCAACTCTTGCCTACGGGGTCGCTCCCCTTGCGTGACGGCACAAAAAAAAAAGATCCCTGGTGCCTAGTGGTTTCTGTCTCCCCTTGGGGGCAGATTGACCTAAAATCGGCCGATCTGCTCCCAAAGCAGGCAGAAATGGCCTAAATACAATTTGCCTCTCCAGGGGAGCGACCCTTGCCTAAGGGGTCGCTCCCCATATGTAAAAATAAATAAATATATATATATATTAATAATTGCCCTGGCGCCTAGAGGTTTCGGGCCCCCCCCCCCCGGGGGCATATCGGACTAATAGCAATAGGCCGAGCTGCCCCCAGGGGGGCGGAAATGGCCTAAAATAAATTTGCCCCCGGGGAGCAACTCTTGCCTACGGGGTCGGTCCCCTTGCGTGACGGCACAAAAAAAAAAGATCCCTGGTGCCTAGTGGTTTCTGCCCCCCCCCCCCCCCCTTTTGGGGGCAGATTAACCTAAAATCAGCCAATCTGCCCCCAAAGCAGGCAGAAATGGCCTAAATACAATTTGCCCCTTCAGGGGAGCGACCCTTGCCTAAGGGGTCGCTCCCCATCTCTAAAAAAAACAACAAAAAAAAAAAAAAAAAAAAAAAAAAAACATTTGCCCTGGTGCCTAGAGGTTTCTGCCCCCCCCCCCCCTGGGGCAGATCGGCCTAATAACAATAGGCCGATCTGCCCCCAGGGGCGGGGGGCAGAAATGGCCTAAAATAAATTTGCCCCCCCCGGGGAGCGACCCTTGCCTACGGGGTCGCTCCCCTTGCGTGACGGCGCAAACAAAAAGATCCCTGGTGCCTAGTGGTTTCTGCCCCCCTTGGGGGCAGATTGACCTAAAATCGGCCGATCTGCCCCCAAAGCGGGCAGAAATGGCCTAAATACAATTTGCCCCTCCAGGGGAGCGACCCTTGCCTAAGGGGTCGCTCCCCATCTGTAAAACAACAACAACAACAAAAAATCCCTGGTGCCTAGTGGTTTCTGCCCCCCTTGGGGGCAGATCGGCCTAATTAAAATAGGCTGATCTGCCCCCCTGGGGGGCAGAAATGGCCTAAAATAAATTTGCCCCCCAGGGGATCGACCCTTGCCTAAGGGGTTGCTCCCCTTACTTGAAATTCACGAACAAAAAAAACTCCCTGGTATCTAGTGGTTTGTGTCCCCCTTGGGGGCAGATTGGCCTCATAAAAATAGGCCAATCTGCCCCCAAGGGGGGCAGAAATGGCCTAAATATAATTTGCCCCCTATGGGAGCGACCCTTGCCTAAGGGGTCGCTCCCCACCTCTAAAACAAAACAACCCAATTTTTTTCTTATCCCTGGTGCCTAGAGGTTTCTGCCCCCCCTGGGAGCAGATCGCCTAATAATAGGCGGATCTGCAGAAAAGGCCTTCAAAAAAAATGTCCCCCTCCCCCCCCCCCCCGGGAGCGACCCTTGCCCATGAGGTCGCTCCTTCATGCCAGTTTCCTTTTTGAAATAAAATCCCTGGTGTCTAGTGGGCATTTTGACAGCCGGATTGCTTTCAATCCGGCTGCCAAAACGCAGAGAGAGACTTCAAAGGGAAGGAAATAACTTTCCTTCCCTTTGAAGCCTCTCTCTGCCTCCCCCACATGATTGTAAGAGAAATTCAAAGCATTTCTCAATGGGAGGAGGCCCTGTGACAAACAGTGTGCGATCGCGCGCTGACGTCACAGGGAGGGTCAGGGTGGAAGGGGAAGGGCTTCCCCTTCCATCCCTGCCTTGGGGGGGGGGGGACCCCACAGAGGGAGCGCTAGCGCTCCCTCTGGGCTGTGTGCCCAGGACGTAATGGTTACGTCCTGGGCACAGCAGCACTGTGCCTCAGGACGTAAACATTACGTCCTGGGCACAGAAGGTGTTAAATTCATTAACACCACATCATGCGTGTACATTACAATGATTAAACCTATATTGTACGTTTCTTTTTTTTGCAAGATAAGTTTATATTGATTCCCAACAGGGGGAGTTTTATGACACATGGTTTATTCACAGATTTGTAGGTCACACGCCAATGAGTAACAGTTGCTCATATTGGTTTGAATTACAGGACCTAACATAAACCAGATGCTTAAGGGGTTATGGGAAACCAGAAGGAAGAGTCTCTAATAGGAATCTACAGGTATCTTATTTAGGTGACGGGAAAACATTTTGTAGTTCAAACTCACCAGACACTGAATTGTGGCCATGACTGCACATGTGTATGCTTGCACATAGGGATATTTTTCAGACTAAGAACCCGATAAAATATGAACACTATAAATCGATCATGAGTAAAATCAATTTTGAGTGAACACAGTTTAATGATTGCACTATAACACTGTTTTAGTACGTAATTTTCTACGCACTGACTTTCTTTTCTTTTTCTCATTTTTGTGGCGGTTACTAATCACATAATGGTTTGTTTCTTGCTGTGTAAATTTTATTTAGTTTGTTTTTACTGTGATAGTTGGTAAAAATCATCAATTAAATTAGTATCCCATTCTTTGCACAAGAGGTGTACTCAGTTGTATGTTTTCAGTGATTTCATGTTTCTGAAGATTGTATAGACAATTTGTAAGATATATATGTAATTGCAGCCCTGACGAAGTCATGGGGTACACCCCTGACGAAACACGTGTTGGCGGCAATTGGCAAGTGACGATTGGAACTTATGGCTGAAACTCAAGATTCAAAGAATAAAAGACATGAAAACTGACTCCAAATGGACTTTGCGTTTGATGTGTGCCTTATATATAGTAATATTGTTATCAGTGACTCATGATCACTGAGCGGAAGAAGTTAAAGGTGATCTTCTTTTAAGTGCACCATCAGGACTACTAGATACAAGTGGATACTTGACAGGCAGCGCCACACACTCCTCATGTTCACCCATCAACACAACTACCTTTCCCTCTAAGGCCACCCATGTCCTCTAGAATACTCAACAGAGCAATAAGGACGGAAAAATCAATTGACTGTTCCAGTAAGAGTGGAGAAAACTTTGGACCAATAATGTACAATTCTATGACATTCTCACAATTGCTTAGCTGTGAGATAGCACATATGCAGGTACTTCAGCTGTAGAAAGCGCAGACGGGAGGGGACGACTAGTTCACACTGGGCCATCCTAGTGTCCCTCCAATCATCCTCCAATCATTCGTATTCAAAGGACCCACTCAATCTTCCCACTTCCCTCTCAAAGGGGTAAATCAGTCTGGTGCATTATTTACCAGGGACCAGTAGAGGTTCCCTATTGTGTCCCAGCCTATTGGGCACAGGGTAACGTTTGATTCCAGTGGATTATATTCTGTTGGGTGAACCAGGACTGACTGATAAAACGTCAAGGGGTAGCACAGTTGTAAATAGTTCCAGGTGAAATGCCGAATCTTTGTGAACCCCACCCAGCTAATTGTTTATCACCTGGATTTGGGAAGCCCAGTAGTGGAGGAGTGGGTCATCCATACCTATTTCAACCTCATAGGTGGATTTAATGCATTTGTAAGAAACTATCTGAGGCATTTTAATTTCTTAGTGAAAGGCTTGCATTCTTACCAATAAGGCTTTAAACCAAGTCTGCAGCATAAGGAGAAGACCGTTTTGCAAGACGTAGGGGGGTCTGGTAAAATCATCATTTTAAATGATGCCACCCTGCCCAGTACATTGAGGGGCAAATCTACCCATTTATTCATATGTGGTTGAGTCTGGGTCAGTTGGGAGATGAGATTGAGCCTCCAGGTCAGCCGCGGTTCTAGGACGATGTAGATTCCTAAATACTGGAAACTGAGTTTATGGGCAGGGAGACAGACTGCCAGTCAACCATCTCTTTATCTCCTCTGAGGAGGATCAAGAGTGATTTAGACCAGTTAACCTGTAACCCTTATGCCTCTCCAGTGACATATGGCAGACAAATGAAGATTAAAATGTTGTCTGCAAAGAGTGCAATCTGGTCCTCAAGGTTGCTGTCCAATAGAAACCCCCAGACCAGTGCGTCAGACCGCACCCACACTATCAGGGGCTCTATCTCGAGGGTGAATGGTAGTGGTGAGAAGCTTGCTATTCTTGCTCTCTGACGGTTGGGTGTGTAGTGCTCTGATAAAAGAGAGGAATCACAGTCTGAATCCCATCTGGGAGAGAACATGAACAGCCAGTCAAAAGAATCAAATGCTTTTTCAAGATCTAACTACACGAGTTCAGAGGAGCCTTTGAGTTTGAGATGTGCAAAGGCAATACATACCCAATGGATTGAGTGACAGGTGCTACAGTGGGGCATGAAGCCTCATTAGTCCAAGTGGACAAGTGTAAGATTACCCCGCAAGTGTCAAAGCCCAGCTCACCTGAGTCCTTGTTCAGTTCTGATGGAGGTTGAAGACAATCCGACCCCACCCTGAAACTGCTTGTTCCAGCACACTAGTTTTTAAAACAGTGCACTAAGAACAGAAGCTCAAGGGAAGGGGGGAAGTGGATAAAATAAAATAAAGAGACAACAGCGTTCTTGCGTTTCTACTGTTGAAGTGCTGCACAAATCTGCGGCCCTCTCTGACTTCTGTAGAAACTGGTGCCTAATGAAACATAAACAAAGAACAGATAAGTACATCCTATTCCTAACTGGGTTCCTGACTATCCCTTTATTTATTAGAAATTTTCTTCTAAAAGTACCTCTTGGATCCTGGTCTCTAGTTTCCAGGTTTGGAATGTGTTACTGCTCTGGGATGTGCTTTCTATTACTCTAAAGCTTCTACAACATTAAACAAATACGGTTATCAGAATTATCAATATCAAACATTCATCTTAATATAACTAAAGCCTAAATTGCCAATAGCAGACTCACTTTTCCCATATTTCCAGAATCTTTTATAAAACAAATACTGTACTTTTACGTCAAAATACAGCATGTAATTTGTGCAAGTCCTTAATTTACTGTTTGCCTTGTTGTTAATGGTTTCCACGGTTCGATTCTTAAAAGTTCCATAAAAAAATGTTTGCTTCACAAAGTTCCGCAAAGTATTGTTGTAACAAAGAGTTTGAATCACAATGTTCGTGGAAGGTATCTTGTTTCAAATTGTCTATACACAAATCCAGAAATTGTAGTCAAAGTTCTTTCAGGTAATAAAAGTTTTGCACTTACTTGTTGCTGGCAAGAGATACTGATCAGTCTAACCTTGTCTTCTTTCTCTTTTGCAGGTTGCTTGTAGGAGAGAGGTTTAGGCAAGGAGGAACCGGAAACCGGAAGAAGGAAGAGCCAGCAGCTGCGCCCATTGAAGCCAATGAAAGTCTGTAGAGAGCAGGAGTGCCAGCGCCGAGGGATCTGTCCTCAGGTAAGCGGGAGGTAGACCAGCACAAGCACTGGGCGAGGCTCGGGGGCTGCCTTTTATAGACAGGGCTGGGTGTGGTCCTCACATGCTGCACATGTTCTTGAAAGGTGTGCAGAGCTGGGTGTGGTTTGAAGAGCTGGGTGTGGTCCTCACATGCTGCACATGTTCTTGAAAGGTGTGCAGAGTTTCAGTTATTATGCAAATGAGTTAAATTAACACATGGCCTAGAGAGGAGTGTTTTAAAGAAGCCTTGGTAAAAGCAAGGCCCAATGTGTAAACAAAACAGCACATTAAACAACATACACAGAAGCCTAGGGTGGGGGGGGAAGGTGAGATAACAAGAAAGGCTTTCAATAGTACGTTTTAAAAGGGAGCTATTACAGAACCCACTAGTGCAGTGAGAGGGGACATGCTCTTTGCTATGCACAAACCCTAACAGTTGCCCCCCTCAAAGGCCCTCCTACAGGACGGGGTTTTCCTGGATTTTTTAAATAAAACCATCTAATCAGCTGTGGGGCATGTACATATGATGCTGGTTCCCATGAATTCTCAGATTCATCATATCCTTTCCATTCTACTAAATAAAACAGACGTCCACTAATTCTTTTTGAGTCTTTTATGCTTTTCACTTCATATTCTAGATTTCCCTTAATTGGTATGGGTGGAGGTGGTGGTTCAGGTCGGGTTTTTGGATTGTACGGCTTAAGCAAGGACACATGGAATGTAGTATGTACTGGATATTCTTTTGGTAATCTAATTTTACTGTTACCGGGTTTACTATGGCAGTTATACTAAAGGGTCCAATGAAACGTGGTTGCAGCTTTCGGGATCCCCCTATGTTTAGGTTCTTTGTGGAGAGCCATACCTTGTCACCGATTTTATACATTGGGGCCTCAGATCTGTGTTTGTCTGCTTGTCTTTTCATGCTTTCCTTGTACTTTAATAAATGTTTCCTGGCTTTGTCTTGTATGTCACCTAACCTTGTTAGTCTATCCGTTACTGTAGGTAACAGAGAATCTTCTAACAAAATGGGTATAGCTCTTGGATGATACCCCTGCAAGAAATAGAATGGTGAGCAAAGTAGAGCTGAATACTCAGTATTATTATAAACAAACTCCGCTACAGGGAGAGCTTCCAACCATTCACTAGAATAATCAGCCAATAAACAACGTAGCGTTTGAAGTAAGGTTTGGTTCAGTCGTTCAGTCTGTCCATCTGTCTCTGGGTGGAAAGCAGTGGATAATGCCACATCTATTTTCAGTTTTTTACATAATGTTTTCCAAAATTTAGAGTTGAACTGGCTCCCTCGTTCTGACACCACTTTGCTTGGCAAACCATGTAAACGCACAATTTCCCTTATAATAATATCGGCAAATTGTGCCGCCGTGGGGAATTTCCGTAATGGTACAAAATGTGCCATTTTAGATAAAAAATCCACTATAACCAACACTGTTGTGAAAGATCTTACAGGTGGTAAACCTACAATAAAGTCTACGCTCACAGTGTGCCAAGGTTGCTTGGGTGTTGGCATTGGTATTAACAAACCGTCAGGGGCCTTATGAGAAGATTTATGTCTTGCACAAATTGGACAGGTAGTGACAAATTGCTTAATGTCCTTTCTTATAGTGTCCCACCAAAAGTGTTTTTGCACATTTTCCAGGGTTTTTACCCAACCAGGATGACCTGCCAACGGTGAGGCGTGATGCCAAATTATCACCTGTGTTTGTAATTCAGAGGTGGGCACTAACAGCATGTTGTCGTGATACAATAAACCTCGTTGTATTGTGTTATGGGAATCCTTTAACCAATCCTGAGGTGCTATTTGCATGTGTGCATTATATAGATCTGTGATGAAATCCTTCTGTTGTACTGGTGCCAAAAACTTTTGGGGAGGAATAATGGGTTCTCCTATTTTATCTTGTTTCATGTCTGAAGTATGTCCGTATCTAGATAACACATCAGATTGAATTTGTTGTGCACCTGGTCTATAGGTTATTACAAAGTCAAATGTGCTAAAAAAATTTAACCAGCGCATCTGACGTGGTGTTAGTGCTTTAAGTGATCCAAAAAACTGTAGGTTCCTACGGTCAGAAAAGATTGTAACTGGGTACTTGCCTCCCATTAAATGGTGCTTCCATTCTGAAAAGGCTACTTTGATAGCTAGTAGTTCCCTTTCAGCCACAGTGTAATTTTGTTCAGCTGGTAATACCTTTTTGGAATAGAAGGCTATAGGATGTAACTGGCCATCTACTGCATCTCGTTGAGAGAGAACTCCTCCTAAAGCTACTTGTGAAGCATCCGCTTCAACAAAAAAAGGCAAGTCAGGATCAGGATGTTTCAGAATTGGGGCTGAAGTGAACTTTTGTTTTAGGAGTTGAAAGGCGTGTGCCGCCTCATCAGTCCAAAGAAATCGTTGCCCTTTCCGCAACAAGGTAGTTATTGGGGCCGCAATGTCTGCAAAATGTGCAATAAACCTCCTATAAAAATTGGCGAAACCCAGAAATTTCTGAATATCTTTTACAGAGGATGGTTCTGGCCAATCAGCAATAGCACTGATTTTCTTTACATCCATAGTTATTCCTTGAGGTGACAGGCAGTATCCTAAAAAGTCCACCTTGCTGACATTAAAAGTACACTTTTCTAACTTAGCAAAAAGATGATTTTCTTTTAACTTTGATAATACTGCACGAACATGTTGGGTATGTTCTTCTGAGTTCTTAGAGTAAATGAGGATGTCGTCTATGTATACTATGACACAAACGTCCAGGAATTCGTGTAGGACCTCATTTATAAAGAACTGAAAGGCCGCAGGGGCATTACATAACCCAAAGGGCATTACTGTGTACTCAAATAAACCAAACTTTGTCTTGAAAGCTGTCTTCCACTCATCCCCCTCTTTTACTCGGACCAGGTGGTAAGCTCCCCGCAGATCTAGTTTAGTGTATACAGTAGAATGTCTTAACTGATCCAACAACACAGGTATTAGAGGAAGAGGATATTTATTCTTTATTGTAGCCTTATTTAGTCCTCTATAATCGATACACGCGCGCAGGGATTTATCCGGCTTCGGGATAAAAAAGAGTGGAGATGACACCGGAGATGTGGAATGACGGATGAACCCAGACTGTAGTAGGTCATCTAGGTAGGTTCTTAAGTATTTGGTTTCTTCGTCAGTCAAAGCATATACTCTGTTATTAGGTAAAGGGGCCCCTGGGATAAGATCTATACGACAGTCATAAGACCTATGTGGGGGCAGCACACTAGCCTTTACTGGATCAAAGACGTCTTTAAAGTCAGAATATTCAGGAGGGAGACTTGGTTCATCTTGTATAACACTAGCACAGTGTAATACTGTGCTCTGTTCTGTACCTGCTTCTTGATAGCAATTGGTTCTACAGAAAGAGGAATCCAAAGTAACATTTCTATTCACCCAATCAATTTTTGGGTTATGAGTTGTTAACCAGGGTACCCCAAGAATCAAACCAAAATTAGGAGTATCTATCAGATCAAAGCTAATCACCTCTGTGTGCCCGTTCTGACAGACCATAACAAGTGGACTTGTTTGTTTTGTGATTAATCCAGAGGTCAATTCTGACCCATCCACTGCACATACTGCTTCTGGACAAGGCTTTAGGCACATAGGAAGTCCTAAGTTTTCAGCTAACTTATTATCCACAAAATTTCCTGTCGCACCTGTGTCCAGTAGGACAGGGAGAGAATGCCTCAATTGGGTAGTAACAATTAAAACGACCTGAATTATGAAATGTCTAGGTATGTGCGGTACCATGAAGGCTGCAGCATTAGAGGTTTGATTAAGATGTTTTCTCGAACAAGTAACCTCTCCCCTTGTCAAGCTTAATCGTTTCCCGATTCAGTTGAGGAGGTGGAGGAAACAGCACCCTTTCTTGGATTTTTAGGCTTTACTGGACATTCTCTGGCAAAGTGACCTGCCCTTCCACAATATAAACATAATTGAAGTTTTCTCCTTCTTTCTTTTTCCTCTGATGTGAGTGAACCTCTGAGTGTCCCTATTTGCATAGGCTCAGGTTCAGGGAGTTTATTATCTGGGTCTTTCTTCTCGTGTCTAATAAAACTTAACCGTGATTCCAGTTTGTATTTATCTCCCTTTCTTTCTCCTAGTCTATGTTCTAATTTCACAACTAAATCTACAAAGTCCGAATAGTCTTCTGGCAAATCAACGATATGAGCCAGCGCGTCTTTTAACTCGTCTCTCAAACCTTTATAGAAAAGGGAGACACGCTTTTCTTCTGGCCAGTGTGTCTCGGTGAGTAAACGATTAAAACTAGTGAGATAGGTCAATAAATCCTTGTTACCTTGTTTAAGATTTAAAAGCTCATTATCACTTGCCTGCATGAAAGTGTGTTTTGCAAAAAGGCTGGTCATGGTACGTTTAAATTGATTCCAATTATGGAGGATAGGATCATCTCTCTCCACGAAAGGAATTGACCAATTGGCTGCTGTGCCACCCAAATAAGACAAGACGAATGCCACTTTCGTAGCATCAGTAGGGAACTGTTGTGGCTTAAAAACGAAGTGTAATTGACATTGATTGATAAAAACATGGAATTTGTTACTATCTCCATGAAAACGTTCAGGTGCTGCTAAGGGCACAGCATTAGGAACATTAACAGTGACCTCAACTGGGGGAGGCAAAGTTGTATGTTTTGATGGCGCCCCTGTCTCTGAGGAGGTTTTAAACAAAGGCGTAAAAGCTGTGTTCCACTGAGATACCCTAAATTTATACCTGCTTAAATCCTGTTTTAAAGAGGTATTCTCCATCTTTAATCTCTCTATTTCCTCTTGCATATGTTGCAAGATGCCAGACACTGATTCATTATGAGCCAAGTCCTCATTTAGGGCCTGCGCCATATCCGTGACGTCAATGCCCTCTATTTCTTCCCCGATATTCATCGTCCACCAGAACTGAATTTTTTTATTTTTATTTAAGGCTTGTGCTTCTGTCAAAGCCCAGCTCACCTGAGTCCTTGTTCAGTTCTGATGGAGGTTGAAGACAATCCGACCCCACCCTGAAACTGCTTGTTCCAGCACACTAGTTTTTAAAACAGTGCACTAAGAACAGAAGCTCAAGGGAAGGGGGGAAGTGGATAAAATAAAATAAAGAGACAACAGCATTCTTGCGTTTCCACTGTTGAAGTGCTGCACAAATCTGCGGCCCTCTCTGACTTCTGTAGAAACTGGTGCCTAATGAAACATAAACAAAGAACAGATAAGTACATCCTATTCCTAACTGGGTTCCTGACTATCCCTTTATTTATTAGAAATGTTCTTCTAAAAGTACCTCTTGGATCCTGGTCTCTAGTTTCCAGGTTTGGAATGTGTTACTGCTCTGGGATGTGCTTTCTATTACTCTAAAGCTTCTACAACATTAAACAAATACGGTTATCAGAATTATCAATATCAAACATTCATCTTAATATAACTAAAGCCTAAATTGCCAATAGCAGACTCACTTTTCCCATATTTCCAGAATCTTTTATAAAACAAATACTGTACTTTTACGTCAAAATACAGCATGTAATTTGTGCAAGTCCTTGATTTACTGTTTGCCTTGTTGTTAATGGTTTCCACGGTTCGATTCTTAAAAGTTCCATAAAAAAATGTTTGCTTCACAAAGTTCCGCAAAGTATTGTTGTAACAAAGAGTTTGAAGCACAATGTTCGTGGAAGGTATCTTGTTTCAAATTGTCTATACACGAATCCAGAAATTGTAGTCAAAGTTCTTTCAGGTAATAAAAGTTTTGCACTTACTTGTTGCTGGCAAGAGATACTGATCAGTCTAACCTTGTCTTCTTTCTCTTTTGCAGGTTGCTTGTAGGAGAGAGGCTTAGGCAAGGAGGAACCGGAAACCGGAAGAAGGAAGAGCCAGCAGCTGCGCCCATTGAAGCCAATGAAAGTCTGTAGAGAGCAGGAGTGCCAGCGCCGAGGGATCTGTCCTCAGGTAAGCGGGAGGTAGACGAGCACAAGCACTGGGCGAGGCTCGGGGGCTGCCTTTTATAGACAGGGCTGGGTGTGGTCCTCACATGCTGCACATGTTCTTGAAAGGTGTGCAGAGCTGGGTGTGGTTTGAAGAGCTGGGTGTGGTCCTCACATGCTGAACATGTTCTTGAAAGGTGTGCAGTTTCAGTTATTATGCAAATGAGTTAAATTAACACATGGCCTAGAGAGGAGTGTTTTAAAGAAGCCTTGGTAAAAGCAAGGCCCAATGTGTAAACAAAACAGCACATTAAACAACATACACAGAAGCCTAGGGGGGGGGGAAGGTGAGATAACAAGAAAGGCTTTCAATAGTAAGTTTTAAAAGGGAGCTATTACAGAACCCACTAGTGCAGTGAGAGGGGACATGCTCTTTGCTGTGCACAAACCCTAACAGCAAGAGCCTATTTCCAAATCTTAGTGTATAGATTTTTTTTTTATAAACATTTTTATTGATTGTAACCACAAATCTCCTATGGTTAGTACAAAACAAGTAGTAAGGCAAGGTAAAGTCACAACAGTATACATTAGAGAAATAATAAAATATCCAAGACATTGCATGTGCAAGCAAAATCCACAAAACAACCCTGCAACTCCGCCCCTGGCTCTCATCCTCCCCAACAGCTGTACTAATCTACCCCATAAAGGCCACCGTCCCCACACATGGACCCTGGTCTGGCTGGGCAAGGTTCTAACAGTATCCCCCTATGACAGATCCAATCCTTCCATAACTTGTGGTGTTTCTAAGGGCAACCTCTAGCCAAAAATACTGGGTGCTCCAAACCCATGCAATTATCTATTTCCTAGGCCCATTTACCATCACATGGTGCCTCCTTATTCTTCCATGCTTGTGCTATGTTTCGCTTGGTGACCATTAACCCCAGCCAGAGCAATGCCCTCTGGTACCTATCCCCTTTCGTGACTTCTGTAATATGTAAGATTAACTTAGTGTCCTTAGGTATTTTCCAGCCCTGTATTGTCTCCAAGGTACTCAGTACCCTGTTCTAAAAAGATGAAAAAACAGGACAGTGCCAAAATATGTGTGTTGGGTTATCATTGGGATCAACTCAGCTAAAGTAACGTCCCATCATAATCAGCCCCATTATGAATAGGCCTGCCTTAGTGAAATATGTGCGGTGGATCAGCTTAACTTTTAAGATGGATTAATCGAAAATGGGAGGCTATCACTGCTTCTCTGGGGGCTTCCACTGCCTCAATCCCGTCCTTTTCCTCTAGTGACCCTAGGTCTCACTCCCACCATTCACGTACCTCGCCCATCGGATCAGGCAGATTACAAAGTAGTATCTGATATATGGCAGGTAACTTATGTTCTGATATTGGTGAGTAGGATCTTAGCTTCCAGGGGCGAGATTCCAGGGATGTCCACAGCAGATCATAAGTCGGGCACAAGCGCATATCGGAGCTGGAGATAATGTAAGAACTGAGTGCACAGCATGTGTTATTCCACATGTATGTCCTGAAATGACTTCTAGGACCCATGATGAAGCACTTTGCCCAAAAATGAAACGCCTGTAATCTCCCAAGTGGAAATTCCTCCAAGGGCTGCGACCTGCGGGTGCCTAGTCCCCTTCCACAATGTAGTCTCCAAGGTAAGACTACCTGCCCCGCCCATAGATTTTGCTGATTCCATCCAGATTGTTAGCACAACTGTGGTGGCGGAAGCAAGGGAAGTTGCAATATCACCCCATAGAGCAAGTGGGTAAGATTGCTGCTGCCCATGATCCACTCATCTGTCATGTAAGCTCGATTATCGAACCCCTCAAACCACCAATCATTCACTATAAAAAGGTGTGCAGTCCTATAGCATATGAGGAGTTTGTTGAGATGGCTATACCGCAATCAAAGGGAGGATTACAGCATTTGTCAAGGGAGATCCGGGTGACTCCCCCTCCCTATCGCAAGTTTCTCATCAGGGCATCAACTTTAACAAAGAAGGTCTGGTTCACTGGGAATGGGTAGTTTTGTAGTTGATGGAGAAGTCTTGGAAGGGAGACTATCTTAAAGATGGCTGGGTGACCCAGTAGGGCCAGCGGGAGAGTGGGGCAAAAGTTTGTCTTTTGTGAGACCTTCTGCTTGGGATTATAGGATAGATTTGTATGCCCGAAGTCTGTTGTCACTAATGAATATTCCTAGGAATTTTACTCCCAGCTAGAGCACCCACAACTAAGGGGCCCATGGCCTGGTTGAAGGGCACAGGGTGATGGGGTATAATAAAGACTTTCTAAAAGTGGTGTCAAAAACCAACTCCTCCAAAAGATGTATTTTTATGTTATGAGTTCAGAGACCCCAAACTCCAGATCTCTATCTGCTCCCAATGGGAAATTACACTTAAAAGATATTTCAAAGCAATCCCCCATGTTAACCTATGGGAGAGACAGGCCTTGCAGTAGTGAAAACCGAGTATTTCACGAACAGGACATCTAAAGCACACAGTACATGCCCTACCTTTTAAATACACTACTCCCTGCCCATGGGACCGCCTCGGGCTTACTTTTGGGGTGAGCTCAATGTAGTAAAAGGGAAGCTTTGAACCTGGCAAGTGGGTGCAATTGCCAGGTCGAAATGGCAGTTTAATACTGCACACACAGACACTGCAGTGGCATGTCTCAGACTTCCTGTGTCAGGACTTTCTGCTGGAGGTGCAGCTCCCACCGAGGTCCTGTGCTTCAGGTCGCTGAAAGAGCCCCTCTTTGGATTCAGGTGGCACCATGACCTGCCAACCATAACGTTTCTCCATGACTAAAGGTAAATATTCCTCCCTGAAAAACCTCGCCTCTGTATCCGTCCCTCACTCCATTGCAGTCTGCCTTAACTTTTGACTTTGAACCTCTAAGAAAACAAGCATTTTCGTGGGATCCCCCCCCCCATTTCTACCCCCATTTGCCCTATTAGCTGCTGATTTTCGACTGCACGGAGGTCTACTAACCGGACCTCAGGCCTATATTAAGTGCATGTCAAATTGGATACACCCAACTGGCAAGGCCAGACTTACTTAGAAGTCCCTAGTATATGATATCCAGGGCATGTAAGGCAGTGTCCATTCATGCTGCAGCACTGTTCTATCACCCTTTGTGTGACAATATGCAAAATGGTCCTGGAAGGGCAGTGTTTTCACTGCCAGTTCGACTTTGCCATTTAAACTATGGCAAAGCTACCCTATGCTTTAACATTATATATAAGTCTTCTTAAAGAAGGGCCGATAGAGTTCTATGTAAGGGAGCTACATTTTTTGTTAAGTAAGACATGTTTAACAATATGTCTTAGCAGCAACACTTCCAAATTGTTGTTTTGCTTTGAGCAAAGTTGGTAGACCCACTGGGTAATAGAGAGTTACCATGTGACATCCATCCATCTAACTTTTGACTGGGGCTACTAAACTGGGTCACGTGAACTATCAATGAATCCTGACATTAAATGCAATCTGACGCTGAGGTCAAAATTAATGTCGCTATTCAAAGTTGGCTTCTTTTAGAAAAATGACCACTCTGTGCTCTGTTCGTCAAGCGGCCTCACAAACGCACACACATACAGACAGCTTTCTGACTGCCTGGGAAGACTCCCAGGCTCAAAGATAAAGGCAGTTGCACAGCAGCAAGGTGTCACCTTCTCTGCCAAGATGGCCACTTAGGGAATTAGCCTGGAGGCATACTTCAAAGGAGAAGCTGGCTTTGATGAGTCGCTTGACCCAAAACCCTGGAGCAGGATGCCTTCTGTCCCTGGAGACAGGCCAGAAGTGGGAAACTCGCCCCAAAACCAGTCCTACTATGGGCTTGCCCACACTCAACCCAGCACTCATGCCATGAACCCTGGAATCATCACACACAACACCCTGGACACAAGTATGCAAGTCAACGCTGTTCCATTATCTGCTTCGTCCACCTGATGATGCTGAGTAAAATCCTCAATTGCTTCCTGAGCAACACCTGCAAGAATGTCACTCTAGTCCTCTTCACTGCCAGCTGTACTATGGAAACACACTCTACACCGGAATCAACAAGGAACTTACCAGAAGACTACAAACTATCTAGAAGTCGGCAACCAGAATCACCCTCAACTTCCAACCTAACACCTGTGTTGCACTGCACCTCAAGGAGCTCCACTGGCTCCTAATATACAAATGCCCACAGTTCAAAGTCCTCACTCCCACCTTTAAAGCACTAGACAACACAGACCTATAGCTGCCGAGGTTTCAGATTGCTATGCGTGACATTTTCATAATTTCAGTGTAATTATGAGTGACATTTCAACGACTATGATTGACACTTTCTTGCGAGCAAAATCAAGTAATGAAGACAAGGGAAACATATAAATATTCGAAATTACACCAATTTGAACAAGGGGCAATTGTGAGGGCTGGCAAGCGCACCCCACTCTGCATCTTCCCACCTGCGGTCCGCATTACGGGAGGAACATGGCATTTACTCCGGCCAGCTGAAAACAATGCCGTCTTTGGTACCATGGTTTGAGCAGGGGGTGCTTTTGTATGCAAATTAGCCAGGTGTGTCGTTTTGTGTTTTTCTTTAAATCCCTATGGTCTCTATGTCTCTGCATTCCACAGTTTGATGATTCCATCATCTCTTTTCACCAGGAATCCTCGAATTAAATAGTGCACATGTCACTATAGCTCCTAAATGCCCTCAGTACTAAGGGTTCACTGAAGCAGCCATTCGGGCAGCACAGAGCCAGGCCAAAAGCGCCATAACCAAAGACCAGCCATTCCCACATTAGAGACCTGACGTTTGAAGAGCAGGGTTGTACACCACCGCCACCTTATGGCCGTTGATAAACAGTACTCGGAGCTTAGCTAGCAAAGTGAGAAACGAACTACATGGTTTCATTGTACTTTAGGACATGGCTCTTTTACGTGACAATCTTAGGCATTGCAGTAATGCGAGAAAAGAACTGAAAATGCGTTATTTTAACGCGTGTTGCGCAGCATTTGGCAAGGCTGCCTATCCAACAGTCAGAACTCCTATAACAAATCTTCCAGATAACTCCGCTCAATCCAACACCAACTGGCACACATTCCACGTCTGCACAGAACCAGGGGCCAGATGTACCAAAGGGTTTTTCCCATTCTGTGTCAATGGGAAAATGTGTTCGTACATATGGCCCCAGATCCGGTGCCTCCTTCTGAGTCCTGCAACAAACTAAAGACCAAGGTCTTTAAACATCTATTCTTTATTTACTTTGCGGGTTTAAGTGTGGGAATGGGGTCTTAAGAGCACCAGCAGTGATTTCCAAGTCGGATGGAGGGGCGAATCTCATGTTTTGCCTAAATCGCCTTCAAAGATAGCAGATGTAATCAACTACAGACTGCTTTAACAATAAAGTGCTGCAACCTAAAAGTGAGGATTTTTAAAATAAAAGTACGCGGTCACGGAAATTGTGTTTGCATGGTAGAATACTTCCCTCTTGTGGTGTAAAATTAGAATTCAGTTGTTGAAATTCCTAGGACAAGCGACCGTTAAACCGACGAACAATACTGAGAAAAGGATGAAAGTTTCGTAACGTATTCGCTAGTGTAGAAGTGAAAAAGCTCCATTACCTAAGCGTATTTTTTCTGATGCCCTCCTGCTTGCACTGAAACAAGACGTCACATAGTCTAAATGTCCAACTCAATGGAGGTAATTTCAAAATGTAATTTAGCGGTTCAAAGGAGGTTTAATTTAAATCTCGACGCAACAAGAAATAATATGCTGACTTCTAGAGGCATTGTGCCACAACATATTTCAGTATTTCACTTCCTTTTTAAAAACGAAATAAGCAGTTTTTAGATTCAGGTTTAGGTCAATATACGTGTACTATAACTGAACTTCAGTGACTTATCACTGTTTATTATTTCGTTCCCGCAGGATGCAAATTGCACATCCTCGACGTTCAAATAGGCCTAGCTACAGAGTGAGTTGGTGGTTGCAGTTGGGGCCCATCGCCACTAATACTGGTACTGGTAATTGTTTTTCCTTCATGAGACTTTGACCCAAAACAAAGGGGAATAAACGCAGGTTTTCACAAATGCTGTTTATCATATTAAAGCCTGCCTTAGTGGTGTTCACAATGAGAAAAAGTAGCAAATATTGTGTGCTTTCTGTATAGAATGCATAGAAGAGATACATAATTGAATGTGACAATCAGTGTGACGATTGAGTGTCCTTTTCTAATGTAGGAGGCTGGCCTGGTTTGTAGTGGGTACCTTGGGTACTTACACCAGGTCCAGTTATCCCGTATTAGTGAAATGTAGTAGTGTTCTATCAGCTTAGGCTGATAGAGGTAGCTATAGCAGAGCAGCTTAGGCTGAACAAGGAGACATGCAAAGCTCCTGCAGTACCACTTATAGTTACACAGTACTTATAAACAAGTAAAGACAATACTCAGTGTTACCAAAAATAAAGGTAGTTTATTTGGGTGACACAAGGCCAAAAATATCTTAGAGGCAATACTCCTTCTGGAGGTAAGTATTATACACAATATAAACACAGGGCACCAAAATAAGGTAATTAATTAGGCGTAGGATAGTGCAAACAATAGGAAATGCTATAGAATGCAATGGGAGAAAATAGGTCTACGGGCAACACAAACCATATTGTTGGAAAATGGGTTATTGGTAAGGGCAGGTAGGTACCTACACTTAGCAATAGGCCACTAACCTCCACTTAGGTCTCAGTAAATTAAACCCAGCTCAACCCTTGGTAGCTTGGCAACGAGCGTCAAGGCTTAACTTAGGAGACAGAGTGTAAAGCATTTGAATATCACAAAACAGTAATTTAATAAAACACAGGAAACATTAAAAATCCAAAATCAATTTATAAAAATAGCTTATATTTCTATCTTTAAAATGATACATAAACGAATAAAATCGGAGAAGGGAAACCGGAGATATGAATTTTTAAAGAATTATTGCTTTTTAGCGCCTAGAAACAAAAAGCGCCAATCAGGTCATCTGGTTGCACCTCGACCGGGCCAAAGTCACAGTTTAAGGGCGACCGCGATGGAGCCCTGCTCGGCTACAGGCCGCAGGAGGCCCCGTTTAAAAGTTTACCTCCACACTTAGGGGGTCATTCTGACCCTGGCGGTCTTCGACCGCCAGGGCAAGAATGACGGAAGCACCGCCAACAGGCTGGCGGTGCTTCAAACCCCATTTCGACCGCAGCGATAAAGCCGCGGTCGCACCACCGGGGACGGCGGTGTACCGCCGATTTTCCCCCGGCGGTGATAATCCGCCAGGGCAGCGCTGCAAGCAGCGCTGCCCTGGGGATTATGACCCCCTTACCGCCAGCCTGTTTCTGGCGGTAACGGGTGTACAGGGACCCCTGGGGGCCCCTGCACTGCCCATGCCACTGGCATGGGCAGTGCAGGGGCCCCCTAACAGGGCCCCGGCCTGCTTTTCACTGTCTGCATGGCAGACAGTGAAAAGCGCGACGGGTGCAACTGCACCCGTCGCACAGCCGCAACACCGCCGGCTCCATTAGGAGCCGGCTCCTGTGTTGCGGCCTCATTTCCGCTGGGCCGGCGGGCGCTAACATGGTTAGCGCCCGCCGGCCCAGCGGGAATGTCGGAATGAGGGCCTTAGTCTCTTTTTTGAAGATTTTCTTCAGCGGGATAAACCTGCCAGTCCAATCCAACCTCCTGGAGCCCTTCTCCGGATATGCGTCGCGTGAATCCTCGGTGGAGATTTTTACCCTTGGACTTAGTCGTTTTTTCGAGGTGAAAATCCTTTGACCTGGGTAAACCTGGATCTTGATCCGACGTCCCTGGAGCCCTCCTCGGATATGCTGGCTGGGAGGTCCCGGTCAACTTTTTACCTTCGGACTTAGTCTCTTTTTCAGAGATTTTCTTTACCGGGACGAACTAGCAAATCAGGCCGGGTCGCGGTTGAGGCAAGCCGGCTAGAGTTGCCGCGGCGGGTCCGTCCCTCTATGGAGCTTTTTTTCAAAAGTTCTCCAAACTTCTGGGGCTTCTCCCAGATGTCCTTTTAAGGTTCTTTTGAGGTCCATAGCTCACCCCAAGGGTCCAGAAGTTCTGAGATAGTCCTTGGGGATGCGGGCTACCATTCCCAGAATGCACCTGGCGCAAACTCCTTTTTGGCCACTGGACAGTGGCCAGCTGGTCGCTTTCTTCAGGAGTTGGTGCAGGGGACTCTGGTTAGCAATTTTTAAACTGTAGCAAACAGGGAGTCCCTCCTTGAACCAGTTGAAGCCAGGCAAAGTCCTTCTTGTGGTGAAGCCCAAGTGTGCAGCTGGTGCAGTCCTTCTGAGTGCAGGTTCCAGGTGCAGGCCAGGGGTCCAGCAGGGCAGTCCTTCTTCTTCTGTAGTTCTTCCTTGTTGGATGTGGTAGGGAACTGAGGCGTGGGTGCAGGTCTTCCAGTTTTATCCTTGCTCCTGGGTGAAAAGCAGGGGGTCCTGGTTCTCCAATCAGGTGCAGGGTCCTTTGCCCTGTGATGACCACTTCCTGGGAAGTGTGGCAAAAATCAATCCCAGGAGGCAACATTCTCCAAAAATCCATCATGGCTGAATCTAATTTTTGGAGGTTACATCTGGCTGAGCCCACCCACTGGTGTGGCTAAAAATCATAAACACACCCCTCTCCTAATCTAATCAAGGGGGCACCTAGTTGTCTGGGGTTGCAGGATGTGGGGGTGTTGCTGGTTGCTCCAAATGTCCTTCTCTGCCTTTGAAGACCAGTTTGGCAGCCTTCCCCCTTCCTGCCTCACCATCTGCTGAGGGGAGATTCCCTCCCACAGGCACATTCCTTTGTGTAAAGCCAGGCCACTTCACACCTCATCAAGGCAGCCTGGCCAGGCTGCTAGAGGCTGGTCAATCAGAGCACAGCAGAAAAAAGAATGCAGGGCTGAAACTGGCAACTTTTCAGGTAAAGTTTAAAACTCTTTACCTGAACAAGTTATATTAAATCCAACAACTGGAAGTTGTGGGATTTATTATAACAATTAATTTGATACCAAACTCTTGGTATCCATCATTTAAAGGGACTTTAAAAATTAAAATAAAGTCTCCCCATTCTAGCCTATGAAGGCCATTTACTACAATGAGGGAAAAACGAATGTGGCTGTTTTTACCTCACCAGGGCTTATAAAACTATTTTTATAAGGTCCCTGCTTATAGTTACATGGCACCCAGCCCTAGGGGCACATACGGCACACCTTAGGGGTGACTTATATGTAAAAATAAGGTAGTTTAAGACTTTGGAACTACTTTTAATTCCAAAGTCGAATTTGCATATAACTTTAATTTAAAAGCAGCCAGCAAGGCAGGCCTGCCTTTAAAATGACAGTGGGCACCTCAGCAGTGCACCCATGCTGTGGTCCCTAAACCTACATGCCCTAGCATATACTAGGGACTTATAGGTAGGTTAACTTAGACAATTATAATTAGCCTAATTTGCATATTGATTTTACACAGAGCACAGGCCCTGGGGCTGGTTAGCAGTACCCAGGGCACCATCAGAGTCAGGAAAACACCAGCAAAAAGTGAAAAATGGGGGAAAAAAGTTAGGGGGCCTCTGCAATCAGCCCTGTTTTCTCACACATATATTAAGAAAGTGGAAAGCGAATCACGAGTTCCCCTTATACAAGTGTGGTATGTAGAGGATCGCTGGGAGAGTAAGAATACAGTAAAGGTAAGTAAAATACCCCACCCCAGAGTCCAGCAAAGCAGAAGTAAAGTTGTGCAAGTTTCCTTCAGACACGCTACAAGTCGTGGTAAGAGTTATTGCAAGAACCAAGCAAGATTGCAAACAACAAATGGTGGATTCCTGAACCTGAAGACCTGCAAAGGAAGGAGACCAAGTCCAGAAGTCAGAAGAAGTTTCAGGAAGGACAGGAGCCCCTGCCAACCCAGAAGAGGGTGCAAAAGAAGAGTCCCTGGTTGGACGAAGACTGCAGAAATGCACCCAAGGCAGATGTCAGCGGGTTCCTGCATAATGCACTGGATGTCCCACGAAGAGAAGTTGGATGGAGGTGAATTTTGGTACTGGATTCCTCCAACAAGCCTTGGTTACACCAAAGTCATGTTTTGCGTCAGAGTGGTGCTGTCTGGACCCAGGAGGGACCTGGGGGCCTCAGCTCTGTGCGAGGAGGAAGAGGGGGCTCTCAGCACTTCAGAGAGCCCTCAGAAGATCAGACAGCACCCACAGGAGTCCCAGGACACGGGAACAAAGTAGGTGCAAAATGCGGTTGGTGCAGCACTACAAAGGAGGGTCCCACACAGCTGGAGATCAACTCAGTGAGTTGAGCATCGCAGTATAGAGTGCTAGGGACCTGGACTAGGCTGTGCACTAAGGAATTTTACAAATAGTGCACAGAGGCCTCAGGAGGTGAAGAAGACGCAGTGCACAGGGGTACTGTCCTGGTAATACAGCAGTATGCAAATCTCTAACACAAGTTCCTTTCTTGCCATAAAATTACCAGAGATACTTCACATTACCCATATGTATGAAAGCTCTCCCTTATGCCATGAACCTTAAGGAAATCAATGTAACCACACCATACAGCAATCTAATTTTCTGACTGTAGCTTAATGAAAGCTGGAAATGTTAAGCAGCCAAGTGGAAGCAAGTCTAAAGTGCTCCTGTCTCTTTTCTGAGTTTTGTATTATATTGTAGCATTCATTTAGTGTTTCATATCCCTAATGAGGAATGGAAGCATATTAACAAACAAATAGCACAATACCCTTATGTAAGTGGTTGGTTGAAAGAGTTTTGATTTGTAGGCAGCTGATGTGCAAAGTGTCTTGGTGTCCTGTGTAATGGGTTAGAGGTGATCCTATTGTGACCTGGGGCACTGTGCCAAAGTGTCTAATGTTAGGCAGAAGAGCAACAAATAGAACACGTGTTCTTCATAAATTCACTGCTGCATCTGCTTGAGTGTAGGTTCTAACAGTGGTCCATGTGGGAAGTGTTTTTTGATATCATGTGCGATGGGTAATGAAATGTGCACCTTGTGTCACAGTCATTGTGTAGCTGTACTTATGAGCTGAATGTAATTAAGTAGAGTGAGAGACATCTGCTGATAGGGACTGTTAGAAATGGGGTCTTTGGTTGGCAGTCAGGTTTCCCCCTGTCCAAGCAAGAACCGTCACTCTACTCAGGGTAAGTCACACACAATCCAAATGACCCTGTGCCCACCTTCTGGTAGCTTGGCACTGAGCAGTCATGCTTACCTTAGAAGGCAATGTGTAAAGTATTTGTGCAATAAATCGTGCAATAACAAGGTATAGCACCACAAAAATACACCACACAGTGTTTAGAAAAATATATAATATTTATCTGATAAAATGCAGGTCAAAAGGATTAAGATGCAATAAGTATATGTTGAGATATCACTGTAAAAGTGATATAAAGTGTCTTTAGTCTTTTGAAAGCAATAAATGTCTCTTTCAAGCACAAAGTACCTGGTTTGCGTTCAAAATCTCTGCAAAGAACCGCAGAGGAGGAGATGCGTGGAAACAAAGGGGGGGTGGTGCGTCGATTTCTCGGGCCGCACACAGTGATGTGTCATTTAGTTTTCATGCAGGGACGGCTGTGTGTCGATTTCCGGCACTCGGTCATGGATCCTCTTCGGGTTGCGGGGTTTTCGGATACCCCAGGGACGATGTGTCGATTTCCTGCACTGTCAGGACGAAGTCACAGGGGCTGCGTCGATCCGGTGGGCGTTGCATGGAAATTTCTACTGCACGGCAGGCGCTGCATCGATTTGTCTCTGGAAGTCAGGCTGCATCGTTCCGGCTCAGCTGTGCGCCGATCCAGTGGGCCGCACATCGAATTTCAGGTCACTACGCTGGCGCTGTGTTGATCTTCTCGTTTCGAAGTCGGGCTGCGTCATTCCGGTTCAGCGTGTGGTGAATCTTTCACCCTGGTGCAGGCTGTGCGTCGTTTCGGGCAGGCTGTGCATTGATTTTCACCGCACAAGGAGTCCTTCTTGTAGAGATGAAGTCTTTTTGGCCCTGAGACTTCAGGGAACAGGAGGCAAGCTCTATCCAAGCCCTTAGAGAGCACTTCTCACCACAGCCAGAGAGCAGCAAGGCAGCAGTGCAACAGAAAAGCAGCAGTCCTTCACAGAAAGCAGATAGGGGAGTCCTTTGGGCAGCCAGGCAGGATGCAGGTTCTGGTTCAGGTTCTCTTCTCCAGGAAGTGTCTGAGTTGGTAGGGGCAGAGGCCCTGTTTAAATACCCAAATGTGCCTTTGAGGTGGGGGAGACTTCAAAGAGTGGCTTAGAAGTGCACAAGGTCCCCTTATAAAATCCAACTTCACCAGTCAGCAGGATTTTGTATCACCATTCTGGCCATACTAAATATGACCTTCCTATTGCTTTCAGATCAGCAGCTACTACTCAAACAGTATATGAGGGTAGCCCCAATGTTAGCCTATGAAGGGAGCAGGCTTTACAGCAGTGTAAAAACGAATTTAGGAGTTTTACACTACCAGGACATGTAAACTACACAGGTACATGTCCTGCCTTTTGCCTACACAGCACCCTGCCCTATGGGTTATCTAGGGCATACCTTAGGGGTGACTTATTTGCAGAAAAAGGGGAGGCTTGGCAAGTACTTTTAAATGCCAAGTCGAATTGGCACTGAAACTGCACAGACAGGTCTTGCAATGGCAGCTCTGGGACAAGGTTAAGGAGCTACTTAAGTGAGTGGCACAATCAGTGCTGCCGGCCACTAGTAGCATTTAATCTACAGGCCCTGGGCTTACAAGTAAATTAAATAATCCAATTGGGTATGATCCAATGTTACCATGTTTAAAGGGAGAGAGCATATGCACTTTAGCACGGGTTAGCAGTGGTAAAGTGCGCAGAGTCTTAAAACCAGCAAAAACAGTATCTAAAAAGTGGAGGGAGGCAGGCAAAAAGTTAGGGGTGACCACCCTAATACTGTCAGGTCTAACATGGACTTGTCTACTATTCTAGAAAAGACCTAGTACCTTATTATGACCCTGGTGGTCACGAGACTGCCAGGGACACAGTGGCAGTGTCACTGTCGACGGGCCGGCCGTGAATACCGCCAAATTAAGAGTTTGTTTGAGCATCTCCAGCACAGCAGATGGTGTGATACCATTAGTGGTATCAGGAGGCGTGAGACCGCCAGCATTTTTCTGCCGGTAGCACCGACCAGAAAAAGCTGGCGGTTATGCACCCTGGATATAGGAAAAAGCATTCCTGTCATCAGGATACACTTGCACACACATCCACATACCCGCACACATGCACTCGCATACTCCCACACACAAACAAACACATCCCCACTCACCCATGCACTCGCGTCATACACCCCCATTCACACAAACATACATACAGAAACACCGCACTCATGCACGCATTCACTCCCCGTCCCCCCAGCGCATACATATATTCACACCACCTCCCCCCTGCATTCCATACATACATTCACTCCCCCTTCATCCTGCACCACATACATTTACTCACTCCCACCTGCACTGTATGCATGCACTCACCCGCTCTCCCCATTCACTCACACAAACACGCACCACCCTCTCCCGTCCACTTATACAAACACTCATCCCCGTCCCCGTCCACTTACATAAACATGCACACGATATACACGCACTCACCCCTTCCATCTGCTCAATTGCACTCACACACTCATTCGCTCACACCCACACACACACACTCACGCACTCACCCCATCCAAAAACACTCACTCACCCCCCACCCTCCATCCACAAACACTCACTCATGCCCCACCCCATCCACAATCACTCACGCCGACACGCACTCACAAACACCCTGCCTCCTCCCCCATTCACGACATTCACACACACACACTGTGTAGGAAAGTACCATCTTTCCTGGCATGTTTCCCCCAATTTCTGCTTGTTTGTCAGTGTGTTTTGCCTGTCTCACTGGAATCCTGCTAGCCAGGACCCCAGTGCTCATAGTTTGTGGCCTACATGTGTTGTCAGTATGCTTGACTGTGTCACTGAAGTTCTGCTAATCAGAACTCCAGTGCTTATGCTCTCATTACTTACCAAATTTGTCACTACAGTTTAGTGACTCGATATTCCAATTCTGATTGGCACACTGGACCCCCCTTAAATGTCCCTAGTATATGGTACCTAGGTACCCTAGGCATTGGGGTTCCAGGAGATCCTTATGGGTTGCAGCATTTCTTTTGCCACCCATAAGGAGCTCATACAAACCTTTCTTCAGGACTGCCACTGCAGCCTGAGTGAAATAGTGCACACTGTTTCACAGCCATTTTTCACTGCACTAAGTAACTTATAAGTCACCTATATGTCTAACCTTCATTTACTGAAGGCTAGATACAAATTACTGTGTGTGAGGCACCCTTGCACTAGCAAAGGTGCCCCCACGTTGTACATGTCAATACATATATGTAGCTTCACAATGGTAACTCCGAATAGGGCCATGTGAGGTGTCTAAGATCATGGAATGACCCACCAGTCCCAATATGGTATTGGGGGGCTAATCCCATGCACCCTGTGGGTTCCACCATGAACCCCAGTACAGCCAAACCAGCTCTCTGAGGTTTCCACTGCAGCCCCAGCTGTTGCCACCTGACAGACAGGTTTCTGCCATCCTGGGGATTGAGCAGCTCAATCCTACGAAGGCAGAACAGTGCATTTCCTTTAGGAGAGGGGTGTTAAACCCTCTCCCATTGGAAATAGGTGTTACATGCATGGGAGGGGTATCCTCCCAGAGCCTCTGGAAATGCTTTGAAGGGCACAAATGGTGCCCTCCTTGCATAATACAGTCCATATGAGTTCAGGGACCCGCAGTCCCTGCTCTGGTGTGAAACTGCTTATAAACCACAGAGGGTAACCCATACACCCAAAGGGGCTGGGTTGAAACTGAATATCAAAGACTACAATGCCCCCAAAGGAGAACAAAAAATATATTTACACATATCATAAACCACATAGGTGAACATACAAAAAGAAAATCTTTTATTCATTTAACATATAAGCATTAAAATCCTATTTATATAATCATTCAATAGAGAAAACCCATCACAAAATCAAAAAACCGGAAGGACAAACCAGTGTAAAGAAAAAGTGCTCCTGATTGACAGTAGAAAAGAAAAAAGGAGTAATCAATATCCCAATAACCCAAGAAACTCAGTAGAAATAACAGGCAGCCGGTTGGTTTTTCTTTTACTGCATCAAATCAGTCTCAAAAATATCCAGGAATATATCTCCTTCTTATGCCCTTCCATAATATCCTATGCAGAAACCAATCCAGACTGAAATATATACGTCGACGCTTCGACCCCTTTAAATCCTGGGCCAAATCACTGCTCCACAATGGGTCTTCTTCAGGACTAACTGATGGGAGTCCCTAAAATCGTACCAAAGAATCAATCAGAAGAAGAAACATTTAACACTCTCACCTATGTTGGTCTTCAATTTCAAATTTACTTACTCTATCTTATTAAATCTTTTGGCCACCTCCTTTGTTACGGGTTTATACTTGCCAAACAACTGAATCCAAAAAAATAAACCAAAAAGCCAATTAAATCACTACATACCTATTCAATATATCTAACTTATATCCTAAAAAATAAAAAACCTTACCTCCAATCCAGATACCTACCCATTTGTACCTTATACCAAATATTTCCCATAGACGCCGCATTCATCATTCATTTAATTCAATCTAAAAATACCAATTACAATACATTATCCCAAACAATCCAATAAATATTTCCTACACATGTCACTTTATCACAATTTAAAAAATGGCAAACTCCAAAAACACTATGGGGGTCATTCTGACCCCGGCGGGTGGCGGGAGCCGCCCGCCTGGAGGGAGACGCCATATGGCCGCTCCGCGGTCGAAAGACCGCGGAGGCCATTCTGGCTTTCCCGCTGGGCTGGCGGGCGACCGCCAGAAGGCCGCCCGCCAGCCCAGCGGGAAACCCCTCCCCACGAGGAAGCCGGCTCCGAATGGAGCCGGCGGAGTGGAGGATGTGCGACGGGTGCAGTGGCACCCGTCGCGAATTCCAGTGTCTGCAAAGCAGACACTGGAATTCAAAGTGGGGCCCTCTTACGGGGGCCCCTGCAGTGCCCATGCCATTGGCATGGGCACTGCAGGGGCCCCCAGGGGCCCCACGACACCCCTCACCGCCATCCTGTTCCTGGCGGTCGGAACCGCCAGGAACAGGATGGCGGTGAGGGGGTCGGAATCCCCCATGGCGGCGCAGCAAGCTGTGCCGCCATGGGGGATTCCCAGGGCAGCGGAAAACCGGCGGGAGACCGCCGGTTTTCCTGGTCTGACCGCGGCCAAACCGCCACGGTCAGAATGCCCTGCGGGGCACCACCAGCCTGTTGGCGGTGCTCCCGCATCCCCGGCCCCGGCGGTCCTTGACCGCCGGGGTCGGAATGACCCCCTATATCTATATATCCCATCACCTCTGTTTTTACTCATTTTATCAACTCTTCTAATAACTAAAAAACATATATTTCATCCTATCAGAAGATACGGTGTAGTATAAAACTATTTCATACCAATATATCACCACATACACCATTACAATGTCATCATCATCATCATCATCATCATTTAACTTTATTTCGGTAAGTAAAAAACATACCATAAAAGTACAATACACATCAAGGAAAGAAGAAAAAGAAAGAAAGAGAAAAAAAAAAGAAAGAAAAAAACTTTTTTAAGAGCAAGGAGATACTAAAAATAAGAACACAATAGAAATTTAGAAAAGAGTAATAAAGAAGTTTAAAAATCAAACAGAATGAACAACCAAATGTACACCTCTTGTTATAAAAAGGGTCCACTCAGAAAAAAACTGATTCCATAAATCAGTAAATAATTAATAATATAATGAACCCATATCTATATCCTATAGAGTAAAATCTAAAATCACACATCCAATTTAATAAATATACATAAATAAACCTAAAAATTAACTCTCAGGAAAAAAAAAAATCCACTGATAAAACTGTCTAGACAGATGAATCACATTTTAAAATTCACACAACATAAAACAATATTGGTTATTCCATAGATCAATAAATAATCAATAATACAATAAACCAATTTCTATATCCTATAAAACAGAATCTGCAATAATGCATCCAAATTCAATAAATATACATAAATAAAACCAGGGATTAACTACCTAGTCTTTTTCCTTAAAACTGCTAATCTCAACCGCCAGATTGACTCAAGAAATTTTGCCACTGGTAAAACTATCTGGACGGACGGATCGGATCTTAAAATTCTCTCAGCATGGAAACTGGATCTAACACCTATTCGTTTGCAAAGCGGGATGAGCCAAATTGCTCTTTGTTTGTGATACGCATGACAGTGGAAAAAAACATGTAAACCAGTCTCTTCACTTTTACAGCCCATCGGGCATAATTTAGACCTGTTAGTTGAATTGGACCATTTGTATGTTAAGCAGCACAAGGGGAGAGACCCAATCCTGAACCTAATAAAAAGGGCACGAGCAAATGACGATAATGCTGCATCCATAAAAGGCTCAAATTCATGATGGCATTTGACAGATAAGAAATTGTCAGACATAGACAATGGAATAGAACTAGCAAATTGGCCAATCTGAACATTATGCCAGAAAGCATCCTTTAACAGCTGTGCAGCGTTTTTAGGAATGGAGATAGGATCCTGCCAATAGGACCCAAAGCCGAGCTGGGAAAAAGATTGTTCAACAAAGGCGCACCATTTGATTTTGATAATAGAATCACGGCCCACCAAATTAAGAAGCCCACAGCGAAAAGGAATTAGGGCATCTGTTGTCCATAACCGAATCCAAAACAACAGAGGACTTAAAGCAGCAATCTGTGAAATTGAAAAGAGGTTTAGGTCCAGTCGAATAGGAAGCGATGGAGTGCTCGATGGGACCTTTAGCAACATTTTTAGAACTGATTTTCTGCCCTTGCCAAATTCACCAAGTTGCAGTGGCCCCAGAGTTCGGCGCCATATAAGGCGCCCCCCCTAGCTTGAGATTTGTATATTTCAAGGGCAGGGGACATTGCAAATTTGGGGGATCTGAAGGCAAATCTAACAATGACACCCGCCCTCTGCTTCAGGCATAATAAAGATTTTTGGCGTTGAGCATACCAGAAGTGTGAATCTTCCACTTTGATGCCTAAATAGTCAAAGGTGCCCACCCTTTCTAAGGGAACACCGTCTAAATGAACAGGCCTTTTCATTTTATGGCTAATATCCCCAAGGACCATATATTTTGTTTTTGCTGAATTAATTGATAGCCCATGGTCAGTACAAAACTCCAGAAATCTGGAGAGCAATCTAGAAAGGCCAATGGAAGTACGTGATAGTAATAAAGTATCGTCTGCAAATAAAAGACAAGGGAGCTTCTGCCCACCCAAGTTAGGGGCATCACTTTGGCAATCTAAAAGGTATGGCAAACAAGCATTAATAAACAAAAGAAACAAGGTGGGCGCCAAAACGCACCCTTGCCTCACACCATGTGCAGTTGGAAAAGCTGGAGTCAGATCGCCAGTGGCACCCCAGCGGACTTTAGCACAGTTGTCAGAATAGAGATCCTTGATAATATTGATCATAGAACCCGGAACACTAGTAGTACTGAGGACCTCTCAGAGCTTGGCACGCGGGACAAGGTCAAACGCAGATTTCAAGTCGACAAAGGCCACAAATAAGTGGCCTTTATCTGCGTCTACGGTCTTCCACTTGATGGTAATAAATCGGAAGATCTGATCGATGGTACTGACCTTGTCCCTAAATCCCACCTGAAGATGGCTTAAGACCTGGTTTTTCGTTATCCAGTGTTTTAGTCTAGCTAGCAACTGGTACGAAAATATTTTCTGCAAGTTATCAAGTAAACTAATAGGGCTGTAATTCCCGGGGGAACTCTTGTCTCCTTTTTTATGAACGGGGACAATAATAGCCATCTTCCACGAGACCGGATAGGATTGAGTTTTCATGGCAGTGTTTGATACCCTATTGATGTACCGGGTCCATACAGATTTATACAGATCCGAAGGAATGCCATCTTGACCAGGGGCCCTACCAGATCTTTGAGCGCAGATTGCCAACTCTGTTTCTTTTAAGGTAAAGGGCGGCATTTCAGGCTGAAACAATGCAAAATCTATGAGAGTGTCATCAAAATCCGACTGGGAGCCATACAGTTCCCCAAAATAGGAGAACCAAGTTCCTGGATCAATATGACATTCAGGAGTAGCTGACAGGGCAGAATCACTACGCGAAACCAACGTCCAAAAGAGCTTGGCATCACGATTGCTAGCAGCCTCCGCCAGACACTCCCATAAGTGATCCTCATATTTGAGTTTCGATAACTTGCAAACAGACGCGTAATTCCTTCTCGCCTGTATAATGACATCCCGGTTTTTTGACTTTAAGGCTTCAGATAAAAGATGTTTGGCCACCCGACAATTTTTGTCGAACCATTTGCATTTGGATGCAGAAGATTCTAATTGAGTTTTAAATGGCTTGGTAAAAAGTTCCTTAAATTCCGCAAAGAAAACTGCATGGGAAGACATAATCTCTGAAGGAGATAATACGATGGAATCCTCAAAAAGCTGTTGACAGGATACCATAACGCCAAGCTTGTTATTCAACTAATTAGATTCCAGAAACGAGGGCCACTTTACAGCATGCCTATTAGTGGACAGTTCCAGCAAATGATTGGATTCAACTGAATCAGTGGGCAGATCAAACACTGAAACTAGGGCTGTCTTATATGCAATTTGCAAAGGGGCATGATCACTAGTACGGGGAAGAACCACCTCTACATTGATTATTAGATGCCAAACTCGTATATCTACAATTACATAATCCAAAAAACTACTATAGTGTCCTCTAAAAAAGGTGGGCCTAGCAGGATTATCGTTTGGAAAACGGCCATTTCCAAAACGAAGGCCGTATGTAAGTGCAAGGTCTATTATCTGAGACGCCCTAGGGGAGGGAATAAATGACGTAGGTTGAGATAAAATCGGGGGAACATTCCACACTTCATCTTCAGCCTGGGTGGACTCAACAAAAGCTGAGCCAAGTTCAATTTGAACATTGAGATCACCTGCAATGATGATACAATATTTAGAGTGAAATTCAGATAAAAAATTATACAGAAGATGAATAGTGTCAGACTGCTGATTAATAGGGCCAGGTCGGTTATAGATATTAATACATAGTACAGGGGTACCAGATTTTGGCTGTATTGCTATGGCTAAGATGTCACAAGAGTCAACAGCAATTTCCTTTACCTTACCCATCTCCGACAGCTTGACCCAAGTACAAAGGCCCCCAACCGCCCTTCCCCTAGAGGATTGAATTGCCTTTTTTGTAAACGAACAATAGCCTTCCCTGTACATGCCATCCGTTGCCCAAGTTTCCTGAAACATGCAGATGGAATAGGATTCAACATAATCCCCCCACTCGGGATCAACCAATTTGCTCTTAATACCTGATACGTTCCAGGACAATAAATTCCCTAAAGGAGATGAAGTGGTACAAGTGAGCGTGCCAGAATCAACATCCGGAACTGGAATAGGAATTAATGTAGTAATACAAAATAAGGCACTTAAAATGGGACCACCTAGGCTGGTTGAAGAGCTTGGAGGTGGCTCGTATGGAACACTAGAGTTCCAGGAATTAAGGGGGCGTAGTCAATCCACATCAGATGTAGCCCCTAAAAAAATGGGGTCTCGAGTATCAACACCTTTAGGATTGTGGACCAGAGCAGCCCCATCAACAGGAAAAGACAGCAAACCAGACATAGCAGCAGAAACTGGAACGTTACAGGGATTTTTCTTGGACCTAAAAGGATGAGCGGGCAAGATCTTGTGGCCAGCAACAGGCAAACGTTCACTAAAATATATATCCAAGTCAGTTCTTAGCATGTTGCGGGCATCCATCTGCAAAAGTCCCCTAACTAGCTCAGAATTAACAAGAATAATTTTAATGATATCACGTCCACCCGGACAGCTGCGTACACGAGAAGCAAAAACAATGTCAGAATGAATAATAGAGCCACAGCCCCTAGTGTGGCGAATCCAATATGACACCTTGTTGATAAGAGAAGTATCTTCTCTGGTATGAGATGTGAGAGGAGGGACATTGCACAAATAGATACAATTAGGATTAGGCACATGAGCGGAATGAGCCATTATTTGGTCACAGTTAGAGAATGGAGATGTCGAATGTACTGCCGAAATGGCCAAATGTTTCCCATGAGATGGCTTATTGGCGGGGCCCTTATTAAGATCCCCAAATGATGAAGAAATAACTGGCAAAGCAACCGGATCTAGAGAACAGGAAGATTGTGCTGGCACTGGAATCGAAGTAGGCTGGGGAGATGAGCCAGTTTTTTAAAGTAGTTTGAGGACCTCAAACAGTAGACCCTTCAACTCCCCAACTTCTCGTTTTAAACTGGAGACTATTGTTAGCACATCTTCTCCTGGAGGATCACAAAGAGTGATAAGAGGTGGAGGAATCAAAGGTTGTTTATCCCCCACCAAATCAGAGCGGTCCAAAATGGAAAGCCGATTAACACAAGGAATGCCACAAAGAATAGGATCAAGAAGAGCAGCATCCGAATTATCCACTGGACCGAGTGGAGAAGGGGATTTAGGCAAACACAACTGCCTGGAAAAGGCAGGAGCTTGGACAGAGGTTATCAAAGGGTGGGCATCAGTAGAAATATTAGGGCCTGTTGTTAGAAACGGAAACAGAGTGCCAGGTTTCAGTCTCTTACAGGCGTTACCCTCCTTTTCTTTAAGAATAGATTCCACTTCCTCGATTAAATTATCGATTTCTCTGGAGACACAGTTTGAGTGGGCTTGCGTTACTCTATTAAGTTTTAAAGTTTTGGATTTAACCACTGCAGGTTCAGGACTGGTACGCGCTTTACGCTTCCCCATATTTAAGAAGAACAAGAAAAGAGGGGAGCCTCTCACTAAACCACTAAAAAGCACAAGGGAAAATCAAAAACCAAGGGATATGGCCCAGCCCAGCCTCTTCCGGCCACTGACGGGCAAAGGATGGGCCTGCCCTTGGCCCAGGCTTTGCCCGGGCGCATCCCCCGAAGCGGGCGCGCTATATGAAGTTTAAAGGGGTCTTAGCCCCGCCCCCAGGGATCCGGCAGCAGTCCTTCCTCCGATGTGTGCAAACGTGCGAACCGCGAAGCGGGCGCGCTATATGAAGTTTAAAGGGGTCTTAGCCCCGCCCCCAGGGATCCGGCAGCAGTCCTTCCTCCGATGTGTGAAAACGCGCGACCCGCGAAGCTGGGGCGCTTTATGAAGTTTAAAGGGGTCTTAGCCCCGCCCCCAGGGATCCGGCAGCAATCCTTCCTCCGATGTGTGCATTACAATGTCACTTCCATACCTATTATACCACCACAAAAATCACTCATCAACAAAAACATTTAAAACAATAAAACCAAAAAATCATTACATAAAACAAGCATTCATCCTTGCATACCACACATCCTAAAAACAAAATTACTGCTCTCCGTACTTTAATAGCCTTTCCATACATTCTAAAAGGAGATACCCTATATAAAGGAAAAAGCTCATAAGTACTTGAGTCAGACGGCAAATATTTATCTAGCGTAATTCCGTCTTTACACTACATATATTTATAAAAGAAAGTGCTCCCCTTCTTTAATCCTGCATTCATTCATAAACGCCTAAACACCCAACTTCTTGAGCAAACAAACGGTAGAGCATGAGCATAGTCACCGGCATTCAAACAGGGGACACAGTAAAAGCCTACCTCCGTGTCAGTGTATGTCCGCTTTCAAAGAACGTATCGTATCACTTCTTGGCAAACCGCAACATCTCTAGAGACGTGCTTTTAACGTCTCCTCGAGTACGTGCTGAACGTAGCTTAATTCAAAAATCCCATGCATGGCAAGAACACAGGTGCCTTTTAATCATGATCGTATCAACTAATCAACAATGGTATCAGGTTCCCATATACATCGTAATAACTCACTAGTTGCATTGTATCACTAAAAATACATAAACTCGCTGTACCTTGATAGTGAAGAATATCGTACAGTTTATTCGAAAATCCTATATTGCCTTGTTAAGCCAAAACGAGCGCAGTCTCTCCAAAAACAAGCCGCAGCCACCAAATTCAGTGCATACCTCACCTGCAGTAGCCGAACCTCGCCCCCTAACAAGGCCCAATATCTACTTTAAAACGACAGAGGGCCCCATCGTTCCCTGCTAGATCACAACAGTCAATGTCATTTATCAATCTTTATATACGTCATTTCAAACGTTATACGTCTATGGGAAATATTTGGTATAAAGTACAAATGGGTAGGTATCTGGATTGGAGGTAAGGTTTTTTATTTTTTAGGTTATAAGTTAGATATTTAGAATAGGTATGTAGTGATTTAATTGGCTTTTTGGTTTAATTTTTTTAGATTCAGTTGTTTGGCAAGTATAACCCCGTAACAAAGTAGGTGGCCAAAAGATTTAATAAGATAGAGTAATTATATTTGAAATTGAAGACCAACATAGGTGAGAGTGTTAAATGTTTCTTGTTCTGATTGATTCTTTGGTATGATTTTAGGGACTCCCATCAGTTAGTCCTGAAGAAGATCCATTGTGGAGCAGTGATTTGGCCCAGGATATAAAGGGGTCAAAACGTCGACGTATATATTTCAGTTTGGATTGGTTTCTGCATAGGATATTACAGAAGGGCATAAGAAAGAGATATATTACTGGATATTTTTGAGACTGATTTGATGCAGTAAAAGAATAACCAACCGTCTGCATGTTATTTCTACTGAATTTCTTGGATTATTGGGATATTGATTACTCCTTTTTTCTTTTCTACTGTCAATCACGAGCACTTTTTTTTTACACTGGTTTGTCCTTCCGTTTTTTTGATTTTGTGATGGGTTGTCTCTATTGAATGATTATATAAATAGGATTTTAATGCTTATATGTTAAATGAATAAAAGATTTTCTTTTTGTATGTTCACCTATGTTGTTTATGTAATGTGTAAAAAAAATTGTTCTCCTTTGGGGGCACTGTAGTCTTTGTTATTCTGGTGTGAAACTGAACAAAGGAAAGGGGAGTGACCACTCCCCAGTCCATAACCACCCCAGGGGTGGTGCCCAGAGCTCCACCATAGTGTCCCTGGTGTTAGCCATCTTGGATTCCAAGGTGTGGGGACCCTGTGGAGACCTTTGAGTGGCCAGCGCCAGCAAGTGACGTCAAAGAACCCTCCTGATAGGTGCATACCTGGGTAGGTAGCCAACCCCCTATTTAGGGTCTCTTCTCTGGGTGTTTCCTCAGATTTCATTTGCAAGATTCCTCCAGGACTCCTCTGCATCCTTTGCTTCAGCTTCTGACCATTGGATCAACCGCAGACTGCTCCAGGAACCGCTGTAACTGCAACAAAGTATCCAGGATGACTCCTGTGGCCTGCAACTTCAGCTCCAGCCAGCATTTGCAACGGTTTCCAAGGTGTGCACACTCTGGGGACTGTCTTCACCCTGCACCAGAAGAACCGAAGGAATCTCCTGTGGAGTGACTGAGTCACTTCCCTGCTTCAGCAGGCACTCTTCTGCGACGACAGACGGTACTCTGGGACTCCTCTCCTATTGACGAGCAAGATCCCTGGACCACAGGTGGTGGACCGAAGTGAACCGGACTGTCCAAAGGTCCAGCTGTCCAAATTTGGTGGAGGTAAGAGCTTGCCTCCTTGTGCCAGACAGTAACCCTGTGCACCGAGTCTTCTGCAGCTCCTTGGGCTTCTGTGCACTTCTTCCTAAAGTTCTTCATGCACAGTGTAGCCCAGGTCTCCAGCACTCCAACCTGCGATGCACAGCTCTCTGAGTTGTTCTCCGGCAGCGTGGGACCCTCCAGTGTAGTGCTGTGATGACTGCACTTTGCATCTTCTTTGTCCCCATGTTCTGGGACTCCCGTGGGTGCTGCCTGGTCTTCTGAGGGCTCGCTGAAGTGCTGAGAGCCCCCTCTATCTCCTCAGTCCAATTTGAGACACCCAGATCCCTCTTTGGTCCAGGCAGGTCCTCTTTGATGCAAACCACGTATTTGGTTAAACCAAGACTTGTTGGTGGAATCCCGCGACCCAAACAGTCTGCATCCAACAACTCAACGTGAGACATTTCTTGCACCAAGTAGGAACCCGTAGCTATCTTCTTTGGTGCATTTCTGTACTTTTCTCCTAACCAGAGAATCCACTTTTGCACCTTCTTCCAGGTTGGCAGGGGCTTCTGTTCTTCCTGAACTCTTCTTTGACTACTCAACATGGTCCCCCCTCTCCACAGGTCTTCAGGTCCAGGAATTCAGCATTTGTTACTTGCAGTCTTGCTTGATTCTTGCATAATTCTTCATCACGACTTGTAGTGTGTTCTGAGGAAACTTGCTGTACTTTACTCCTGCTTTCCTGGGTTCTGAGGTGGGGTACTTTACTTGCCTTTGGTGTTTTTCTACACTCCCAGCACCCCTCTACACATTACTCTCGCCTAGGGGGTAATTCAACATTCGCAGTCCATTATTTTAGTATGTGGTTTGTGTTGCCCCTAGGCCCATTGCAATCTATTGTATTTTCTACTGTTTGCATTATTCTATGACTGTTTACTTATCTGGTTTCGGTTACTAGTGTATATATTGTGCATAATAATACTTACCTCCAGAAGGAGTATTGCCTCTAAGATATTTTTGGCCTTGTGTCACTAAAATAAAGTACTTTTATTTTTGGTAACACTGAGTATTGTCTTTTATTGTGTATTTGTACTGTGTAACTATGGGGGTATTGCAGGAGCTTTACATATCTCCTAGTTCAACCTAAGCTGCTCTGCTACCCCTAGACAGCCTAAACTGCTACAACACTGCCTACAATTCACTAATAAGGGATAACTGTACCTGGTATAAGGTGTGAGTACCTTAGGTACCCACTACAAACCAGGCCAGCCTCCTACACACACACATATGCAGACACGCGCACACACACACACACCCACCCTCCCCAGTCGGACGATCCACTTACCTTGTCCATTGAGGAGGTCGTCCTGGAAGGGACGGGTCCTGGTGCTTGCCCTGCTGGCAGGGCCTTGCCATCTGGACACTGCCGGTTTGTAATATGGTGAGCAGTCACGTTTTGGCATTGCGGTACTGGTGGCGGTACCGCCTCTGCACCACCGACCGCCAGCATGACTGGTCTCTGAATTCTATCCGATTTCCCGCAGGAATTCTGAGATCAGTCATATTAAGGCGGCATTAAGACAGCACTTTGGAAAAGACTGCCGAAGTCGTGGGGAGGGCCATAGTTTCTAGTCCTTGGTTGGGTTTGAGCAGCAGAGGAGGAACTCATCAGAACATACCCACTAAAGGTAGCCACAGTAATGTTCCTTAGAGTTATCTCAGGAGTGTCAACAGGGCAGTCCTTTGTATGTATTGGATGCATGCTGTGACATGCAAATGCATGTGAGCGGTATACAGCGATGGTAAACGATTAAGAGTTCACAGAGAAATAAAAGAAGAGAAACACCTAGGAATACACTGGGCACAGGGAGCCTGGGAACAGACTTTGTACTTTGTACCCAGAGGTGTAGGGCAGTAGGAATGCACTGAAAACAGTGAACAATTGTAAATAATTTAAAGACTTTGCTGGGGTTGACGGAGAAGCAGCCTGCATGAATGCACTGGTTACAGGCAGCCAGGGTAAAAATGCAGTAAATGGACCAGCAAAGAGAGATAAGTGAGCAAATCACAAGCGCGCACTGGATATAGTAAGTGACAGGAAATTACCTAAAGTGTTTGCCACAGAGCATCATAGGGCCCCCTCAGAAATGCTCTGATTAGAGACAGGATGGAAAGTCCCTGTTGGATACATCCCAGAGCAACTTGAAGAGTAGCCCATGAAATGCATTGGCAATGGACAGCTGTTGAACGGAAAATGCTGGTGGTTGCAACAAGTTCTGCTCCCACTTTTCATAGTTAATGAATGATACATTACATTTTATGCTTTTTTGCACTTTATATACTGCTCCAAGAAAAAGGTTTTTATGTCCGCTATTTCAGTCTAACAGTATTAGAACTAGCCAGCTTGCTTATTCCCACTTACATGATTTGGGAAATATGGACATAATCCAGGCTGTGCTAAATTTTATATATGCTGCTCATGGTGCTCAGAAAATGTATTAACAATGTTTTTTGGAAACTTTTATGACTGTGAAATCTGTATGTAATTTATTTATTTTATGTCTTATGGTCTTTTTGCACTGAATAAAGTAAAGTAAAGTAAAGAATGATGCATCGAAGACTGGATGTGCAGTCACTGCAAACATCACATTAAATCAGACATGAGACAGAACCATCCATGGGTTTCACCACATCTTTACCATGCTTGCCTTCCAGAAGAATTTCTCTTCTTCTTCTTTCAGTTTTATCATCACTCATCTCATTTTTACTTTTACTTTGCACTTGTTCATTTGAATTGATTGTACTACATTCAAAAGCACAGTATTTTGCTACCTCATTGGTGTAGCATTTTCGGATTGTTATCATGTTGAATCCAGATCTATGAGTAGAACACTTCACAACAGAAATGTCCTTATGCTGCTGCAATGACTCTAGCAAATTTAAAATGTATATCCTGTTGTGTAAAGGCATACCAGAAGATGTCATAAAACCTCTTTGTGACCACAATTGCCCAAAATTGGAGACCATGCCAAAACCATACTGGTTGTTAGTGTAAATACTAACACTTAATCCAACAAGTAATCCATCAGGTAAGCAATATGCTCTTATAAGGGCAATCAATTCTGTCAGAGCGTTGCAGAATTCAAGGATTGCATCTTCTGATGAAAAGATTGTCGGATGCCAACATTATTTGCTTATATTCAGTAAGACAACAGTTTATCCAATGCTAAGCTCTCAAACGAATGAGGGGCTGACACAATAAGTGTGTAACCCATCACAATCCCTTTAGTCTTCTGAATTGCAAGACACAATGATGCAAGTGACTACAAACATTCCAGAGGTATAGCAGCACTCAGATCTAATGTGGCAGAGAAATAAACCATGTTTTTTTATTCACCATAATCCTGCATAAATACAAATTATCTGCAACCATCTCTCTCACAACAAAATAGATTAAAATCTTTCTCATAATTTGACATTCCTCAGAGCGGGTGCAATGCAGAATTCCTCATAAAATGGTTCTGGATCAGAAACATCTCTGTGAGTAAGCCTCAGTAAAGGCTTTGAAGTAAGAGAAACGTTTGAAATCCATTGTCTACATGGACATCTATTTCGAGGAACATTCTCACTTCTCTCTGTGTGCTTGGAGGATTCATTCACATTCTCATCTAATTCTTTAGACACTTTTTTTGCCCCATTTTCGATATGATGACCTTAATAGATCAAGTCTTTCATACAGTACTACATTTTTACAGGCTATACCTTATGGCCACTGTCAGAAGTATGGTTCAAGAGTGCAATTGTATCCATCTTGCCATCTTCTTTTGTGTTGGAGTTGATCATCAGGTTGTCAATGTATGGCACTGGCATAAAATTACAGAGCAAGCACAGGCCCTCTAAATGTTTCTTCAGAATTTGACTAAAGATTGAGGGGCTCTCTGCATATCTTTGTGGCTACAATGCCACACAATAACTTTATTGAGGAATCTGAACCTGAAGGTCTACTGACAATCTTCATGAAGAGGAATAGAAATGAATACTTGATATATGTCAATGACTGTGTATCATTTTGCATCTGCAAGAATTGGAAACAAAATTATAGAAGGATTCAATACTACAGGACAAAAGTAACTACAATTTTATCAAGATCAAAGATCGTGGACTGTTCTCCCTTTTCCAGGGACAACCTAGCATTTCCTTTAGAATTCTCTGTTATATCATCTTTTCAGTTATAGGCTTTGTTCCCTCCTGTGCTTCTTGTGTAAGTTTGTGTAAGCGTGTACTGTGGAGTTCGAGGAAAAATTGTATTTGGTTTTAGTATAATCTTCACTGGTTCTGTATTTTTGATTAGTTCTATCTCTTTGCCTGTGCAATACCATACATGCACTTTTACTATATGTTGTAAATCAGAAGGCAAATTGTCTTTGTGAGAACTGTGAACAAATGGACTTAAGACTCTTCTGATTTAAGTCTAAAAGGTGAGTCTTCATCTTGGGTTTGATTTGTGTCACCATTCTGTGTAAATACAGTAAATACAGCAATTTATTTTACAGAGGAGGTAATAAGTTTACAGGACTCGTGTCACAAATTATGAATTCATGGTCATTCTGAAGTGGGCCACTTTTTACTGAGACATTTGCTGAGACCTGGCTATTTATCGAACAACTTGGAATTGTTTTCCCGAGTGGGATAGGTTTGGAACTTTTATCAGACGAATCGTAGAGCTGGTAGCACCTGTATCAAAAATGAAACTGGGTGGTTGTTTACCTCACCATCTACATATAGGCCACTTTAATCTACCTCTAATACACCCGCAAGCATGCAATCCATTTCCCTTTTCAAGCACAGTCATTGTGAATTGGTCACATTTTCTGTAAATTGAGAAAAATCAACAAAGGTCTTTGTTCGAGAACAAGGATTTTTGCATATTCTGCTGCATCACTGGAGCTACAAGCACATTTGTATTAATTTGCCCTTGATGTGTCATATTTCCACAGGAACCAGTTGGGCTGGGCCTTTAAGTAAAGATGTTGAGTCCACTCTGTGCTTACTGATATGAACTTTGCTGGATTTGGGTTTCAGGAAAAAAATCACTCTGAATTCTATATGGGATTTGTGTACATTCTTGCTTCAGTGCCCAAGACACCAGCAATAATGACATGGGTGTACTCTTTTTCAACATGTTAATGTTCTTATTCATTCCATTCAAACCATCAACAAAACTTCACCTCTACCTTGAAGAACCATACTTAATATACTGATTCTTTTCACAGTTATTCCTTGCGTGTATAGGCACTATGATCTTCACCCAGCCCTTTTCCTTAGCTGTTGCACCTGTGTGTTTACATCACAGGTATCTGTGAGGCACACCAAAATGCTGATAACAGGCTGAAAATGTGGGAGAGTGAATGGGTCTGTAGTTGGGACAAAGAGGAGAAGCCAGTAATGGGGTTACCCACCCTCATAGTTGCTCAACACATGAAAATGGACTGTTCACCTTCTTGAGGTTGGTGCTACCGCACCTGCTGCCTGCTTGGCCTTTCGGTGAAGTGGCATCCTGCTACATCACCTTCCCCCTTTCCTCAGGGTCACAGTTGGAAGTGGGAAAACTGGTGCTTAGAGGGCACATCACCTTTCTTCCCTGTCCCCACCTCCATGCAGGGCATAAGCGCTACAACAAAGGAGGATGATATGCTGGGAAGCTGGAGGAGTTTTCACCAGGGCTGGATAAGGATTGCAAATGTGCAGTAGGGCACCCATGTGAGTAGATATTGGAAGGTCTGTGGTTATAGGGGAAGGAAAGAAGGAAGGACAAGGGTCCTGTGATAACTGCTTGTAGTAAGGCCAGCTTCTTTAGCCTCAGGCTGGAGGTGGTTGGGTAAGGAAATGGATGAATGGGTGTCTCCCCCTGGAGAATGGTTCCTGAAAGGGGCTAGTGCAAGGAGTAATCTTAACAGGCTTCCTCTGCTTCCTGGAACGCCCTTCAAAAGGACAGCACTGGTAATTTAATTTAAGTATGTGTATTGCCTAAGGTTCCATGTAGCGACTGAAGTGGGGTTTAGATTGCCTATCTTGCTCTGTCTTTGCATCCCGGGGGACCAAAGTGCACAGAGCATGCATGCTGGACAACTTTACCTCAGGTACAAGCATCACATGTGTGAGGAGGTGGAGGTTCCTGATGATGGGCAGTGGCTTATTTCGGGGTTAGTAGAGACAGGAGAGCCAAAAAAGGAACAGGGAGAGCCAAGCCAGAGGCAAGCCAAGGGTTGTGACTTGCTCAAAGAGCCCGTGCAGAAGTCGAGCCTTGAAAATATTTAGCAAGTAAAATATACAAGAAATATCATAGTGAAATGTTTGCAAGGTGTCTTAGAAAATTGAAATAATCACAGTTGTTTAACATGAGGAAGCATTTCACCTTGCTAAACTAGTTTATATCTCTGCATCGATAACTTTATGGAAAGTGATACCTATTAAGCAGAAACTGTGAAACATTTCTTCCGTGCAGTGATGACAATGCTATAGTAGCTGTCGTGTTGTGTGTACCTATATGTGGCCCAGATCCTTATTATATACAAAGGATTATTCTAGCTATGTGAGTCAAACACAAGTGAGGATTTTTGTGCAGTGCGCATCCCAAACCTTCGTCTCTTAGGGTATTCTCTCTGATTTTTAAAGTTATGTTGTGTGCACGCTTACTGGTGGGAGGGTGTTTGTGGTATAGAGGGAGTATTTAGGTGTAATTGTCTTTGTTTGTATGTGAGCCTGTGTGTGGGAGCGAAAGTGGCAGTCAGGGACAAGTAGTGAGTAAGAACAAATGAGATTGAATGTCAGTAAGTGAATCAGAGTAAATGAAAAGGAGGGAGAGTGAGTGAGCGTAATAGTGAGTGCAAGTCAGTGTGAATACGCACATGTGAATCAGAGTATCAATGAATGAAAGAGAGTGTGAATGAGTGAGTGAGAACAAGTGAATGGTGTTAAGATTGCGAGTTGACCTTTGCCGTGGCATGGTGAAGGTAATTTTTGGCAGAATGGAAGGAGACCACGTGAGGCCTAAATAAGACTGGAACTATAAACATACAAACCTGTGTGGAGTTTGACAATGATCTTTTGATGTATTAGGTTATAGACATTTGTGTAAAGCCTACTGATATTACTATAGCACAATAGTGCCTTTTGTAGGCTCCTTTTCAAACTGACATGGAAATCCTGTCAAATATTCGTGTCTACTGAAATTTAATGTAGGTACGTGTCAGGTTAGTCGAGAGCTTATTCAAAGTTCATTTTAGAAAATACTTGTGGGAGAGTTTCTTTTGTGTTCTTTATGTATAGATTGGTGCACTGGATGGCTTGTCCATTTTCAGATTGGACTGACAAATGTCATTTTTCGTAGGAGGCCTATGGTGCTCTGCTTATATGCAACACAATCAAGAGAGATAACTGTAACGTAGTATTGAGTGCTTGGTGGTGTGCAACTTTTATTCTGCTTTATCGGAGTGGTTATAAGGGTGTATGTTGGTATTTTTAAATGCAGTGCTGTTCGTTGTGGAGTGCTTTGCCAACTATGTCCTTGATTGCAAAATAAGTGAATTTATATGAGGGGTTGAAGTGTGGCTGGAAATAATGTTTTCAAACGTATCCCTACACACAAATCTGGTTATTACGAATGAATCCTCTTGCGAAGGGAAATAAATGGTTTAGCACAGTTTTTCTGTTTGCAATTCCCCATTGTTTTAGGATTAACATCCATCTCTACAATCTACTTTTGGCATTCGGTAAATGAGAGTTGAAGGAGCTTCAGGTGGGGAGTGCATGGAGACAGATGTGAAGAGTGGCAGAGGGAGAGGAAGGATGTGTTCCGGCAGGGGGAGCCTTACAAGTTGCCAAGTGCACCACAAAAAGGTCAGGCCGTTGCCAGGAACGGGGCTAGGCTGTTCCTGCAGCCCAACCCCAAAGCAGATTTGGGGCTGGTAGTATCCTATTCAATGTTCCTGGACCCTGAAAAAAACTTGTTCAGAAAAACCGGACGCACCCAGCAATACTCTTGCAATCAATGTAAATCAGAACATAGATGTCTTAGGGTTTCTGTTATGCCTACCATAGAGTAGAGATCTGTCAGAGAAAGAGCATGTTTAGTTCTCTCTAGAACAAAGGTGTGTGTTGATATAGTTGAGGGCTACTGCCTATTATCAAACCAATATCCAAGATTATGGGAAGTATATTTGGTGACTGCTGTAAGGACTATCTAAACAGAACTGACTAGGGGGGATGTGTAGTGTGTCTTGGGGCTGAGTGGTATGCACCTAAGATTATTTATACTGATTTCCAGAGCTGCGGTATTCTCGTGCCTATAATTAAGCAATGTCTCTTGAATTTTAATCGTTAGTCCTATATGAGAAAACCAGACAGTGTTTTTTAATGGCATTATGCCTAATTCTAGGGACTCTATACATTGTCAAAAAAGGAGCATGATTGCTAGATATTGTAGGATGTGGTGCACTGCAGCTTTGGGTTCACCGAAGGTGAGTTGTATTCACAGGTCTAAAGTAAATGGTGGTTCTTCAGGGCAGCTACTGGGGTGCATTGAACATACTTCACTGAGAGACAATAAGCACTGGGAATAATCATGTAAACAACTTTTGAGTGAGAAGTCTTTGATTTGGTTACTGGTTTTGTCAGGATAATGTAAACATGTGAGCTGGAAGTATTTTATTTACAGCATTCAAATATGTTGCCTGCAAATTGTAAAGTGTTGCTAGCAATATTTCAATATAGAACTTTTAGAACATACCTCAGGCACCACTTAACACCATTATTGTAAATATTGCTTGCTTAGCCATTGTTGCAATCCCACAAAAAAGCAAAAAAACAGTCAACCAAATCTTTCTGTGATGTTAAACTCAGATTTCAACAAAACCATAAACTGACAGCTAAACCTATCCATACAACTGGCTGGTGCAAATAGTTAAAAATTGCAGGGGAAACGTTTAAATCTGGAGATCTGAGGTTTAATAAGACTTATACTTTGTATATTTGAAGCCTACAAATAATTTGATACATGTCATTAATGTAATTACAAATAGCCTTTCAACATGTTGTACTTAAAAAGAAAAATACTATGTGGCAATTAGGGATGAAGAGATTAATACACCATTCAGATGCAGTATGTTAGCATGACAAAGAAGAACATGAAGGTGCTAGTTTCCCTAATTGGCTAACATTCTCCCTGACCTCAATGTTCACTTTAAATACATTAAGAAAATAATATGTTATTTATGATCAAATGATAGATGTTAACCCACAGTGCATGCTGCTGATATTAAGGGTTTTTTAAATGAAACATTTTAAAAAGGCATGCTAGCTTCTGTTTTTTATTGAATCTGCCTTTACCTTGAACTTCCTCTTGGTCAGGCCTTGCTCTTCGTGGTTTCCTACACTACTGAAGCTCAACTGTGCCTGAAATCTTCAAACTTCAAGAAAATAAAAAAAACTGCTCTCAGAACTAAAACAGCCTCAGACTTAAACATTTTGTTATAAATAAAACTTAAACCAGAAAGATTTTCCATGAACTGTAGATGAACTGTATAAGGCTTTCTCCAAGAACTGATTTATTGCTCAAGCCAAGGGCTTCCTGTCATCCCCAAACCAGCAGAGCTTTCTGCAGAGGCCTGTGTAAACAGGAAAATGAAAATGAAATGCTGTATACATTGGAAACAAACATCAGTTGTATTTCCTCTCCTCCTCCTCATTGGGCACATGCAATGAGAAAGATGTTTTTGGGTGAAATAGAATGCAGCTCTCTCTCTTAACTCTGATTGGTTGTTGCCAACTAATCAGTGTAAAGGTGTGTTTAACAAAACTGAAAATGTGTTGGTATGACTGAGGGGTGGAATGAGGAGTAAAGATGATGGACGAGGAGTAGGGGTGATGGATGAGGTATGAGAAATATGGATGATAGAAGATGGATGAGAAGTATGGATGAGAAGTAGGGATAAGGGATGATTTATGAGAAGTAGGGATGAGACATAGATTTGGTGAATCATGGATGAGAAGTAAGGATGAGATATAGTGCATGATGCATAGAAAGTACGGATGAGAAATAGGGATGATGTATGATGGATATTAAGTAGGAATTATGGATGAGGAGTAGGAGTGTTGGATGAGAAGCAAGGATGATGGAAGAAGGTAGGATGATGGAAGAGAAGTAGGGGTGACTGAAAGCACCTTTGCCCAACTATTTGTTAGAAAATACATTTATTAGGGGAGTTAACACCCCTAAAAGCCCCCCTGAAGCTACGCCCCTGTCGGTTGCGCTGTTGGAGAGTAGTATGCAACGCTCTGCTCGATTATTTTAACTCAGGGTTAGTGGGATGGTGCTTACTAATAGGCTTGTTTGATATCTTTTGTGGGGCTGCTCACACCAGAAAGGAGAGTGGAGTGTTGGGGATTATCGGAGCTCATCGCATTATGCACTTTTATCGTACTGAGAAAGCAAATCATAAAGGTTTGAGGGATTTCTAGAGGAGGTGTTGCATGGGACACTGAAGGCGGTGGGGTGTGGACGTTGTTATCATCGAGGCCAAGAGATGGGTTATGTTGGGATTGCTTAGTCTCGAGTGGGGTTTGGTGCAGGTGAAGCAGTTGTTTGACTATTAGGACAGGTGGACCAGTTTTGGCAGCATTACTGCAATAATCCAGCTCCTCAATGCCTGATCTGGTCGACTTTGTTGTACCTTGATAGCTTCTGGTGAACGAGTCGGGAAAACACTGTGCAGGCTACATGGAGTGTAGATCTGTGGATTATTCATACTGTGCAGGGAGCACATTGACCCTCTATACACGTTATGATTTGTAGTCAATCAAGGCTTGAATGGGATGAAACACAGACCTGGCCAACAGATGCATTGACTATCACTATTCTGAGAGTTGTGTCAGTTTGTGTGTGTGCCGCACTGAGATTGAATGTTACATCAGCGGGTGCCACGCTGTGAGTGGTCAGTACAGTGGTGTCAGGCTGAGGTTGGATGAAAGTGATGTAGCGTAATTTATTGTGATTTGCTGAGAACTGCTGACTATTTGTATTGTGCCACATTCAGAGTAAGTTTGACATTTTTCAAGAAATTTGAGACAGAGTTTTGGTCAGCGATGATATAAGAATACCTCCCCGTGAAAGTGAAGAGGACCCTCCAGAGGGCATTCCCGCAAGTTACATGACAACCAAAGTCAGTTTACACACATGTATCTGGATCAAACATTGGAATAAGATCACAGCAAATGACGAGTACTTGCCGTTTCCTCCATATGGTACCTTTAATCTGAGAATAATTGAGAATTTGAGGTAAGTGTTGTAAAAGATTAAAGCGCCACCAACACCTGTGCAATATGAGGTTTTGAATGCATGGGAGTGAATTGCCCATGTGAAAGAGAGGGAGACATATCAGATTTGAGCATAGAATAAGGTCTGTAGTTGGATGGAATCGATGTTAGATGCAGAACAGCAAGATTGGAGGGAAAATGTACTTGGGAGTATAAGAATGTACCCTGTAATAATGAGAGGAAGAGCAGAGAGGAAGAAATTATTAGATGAGGATGGAATTGAAGAAAAGAGGGAAGAGGCTAGTGATAGTGACTCTAGTGATGAATCTTTGGATGGTTTATTGACTTGCTGACAGCCTCTTTATAACATTGTTCATCTGGTGGGAGGGAATCAACAGCCTAGAGGGCCTCCACAGCCTGTAGACCCAGGTGTGAGTGGTCCTGTTGATCAGGGTATTCCTGAGGAGGGATTGTCCCTTGTTTTTTCAGGTCCACTATTAGGAATCAAAATGATGACTATTATTGTTACAACTCCTGGTATGTCCATCTATATTGCAACCCCTGGTTCCTCAGGTACTGGTACTAGCTGGTACTCCATTAGATACAGGAGCAAGCGCTCCGAACAGGAGCAATTCCCATCATGAGTGTGCCTGTTGTAGAGGTTGAGGAGAGTTCAAAGTCACAAACCCCATAGAAGGATGCCCTTTTCAAGAGTGCTGGATGTTTTGAGACTAAAGGCAGAATTTGAGGAAATTATCAAAGTAAATCTTGAGTAGGAGTTCACAGATGTGTACAACAAGTAAAACTTATTTTCTTGAGCATGGAAGCTGCCAGGAGTGCTTGTGTAACTCATGAAGGTTTAGAGGGGATAGCCGCTGAGTTTGTGGTCGATTTGTCTACAAGTCAGAATCTAAAGAAGAATTTTAGGATGAGCCAACTCTCAAGAGCAAGTACAATCCTGGATTAAAATTACACCTAAGGGAATTACAAGGTAACATAAAAAATTGAGTGATTTTAAAAAGATTAAAGCTCAAAGGTCTCGGAAGGCAAAAAAGAAGGAAAAGGAAACCTGATTCTGAAAGACCAAATGGGGATGATACGCATAGCGACCCAAAGGACAAGATTTACTAATTGAGAGAGGTGGATAGAGGTGATTATATGCAAGTACCTTAGGGTTGTGGTGATCTTTTCACTTTTACAAATCAGTCAGTCAGTCAGTCAGTCAGTCAAAGATACTTTTCTGGTTAATAAAAAAACATAAAAGCATGACTCATACAAAAACAATAATTAGCATACAATATCATAAAATGCATTTAATAGATAATAAAATGCAGTAATAAAATATATACATCCACAGGCATCTTCAGTGCATCAAGCATCTCTTTTTACCTCCAAGAGCTCCTGTCAAGAAACATGCAACTTAAAAACAGACTAGGGGACTGAGCAGCATTCGAAGATAAATCAAGGCAGGTCTCACTTGCCAGAATCCCTTTCCTTTAAGCAAGTTTAGAATTGATGTAGCAATTCACAGTAATCATCGGAGAACATTATAAAGTGCATAATGTCTTGGGATGAGAAGTTATCACAGGAACATGGATCTAGGTTTTCCACGTTTTGTCTACTCTGTGACTCTGTCAAAATGCCTATGCAAAAGATTCAGTCTGAATTGTGTTAAAAAAAAATGATGCTGGGGTATTGTAACCTCCTTCAGGTGGTGCTTTATGGCAGAACATGTTTTTAGAAGGGTGTATGTTGTTACATATGGTTTGGGGAGTTCTCTTGATTCTGTATGTTCTTGAGCTCTCAAGAGATGTTGTTTCTTAATCAAGGGGCGACCTTTCTTGATTATCCTTTCTGGGAACCCAAATAAGTCTGGACTCCCTAGTTTCTCCAGTGAGCACTTGATTTAATTGAGCCAGGGAATTGTATTACCTTTCTCCAAGGAAAGACAATCTCTAATGATTTCCTGATTCAGCCCCAACTCAGTACTTGAATAAATTCTAAAATATCTTAGTAGGGGAGAAAGAGTCAACTTATCAGGGATATAGCTCATCCCCAGCTCTTCATGGGCAATGAAAGTGGCTATTGACTCGGGAATCAACAGCAGACTTCTTAAGAAGTTGTTTTCCACTCTCTGGATCTCTGCAATTCCTTATAACCCCCATATAGCACTCCCATAACTAGTTAAAGTTTGCTTGGTAGACTTTTACCATCACCTGCACAGGTTTAGCTCCCAATCTTTTTGCAAAATCAAACACTGCCACTACCGATCTGGCAATCAAGTTTCATTTAATCCTTCTTTGGGGGGCCCAGGACCCCCCTTGTCAAAAATCACCGCCAAGTAGAAGAAGCTGGAATTCCTGGTTAGTTCCTGTCCCTGTCCAAAATATTTTTTATGGAATGTATTTTTGTGACCAAGGACCATTGTGTGTAATTTGGAATAGTTAGTGTTCATATCTAGGAAGGCCAGAAAATCTATGAAGGAATTGAGGAGTTACCGGAGACCCACAGCTGTTCTTGCTATCAAAACTGTGTCAACTGCATATATAAGCACAGGGAAAAGCTAAAAACCTACCCGAGGAATATTTTTACATGCTACATAAAGGGATGGGCCTAAATTAATAATATACAGAGTAAATAAAAATGTGTCTAAAATACAGCCTTGTCTAACCCCTTTGTGCACCTGGAAAGACAGAGACCCATTCTGATTATATCTCACTACCGCAGAGAGGTCACGTTCCATCCCTAACTCTTTCTTTAGTTTACTTTATTCGGTGCAAAAAGAGCATAAAAGACATAAAATAAATAAATAACATACAGAATTTCACAATCATAAAATTTCTAAAAACATTGTTAATACATTTTCCGAACACCAAAAGCAGCATGTATAAAATTTAGTACATCCAGAATTATGTCCATATTTCCCAAATCGTGTAAGTGTGAGTAAGCAAGTTGGCTAGTTCTAATGCTGTTAGACTGGAATAGCGGACGTAAAAACCTTTTTCTTGGAACGGTATATAAAGTGCAGAAAAGCATAAAGTGTAATGTACTTTGAGATGTCTTTCCATCGCAGCAACAAGGAGGGAGGATCTTAAACGAGGTTCCAGCAGCTGGGAATGCTACCAGATAATGTAAGGTGTTTAGACGTAGTCTTGTGAGTAAAAACCTTTGTCGCTCATGATTAATGATGGTCAAGTACAACTTTGGTTGAGGTTGTTGTGTCTCATAGCATGTCCTTTGACGCATTAAACTAGAGGCTGGGTCCATATGCTGATTTTTCTGCCAGAATATGTCTTTAACCTTCTTAATGTCCTGTCTTGTTAAAGTATCTGGTTTAAGAAAAAAATCTCCTAGTCCTAATGATAGGAGAGAAAGATAAACATATCTGAGCCAGGGTATATCTAGAAATCGTGACAGAAGGAGACAGTCCTGTATCACCTTTCTACAAAGAAGCGTTTCAGGCTTAGTCTAGATTTTTATCCACAGTATAAGAGGTTGAAGTTTTATATAGCTAGATATGTATCTTAAACCTACTTCTGTGTGACAGAACTTTGTTGGTGTAGATTGGGGGACTGATAGCCTTTTTAGAAATTTATTTTCTATAATCTGGAGCCCTGTACATTCTGCAAGCCCCCAGACCCCAGCTCCAAATGTCGCGACGGAAAGGCATTTAGAAGTAAAGACAGTCATCATTTCCTTGACAGGCTTATGTCGAAGTCTTCTTGCAAACCTGAAAACAGCTTCAATGGTTTTTTGGAATTGTATTGAGCGTGTATTAACTAAAAACTTCCAGTTAAAATCTACATCAATAGGGACCCCCAGATACGTAAAATGTGGGACCTTAAGTATCTCATGCCCATTTAAAGTACATTTTTTCATTTTTGCTAATTTAGGACCACACTTCATAACAAATGACTTGGTTCTATTAATTTTAAGACCAAGATTCCTCATAAAAGTATTAAAAGCACTCAATAAAATCTGGAGGCCGTTCGCTGTCCTTGAAATTAGTACTGCATCATCTGCATATAAGAGAACGGGGATTGGAGTGTTATTAATAACTGCAGAGTCTTTCCCTGAATCGCAAAGAAATTTCTCCAACCCATTTATATATAAGAGAAAGAGGAAAGGGGCAAGAACACAACCCTGTCTGACCCCTTTTTGTGAGGGGAATTTCTCTGTCAGGCCTCCCTCCCGAGAGTAACGGACCCGAGCCTCTGTGCAGGCATGAAGTTTACTGAGTAATATAACTATGTGTTTATCCACGCCCATACCCAGCATTACCTTCCACAGTTTCTCCCTGCTGACTGTATCAAAGGCGCAGGAGAGATCCATAAATGCTAAGTGTATACAGCCCCTTTTGGCTTTAGTGTATTTCTGGACTATGAGTGTCAAATTAAGAGTTTGTTCGACTGTGCCCACCCCTGGGCGAAAGCCAAATTGTACCTCTGATAGGGAGTGAGTATCGGTCGCCCATTCTTCTAGCTTATTTAAAATTAGTCGGCCCAAAATTTTGACTGAACTGTCCAACAAAGAGATTGGGCGGTAGCACAGAGGGTCTGCCCTATCTCCCTTCTTGAAAATCGGGACGATGATCGCTTCTTTCCAAGAGTCTACTAAAGGGCCTACCACAGCCGATCTCATGACATTGGTTAACAGTGGGCCTCAGAAGTCTGGAAGTGCTTTATATAAGTCAGCAGGAATTCTGTCTGGACCCGGGGCTTTCTCAGATGGACTATCTTGGATTGCCTGTTTAACATCATCCACACTTATAATGTTACTAAAAGCCAAGCTTGGCTGATCATTTCCTGGAGGTTTTAGACAATTTAGCATTTCTGATTGGGTATTTGTCTCTATGGCGAAAGTTTCTTTAAAATAGTCCACCCAGGTCTTGGCTGGTATGACAGTGTCCATGGGTGTCTCAAAGTTATCGTTCAATAGTGGAGAGTTAACCACACGCCAGAATGCAGTTGTGTCTGAGTTTGCTTGCAGCCATCAGTTCCTCCCACGCAGATTCACTTAGATCAGCTTTCCTTTTGGCAAGAACTTCTTTATAGTTTTTCCTGGCAATCTTAATTGCTTGTAGATCTTTGGGAGATGCATTGATTGTTTTTTTTAGCTTGGTTAAAGATGAGGTACATGCGTGGTTAAACCATCTTGGGCCATGAACTTTATTAGCTCGTTGAGGCTGTAGTTTCTCCGCCATATAATTTGTCAGAGAGGAGAATGCGCGAATAATTTCATGTGGGGCCTTATTTTCATCCAGGGATGTCATAACGTCTGGCCATTTATTCAAAAAAACATCTCTAAAGAATGTTTTATTGTTTATCTTCCCCCATTTGATTGTAAGCCCTTTTTGGGATGAGTGCTTCATGGCAGGGTGTTGCTTCCCTCTTCTTGAGTCATTTGTCAGATCTAGATTAATCATAATGGATAAGGGATTATGATCACTAAAACAGGTCGGGGTAACCCTGAATTGACCTGTAATAGGGGACAATTCTCTAGAATAAATAATATAATCAATAGTGGTATGTGTGTCCCCCCTTACAAATGTTGGTATCCCTCTGGTAGCGGGTATGGGAAAGGAAAGGGAGTTTACTGTTATCAGAGAATTAAGGGCGTTCCCATACGGGGAATGTTTGAAGTGTTGAATGGGAATGTCACTCTCATCCAGGAGTCCACAACAATCAAGGAGTTCTGGCTCGCAGAGATGGGCATTATAATCACCAACCCAGACTATTCTTGTGTCCTTTTTACTGGATGCTGTTACCTTATGTATTAGGGTCTCCAAACTACTGACCACACTAGTGTCTGAATTATCAAAGGTGTTGTTATAATAGTTGATCAGTAGTATATCGAATGGTTCTTTTAGTTTCAGAGATAGGGCCAGAAAAAAAGGCGATATACCTACAACACGTGCTATAATCCCTCCAGCCTCCACAGATAAAAAGATGGCCAGACCGCCCTTAGCTCGACCTGCATGGGCCTTAGTTGCAGGGACATAATATGTGGTATAACCGTTAATATGTGGTGATTCTATGAGCCAGGCCTCCTTACAACAAATAATAAAATTTCCCATCACTAAATTTATCCAATCGGGGTTTCCAATTTTTGTTTTTAGACCTGCAACGTTCCATGAAATGATCCCTAGGGGTGTCATACCCTGTATATCACGTATATTAGGGACTCCTTTAGATTCTAAGGGGGACTGTGAGAGTACATTTGTCTCCAAAGGATCTTGCGAGGATGGCTCAATTGGTGATTGTCAATCTAACTGCTCTAATGAGGTCAGGGTCTCATACTTATTAGATAATGTCAAAGAAGTGTCAGAGGAGTTCGAGAGACCAAGGGTATTGGGGTTCTGAATCCCAGAGTAGTTTGAATCAGGATGGCATGGGTTTGATAACGGATGGATAAACTTAGTCAAACGTTGGACTCTTATAGGCCCTACAGATAATCTCATAGGTGAGAGATGGTGAAACAGAGCATTAACGGTCCGGGGGGTCCTAAAATTTATTATAATACAATCCCCAGGTGATGTTTTAGGGGATGAGCCAACCAAAGGTACCCTTCTTACAGTTAAGATGTCCCTATGGAAGTCAGCCCGCCCTCCATTGTGTTTTCCTACCCAATGAGTCACTTTATTCAGTAGAGACATATGGGATTCGGGGTGGGAGCTTTCCAATATAGGGGCATTTTCCAAAATCAGAACATAGGGGTTACATGTCAAAGGTATCCTTGGGCAGGCTACCTGAGTACTTAAAGTTTCCTGGCCCCGGCGGCCCCGGCGGCCTTCCCGTTTATTTGTGCCCCACTGATATTGTGGGTTTGTAAAATGATGTGAGGCCTCTACATTCAGGGGTTTTTGAGTTGGGTTCTGGGCAGGAGATATTCTAAAGTTCTGATGCTGATGAGTAGGTGGAGCTGGTAAATATTCAGGAATGGAATGAATGTTCTCAGATTCTACCTTCGGTGGTTCGGGTTTTATATTCATTATAGATTCAACCTTATGTTCAAGAACGGCCACTTTCTCCAGAACTGACGAGCATAGCTTTTTAATGTCTCTAAGTTGGTCTTTAATTTGCAAAAAACATGTTTTAATTAAATCCAGATTTTTACTGTCTTTTGGTTGTTTCCCTATAGTTTGTTTTATTTTTTGGGTTTTAGAAGGACATTTGCTCTTGGTCTTCTTAGTTCCTGGCGAGGACTCTCCAATGCCTTCCCTATCTACAGGAAGTCCAACTTGGTGTATGGGGGTTACTGCCGTTTGGAGGGGATTATTTGCCTGCTTTTTTTTTAAGGTGGACTCTCTGGAGTTGTAGGAGTAATTAAATCGATTGAGTCAGTTTCTGTTATTACACAAGGGTTTCTTTTCTGGGTCTTGCTCGGCAGCAGTGTTGCCAACGGGTTCCGTCCCCCCTCCCCAGCCTTTCCTGCTTTCTCAAGAGACGACTCCAAGGAAGCTTCCACCCTCCCTATCTCTGTCTCAATGGCACCCATTACAGACGTTAGGTAGCTTGTTATTAGCCGGGGTGGGGGGGCCTCCTGGGTGGGTTCCCTTCCCCCATTGTCTCCCTTACGTTTTCCCATTTTGACAGGCTAGTCCCTTTGTCCAAGATAGGTCACTGTAAATTACTTTAACGGATATATCGAACTCAAATCCCCTGACTGGAAGATTATAATCAGAGCCTAGTTGGTTCAGATGTCCAGTCACGGCCTTTAACCACACCAAGTCCCCCGCAGTTATGGGGTTATAGGCCTGACTTACGCCTTATGCGTAAACCGCCTATGTCAGTTCTTTCGTGGGGGGCGGGGGCGCGTCCTTCAAACTAGAAATCAGTGCTCCTTCACAGCAGCACCAAAAGCGCGCCTCCTGAAGACCCTCTTTTATTTTAAAGAATAATCACCGGCACAGTACCTTTAGGTAGCCCTGTCCATTGGGCTAACTGAACCAGACTTCTTTTGGGTGGATGTCAGGGGGGTGGCCCTGCCCTGCCTCTTCCTGGCAATGACGGGCAAGGACGGGACGAGCGCAACCAGTTTAAAAAAGGGCTCCTGCCCCTCCTCTCTGCTGCAAACGCGCTTCCTCATCCCTAACTCAATCAGATAGGATCATAGTCTTGCTCTATTAGCTTGCTTGAATGCCGAAAATAAATCCTTGAATGCTCGGTGTACCCTGCCCCTCTTGGCCACTGTTCTTTCCAGTTATCAAATGCAGGTTAAGGCACTAATCTAAGGTTCCTTTCCCCGGCCTAAACCTGTACTGAAGAATGGAAATTACATTATTTTGCTCCAACCAATGGGAAAGTCTAGCAAGGATCACCCTGCCCAGGACCATCACTGTTGAAATCTATAAGGGAGACTGGCCTATAACATCAGGGATTTGACCTATTTTCTTTTTTGAACACTGGAATGATGACAGACCTTGACCATAAACCAAGAGGACCTTTTCTCTAGGCGGCATTAAATACATGGGTTAAACTTTTAGCCCAAACTAGGAGGATCCTGTTTAAAAAGATCAGCGGGGACCCCATCAGGGCTAGGCGCCTTGTCCTTAGCCATGGTTACAATGGCAGCTGTTACCTCCTCCTCTGTAAAACTAAAAGTAGGGTAATCCATAGATATTTCCAGGGGAAAAATCAAAGTATCCTCTGTTGGACTTCCATAAATCCCTGAGAAATGCTTTATCCCAATATTAGGGGTAATGATACAAGCTACTGTGCTACTCGCTACTCAAATAAAAAAGGTTGATTTAATAATTTTTGAGAACTTTCCACTATTGTTCAACATGTTTGGCTGTAAAAGATCACCCCATGATTCTTCTTTGATTTCTCTTTTACGAAATAATAAGCCACATTTATATTCCTTTCTTTTCTTGGCTACGTCAGTCTTACCTCGAGGGTTTCCCTTTAAGGCAATTAAGAGTCTTTGATGCACCTTTGAGCATCTATAATCAAACCATCTCTCACCCTCAATAACCCTTTTACTTCCTGATCCCCTGAAATTGTTAGCAACCTGTTGACTGATCCTACTAAAAATGCTCAAAAGGAGGTCATCATTCATGGTATCATGCAGACACAAATTAATATCATGCCCACAGGGTAAAGGTAAAGCATATTAAAAAAGGAGTGAAGTGGGACATTACTCCATTTTAGTCTGCGTCCCTGATCTTTTGGTAGAATATCATTATTTCTAGGGCCAGTGCTATTATGTATATCGTCTGCCCTCCCCCATTCCAAAATTAAATATAAAGGATTATAATCACTTAACTGATTCCATTTGACCTCAAAATGATGCGCATACTAAACGAAAAAGGCTGATATAAACTTTTAACCAATAACCAAGTTAGAGCCTGAGCCTCTGCCAATAAACGTAGGGATAATTTCCCTTTTTATGCCATTACTTGTTGAAGACAGATTGAAATCAGCAATCGTATCATCGAGCAGACTTCCTTCAGAGGAGTGCTCGAAATGTTCACAAATAGTATGTTGTATTTCATAGAGGCCATCAGGTATGTAACAGCCCAAGTGACATAAATTAATATTAAAATCACCCAAAATAATAACAGAATGAGGTAAATTCTGTCCTCCTTCATATGACGGAAGGAACATCCTTTAAACAAACAAATTCTCAATAGGAGTAGCCGACACAAAGGAGTCATAAAAATGTAATATCAATATGCTAGGCAAATTCTCAAAGTCTAGCTGAACAGCCAACAAATTACAAGATCCAATTTCTAAATTAATAGGTGTACACCGAAGTTGTAAAGATATTAAAGTGAGTACATCGTACTTTGCCCTACCCAAAAGTGAAGGTAAAGCAAGTGAACAAAAAAAAGAAGTGTAACTATCAAAATAAAATATTGTCTTTGTGCCCCAGGCTTCCTGTACATCCACTATATTGATACTCTAAAGGTATCTTAAGTCGCATCTTGTTAGCCCCTTTATTGCTTAACCCATCAATGTTCCAGCTACAGACTTTTAAAAGGAAAACTGCTTTCGAAATGTAATTATCAAAGGGGGCTGCTCCATCCTATACCAACATCTCCTTGTCCTACAAGGGACTCCTAGTTGTGAGCTTGAGTCGACCATTGCTGTCTAAATCACTCAAAGACTGAAGTCTATTTCTCAGATGTACGGGTGCTATCATAACCTTTTTAATAGATCTGTCCTGCCATTAAACTGGATTTGCACATTCCTTATATCCCCTTGCCGATGAGGACCCACAGGAGGTTAAAAAAAAAACAACTGGAATACTTTGATTCCTGTTCCATGGAAACCTTCGATGACACAGCGCTGTATCAAACAACCTGCTTTATCAGGTTGGCTGAAATTCAACACAATATAATCGCACTCTACAGATTTTTCTCCTGAACCTACCGACCCCACCTGTCTCGCCATAATAATATTTGAGGATACATGCAAACCCATCCCCCTTTATTATTACACCAATGTTTGGCTTTACGGATAAGTTCATGAGTGGATTCTAAAACACCAACTCTCAAAGGGGGACACCTACTAAGACAGCCACCAGCATGGTGGATTCAGGGGGAGTTGTAAACTAAGGCCAGATTCTAGTGTCTCCCTTTGAACATGGTAAGAAAAGGTTGAGGGGCCATGTGTGCCCTGTGGGATAAAGAAGGAATCCGATGAGGAGGGGATATGAAACTGTGGGGTAGGAATAGTTACTGGGCCTTCGCCTACAAATGACTTGCACATATTAGGCTTCCCCTTGAGCACCACATTATCCACCTGGGGGGCCCAATGATATCAGTAGAGGTTGACCCTTTAGCTGGACTTAGGATAGGATATCGTAGGGGCCTAGACACGTTTTTCTGGGCCTTTTGTGCCTCTTGGGGGAGTATGTGCTCCTCATAGAGCCCCTGTGAATTTGCAACCAGAGATTTTGTTTGAATGCCCTCGAATGAGTTTGCAATCATTTTAGCAATATCATCCAATAATGATCTCAGTAGTGGCTCCATCAGAGTTTTTACGTGAGTTCCCATGAGGAAGGCAGTAGCATGATCCACTGGAGTCCTATTAGGTGAAGGTCCTTAATAATGACCAAACTTGCCTGATCACTTTTAAGCCTTGCTCTTGGGTTTAATTTTTGCTTTTGTTTATGTGGCGACATCCTATCACAGCTTAGAGGGCTATTAAACTGTTCAGTCTCAGCAGTGGAAGGAGTCCCTATAAAAGATACAGTGGGCAGAGGAGCTGTGAGGCAGTAAGAATCCTTTACTGTCTCTGCCGCATGTAATTTCTCTATTTCATCCATCTGACTTGGTCACTGCAGAAGCTTTTCTGCTTGCAATCCCAATTTGTCCTCCGTGCTTAATTTTTTTTCCTTCAATGCACCTACTGCAGATGTGAGGTATAACATGATAGAAGAACAATGTCGAGGGACTTTCACAGTCTCAGGAAACTATTAGCTATTTGCTTATCCATAATTAAATGAAAAACAAAAGAGGGGTGGCCCAGACTCTGCCAGGCTTTGCCCAAGCGTGCCTCCGTGTGTCCTGTGCAGGAAGACACTGCAATGCAATATATAGCGCCCGTAGTCAGTGGTGTAAGCGATGAGGCAAGGGCTATGTTCCTGGCCCCGTGGTGATATGGGACTTGAATCCCTGAATCGTGCGACGACTTTCAATGCGTTATATAGCACTTGTAGTCACAGGTGTAAATAATGAGGCAAGAGCTGCCTCTTTAGCACTCTGGTGGTGTGGGACTCAAAGTCCTAAATTTTGCGGCTCCCCCACAGCGGGACTCTGCAATGTGTTATAAAGCGCTCGTAGTCACAGGTATAAGCGATGAGGCAAGGGCCGCCTCCCTGGCCACGTGGTGATGTGGGACTCAAAGTCCTGAATTGTATGACATATTTATAAATCATTTTCTAAAACTGAGAAAATTCTGACCTATGATACGCTCAAGTTGAGTTGATTGTAAAAATTTCAAAGGTGCTGTGAATACTTTATTTGATATTGATGTCCCTAGCATCCTGTGGCCGGAGTGCAAAGTATCAGTGCAGTGGCCAAATGATGAACTATCAAGCTCATGTTGCATCTCCTGTTGTCACAGAAAAGTATAACTAGGTGATTGCCTTTTTTTAAACGAAGGATCTGCAGAAAGAAGTTAATTGATTGACTACTCATGAGTCTAAGGACTATGTGCATGCTATTACTAACGTTTGATGCATTTTATATACAGCAGAGTGGCGTTGAGAATCCAGAAAGGGTAAATAGCATTAATTTTGTATCTTAGTTTGTTCTTGGTTTGATAGCCCACATATTCAGCAGAAAGCCATTTGTTGGCATTCAAAGCCCCTAGATGAGATGCTGCGGTTCACGAAGTATTGTGGGGATGATTCAGAAGTGAGGCAAGAAAAGACCAACTAGAAATTTGTGTTGCCTCAAAAGAAGTATCATGGAATGGATTTCAAGATGGCCCATCTATGGCAAATTTAGGTTATGGTCTTAGTGCTGGACTGCATGGAGTTGGCTATCAAAGTGGCGGTCAGATGATGCAGAATGGGAATGGTATCCCACAGGCTAGAGGATGAGAAATGCAGTTGATCTGAAATCAGTGATGGGCATAGCTATGTTGAAAAAGACTACTCTGTGTCACTACTGTAATAAGGGAAGTGGTAATGTAGACTGAATCTTGATTAAATGCAAAATAATGGTCAGATGTCAAAGATAGATGCAATGCCAATGAAAAATATGCTAATGCAATGCAAAGAACACAAAATGCTAATATGCCCCAAACTCCTTCATTGCAGCAAAACATGAATAATCCAAGGTATAATGCAAATCTGAGCCCCCGAGTCCAGCAAGTTTTTTTTACAAGCCGTGATAGTTTCCAACAGTTCCCGGTCTTTAATAGTTTTGGAGTTCCAGGTTCTGATCAATCACAATGACAGAGCCAGAAAGGGGAGGCATATTGCATGCTTGGTGCAGTCTTTGAGGTAGACCAGAGTGGTCCTTATGTCGATGGAGAGGTAAATGGCCAACCCGTATCATTTTTGATCAATGCTGGTGCTTCCCGCTCTACTGTCAGAACTATAGAGGTCCCAAATCTACCCCTCTTGGGAAAAGAAGTCCAAGTTGTAGGCATATCCAAAAATTGTGAATCCTATTTCAGCTAAACTCCCTATAAAGATAGGACCCTTTGAAAATGACCATCAGTTTGTAATATGTGACTAAAGTCAAGTGAAGTTATTAGGTAGACAATTACTCAGCAAATTTGATTGTGTGATCTATTGTGCAATGGATGGTATCAAACTCCAGATACACAATCAAGTTGCAGACTTTAAACTGGGCAAGCAAAAGTAAACCTTTGGATTGTTCCTGGTTTTGACAAAGGAAGATTACGCACTGACTTAAAGGACTCAGTGAACGAGGAAGTCTGGGATTTTCTTGGCAAAGATATTGGCCTGATCAAAGACATTGAACCTGTGAGAATAATGATCAAGCAAAATGCATAGCATTCCTGAATCCCCCAGTAGAACCTTTCACTAGAGCGGGTGGCTGGAATTGCAACCCGTAAGTGAAGCCATACTAGATCAGGGCATCTTAAAAGAGATACTAGGGAGCTCCTGCAATTCATAAATAATGAGTTGGCAGAAGCCAAGAAATTGTGGCAAATAGTATAGCACCTCTGAAAGGTCAATAATATTGCTGTCCCATGTTTCCGCTGGTATCAAATTCTGCCATGATTCTCTTCCAAACTTCCCTGTGACACTGAGTCGTTCATGATCATTGATTTGTGTCATGTATTCCTTTTTATTTCTCTACATGAGGACAGCCAGTTTCTCTTTACTTTTCTATTCCAAAAAGAAGTTCTGGAAGGGTGCCAAGTCCCACAGGGGTATACACAGAGCCCCTCGATCTTCACTCAAATACTGAAGAAGAATCTTGAGACCTTGCAGCTGCAATGTAGCTCGGTCTGGGTCCAGTATGTAGACAACCTAATGGTGGTGTTGACAACTCAAGATGCTTGCAGGCAAGACACCATTGTACTGTGGAATCATTTAGCAGAGAATGGACACAAAGGCCCGTATTTATACTTTTTTAGCGCTGCATTTGCGCCGCTTTTTGATGCAAAAACAGCACAAACTTACAAAATACAATTGTATTATGCAAGTTTGCGCCGCTTCTGCATCAAAAAATGACGCAAATGCAGCACTAAAAAGTATAAATACAGGCCAAAGTATCCCCCGGCTGTCAGAAAGAGGTCCTGTACCTGGGACAACACATTAAGAAAGGAGCTAGGAAGGGAGAATCTCTACCATTCTGAGAATGAACTCTCCCACAATGCAAAAAGAACTGAGGATATTTCTGGGAATGGTGGGAAACTGTTGTCAGTGGATATTCCAACTTTTCTTTAGTGGCAAAGCTTCTACAGAGGCTTGCACACAAAGATGTGTCTAATCTTTACCTTGGGACAATGATTGTGTGGGTGCCTTCCTCCAGCTGAGAGAAAGACTCATGTTGAGGAAAGCCTGATTATGAAAAAGAGTTTGTTTTGTATTGTAGGAAGAATGACGGATGCACCCTGTCTGTGTTGACACAGACTCAAGGAAATTCTAAAGTCACAGTGTCATATTTTTCTGCCATTCTTGACCATGTACTCACAGCATTAGTGGGTTGTCTAATGCCAGTGGCTACTGTTAGTGTCAGCATTCAGCCATGTGAGGACATCATAATGAGGTATAACCATACAGTGATGGTTCCTCATTCTGTCAAAATCTTTCTTACCTGCACTCAAATACAACACATGACCAAGAGCAGGGTGGCTCGTTATGAGCAGGTGATACTAGGAGAAGAGAACTTCACATTTGCTATCTCAACCCTGCCTCATGGTTGCCTTTGCCTGTGTTTGATTAGGATGATGCTGGGGTTAACCATGACTGCTTGGATGGTACTGAATGTTGTACCATGCCAGGACCTGACATCTGAAACGTCCCTGTGGAAGAGCCCAATTGTATGTTGTTTCTGGACAGCTCTTGTCTAAGAGATGAACAAGGAGTAAGAGCTGCACTCTGGCTGACACTCCGCAGCTGGTTGCTGAGTTAGGTGTTAGGTGTTAAACATCCATCACAAGGGTCCCCTGCTTTCCCCTTTTACCTTCATGCCCACATAATGCTTCACTCGTGTCCACATAATGCTCCACTCATGTCTTCTACAGTATGAGATGACAGGCGCTGCCACCTGTCTTTATTTCCTTGTGAATAAATTGATTAGAACTGCAGTAATGTAACAGTAGTTGCCCTCATGTATGTGATGCTCACCATGCGCTGCAAGTGCTGCCTCGTGTTGTGGCCAGGATTAGTTATGTGAGAAAATGGCCAATGAACTGAGAGTGGGTATAAAAACACACCCTAGCCGCCTTCCACTACTTGGTTTCTTTTCTTGTTCCTGCTAGCCTCCCGCCACGCTGCTCTGGATTCCCAACCCTGCAACAAAAGATAACAGAAAAGATATATTGTTACTGCATGGATGCTCACCTCTACTTCGCATACCAATTGACTGCATGCTGTGACGATTGCGCTGATGCACACTGCATTTTGGATGTCGAAGTCGGCAGGTGAATCAGAGGGGCCAAAGTGATGCCACAGTGTCTTCTCTTCTTTCTCTTCCCATCCCCCTACTTTTTTGGGACACCTGCTAGGGCTCCTGTACTGTCAGAATGCTGAGAGATGCTCCAGGAGGTCGGGGTGGGGGGAGAAGCAGCACCTCTGCAGAATATACCTGGTTTTCAGGTGAGTGGTTGCAATGCAACAGTAATGTTCACCCAGGTAGCTGCAATGACTGCTCTTACTAGAGCTTGCAGTGTCTCAAACCATTTGAGAGTTACCATCTTTACTGATAGCCAATATGGGTCTGGCATGTTCTACAATTTCAGGTAGTTATGGTCCCAGAGGAGTTCCATGACCTCCTCTGGAATCCCTATTTGCAATGGGAATTTTGTTATGGATGTATCAAAAGCATTACAAGTGCCTGTTAAAATAGCTGTTGTGAAATATGCAGCAAACATGAGTGGATGAGATTTTGTGATGGTCAGCAACTGCTATGTAGATGAGCTTGCTAGATATTGCACTCTTGAGTCCTGCAAATTGAATAGAGATCATTCATATAAATCACAAAATGATTTTACTACAAGCCTTTAGTTTACTGTTGCTGATAAGTGGGAAGAGATCGAAAGTTTATGGGAGGAAGTCCCATAAAGTGAACAAGAAAGGTGAGTCCAAGCATGATGTCTGAAGAATCAGGATGAGATTTGGGTTTAAAAGATGGGATACCTGTCTTGCCAAACACTATGTTGTCCACAATGACTAAACATTTCAATGACACAACCCTTAAAGGGAGAGGTGTGATGGTGTGTCTCTTCAAAACTCATTGGTTTAATTACCATTTTCATGTCCTTGCAGAGAAGCTATGCCAGTGATTCTTTACCTGCCAGCGGTTAAATGTGAGTAGAAGGACGGTTGTTACAATGAGCCATTTTGGAATTTCAGGTGTTACTTTCATTTGCATGTTACCCACCTTTGTTGAGATGTCCATGTGCCATGTCTCCATTACATCCTAGTTGTACTGTGCATCTTTTTCAGTACCTGGCTAGGAGGAATGACAATCTCACTGTGGCTATGCTGTTATTGAGGGAGTTAACCCCTTGTTTCACCTTAACAGTTTCTCTGGAGCCAGATGTTGAGGCACATTTTCACAATGAGGTTATGCATATACTGAATGTAGCCATGCAGATGGATCAAAGGCTTCATTGTAGTTAGAGGCCTGAGGTGTCTGGCATCGTCAAACAAATTAATGGTAAACTGAACCTCAGACTTGCCAAAGAGTATCTACATCCCTCAAGTGGCCCTGGTGCCCTTCTTCTGGTACAGTCTCCAAAGCAATCCCGATTGTAGGACAGGGCTGTCCCCCAGGACATTCTAATAAAGAAAGCCATGAGACTTCCTGCTGCGCCTGCGGCTGTGCTAGCGAATATTGCAGATGATATGGTTCCTAACTACTGCAAAGGACTGGTTGACGTGGTGCGTTCTGTCTCTTACATGTTGAGGCAGAGACTCCGTGTCCAAGCCAAGAACAGTGTCCTGACTTAAGTCCCAGAAATTGGATCCTGGTGAAGGACCATGTCAGGAAGGACTGCTTGGAGCCGTGCTAGTGTGGCCCTTTTTAAGTCATCCTTGTGATTAACACTGCTGTGAAGTGTGGTGGCCTCCCAAACTGGGTATACGCTTCTCATACCCAAAGAGTGAGACAAGTATGTGAATAAGTGGTGACAATGAATACTGAATTGCAGAGTCAAACTCCAGAGCACCTGTCGAAATAAGCCTCAGCAAGGCCTACTAGTGCAAGGGGTTCGCCCTTCTCTGCACAAAGTCATCAGACCATATAGGAAGAACTTGGCACAGAAACTGAAATAAAAGACAAAGGGTCTGATTCTAACTTTGGAGGACGGTGTTAAACCGTCCCAAAAGTGGCGGATATACCACCTACCGTATTACGAGTTCCATAGGATATAATGGACTCGTAATACGGTAGGTGGTATATCCGCCACTTTTGGGACGGTTTAACACCGTCCTCCAAAGTTAGAATCAGGCCCAAAGTTTATTAAACCTCATGAGGTGGTACTACAGTTCAAACAGCACCCTTTGGTAATGTTTGAAGTAGCACACTGAACTAAGAGAGCATGGTCCTTTTATACCCACGCAGGGGCTAAAAGAAGGTGGTACAATTATAGAAGCAAGACTTACATACATATAAGGTCATATGGAAATGCACAGTTGACAGGTAGGAGGGGCTAACAGTTTTCAAGGACTAACAGCTGCAAAGTTTACTGGGCATGTGCGAAAGTGGGAGATGCTAAATATAACTTGTCACTAGACAGATTTTCAAGAGTAGTTAACAGAAAGGTAGGACAGAGCACATGGCGAGCACATGGCAGAGAAAATGGCTGCCATGAATACCAAATGGATTCCGCAAAATGTTCACAATAGTTGCTAAATACAAGATGTCTTCTGCTAATGCTTAATCTAATCGCTATTAAATTACAACAGACGACCCTTTCAGAATTAGCTGAAGACATTTGTCTTTCTGGGATAGTCTAAATATTCATCTTGTAAATTTATGCTCATCATTTCAGCTATTTCCTTATCTAACATGTGTTGTGCTTTCATTTCTGTAATATTTCTTTTGGTAGGCATACAAGCAGTAATACTCATGGAGCAGAACATTGGACCACACTGTATACAGATACAGCATGTGAAAAATATTGCAATCATTACACACAGGATAGTCAGAAGATTCCAGCTCCAAGCAGAAACAAGAGCCCAAAACCATCCAGAAAAAGTCCAAGTACCAGTCTCTGTGTGGATTTCTGCAGCAATTTTACGCAATTTAGATATTGCATCATATACTGAAGGTGAGTGATGTGGAATAAAAACGCAGCAACTACTATCGATGATGCGACATGCATCGAGGATCAGCTAATATCACATCTAGTACCATACGATTTTGGAGCGCTACAATCCTCGCAATTTGGAGCTCCTCTGCAATATTCCCAAGTGCCAGAGCTGCCTGATTGGTAACAGCTTCCACAACCCTAGTCAATCGTCTCACTTTCCTACTGTTTAACGCAGCACCCACAAAGGAGAACAACCCTAAATTAAAGTCAACATATTGTTGCAGGCTAATGTCCGTTTGGTCTACCTCATTTGTACTTATTGTCCTTTTATATCTATTTTTAATGATGTCATTGAACAGTTTAAAATCTCTGTGATATGATGCAGGTGCCAAAAACACAGGGGGTAATAGAAAAGATACATAACACACACCTGACCACCCAACAGGTAGTTGGTAATATCCATAGTTACCACAAACAAAATATGTGAAGCTGTAAAACTACTATTATTTACACCCTCAATAGCTAAATTCAAGGTACAATCGCTTATCCCCACTGGAATTCGCCCAATGCTACGTATACATAAATCTGCTTTAGTTTTTGTAACAGAAATCACAAATTGTTCTTTCTTGTCAGAGTCTCTTATATTTGTGAAGACATATGGTATTGAAACATTGTCTGGTTGATACTCTTCCCATTCCCATTTAGTTCCTTTGGCTTGGGGATATCCATCTTTGTCTTGGTAGCATACTTTATTAAGGCGAAAAAGAAGTCCGCCCTCTGTACGTTTTCCAGATGCAAACAAAAGCGTATACCAAGCTTGTCAAGAACCATTGTGTGAAAAAGGAAGAGGAATGAAAGGTGTTCTTCCTTTCTTTTGATGCGCAGGCATCATTCCACATACCCAACAGTTAGTAGTATTTGTAGCATTATGAGTATGATGCAACATCTGAATTAAAGTATTATTGAAGTACGATTGACGGTGCTTCTGCTCCTGATAGGGAAGCGTAAAGTAATAGTGATCCTCTGGTACTGGAGTAGTGTCAACAAAAAACTCACGAGCAGGAGCCTTCTTTTCAACAAACCAGGTGATTATTGCTATAACCACCAAAACAAAAACAAAACCCATAGTACTAATGATCAGTTTGTTATTCATGTTAGCAACAGTGATAATCAACCCTTTCAGAAATTAATTAAAAACAATTGTTGGAGCTCTTATCCCTGGGCAGTCGCTGATTTCTTCACCACGGGCCAAGACGGGTGTCACTACTCTAATGCATGGCTGATTCCCCCCCCCCTTGCCACATTGGCTCTCTGTTTCACTAACCCAGGGCGGTAGCTCAACCAGTTTTCTCCAGCACTACGGGGTCTTTCCTCGGTCTCAAATTATATCGCGACACTCCCGAAATCGTATGGTCCGGGAAGATCTCCGCAGATTCGTCAGGTGATATAGCACGGCCTTTATCCGTAGTCAAAATCTCTCGATGATCGGTCAGCACAGCAGGTTCCACCAAGGTAGGTAGCACTCTCTTGCAGTGAGTACTATGGACCCAATTCATTCGGTTTGTCACTTGAACTGCTGTCCTTGTCGCAAGGAGCACCTGCTCTGGGCCTCGCCACCTTGGTTCCAAGCTGCTTGATCTTTCAAAGGACTTAATCATCACCCAGTCACCAGGTCGGAGTTCATGGCCTTCACCTGTAGATCTGTCAGGAAGTGCTTCTCGAACCTGCTGATGAATAGAAACCAAATTGTCGGTTAACTGTGCCAAATAATCATTCATCAGGACACAAGGTACATCATATACAGAATTTGGCTTAGGAACTCCCCAAATGTTCATTGGCCTTCCAAACATGATTTTGTAGGGAGTAAGGCCTATTCGAGAGTGTGGCACTGACCTAACAGACAATAATGCCAACGGTAATGCATCCGGCCAAGTTAAGGATGTGGAAGCCTGTATGTTCGATAACTTCAGCTTCAAAGTAGCATTATACCTTTCCACCAACCCTGCTGATTGTGGGTGGAAAACCACATGGAACTTCAGTTTGATCCCTAATCCTTTTAGGACATACTTAATAACTTCCCCAACAAAATGAGGTCCGTTATCATTCCATAAAAGTCTGCAAACACCAAATCTAGGGAAAAATTATTTCAAAAGCACCTTCGCTGTGGTAATGGCAGTATTATCCTTTGTGGGGTACGCCTCTATCCATTTACTGAAGGCACACACCACCACCAAGACATACTTTAAATTGTTGCAGCTTTCAAGCTGAATATAATCCATTTGTAGAACTACAAAAGGTGCAGTTAGTGTAGCAAACCCTCCCGCAGGAGTTCGTGTCCCTTTTCCAGGATTGTATTGTAAACAGATCAAACAAGACTGTACTACTCTCTTAGCTGTACTGGAAATTTCTGGATGCTCCCAAACTTGCGTAAGCAACTTCGTTATTGTTGAAGCTCCATCATGTGCCAGCCCATGTACCATCTGAAGCATAGGTTGTACAAAAGCTATAGGCAATTTCCATTTATCCATCTGCTTATTCCGCTAAAAGCCCTCATCATCCAATTCTCCTTCTTCAGACCATTGCTCACGTCCTTTCACAGAAGCAGATTTCTGTATATCTAATACGTCTTGTCTAGCATTATGCCAACATTCAGCTTGTGACTTCACTACATACATAGAAGTAGTACTTCGCTGCATTGCAGTCTGACGTGCTACACGGTCCGCAAGGGCATTACGTTGCCCTATCTTATCGGTCACTTTCATGTGTGCACTACATTTCACAATAGCTAGTTTCTTTGGATATGTCAATGCAGTCAAGAGGTTATGCACTAATTCTCTGTGCATTATCTGTATCCCGTGGGATGTGAGAAAGGCTCTCTCCTTCCAAAGCAAACCAAAATCATGAGCCACTCCAAAAGCATAGCGTCTGTCTGTATAAATGTTCACACATAAGTCAGTACTAAGCTCACATGCTTGTATCAAAGCTATTAGTTCAGCTGCTTGAGCTGACTTCTGTGGTATACAAGCTGTCTCCACTACCGTGTGTATTGTGGTGATTGCATATGCAGCTGAGGTCGTACCGTCTGGCAACTTCAAACAAGACCCATCAACCCACAATTCCCCGTCTACATCTGGAAGGGGCATATCTTGTAAATCAATACGACCCTTTGTCTGTTCTTCGGTAAGGAATATACGATCATGTGTTTCTTGTGACTGAGGCTGAGTCACCGGATATGGCAACAAAGTGGCTGGATTTAGTGTTGCACATCTCTTCAGAGTAATGTGAGAAGCCAGCAATGTCAATTCATATCCTGTCAGGCGAGCGCTAGTTAAATGTTGCGTCTTGGTTTGATTTAAAAGAGCATCAACCGCATGGGGTACTAATACCAACAGCTTATGTGACAAAACTATCCCTTCACTCTGACGTATTCACACAGCTGTTGGCGCAACTGAACGAAAACACCCAGGCAGCGCTCGAGCGACAGGATCAAGTACTGCTGAAAAATATGCACAGGGACGCTGCTTATCGCCATGTGTCTGTACTAAAACTGACAATGCACATCCATCTTTCTCATGCACGTAAAGTGCAAAAGGCTTTGTGTAATCTGGAGTACCTAACGCTGCTACTGAACAAAGGGCTTGTCGTAGCTGCCGGAAAGCAATCTCACATTCATCTGTCCATGGGAGGGGCATTGGAGTATCTGTAGTCAAAAGTGCTAGCAAAGGTTTGACAATGTGTGAAAACCCTAATATCCATTGCCTACAAAAAGAAGTAAGACCAAGGAATGCACGAACATCTTTCTGAGTAGAGGGTACTGGTGTGTCTAAAATTGCTTGAATACGATCTGATGTAAGTGCACGGCCCTCCTTAGACAAAAGGTGACCTGATTCGGTTACCTTTGGTCTAAAATATTGTAATTTCTTTCGTGACACTTTATGATGGTGTGAAGCAAGAAAAGAAAGTAAGGACAAAGTGCACTTTTAACATTGCTCAGGGGTATCAGCTGCCAACAAAATATCATCAACATATTGTATAAGAGCCACACCTTCAGGCAAAACAAAAGAATCAAGTTGTCGTTTTAACGCTTGACTATAAATACTAGGACTCTCAGTATAGCCATGAGGAACTCTGCAAAATCTATATGATTGTTTATTGAAAGTAAAACCAAACAAATATTGGCTGTCAGGATGAATAGGGATCTAAAAGAAAGCATTCTTCAAGTCTATCACAGAGAACGTAGTTGCTGTCGGGGGAACCAAAGTAAGAAGTGTCGTGATGTCAGATACCACAGGATATTGTGGTACCACAATCTTATTGACTTCTCGTAACTTCAACATTATACGGAACTTCCTCAACAACTCCAACTGCAATAAGATCATGCAGAATTCGTGTGAGTGCTTCTTCGCCCTCCTGTGAAATTTTGTATTGAGGCAAACGTGGCAATACAGCTGCCTCCTTGACACTAATATGTACCAGTGGAATAATCATTTGTCCCACATCAGTATCTGAAGTAGCCCAAAAAGTACTAGGGAGTGAAGCTAATGTAATATCCTCTTTAACAAGACAAACTCTTTCCATCACAGGATGATTATCATTCAAAATAACACGCATCCCTTCAGGAGAGCATCATATTGTAGCCCTGAAATACTTGAGCATATCAAGACCCACAATATTGTCTGGTGTATTTGGAGAAAACAAAAATGGACATGGAGCAGTAAATTTATCAACATGGAATGCAAGTGGTTGTGACAATGGGCTAGGGGAAGGTGTTCCATCGAAACCTATTGATGTAATGGTTAAGCCAGACAGGGGAGCCCTTGGAATCAATTGTTTAGACAAGGCGCTACGAGTAGCTCCTGTATCAACCAGAAACTGATCAGTAGAACCCAAAACATGTGCTGTAACACAGGGACCCCTCTGATCTACTGGAACTTCAACTGATTCCTTACCCCATCCTAGGCAATCCTATGCATAAGCAGAATCTTGGAAATCAGGCTGCACATAGTTAGACATCTGGTATTGGTTCTGTCTATCAAAAGTTTTAAACCCATCCTGCCCTCGTACTTTAGCATCAACCCTAGCATGATCATTCGTGCTTCTTCTAGGCCCTGAATATCCTGAGCGATTTCTCATTTGTCCCCGACCACGTGAACACTGCTGAACACGTAGTGCTGGACAATCGGCAGCCCAATGCCCAAATTTCTTACAGTACGCACACTGATCAACAGACAAATTCAAACAAGTGTAAGAAGAACCATAAGATCCACGTCCACCTCTATCACTACCTCTAAAAGGCGGACCATAAGCTTGAGCCAACATAACCTTCGTCTTTAATTCTTTAATCTTTTTATCCTCGCTACCTTTTGCTTCTAATTCCTGACCTTCATAATACTGAGCCATAGTCAAAAGAGAAACCGGAGTAGAGGTAGTCCATGAACTTTAACTAGCTTTTAGACGACTAGCTATTCCTGGTAACAGATTTGCGACATATTTATCTTCAAACAAATGTCTGCCCGTATCATCTGACAATAACTGGCCGCTAAAATCATGAAATGCTTCTTCAAAGCGTGAAAAAGAAATCAGAGACCGATTCATCTGCCTTTTGCTTACAAGACACTAAAACAGTCCAATCGATCTTTTTAGGGGGAATAATCATTTTTAACTTAACTAATATGGCTGCGGGAAGATCTAGAATCAACTGATATGGCTTTTTTTTGCAGGTTCCCTATCCCCGTCCATCTGTTCTAATTCTTTCCATGACGCCCCAAAAACTGCACGATCATCAACTTTATGAACAGTTCTCCACATATCTGGCGGTAATATCAATCCGAAAAATAAATCAATGTCAGCCAAAGTCATAGTACAAGAACTAATTGCTCCCTCAACTTCCTCATAAAAGGCAGCTGGATTTTTCTGCGGGTCAGGTAAGGTGTTAAGTGCCATTACATCTGCCCTATTCCAAGGAGTATACACCCAATTATAAATAAAATAACCCTTAGCATCAACAGAAGTTTTATCATCACTTGTACCCAATCCTTTAGGAGGAACATACAAAGGCGCGGCCTACCGCATTGGTTTCGCGTGAACTATCATAGTCTTATCTGTTCCAAAGATGGAAGCTTGCACCCCGCTGGTCTGTGATGTTCGTGCAACTACGTCCACGGCCCTTTTCTCCTCTTGCAAATGGACTGCCACAACACACAATTTCACCAAACTCCTGATTGCATCAGCCACCTGGGAGAAAACAAAAAGACCTTCACGCATTTGCTTATGATCAGCTGCTACATCATCGGGCTCTAACTCATCAGAATATTTCTGAAATAATTAAATAACTTCTGTGCCAAATGCCTCAGTAAAATATAGCTGCTCCTTTTCTGTCCACCCTTTCATGTTGTCTAAAAGTTCAGAAGCAGAGACAACACTACGAATTGTTTTACGAGCAATAGATCTAATCTCAGACGCACGGTCAGCAGGCAACATAGAGCGACTGTCTCGTATCTTCTGTTGCTCCGAACCGGAGACCTCAGCTAACTCATGAGGGGCAGAAGGAACGACGTACGGAGGTGGAGGGCGATCTAGTAACAAAAAATAATTGTGTAGATGTTGTATCCTCCACATGAAATAAGGGAAACTCCAAGAAGCTTCTTTGTCTGGAACAAGAAGATTTATTCCTCTGTCAACACCAACGTCCTCACAGCCACAGAGTCAAAAGCAGTTCTGCAACTGCCCAGCTCAGAATCTGTGAGGTCATCGGAATTCCAGCTGATACATTCCATAAAGACATAATACACATTTAGATAGAATTTTAAAACACAACACATCTTCCCCCTTTCAAACAAAAGGACCCCAAAAAAATATAAAAACAAAAATAAACAACCCACCAAACCACCATTAAAAACTGGTCACCCTCAATACATAACATATTGATTAAGATACTTAGGTTTAGACATGTTCCTTCTAAGTCTATCCAACACTTCCCTCGTATCCACCTGAATCACACCTTCCTTGGACCTCTCAGATTGGTCCAGAACGCAAGTAGTGTGAGTACCACTACCAACATCCAATGCTCCATCACCCCGAAAGTTGCCTTCTGAACTCCCTAAGAGCAGTCCAGAACCTCCTCCCTGAAGGTCTCCGTCTTGACTCACTTCCTCGCACACTCCCTAGGAGGCTGGACTGGCTTGTAGTGAGTACCTAGGGGTACTTGCACCTTGCACCAGGCCCAGTTATCCCTTATTAGTGTATAGGGTGTCTAGCAGCTTAGGCTGATAGATAATGGTAGCTTAGCAGAGCAGCTTAGGCTGAACTAGGAGACGTGTGAAGCTACTACAGTACCACCTAGTGTCATATGCACAATATCATAAGAAAACACAATACACAGTTATACTAAAAATAAAGGTACTTTATTTTTAGGACAATATGCCAAAGTATCTTAGAGTGTACCCTCAGTGAGAGGATAGGAAATATACACAAGATATATATACACAATAGCAAAAATATGCAGTATAGTCTTAGAAAACAGTGCAAACAATGTATAATTACAATAGGATGCAATGGGGAAACATAGGGATAGGGGCAACACAAACCATATACTCCAAAAGTGGAATGCGAACCACAAATGGACCCCAAACCTATGTGACCTTGTAGAGGGTCGCTGGGACTATTAGAAAATAGTGAGAGTTAGAAAAATAACCCTCCCCAAGACCCTGAAAAGTGAGTGCAAAGTGCACTGAAGTTCCCCTAAGGACAAAGAAGTCGTGTTAGAGGAATAATGCAGGAAAGACACAAACCAACAATGCAACAACTGTGGATTTCCAATCTAGGGTACCTGTGGAACAAGGGGACCAAGTCCAAAAGTCACAAGCAAGTCGGAGATGGGCAGATGCCCAGGAAATGCCAGCTGCGGGTGCAAAGAAGCTTCTACTGGACAGAAGAAGCTGAGGTTTCTGCAGGAACGAAAAGGGCTAGAGACTTCCCCTTTGGTGGACGGATCCCTCTCGCCGTGCAGAGTCGTGCAGAAGTGTTTTCCCGCCGAAAGAACGCCAACAAGCCTTGCTAGCTGCAAATCGTGCGGTTAGCGTTTTTGGACGCTGCTGTGGCCCTGGAGGGACCAGGAGGTCGCAAATTGGACCAGGAGAGAGAGGGGACATCGAGCAAGACAAGGAGCCCTCTCAGCAGCAGGTAGCACCCGGAGAAGTGCCAGAAACAGGCACTACTAGGATGCGTGAAACGGTGCTCACCCGAAGTCGCACAAAGGAGTCCCACGTCGCCGGAGACCAACTTAGAACGTCGTGCAATGCAGGTTAGAGTGCCGTGGACCCAGGCTTGGCTGTGCACAAAGGATTTCCGCCGGAAGTGCACAGGGGCCGGAGTAGCTGCAAAAGTTGCGGTTCCCAGCAATGCAGCCCAGCGAGGTGAGGCAAGGACTTACCTCCACCAAACTTGGACTGAAGAGTCACTGGACTGTGGGGGTCACTTGGACAGAGTTGCTGGATTTGAGGGACCTCGCTCGTCGTGCTGAGAGGAGACCCAAGGGACCGGTAATGCAGCTTTTTGGTGCCTGAGGTTGCAGGGGGAAGATTCCGTCGACCCACGGGAGATTTCTTCGGAGCTTCTGGTGCAGAGAGGAGGCAGACTACCCCCACAGCATGCACAAGCAGGAAAACAGTTGAGAAGGCGGCAGGATCAGCGTTACAGAGTTGCAGTAGTCGTCTTTGCTACTATGTTGCAGTTTTGCAAGCTTCCAGCGCGGTCAGCAGTCGATTCCTTGGCAGAGGGTGAAGAGAGAGATGCAGAGGAACTCGGCTGAGCTCTTGCATTAGTTATCTAAAGTTTCCCCAGAGACAGAGACCCTAAATAGCCAGAAAAGAGGGTTTGGCTACTTAGGAGAGAGGATAGGCTAGCAACACCTGAAGGAGCCTATCACAAGGAGTCTCTGACGTCACCTGGTGGCACTGGCCACTCAGAGCAGTCCAGTGTGCCAGCAGCACCTCTGTTTCCAAGATGGCAGAGGTCTGGAGCACACTGGAGGAGCTCTGGACACCTCCCAGGGGAGGTGCAGGTCAGGGGAGTGGTCACTCCCCTTTCCTTTGTTCAGTTTCGCGCCAGAGCAGGGCTAAGGGGTCCCCTGAACCGGTGTAGACTGGCTTATGCAGAATTGGGCACATCTGTGCCCAAGAAAGCATTTCCAGAGGCTGGGGGAGGCTACTCCTCCCCTGCCTTCACACCATTTTCCAAAGGGAGAGGGTGTCACACCCTCTCTCAGAGGAAGTTCTTTGTTCTGCCATCCTGGGCCAGGCCTGGCTGGACCCCAGGAGGGCAGATGCCTGTCTGAGGGGTTGGCAGCAGCAGAAGCTGCAGTGAAACCCCAGGAAGGGTAGTTTGGCAGTACCAGGGTCTGTGCTACAGACCACTGGGATCATGGGATTGTGCCAACTATGCCAGGATGGCATAGAGGGGGCAATTCCATGATCATAGACATGTTACATGGCCATATTCGGAGCTACCATTGTGAAGCTACATATAGGTAGTGACCTATATGTAGTGCACACGTGTAATGGTGTCCCCGCACTCACAAAGTCCGGGGAATTGGCCCTGAACAATGTGGGGGCACCTTGGCTAGTGCCAGGGTGCCCTCACACTAAGTAACTTTGCACCTAACCTTTACCAGGTAAAGGTTAGACATATAGGTGACTTATAAGTTACTTAAGTGCAGTGTAAAATGGCTGTGAAATAATGTGGACGTTATTTCACTCAGGCTGCAGTGGCAGGCCTGTGTAAGAATTGTCAGAGCTCCCTATGGGTGGCAAAAGAAATGCTGCAGCCCATAGGGATCTCCTGGAACCCCAATACCCTGGGTACCTCAGTACCATATACTAGGGAATTATAAGGGTGTTCCAGTAAGCCAATGTAAGTATTGGTTGGTAAAATTGATCACTAGCCTGTCAGTGACAATTTGAAATAAATGAGAGAGCATAACCACTGAGGTTCTGGTTAGCAGAGCCTCAGTGAGACAGTTAGGCACCACACAGGGAACACATACATATAGGCCACAAACTTATGAGCACTGGGGTCCTGACTAGCAGGGTCCCAGTGACACATAACAAACATACTGAAAACATGGGGTTTTCACTATGAGCACTGGGCCCTGGCTAGCAGGTTCCCAGTGAGACAGTGAAAATACCCTGACATACACTCACAAACAGGCCAAAAGTGGGGGTAACAAGGCTAGAAAGAGGCTACTTTCTCACACTCCCCTCTCCAAGGTACCACCATCACCCACATTAACATCATAACCACCATCAAACCAAATGTCAGACGACCCTTTATTTGGCTCTGGAACCGGAACAGCAACCTTCACCACATTCCTCATGCTCCACCATTTGCCTCCTTCCACCATAACAGAATGTTTAGACACCCTAATAACCTTAGTGATAGGAAAAAAACTAGAAACTCCCATCCTTTTCCCTTGAGGTTTCTTCACTCTAACTGCATCACCGACAGCAAATGGAAACACCTTAACTCTTTTGAGATTGTCATATCTCCTCTTACTCTTACTTTGATGTCTCTCTACCTTTTCTTTTACTTGACTGAGATCAACATTTGCATCACTCACCAAAGTTTCTTGCACCACCCACTCAGGAGAGAGTTCATTACCAGAGTGCCTACCCTTCAAAAGCACAAAAGGAGCAACACCTGTAGCAGAATGTGGCGTGTTGTGATAACTCCAGATCCTTTCTGAAACCGCTTCTTGCACATTAACCCCCGAACTGACAGCCAATTGAATGGTCTCCTTGATCATCCTGTTCACCCTTTCTACTAAACCATTCCCTTGCGGGCTATATAAAGCAGTAGTAAGATGCTTTATATTACATTTCCTTAAAAAGTTCACCATCTGATGTGAGATAAATTGTACACCATTGTCAGAGACTAAAAACTCCGGAATTCCCTCCCAATGAAAAATCTCCTTCAAGAAATCAATCACTCTGGTGGTATTCGGTTCTCTTAAAAATGTATATGATACCCACTTAGAAAAATAATCCACTGCAACCAATACATATTTCTTCCCATCATTGCAAACTCTTAACGGACCCATAAAATCTAGACCCAACTTCTGCCACGGCTTGTCAGGGAAGGGTACAGAACACAAAGGCACCTCCCTTGTGTGCAAACTTTTATCTGCTACTCTACAACTACAACAATTCTTAATTACTACTTCTACTTCAGAATCCATACCTGGCCACCAATAATATAGACGTAAACGTCTTCTCGTACCAGTAATTCCAACATGCCCATGATGGGCCAACTTTATTAATCTGAGCCTTAGCTCACTGGGAGGAATCAAACGTTCTCCCCTCAAAACTAAATCGTCTTCCACATTTAACTCCTCCTTGATCTTGCCATAAAATTTCATTACATCTGACTATCCCCCACCCGTAGTCCAACCTTCACGAAAATACTTCTTAAGGAGTACTAAAAACTTATCCTTGCTCACCACCTCTTTCCAAACTGGCCTAGAGATGATTTCACCAGCTGCAACCACACCATCAATCATGCCCACCACAACGTCTTCCTCGACTGACAGTCTCTCAATTCTAGTGTTATTGACAGGACACCTAGACAGGAAATCTGCCCTGCAGTTATTTGTCCCTGAAATGTGCTTCACCTTCATATTAAATTCATACAACCTGGCTAACAATCTGGTCAGCCTAGGACTGGTTTTATTAAAAACTTTATCGTTCCAAAGATAGACCAATGGCTTGTGATCTGTGACAAGCATGAACTCCCTTCCCCAAACATATGTTGAGAAATGATTAACTCCCCATACACAAGCCAACGCCTCCCTCTCGATCGTGCTATAATTCATTTCAGCATCCGATAGACGTCTAGATGCAAATGCGATTGTATGCTCCTTCCCCTTCTCCATCTGACTAAGAATGGCTCCCAAACCAATACCACTTGCATCCACGGTAATTACTGAAGGTAGATCCTCGTCAAACGGATGAAGAGAAGGAGCCTGTACAATGAGAGACTTAAGCGTGGAAAAAGCTTGCTCCTGCTCCTCCAGCCATACAAATTTTTCCCCCTTCCTCAGAATCCTCCTTAACGGCTCCGACAAATAAGCAAAATTTTGCACAAAGCGTGAATAGTACTCACAAAGACCTAAAAAGGATCTCACCTGATCTTTATTATTAGAAGCAGGGGAATTCTCAATAGCCAATAATAAATCTCTTTTGGGAAGAATACCTTGTGCAGAAATTTGATGACCTAGATAATCAACTGAATCTACCATAAACTTACACTTGTCTTTCCTAACCATAATCCCATGGTCATTCAGAATTCCCAAAACTCTGTCCAACATGAGTACATGATCTTGAAAAGATTCCGAACCAATTAAAATGTCATCCTGGTAAGCTAAAACACCCTGAATGTCACCAAATAACTGAAACATAAGTTTCTGGAATACAGACGCCGTGGAGGCTAAGCCAAAAGGCATTCACAAAAATCTAAAAGCCCCAAACGGGGTAATAAACGTGGTGAGTGAACGGGATTCCTTTCTCAACTCCACCTGATGGTAGGCAGACCTAAGGTCAATTGTAGAGAAAACCTTCATTCCCCCCAAACGAGCCAATAACTCTTGAATTTTGGGCAAAGGAAAGCAATCAACCAAAATATTTTTGTTTAACGATCTCAAGTCTATGCACAATCTTAACTCTCCAGTCTTCTTAACCGCGACTACAATTGGAGACACCCATTGTGAAGAGTCAACTGGTTCAATAACCCCATCACTGCATAAATCACACAGATGCTCTTTCAATTTTCCCCTGACACTCAAAGGTACATTACGTACCCTGTGTACAACAGGAACTGCATCAGGTTTGAGAATAATCCTATGTTCATACCCCCTCACCAAACCAAGCTTATTGCTGAAAACCTTTGAGTATTTAATAAGAACATCCTGGATGGAATCTAGTTTAACCTCCACTTTCCCCACCAATGTAATGGGTTGATCGGTGCCTGGCCTAGGCACCATACCAAACTGCCCCTGATCCTTCCACCCCAAAATGTTGTACCCTCTCTTGGCAACATACACTTTAGTGTCGATGTTCTTGTGCTGGTATCCAACTTTTCCAATAAAGTACCCCAACATATCAATCTCTTGGCCATCAAACGCTATGGTTTTTATATCAGGAGCAGATAAAGGAGAGTCACTCCAAAAGGAATGATAATTTGCATCAGAAACAATCGTTATTGGTGAACCTGAATCCACCGTAACTTTCAATTTAACTTCACCAATCATAACTTCACATACCGGATCTTTGGAACACTTAAGACCAGACTTACAATTGGATGCATCATTAACCATAAGAACACGCTTTTTGGAAAGATGCAAATCACCACACTCGCCCACTTGCCTCTCAACAAATTGTTGCTGTTCAACCAACATCACATTTTGATCTTGTTTACACACTCGAGCGAAATGACCAGTCTTCTTACACTTCATACATGTTTTTCCTAAAGCTGGACAAATAGGGGAATTGGCCAAGTGTGAATTAGAGCCACACCTGAAACAGAAAAGCTTTTTGGTGTTGCTCTTTTTCAAATCAGGGGTAATGGACATAACAGTTTTAGATTTCTGTGATACCAAACAAACATCTTCAACTGGAAACCCTCTCACTTTACCCAATTCTTTAGAGGCTAACATAGAACGTTCAATTCCTCTAGCAATTTCCAACGTTTCATTCAACGTTGGGTCTCTACAACATAAGATCTTTTCTTGAATTTTAGCATCATAACAATTAACAACCAGTTGATCTCTGAGATACTGATCCAAAGGACCTACAAATTCACAAGTAGACGCTAAAATTCAAAGTTCAGCTACAAAACTGTCAACTGATTCATGCTGAAGTTGTTTCTGTGTGAAAAATTTGTGTCTCTCAACAATGATGCTGAGGTCATCCTTGAAGTGGTTTTCTAATCTTCTCACGGCTTCGGTGAACACGTCCCAATCACCAGTGGCAAAAGGTTGCGCCTGGGGTTGATGGTTGAAAATTCTTTGCCCTTCTGTGCCAAGGCAATTGTACAAAATCGCCTTCTTGCGAGCAGCAGAAAAGTTAACCCCATCAATAGCAACCAAATAGCTCTGAAAGGATTTAAACCAATGCTGCCATCTTATCACAGGGATGCCAGGTTCAGGAAGAAAAGATAAAGGTAAGTTAGCTGTTTGCATATTGAAAGTAAAATGAAACAAAAGACAGCTGGGTGCGAGCGTGCGAAGCGCCAGTTAGAAATAAACTCCTTTGCTGCATGTAATTTGCACAAGGCGTGTGCAAAACTCGTGATGAAAGTGAAAACTAGGTGAGTATCGTGTCTCAGCAACCAAACTTGAGACAGATACTGAGCCGTGCGATTCCCAAAAGACTCGATGAGGATCAATACCGCCAGAAAGTTGACTACTCTGTCAACAGTAACAACTTATGGCAAACATCCAGCCTTCGAAAAATAGAGAACGTGCAAACGTGGAGTCTGTTACTTAGCAACCAAAATTGTAGCGAGCCAGGAATGCACGCGTCCAGACGCTGTAATCCCTCGTGGATCCGAAACTAGATAGCAGATTGCCTCGCTCTTCCGCGTGCCGTCCGTAACCTGGCAACAAAATAACGTTGCACGTAAGTGAAAAAACAAAGAAAAACGGCGCTTTATAAATGTTACCGCAATCATCCACCGAACATCTCCCTAAAAAGGATGCCGGCAGCAAGAATACTGATTACAGAAGTAACCGAAAGACAGGCTGTAAGGACACGAAGAAGTAGGTGAGGTCGCGTGGGTTCAAATGGTGTTGACCAGCTCGTCGCCAAAAGATGTTGTATCCTCCACATGAAATAAGGGAAACTCCAAGAAGCTTCTTTGTCTGGAACAAGAAGATTTATTCCTCTGTCAACACCAACATCCTCACAGCCACCGAGTCAAAAGCAGCTCCGCAACTGCCCAGCTCAGAATCTGTGAGGTCATTGGAATTCCAGCTGATACATTCCATAAAGACATAATACACATTTAGATAGAATTTTAAAACACAACACAGGTTTATTAAGGATAGGATAGAGAGGTTGCCTAACAGTGTATTGGCCAGTTACCTGTAATTTACGTTCTTTCTCTTCTAGCTCCTTTAAGTCCTTTATTTCTTTCTTTCTCATTTCCAATGCTTTCACGTATACATTCTTCCGCTGCTCTTTCTCAAGCGAGGCTTGCTCACGCTTCACTCATCCACACACTTCTTTCTCCCCCATTTGTACACAGTCAAACATATCTTGCCTAGACCTTCGCTTACACATACATTGTTCCACATACTCAATCTTTTGTAAATCAAATGACCCATGCATAGGCCAACGTAACTCAGGATCCGCGCAAGTGTATTTATTCCATAATGTGCTGTACATTATAGACGGAAGACAATGTTTAACATACATATCTCCCCTCTGGGGGTGCCGGTTGCGATTCTTCCAGTCTCAAATTGGTGCCATTACAAAAGCAACACATCCTACGAAGTGCGCTAAAAAACGGGCATGCCAAAAATAGTTCAGAATATGCAATATTATAATCAAAGTAGCACTTAAGGTGCTGTTCAAATCAAAATTAAATTGGAGAAAATTCTCCTCATTACCTGCCTATATAAATTGCAATTTATATATAAATTCAAAGGACACAAATTGACTAGTCACCCAAAACATGAGAGCCACAGTAAGTGGTGCTAAACTTCATTACCAAACAAAGGCATCAAAACCCACAGCAAGTGCAGTAAAACGGCTCTTACCAATCACAGGGCGTCCAGGTTCCAACTGCCAAGTTCTTCAATCGACCAAATGGTCACTACATGACGAATGAACAAAAAGGATCTCAGTCGAGGACCGGCCGCACCTGGATGGCCAAATCAGAAAGAAGGGAAAAACGCTGTGGTTGCCAAGACTCGGGTCTCCTCAGGCATTGATCGTCCGCAGGGAGATCCCAATCCTTCATCGCGAGCAATCCGTCGGGCGTCCGAGTCGCCGATGAGTCCCTGTTCGGGCACCAATTTGTCAAAGTAAGCCTCAGCAAGGCCTACTAGTGCAAGGGGTTTGCCCTTCTCTGCACAAAGTCCTCAGACCATATAGGAAGAAGTTGGCACAGAAACTGAAGTAAAAGACCAGGGGGGTTATTACAACTTTGGAGGAGGTGTTAATCCGTCCCAAAAGTGACGGTAAAGTGCCGGATATACCACCAGCCATATTACGAGTCCATTATATCCTATGGAACTCGTAATACGGCTGGTGGTATATCCGTCACATTTGGGACGGATTAACACCTCCTCCAAAGTTGTAATAACCCCCAAAGTTTATTAAACCTCATGAGGTGGTACTACAGTTCAAACAGCAACCTTCGATAATGTTTGAAGTAGCACACTGAACTAAGAGAGCATGGTCCTTTTATATCCACACAGGGGCTAAAAGAAGGTGGAACAATTATAGAAGCAAGACTTACATACATATAAGTTCATATGGAAATGCACAGTCGACAGGTAGGAGGGGCTAACAGTTTTCAAGGACTAACAACTGCAGACTTTATTGGGCATGTGCGAAAGTGGGAGATGCTAAATATAACTTGTCACTAGACAGATTTTCAAGAGTAGTTAACAGAAAGGTAGGACAGAGCACATGGCAGAGAAAATGGCTGCCATGAAGACAAAATGGATTCCGCGAAATGTTCACAATAGTTGCTAAATACAAGATGTCTTCTGCTAATGCTTAATCTGATCGTTATTAAATTACAACACACCTAGAATGATCACAGAGGGAGAACAGTATCTCAGAGTTATCCTGAAACAAATGCTGAGTCTGTGGTGAATAAGCCAGGAGTAGTCACAGTGAATCAAGTTGAAGAAACCCTGAAAGATAATTCTGAGGCTGTTTAATGAATGAAGGTATGAGAAGAGGAAGAGGCCCAAAAAAGCGTAAAAGACTGAGGCCCATATTTATACTTCTTTAGTGCCGCATTTGCGCCGCTTTTTGATGCAAAAGCGGCGCAAATTTATAAAATACAATTGTATTTTGTAAGTTTGCGCCGATTTTGCGTCAAATAATGACGCAAACGCGGCGCTAAAAAAGTATAAGTATGGGCCTGAGAGCTGTTATGTTTGAGGAACAAAGAATTGAATTAAATAAACATTATTGTAATTAATGCATAGAGTAAACGCAAAGGCTTTAACATGAAGAGCAGCATTTAAACATAGATTTTTACAGAAGGCTTCCATAGTCACAGGTATTTGGCTTAATTCACTGTCAGGTGCATTTTTAAAAATAATTCCTTTCTTTTTTCTTCTTTGTTTTATTCTGGCCTGTGTCTTGGTCATAAATGTTAAGATTTGTTGGCGCAAAAGCATTTTTGATACAGAATGAATAGAAGATGTGTTATGCTTTAGTTCGCTTAGCCATTTGACTTTCGTAAACTATAATATTGTATTAAAATGTTTGCCTAATCTCTAGAATGTTTGTTTAGGAATATTTTTTGTCCACAGAAGCATATAGGAAAGGGAGAGAGCTCATTGAGTAATATACTGCACTCAACCTGTCCTGTTTTGTCTTATAGAAAGAGTGTTGGGAAACCAAGCTAGATTGATAGCCGATTTGCAAATTGTAGTATATTTGTATCTTATGTTTAGGATGCTCTTTGTTTAGTTTTCTTAATTGCCGAAAGCTGGATCCTGCAACAATTGTCACATTTGTTGACATGAGAAAGTAGTAAAAACTGCATGGTCCTAGAGTATAGTGACTGACACGACTTCCAGAAGAGACTTGCAAAGGAGGGCTCGTCTGGGTCATGGCAGTGACGGTTTCTCTGCCCTGATGTTTCTATGGATTCTGGTGACATCCTGCTTGGATACAAAAAAACAATAGAACATTAAGAAAGGTGGCAAACTGCAGACTGGTAACACGCTTGTAGCGCTTATAAAACACTGATTAATACTTAGCAGATTGGCCTGTTGTCATTGCTGAGTACTATTTTATTTCTTGCTCCTGCTACCTAAAAGGCAATGCAAAAAAGGATATATGTCAAAAGTGAAACTTGCTTATTTCAGCTGTGACTTATGATTCTTTTCACTGAAAGGAACTGATATAATGGAAATTAGCATGTGCAATTAGGTTCAATACTAGGAGTATCTTTAATTGCGCTTCTTATATGATTTTGTTTTTGGACTCTAAATATGAAACGTAATATGGACTATCAATGAGATATGTATTATGAGCCTGCATATTAAGGTTCAAGCAAGGAGTGCTCTCTTATATGCATTTATGTTAATTTCTTATGGATGTTGAAGGAAATATATTTGTTTGAGCATTTTTAGGACTCCTATGGAACCAAAGATTCCTCGCATATCCTGAATGTGCTTTAGGTATGTGTTGGTAACAAACACCAAAAACCCGTTAGAATACACTTATATGTATGCCCGCTTATGTGCATTGACATTGTACATATTGTCCTTATAGATGCAGAGCACAGATCCCAAGCACTAGATTGTGTCTACCAAGAAAGTGAGAAGGGACCTTAGGTAAATCCAGAAACAAGTATATACTAGTAAAAATCTTCTTTGACTGGAATATACAGTATTAACAGTTTGCCTTACCTTGTAGAAGCTAGATAGAGGCAAGACAACTTAGAAGTAGTGACTGGCAGTCTGGTGTCTATCAGCTATCATCCCTTCGTCCTGGTAGGTCAGGTCGATTGCCTTCCCGCCTGGTCTGCTTGGCTTGCTCTGAAGCTGTGAACTCTCCCTTGCACCCATTACACCCCTGCGAACAGGTAAGAGCCTGACAGTCAGACTCTGCTACCCTGCTTAGTCTTTTTCCATGTTTTCTGTAGAACCATCGCTGACACTTCTCAGTTTTACACTGAGAGATCCTTTATTTCCCCTACCTGAACTCTATGCTAGTTATGGGTCTATTGAACCTCTCTTTATAGGAAATTCTTATGATTTACCCTAAGACAAATGAGTTCACATCTGAACTAAGAACTCTTTATTGGTTCTAATAGATTTCTTCACTTGCACACTCCTTAGCTAAGAATAGTGATTTACTTCTATGGAACACACTTTGGCCCTCATTACAACCCTGGCGGTAAATCCCGCTTACCGCCGTGCTGAAGGCCGCCAACATACAGTGGCAGAAATCCGCTACACGTATTACGACCCACATCTCGTAATCCGCCACAATACAGACACCCACACAAGTACGCCACACCAAATGTCAGTGATAAACTGGCAATACCAAAACCAACACCGTCACGCCAACAAGAATACGCCCACACTATCACGACCCACGAATCAACGCAGCGGTCTTTCAACCTGGGTAATCCATTGGCGGTACACACCGCTGCGCTCAAAATACACACACACTTACAAAACACAACCACATTGGACAATTCGAAATACATACACCTGATACATATACACACACCACACCCACACACTCAACACTATAAAACACACACCCACATTACCCACAACCCCTTACAACAACATTTTTGGAAGAAGCAGAGAGAGAGAATAGCAAACACAACACTAGCATCCACAGGCACACAACACCATCACTAATACAACATCCACACACCTCAAACAACACACACCAACACAACACATCACACAGCACAACAAACATCACCTCACACATTACCCACACCACATCATGGCACCTCAAAGACACCCCAGGTTTTCTGAGGAGGAGCTCAGGGTCATGATGGGGGAAATCATCCGGGTAGAGCCACAGCTATTCGGATCACAGGTGCAGCACGCCTCCATTGCTAGGAAGATGGAGCTATGGCGGAGAATTATCGACAGGGTCAATGCAGTGGGACAGCATCCAAGAACACTGGATGACATCAAGAAGAGGTAGAATGACCTACGGGGGAAGGTGTGTTCAGTGATATCCAGACACCAGATGGCAGTACAGAGGACTGGCGGTGGACCCCCACCTCTTCCCCCACAACTAACAACATGTGAGGAGCAATTCTTGACAATACTGCATCCTGAGGGCCTCGCAGGAGGACTGGGCTCTGGTAAGTCATATCTTTACTACTATATCCCCCTACCCCACCTGCATGCCATCGCATACCCCCACCCTCACCCCCATCACTCCAACACCTCACATATGCCCCACCGTCACAACTCACCCATCCCAAACCCTGCATGCAACACCCCTGCATAGACACCCATCACCAAAGCATGTCCAGTACAGATATTCACCCAGGCCCCAAAATCACTAATCACACAAGGGCAAACACAATAATGCAAGCACAGGAGTAGAGGGTAACTCACCCATTGCACAAGATGGCACACACAGATACAATAACTATGCATTTACACCCCAACAGGACCCATACCCAACGTCACCGGACAGGAGGTGCCAGACATATCCAGTACCCCCACAGAAGAGACCCACAGTGATGACAGCAGCTCTGCACGCCTGGATCATGATGACCAGCCTGGCCCATCAGGGACCTCTGGACAGTCGGTTCCCCTGCCACTGTCACAAATCACCACAGACCCTCCCCCCTCAGGAAACACCAGCACAGCACCCACCCAGCGGTCCCATCCCTCTGTCCCCAGGACATGTCAATCAGCAGTGTGTCCACCACTACAGGGACCCCAGGCAAACCCACCAACCCAAGACAATCAGGGACCTGGGGTCAGTGGCAGTGGGCACATGGTTCTGGGGACAGAGGCGCAGGATAACAGGGAAACTAGGAGGACAGTGTGTGACAGGGGGAGGAGGGGCACTCTCCAACATCATGGGAGCATACCATAATTCCCAGGAGACCATGGGCACGGTACTGCCCAAGTTTCAGGAGACCCAGCGGATGCAGGAGGAACACTACCTGGGGATCAGGGAGGACTTGAAGTCCATCAACACCACCCTGGTCACCATTGCAGGGGTGCTGGCAGACCTGGCCAACACCATGAGGGACACAGTGGCACAAAAACGGGACCCTTACACTAGCCTGGACGATGAACAGCCCTCCACCTCCGCCGGCGGTAGTGGACAGGAGGTCCCGCCACAGGAACAACAGGCCACCAGCACCCCACCCCCTGCAGAAGGAAAACCACCCCGCAAACAGTCCCTTTGATCCAGGAACAAGACAGAGAACATTGCCAAGACCCCCGCCAGGAAATAACACTCTCCTGATTGTCACCCTTTTGTCCCACTTTGTCACCCTGACAACTTTGAACTGCCATTACTCCACTTCTTATGCCCCATTGGACAATGCACCTGTGAGACCAATAGACTGGACTCTACCATGGACATTCCTCCACCATCACCCCAGCCCATTGCACAGCCCCCTCCACTTATTTGCACAGAAATAAACACCCTTGAATCACAAATTAATCTGGAGTTAGTCTGTACTTTCACAAATGTGTAATTGCAACCTCCCAGAAATATAGCAATGTCAATGTTCATGTTCACATACCAATGTTAGACATTTGTTGGGCAGCAGTAAACATAGCAGGAGGCAGACACTGGGACCCAGATCTGTGAAATAGAAAGCCAAAGTGACATGTCAGGGTCCATACACAGAGGTAAAAAGGCAGATTTATGCAATATCCTACAGTAGTTTGATATGAGAGAAGCAGTGCCATTCTCTTACCTGTGTCTCACTGGAAGTATTGCATGATGACGTAGTTTCGGTTGTCTATATCTTCTTCTGCATCCTCTTCTTCACTGTCCACAGGCTCCACAGCTGCCACAAGACCATCATCAGGCCCATCCTCCTGCAGAAAAGGCACCTGGAGTCGCAAAGCCAGGTTGTGCAACGATGATCTGGCACACCTTCTTCGGTGAGTAGTATAGGGAGCCACCTGTCAGATAGAGGCACCGGAACCTGGCCTTCAGGAGGCTGAAAGTCCGCTCAATTATCCTCCTAGTTCACCCATGTGCCTCATTGTAGCATTCCTCTGCCCTTGTTCAGGGATTCATCACCGGGGTCAGTAGCCATGACAGGTTGGGGTAACCAGAGTTACCTGCAAATATCGAGGGACAACTGTTAGACATCCTCCAATCCTTAGGGACTCTCCCATACCCAGACCCCTATGTCAACTGTGTTGGGACCTTGGGCTCACCTATTAGCCACACACGGTGCCTCTGGAGTTGGCCCATCACATAAGGGATGTTGCTGTTCCTCAAAATGTAAGCGTCATGCACTGAGGCAGAGTACTTGGCATTCATATGGGAGATGTACTGGTCTGCCAAACACACCATCTGCACATTCATAGAATGGTAGCTTTTGAGGTTTCTGTACACCTGTTCATTCCTGCGGGGGGGGGTTCAAATGCCACATGTGTACCATCAATGGCACCAATGATGTTGGGGATATGTCCCAGGGCATAGAAGTCACCTTTCATTGTGGTCAAATCCTCCACCTGAGGGAAAACGATGTAGGTGCGCTTGTGTTTCAGCAGGGCAGGCAACTCTGGACAACACGTTAGAGAACATTGGCTGTGACATCCCTGATGCCATGGCCACTGTTGTTTGAAAGGAACCACTGGCCAGGAAAAGGAGCACTGACAGTACCTGCACTAGAGGGGGGATTCCTGTGGGATGGCGGATAGCTGACATCAGGTTTAGCTCCAACTGGGCACACAGTTCATGGATTGTGGCACAATCAAGTCTGTAGGTGATAATGATGTGTCTGTCTTCCATTGTTGATAGGTCCACCAGGGGTCTGTATACCGGAGGATGACGCCATCTCATCACCTGCCCGAGCGGATGTGCCCTATGGAAGAGAAGGGTGAGCAGAGGGTCATACACCACATAGGTTTCACAAGGCTGTTTAGAACAATCGTGATGTATTAGGTGTGTGGCGCTGTCTGTCCGTATTCCTGGCCAAAAGTGCTGTGACGCAGTTAGTTGCCCTTCCATGTGCCCCCCTGAAATGGCGGCTGGCTGACCTGTAAGGAGGGACAAGGGGAAATGAGGTAACTGCGCTGGCGTTGTGCAGAGTCGCGATAGGCGGTCGAAGAACGCTGAGCAATTCAGCATTGGTTATCATTGGGCCCTATGGGTTCCAGGAGCCAATCACGACGTACACCGGCAGTGACGGTATGCACCGCCGTGGAAGTGACCGCCATTTTCTATCTGTTCACTTACTTGATACCTGACCTTCAACAGGAGAGGACCTACACTGCAGGTGCTACTATAACCTGAGTCTGGAAGCGACAATGGCTACAGTGTCTGGGGAAAGGGACCCTGCCTTCACTGCGGAGGTGTTGGAGAAACTGGTGGATGGGGTCCTCCCCCAGTACATGCTACTCTACAGTCCTCCAGACAAATAGGTGAGTACTCTGTGAGCATGATGCATTCACATGAATGTATGGAGTGTCGTGGAAAGAAGAGATGGGGGCGCAGAGGCCAGCATGTGAGGATGGTGAGTGTATGTTTTTCTGGGCAAGGGTGGGAGGTTTGGGGCCAATGAGTAAGAAGAACAGGACGGGGGAGTAACATCCATTCTTACTTCACTATTCCTCTAGGTCAGCGCCCACCAGAACAAGGGTATTTGGCGTGCCATCGCCAAGGAAGAAGGACCCTGGGGGTCTACCATAGATGGAGTACGCACTGCCGCAAAAGATGGGAGGACCTGCGCAGCTGGAGCAAGAAGACGGCGGAGGCCCAGCTGGGGATGGCCTCCCAACGTGGAAGGGGTGCCCGTCGCACCATGACCGCCCTGATGTACCGGATCCTGACGGTGGCATATCCTGAGTTGGATGGGCGCTTGAGGTCATCACAGCAGCCACAAGGGGGTGAGTACCAGTACATCTCCCATGTGAATGGCAAATTTCCTGGCTCAGTGCATGACGCTTACATTCTGAGGAATAGCAGCATCCCTTATGTGATGGGGCAACTCCAGAGGCACTGTGTGTGGCTAATAGGTGAGGACAAGGACCCTATACAGTGTAAATAGTTGTCTGGGTATGGGGTTGTCCCTATGGGTTAGTGTGTGTCTAAAAGTTGTCCCTCGACATTTGCAGGTGACTCTGGGTACCCCAACCTGTCATGGCTACTGACCCCAGTGAGAAATCCCAGGACAAGGGCAGAGGAACGCTACAATGAGGCACATGGAAGAACTAGGAGGGTGATCGAACGGACCTTCGACCTCCTCAAGGCCAGGTTCCGGTGCCTCCATATGACATGTGGTTCTCTCTACTACTCACCAAAGAAGGTGTGCCAGATGATCGTGGCCTGCTGTATGCTGCACAAACTGGCTTTGCGACGACAGGTGCCTTTTCTGCAGGAGGATGGTCCAGCTGGAGGTCTTGTGGCAGCTGTGGAGCCTGTGGACAGTGAAGAAGAGGAGGCAGAAGAAGAGGATTTCGACAACAGAAACAACATTATCCAGCAATACTTCCAGTGAGACACTGGTAAGAAGATGTCAATGGCTCACACATCTCGTACTATTGTTTGAGCTATCATAAGTCTGTCATTTTCACTCAGTGTATTGACCCTGACTTGTCACTTTGCCTTTCCATTTAACAGATGTGGGTCCCACTTTGTGACCTCTGCTATATTTCCTCCAGCCCCACAACTGTGTTTCGTCGGTATGTGGACAATTAAATTGACATTGCTATATTCCATAGTTATTGCAATTACTCATTTGTGAAAACACAGACTGACTCCAGATTGTTTTGTGATTGAAGTGTGTTTATTTCTGTGCAAATAAGTGGAGGGGGTTGTAAAATGGGCAGGGGTGATGGTAGAGGAATGTCCATGGCAGAGTCCAGTCTATTTGTTTCACAGGTTCATTTTCCAAAGGGGTATAGGAAGTGGAGCAAGGGCAGTTGAAGAATGGACAGGGTGACAAAGTGGGACAGAAGGGTGACATTCAGGGGGGGTCTAATTTCCTGGCGGGGGTCTTGCCAATGTTCTCTGTCTTGTTCCTGGATCTCAGGGACCGTTTGCGGGTGGCTCTCCATCTGCAGGGGGTGGGGTCTGGTGTTGTGGTCCCGTGGCGGTGCTTCCTGTCCACTAGCGCCGGCAGAGGTGGAGGGCTGTTCATCATCCAGGCTAGTGTCAGGGGCCCCTTGTTGTCCCACAGTGTCCCTCCTGGTGTTGACAAGGTCCTGCAGCACCCCTACAATGGTGACCAGGATTGTGTTAATGGACTTCAGTTCCTCCCTGATCCCCAGATAGTGTTCCTCCTGCAGCCGCTGGGTCTCCTGAAAGGTGGCCAGTACGGTTGCCATCGTCTCCTGGGAATGATGGTACCCTCCCATGATGTTGGAGAGGGCCTCGTGGAGAGTGGGTTCCCTTGGCCTGTCCTCCCCCTGTCGCACAGCAGTCCTCCCAGTTCCCCTGTTTTCCTGTTCCTCTGTCCCCTGAGCCGTGTGCCCACTGCCCCCAGGTCCCTGATTTTCTTGGGTTTGTGGGTTTGCCTGGGTTCCCTGTAGTGGTGGGCACACTGCTGCCTGACGTGTCCTGGGGACAGAGGGATGGGCCCGCTGGGTGGGTGCTGTGGTGGTGTTTCCTGAGGGGGGAGGCTCTGTGGTAGCTTGTGCCAGTGTCAGGGGAACCGACTGTCCCGAGGTCCCAGATGGGCTGGGCTGGTCTTCTTGATCCAGTTGTGCAGAGCTGCTGTCATCACTGTGGGCCTCTTCTGTGGGGGGACTGGATATGTCTGGATCCTCCTGTCCAATGACGTTGGGTAGGGGTCCTGCAGGGGTGTAAAGACATGATTATTGCATCTGTGTGTGCCATTGTGTGCAATGGGTGAGTGACCCTGTACTCCAGTGCTTGCATTCTTGTCTAGGTCCTTGTGTGATATTTGGTTTGGGGTTTGTGTGGGTATCTGTAGAGGACATGCTTTGGTGATGGGTGTCCATGCTTTGGTGTTGCATGCAGGGCTTGGTGTTGGGATGGGTGGGTTGTGATAGTGGGACATTTGTGAGGTGTTGGAGTGATGGGGTGAGGGTGGGGGTATGTGATGGCATGCAGGTAGGGTGGGGGATATAATAGTTAAGTGTTGACTTACCAGAGTCCATTCCTGTGTGGGTGTCTGGATTATGGCGGATTCCGAGCTGTGGGTTGTAAGAGCTGTAGCGGAATTCCGCCGCCGCAGCGGTGTGTTGGCGGTCTTCTGCACGGCGGTAAGCGGGATTTACCGCCAATGTTGTAATGAGGGCCAAAGACTGTTATTTTATGTTGCTTAGTTTAGAAGAATTAATACTTTGTGTGAATTTGAAGAAATTGTAAAGAAGGGTGAGCCGCTGCAAGGAGTAGCTTGTTGTGTAATATTGTGCTGCTTTAGTATTTGTCGGTTGGTGTTAAATGCAGTGCTGAGATTGGTCAAGCTGAGAAGAGAGCTGTGTAGTGATTGGTTGTTTTCTTGACAGAGCCAAGCTGAGATTAGAAGAAGAGCTTATCGGAATCTGACCCTTATGGAGCAGAAACAAAACATTGAAGATTTATACATTATTTATTTTGTTGAATTTAATTTGAAATCATGACATTTTTCAGAGCCATTTAAAGTTCATTGAGAGGTGATGTGACTGTGGCTGTACGGGAGGGTAAAGAGGCACCTCCTGAGGGTATGCCACCACCTTATATGGGTCCTGGAACGAGTGCTGGGATAACAGCAACTAATAATATGACAGTGGCTACAGTACCTCAGACTAATATAGCTCAACCTGTGATAGCACAGCCTGTTACTACACAGCCTGCTGTAACTGTACCAGTACCTGTTACTAGGGTTGTGTCTGTACAACCAGTAGATATGTACACATCTATTGTCCCAAAATCAATTGCTCACAGAGCTGTTGAAGGAACAACAATGATAGGGTTTGTCCTGAGGTCATGGAATTCACAGATTGTTGTGTGGACACCACCACAGACTATTCAATCATTAGGAGAAGGAAGGAAAATTGTCTTTTCAAAACAGACAACACAAGGTGAAAACAATTTGTTTGAAGATAGGATTTTCCCCCAAGGTTTGAAGAAGCAGCTAGAGCAAGAGCAGAGAATTCAGAAAGTCCAAGTACTAGCCAAAAAATCAGAGTAGAAAGATCATTAAATGTCTGAGATTAAAAATAGAATTGGAGGAAATAATTAGAGGGTGTTCGGATCTTGAAAATGCGAATCAATACCAAGTAAAATAATTGATTTATCTTTGCAAAGAAATGAGAAGATGAGCTGTCATTGTACATGACAAATTGACAGAATTAGCTAATTAATATGAAGACGATATTTTAGAATGTATCCCATTGCATAAAAGTTTCAGGTTATATTTGGACGACGAATCAGTTAAGACTATGCGTCCTTCGGGAACTCAATTTTATGTTCCCGAATTAGTAAAATGTGTCCACAGATGGAGTGATTTTGAGAAATTAGAAAGCAAATTGCCAAAGAAATCTGAAAGGAAAAAGAAAACAGAAGAGGCAACTGAATTGAACAGAAAGCCTCCTTTAAAGACCCTAGATGATGAACAGGCGTCTGTTTTTCCATTGAGGGAAATACCAGGTGGCAAGCATGTTCATATCCTTTTGAGTAGAGGAGATATGCCAGCATTTATTAACAATTTTCCAAAATTGAGAGAAAATCCTATGTAGTGGTCACACAAGTTGGGAGATTTGTTAAGATTTCGAAAATATTGTGGAATAATTTGAATACATTCTTTGGCATTGTGGTCCAGAATGCAAACTTGCTGTGCATTTTTCAGATACAGAACTACCAAGAGATTCTTGCACTGGTGGACGATCACCAACTGTAATGAAGAAATAGAACAATATGAATACTTTTCTCAAAGGCGGAGTTCCTCCAAAGGATTTCGGTCATATGAAGTTACACAGGATTCAGCAGGAGGTAAAAGAATCTGTACATGAGTATCATGAGAAGTTTTTGAAAGCGTTACAGCAACATACAGGTCAACCACATCTTGAGCCCAATGATATGGGATTTCTCATTTCGTAGTTTGTTCTTGGTTTGAGACCTGAGATATGCACATATAGCAGAATGTGATCTGTTGGCAGACAAAGTCGTTTGGTGAGATTCTGAAGTATGCCAAGTATTGTAGTGATGAACAGGAGATGAAGCAGAAAAAACTCAATGAAAAGTTCAGGCTGGTACAGATGAATATTGCTCAGAGTCGTTTTCAGAATGAGACGTTTGCAGAAATGGTGGTGCAATGCAAGGTGCTAGTCTTTAGAACGGAGTGAAGGGTGGCAGGGGGGCATGGTTGCCTCACATGGTAGCGGTCAGGGAGTTCTGATTGATCCAAGTCCAAGTGTAGATGTTGCAACATTGAAGAAAATAACTTCTTATCATTTTTGTAACAAGATTGGGCATTGGAAGCATGGGTGTAGGCTCAATCCACACAGAATAAATAATAATCAAATACATTAAGGAAGCCATATGCAGAATGTGCCTAAGGAGCAAATGCAAATCAGCCAGTTCAAAATCAGGTTCAAAAGATGCCAATCCCACAAGCCTCTATGGTTCAACAGTATGTAGGTAATCCTAAAATCATTGTGAACCAGATGACCAGAGTAAATAAAAATGAATTTCAGGTTTAGAACCAGAATAAGATTCAGCAGTTTTCAATGATCGATAACAAGAGTTTTGAATCAGACACATCTCAATGACAGTGGCTGAAAAGGGAGGCAGATTGCATACTTGGTACAATCTTAGAGGTAGACCAGAGTGGACCATTTGTAGAAGGTGAGATAAGGGTCCACCAAGTGTCATTCCTGATTGACACAGGTGCTACCCATTTCAGCGTTAGATCAGTGGAGGTCCCAGACCTAACCCTCTTGAGAAAGGAGATCCAAGTTGTAGAAGTTACAAATAAACAAATTACAAATCCTGTTTCAAAAGGAGTACCAGCAAAATAGGTTCATTTAAAGAAAATCACCAATTTGTTATATGTGATTAGAGTCCTCTAAATCTGTTAGCATGTGACGTATTGTGCAAATTCAATTGCACTAACTATTGTACTCTAAAAGGGGTGAAATTTCAATTTCAGACCCATGTTGAACATGTTGAGTTTAAATTGACTCAGCAAGAAGTTGTAGGGCTTTACCTAATGAGAAAAGCAGAATAACTGCCACCTTAATTAAACAATACTGTGAATCTGGAAGTGGGGTATTTCACAGAGAAAAATGTTGGAGTAATTAAAGGTGCAGGACATGTCCAAATCACAGTCAAGCCTAATGCAGTTTTCCAGAGAACACCACCATCCCATTTGACCTCAGAATTAATAGGGAAAACACTGTAATACTATATGTATTCAACCACCGACTCCATCTTGACCACTGACTCCATTATGTGCTTAGCTTAGCTTCATGTGCCTACCATCACATCAGTAGTGCAGGGTCTTTCCCACACAGCTTGTTTTCTACACAGAACGTGTTTATGCTCTTCTTCCTAGCACAAGGTTACACCGTGTTGGAACAAACCATGGAGGATGTGAAAGGTACATGATAAGAGAAGGCTTCACCCTGGGAATGTTTCCATCAAGGAAAAGTACAGCTTCTCTGTTTCAGGAAAGTGCACAGGGGCAAGGCCCATTCCTTTAAGTGTTTTTGACGCAGACCATGCACAGCCAGCACTTGAATTTCATAACTTACGGAAAGGGAGGGGGACTTTGCCAGAACCTTCCTCTTTGGTTTGTTCAAGGTATATAAGGTGCAGAGGCTTGACACTGAGTTAGAAGGAGTTCTCCTGAACTTGGATGCACGTTCATGGTAAAATATCCCATGTTGGAGGGATCGCCTACTGCCTTGGCTGTCCGGGCTCCTCGGTTTAATGTTGGCAGGGATGAAGTCAACTCCCATGGTGATGCATTTTAATTCTTATCTAGCTTGACTATGCATATGTACCTATTCACTGCACATATTCATTGTTGATGAATTGCACTTTTCTCTGCATATCAATGATTAACTGCTGTGAGTATTTTGGTATTCACACGTGTTTTATTGCATTCGAGTTAAATGGTCATCTTCATATTTTCATGTGTTTTTGTTTGACTCCTGGGATGTGCCTTAATAAAGTCATTACTCAGACTAAGAGTGCTGCATTTTTTGACTTCATTCCCTCTTAAAGCTAAGCAGAAGTATTTTGCGTAGTCGGCAGGATACGAAATGAAAGATTTAAAAGTGAAAATGTTTGGCAAAAAGTCAAAGGCTGTTTCTCAGGTACCGAATGACATACCTGGGTGGGAAAAAGCACCCTATGATGTTCTTACGAATGAATGGTGGTGTGGAGCAGGGTTATATGAGAATTGGAGTGGATGTCTTCTCAATGCTGAACCAAAAACAGTATTACTTTGCTTGCAAAAAGTGCCAGTAGAACAGGGACATTATTTATCTATTTTAGGCAGACAGGGCTGGATCGTGTTATCTGCTTATAGAAAAATCCATGAAAAATGTGCTCAGTTAGAACAAAATCAGCAATGGGAAAGGCAGCTAATTGAAGCTAAAAATAGCTTAACCATGCTGTCCTTTCAGATTAAGTCACTGCAGGAGTAAATGGATACTTATGAGTCCATAGCAGAGAAGGCAGCTATTCGCATTGCACAATATAAGAACTATAAACGTAGAGGTAGAGTTAATTAAAAGAAGTTCATTTAGCTTTTGCCAAAGCAGGACTAGATTGGGACCCTGAAGTTTGGGATGCCAATATTTGGGATTCCACAGATTGTTTGGATTTCAGTGAGGAGCTTTGTAAAAGTAATGTTAATCAAGGCGAGGCAGATGAGCAGAAAATAATTCAAGTGCATCCCATACACAGACAAATGTTACAGCCGGGACCCCATTTCCCTGCTGGGGGCGCGGCTATGGATTGGTTAGTTGATTATACACAACAGGAAGTGAATGACATAATAGATAGATTCAGGCAGAGATCTGAGGAAACATTACTTACATGGATGGTGTGATTATTTGACACAGGAGCCTCTGGAGTAATGCTAGATGTAGGAGATGCTCCTAAGTTTTGCATACTCATCACTGATTCCACTGTATAGAAGCAGTTTAGGGGCAATTAGGGTAACCAGCAGATCATCGTACTGCAGCTAGCAGTCATAGGGTGTAACTATAAATATCCTACAGAATCAGACTGGCCACAAAAGTATAAGCCATGGTATACCTTTAGAGATGCAATTGAGAGGATTAAGGAGGAGAAAATGAAAACTGATATTTTTCTGGGTGATGCTTACTGTTTGTTATATGGACTGCTCTCTGTGTCAGTGAGAAATAAAATTATTCGCCTTGCTCCTCCAGCTCACAAACATGTGATGATGACCCTATTAATCAATCAGGCTTAAAACCATTTGAAAGATGTTCTGGAGGCTGTCTGTGAGCTGGGAGAGTGGATGAAACCTGAGAGAGCCTTGAGGTTTGAGGGTCGCACAGACAATAACAGAGTCACTAAGAGAGATGTTTATGGCATTACTAAAGGATGGCTTAAACAAAGGACACATTGATGGGATAGATACCAAAAGTTTGTGGGAGATGTACCATAAGCGAGGGCTGAACAGAAGGGAGGGCAGCAGCAAAGTGAACAAACAGGATAATAAATGAATGAATCGGGGCCAGTCACAGATGCAGGAGGAAAGAAAAGAGAGGGAGAAAAATGTTTCTTCATGAGGGAAAGAGGGGGAAGATTTGGACAGTGATTGGTTAACTGCTGAACACGGGGAAGGAGAGGAATCTCCTTGCATATATGAGAGCATATATCCAGACCTGACTTGGGCAAAGGTTGACAGGTTTAAATCAGATTAGGAAACAGGCCAAACTCTGGTACAGGGATGGGCTCGTAAAAAGATAAAAGACCCCATGTTGATTTAGAAATTCACCGGAATCATAAAAATGTTCGAAAGGTCTGGGCCTTGGTTGACACCAAAGTGAAGTCCTCTTTAATTTATGAGAATCACAGGTCAGCACTACACCATCACAGGGTTGGGTGGATAGCAAACCCCTGCCATGCAGGCTAAGGTTCAAATGAAAATAGGGAGAATGCCTAAAAGAGAATACACTGTTTTGATTGTGCCCCTCCTAGAGTATATACTGGGAATTGACATTCTGAATGGGATAACTTCATACTTGGATGATGGTTGTTATCAATTTGGATCAATGTGATACATTTCAGTGGCAGCCATGAGGGGGGGTCATCTGAAGATATCCCCAGTGAAAGTGCCCCAGCAACAAAGATGGTTCGCTTGAAACAGTACAGAATTCTGGTAGGGAATGAGGAGATAAGTAAGACTATACAGGATTTGATGGAGACAGGTGTCGTGGCCCCAGTCACCACTGAGTGGAACAATCCTTTGTGGTCGGTTGCAAAATCTGATGGGAGTTATAGAATGACTATTGATTACCGCGAATAGAACAAATATACGTCACCCTAGATGGCTGCAGTCCCCAACACCATCACTTTAATTGAGAGAATTCAAAAACATAAACAAACCTGATATGCAACCATTGATATTGCTTTCTTTTCTATACCATTGGCCCATGAGAGTCAGGAGCAATTTAGCTTCTCCCACTGCGGCAGACAATTCAAGATGTTACAGCTCCCCCAAGTGTATGCACATAGCCCCACCATCTGTCACCAGCTGGTGACGGGACACCTGGATGAAGTATCTGTCATTCCAGGGGTGCAATTGTCTCATTAAATCAATGATGTGATGATTCAGGGAGAGACACAAGAACAGGCATGGTCTCAATTGGACAGGGATGTGGAACTCTTGCAGAGCAAAGGGTGGATGATCAATCCAGCTACGACACAAGGACCCTCTCAAAATGTGACTTTTCTAGGAATCCAGTGGAATCAGGGACATAGAGAGGTGTTGCCGCAGGCAAAACAAAAGATAATAGAATTTGCCACTCCCCTTTATAAGCACTAGATGTAGAAATTTCTTACATTGTTTGGCTTTTGGAGACAGTTTATCCCTCACTTGAGACAGATTTTGGCCCCTTTGTGCTAAGTGACAAGAAAGAAGCATGTGTTTGAATGGGGAGAACAGCAGCAGTGTGCATTTGACTTGGCAAAGGAGGCATTTCAACAGGCTTTAGACTTATGGGCTTATGTCACCAGGCAGGCCGCTCCCCCCATCTGCCACGCAGCCCCCTGTGGGTTGAACCTCCGTTGCCGCTTTTGCCGCCTGACTACTGGCTCCCTTTTTTCTGTACCCCTGCGCTTGGCTTCTGTGCCACTTCGTTTTTTCATTCTGTGCCCCTGTGTTTTGCTTTCTGTATCCCTGTGCTCTGTTGTCCCTCTCCCGCCGTCTTTTCCCGCCGTTTTTCCCCGGGTTTTTCCCTTGCTGCTGAGCCCGTGCTGCCCCGTCCCTTCACTCCCATTGGCCGCCCCGCTCCCACCTCCCAGCTGCTCCTCCCTCCCTCTGCCCTCATAAGGAGGCCGCGAAGCGGGCGCGCAGCGGGCGAGCCAAATGCGCGCCTAAGGCAAGCCCGTCTGCGCCCGTCCGCGCCTGGACCGCACCCAGCACCAGAACCCCTGGAACCCGCAGCCCCGCAACGCCAGACTGCACTACGACGCAAGCACCCTCCACGCACTCAACACCAGACGAGACCACCCCAGCTACCGGGCCACCCCGAAACGCACCCAGGGGCCTTTCACCTGCCGGAACTGCAGATTCACCAGCATCCATCCCTCCACACCACCAGCCAGAGAACCCAACCACCTCCACTGCATCCTCCTCAACACCCGCTCCGCTCGCAAGCACGCCATCGAACTTTGGGACCTCCTAGACTCCACCGCCCCGACGTCGCCTTCCTGACGGAGACCTGGCTGAACGCCACCTCAGCACCAGACATCGCCATAGCCATCCCACAGGGCTACAAGATCTCCCGCAGAGACCGTACCAACGGAGTGGGAGAAGGAATCGCCATCATCCACAAAGACTCCATCAAAATCTCAACGAACACCGATGACACCCTCACCACCGCCGAGCAGATGTACTTCCAAATCCACACCGACCCCAACACCACCCTCAGAGGAACTCTCATCTACAGACCTCCCGGACCCCGCCCACAGTTCAGTGACACCATCGCCGACCTCATCAGCACCCACGCCCTCGCTTCCACGGACTACATCCTCCTCGGGGACCTGAACTTCCACCTCGAGAACAACAACAACGCCAACTCCACCGCCCTGATCGCCAACCTCACCAACCTCGGACTCAAACAGCTCATAACGACACCCACTCACGCCGCTGGACACACGCTCGACCCCATCTTCTCCGCAAGCCCCCACGTCTCCTTCAACCACACCACCGAACCACACTGGACCGACCACAGATGCGTCCACTTCACCTTCAGAAAACCCACCACACACCACCGCACCCAACAGCTACCACGCCGCTGCTGGGGCAAGGTCACCGAGGACCAACTGACTACCGCCCTCGCCCTGAGACCACCCACCGACCCCACCGACCCAGACACCGCCGCGACCAAACTCACACAGTGGATCAACGACTGAGCCAACACCCTCGCCCCTCTCAAGACCTTTACAACCAACCACACCAACAAGAAAGCCGCCTGGTTCACCGAGGACCTCCGGATCTCCAAGCACACCTGTCGGAAGCTGGAGAAGAAATGGCTCCACGACCGAACACCAGACAACCACACAGCCCTCAAGAGCGCCACCCGCAGACATCACCAACTAATCAGGACCACCAAGAAGACCGCCTAGACAACAACGCACACAACACCAAAAAGCTCTTCAGCATCGTGAAAGAATTCTCCAACCCCCGCTCCATCACCAACGACATCCCGCCATCTCAAGACCTGTGCGACTCCCTGGCCACCTTCTTCCACCGCAAGATCACCGACATCCACAACAGCTTCAACCCCGACCCCCCCGCACCCACCACTGAGTCCACCACCCCTGCGACTACCACTCGCACCAGTCGCCTGACCGTCTGGTCCAGCGTCAGCGACGAAGACACCATCAAAACCATGAACTCCATCCACTCCGGATCCCCATCGGACCCCTGCCCTCACCACGTCTTCAACAAAGCCAGCGCAGCCATCGAGCCCCACCTCCGGAAAACAATCAACTGTTCCTTCGAGACAGCAACCTTCCCAGAAAGCTGGAAGCACGCCGAGATCAACGCCCTTCTGAAGAAGCCCAAGGCGGACCACAAGGACCTCAAAAACTTCCGGCCCATCTCCATGCTCCCTTTCCCGGCAAAAGTGACTGAGAAGATTGTCAACAAACAGCTGACCCGCTACCTCTAAGTCAACAACATCCTGGACCCTTCCCAATCCGGTTTTCGCAGTAACCACAGCACCGAGACCGCCCTCATCGCCGCCACTGACGACATCCGGACCCTGATGGACAAAGGAGAAACAGCCGCCCTCATCCTCCTGGACCTATCAGCAGCCTTTGACACGGTCTGCCACCGCACGCTATCAGCACGCCTCCATGACGCCGGTATCCAAGAGAAGGCCCTGGCCTGGACCACATCCTTCCTCTCCGGCAGAACCCAGAGCGTCCGCCTCCCACCCTTCCGCTCCAAAACCACCGAGATCATCTGCGGTGTCCCACAGGGATCCTCCCTCAGCCCGACACTGTTTAATATCTACATGGCCCCCCTCGCTCACGTCACACGACAACACAACATCAACATAATCTCCTATGCCGACGACACCCAGCTGATCATATCCCTCACCGAAGATCCCCACACCGCCAAAGCTAACCTCCACCGAGGAATGAAGGCCGTAGCCGACTGGATGAAGGACAGCAGACTGAAGCTGAACTCAGACAAGACGGAGGTCCTCATTCTCGGACCCACCCCATCTGCCTGGGACTACTCTTGGTGGCCCACATCGCTAGGCACAGCCCCGGAACCCACAGACCACGCACGCAACCTGGGGGTCATCCTCGACTCCACTCTCTCCATGACCAGGCAAGTCAACGCCATCTCTGCGTCCTGCTTCAACACCCTCCGTATGCTCCGCAGGATCTTCAAATGGATCCCCCTCGACACGAGAAAAACCGTTACCCAGGCCCTCATCACCAACAGACTCGACTACGGGAACGCCCTCTACTCAGGAATTACAAACAAGCTCCTGAGACGACTCCAACGCATCCAGAACGCCGCGGCCCGACTCATCCTCGATGTCCCCCGCCGCAGCCACATCACACTCCACCTGAGAGGCCTGCACTGGCTCCCCGTCAACAAAAGGATCACCTTCAAGCTCCTGATCCACGCACACAAAGCACTCCACAACACCGGACCCACCTACCTCAACAACGGACTCAGCTTCCACACCCCCACCCGAAGCCTCCGCTCAGCCAACCTCGCCCTCGCCACAGTCCCCCACATCCGAAAAACCACCGCCGGCGGCAGATCCTTCTCCTACCTCGCTGCCAAGACCTGGAACACTCTCCCCACCATCCTACGACAGACCCAGGACCTGCTGGCCTTCAGAAGACTCCTCAAGACCTGGCTCTTCGACCAGTAGCACCCCCCCTCCCCAGCGCCTTGAGACCCTTGCGGGTATGTAGCGCGCTTTACAAATGCAGTGATTAATTGATTGATTGATGGGCAGTATAGGGAGGAGACATTGAATTACATGCAACTGTTCACGGACAATATGCTAATTGGAGCATGTGGCAAAAACAGGAAAGAAAGAGGATGCCCCTGAGCTTTTGGACCAAAAAGTTACCATCTGCTGGAGAGCGATATACTCCTTTTGAGAAACCGTTACTTGTGTGTTACTGGGCTCTAGAGGATACTGAGCAAATGACCCTAGGTCATAATATGATTCTGAGACCTGACGTCCTAATAATGCAGCAGGTGATGAGTTTACCCCAAACAGGATATGCACAGGAAGCTATTTTTATAAAATGGCTGTGGTACATACAGGTCAGGGGCCGAGTGGGACCAGTGAGGACAGCGACCCTGCATGAACAGCTGGTACAAGCTCCCATAAAGGATGATGAGGTGATGCAAGAGGTGCCCAAGATCAAAGTCCCCAGTGAGGTGGGGTGAGCTGTTTGAATCCTTGTCCCCTGAGGATACGAGGCATGTATTGTTCACTGATGGATCAGCCCAGTATGTGGGGACCAAGAGACATTGGAAGGCAGTGTCTGTAGGAAAGTACCCTCTTTTTGCCATGGTTACCCCCATTTTCTGCCTGATATCATTGTGCTTGACTGTGTTCACTGGGATCCTGCTAACCAGAACCCCAGTGATTATGCCCTCTCGCCTCTAAATTTTGTTGTTACATACTGGTAACCCAGTATTTCACTCAAAGTTGGCATACTGGTACCCCCTTATAAGTCCCTAGTATTTGGAACCTAGGTACCCAGGGCAGTGGGGTTGCAGGGGATCCCTAAGGGCTGCAGCATATCTTTTGCCACCCATAGGGAATCCATGCAAAGGCTTCTACAGGTCTGCCATTGCAGCCTGTGTCAAAGGTGCATGCACCCTTTCACTGCCATTTTCATTGCACCAGGTCACCCCTATAGCAGGCTCTCCAGCCATGAAGGCAGGGTGCAAAGTACCTGTGTGTGAGGGCACCCTTGCACTAGCAGAGGTGCTCCCTCAACCTTAAGGACCATTTCCCCAGACTTTGTGAATGCGGGGATGCCATTTTACGCGTGTACTGGACATAGGTCACTACCTATGTCCAGCTACATAATGGTACCTCCGAACATAGGCAGATTTGGTATGAAACATGTTGGAATCATACCCCAAGGCTTTTGCAAGCATTGCTTGTATGATTCCATGTACTCTGGGGGCTCCTTAGAGGACCCCCAGTATTGCCATTCAAGCCTTTTGAGGTTTTGCAGGCAGCCCCAGCTGCTGCCACCTCTCAGACAGGTTTCTGCCCTCCTGTTGCTTGAGCAGCTCAAGCCCAGGAAGGCAGAACAAAGGATTTCCTTTGGGAGAGGGGTGTTACACCCCCTCCCTTTGGAAATATGTGTTACAGGCTTGGGAGGGGTAGCCTCCCCAAGCCACTGAAAATGCTTTGAAGGGCACATTTGGTGCCCTCCTTGCATTATCTAGTCTACACCGGTTCAGGGACCCCCAGTCCCTGCTCTGGAAGGAAACTGGACAAAGGAAAGGGGAGTTACTACTCCCCTGTCCATCACCACCCCATGGGTGGTGCTCAGAGCTCCACCAGAAGGTTCCTGGGTTTTTCCATCCTGGATTCCAAGTTGGCAGGGAACTCTGGGAGCACCTGAGTGGCCAGAGCCAGCAGGTGACGCCAGAGTCCTCCCCTGATAGGTACTTACCTGTTTAGGTGACCAATCCCACTTTCAGGGCTATTTAGGGTCTCTCCTTTGGATGGTTCTTCAGATACGGATAGCAAGACTCCAGCAGGAAGCCTCTGCACCCTTTACTTCACCTTCTCACCGAAGAAACCACATCTGGACCCTCCAGAAACTCTACAAACTGCAACAAAGAAGCAAAGATGACATCTGCAACATTGTATCTTCAGCTTCTGCCAGCAACTGCAACTGTTTCCTAGTTGTGCATTTTCAGTGGACGGCCTGTCTTCAGCCTGCACCAGAAGAGCAAAAGAATCTCCCTTGCAGGGAAGGAGTCACTCCCCTGCTACAGCAGGCACCTCTCTGCACCAATGACTGGTAGCTTGGGTCCCCTCTCCTGATGAGTTGCGTGAATCCTGCATCACAGGTGGTGGACTGAAGTGTTCCTGACGGTCCTGAGGTCCTACTGTCCAACTTTGATGAAGGTAAGAGCATACTTCCCCACATAAGACAGTACCCCTGTGAACCACATATTTTGCAGTTGCCAAGGCTTGTTGGCATCCTTCCATGAAGTTCTTCATGCACTGTGGAGCTCCGGTCCCCAGCACTCTATCCTGCGACGCAAAGCTTCCTGAGTAGTTCTCCGGGAGCGTGGGATCCTTTTTTGTAGTTCTGCATGGGCCTCGTTTTGCACCTTTGTTGTGCCCGTGCTCTGGGACTCCTGTGTGCACTGCCTGGACATCTATGGGCTCTCTGAGTTGCTGAGAGCCCCTTCTGACTCCCCCTCCAGGGTAGAGTCCACCAGATCCCTCCTGGTCCCTGGCAGCACCATTTTCCACTAACTGCGAGCTTTGCGTGTGCCATGGCTTGTTCGCGGTTTCCAGCAATGCAAACCAGACTGCAATCTTCCATCCGGTGTGGGACATCATCTGCACCAACCAGGAACCCGCATCCGTCTTTTTGGGTGCAGTACTGCTGTTGTTCCTCACCGGTGTTTCTTCTTTTGCACCTTCACCCGGGTTAGCAGGGGCTCCTGTTCTCCCTGGACTCTTCTGTGCTTCTTGGACTTGGTCCCGTTCTTTCACAGGCCTTCAGGTCTAAGGATCCACTGTTAGTGTCTTGCAGTCTCTTCTGGTTCTTGCATTATCCTCTTTCTCGTGTTTCTGTGTGTTCTGTGAAAGTTCCTGTACTTTACTTCTACTTTCGTGGGCTCTGGGGTGGGTTCTAGTACTTACCTTTGGTGTTTTCTAGTACTCCCAGTGACCCTCTACACACTACTCTTGCATAGATGGGAAACTGACATTCGCATTCCACTTTGTTAGTATATGGTTTGTGTTCACCCTAGGCCCATTTCTAACTATTGCGATCTTCACTATTTGCACTGTTTTCTGTTTTCACACCTGATTTTGCATGCTAATGTATATAATTTGTGTATTACTTACTTCCTAAGGAAGTATAGTCTCTATGGTATTTTTGGCATTTGTGTCACGACAATAAAGTATCTTTCTTTTTGTAACACTGGGTGTTTTCTTTCATGTGTGTAAGTACTGTGTGACTACAGTAGTATTGCATGAGCTTTGCATGTCTCCTACATAAGCCTTGGCTGCTCAGCTACAGCTACCTCTAGAGAGCCTGGCTTCTAGACACTGTCTACATTTCACTAATTAGGGATAACTGGACCTGGTATAACATGTAAGCATCATAGGTACCCACTACTAGCCAGGCCAGCCTCCTACAGTGTCATATAATCCTGTAACAAAAAAGCTGCTTTCTACTACCGGAGAAGGGAAGAGTAGTCACTGTGCAGAATTGTATGCTGTATATCAGGCATTTAAACAAGAGTTAGCTGGAACCAGTCACATTTATACTGATTCTTGGTATAACGCCAGTGGGCTAGCCACATGGCTTCCCACGTGGCATGCACACAACTGGCAAATACACTCAAAGAAGTTGTGGGGTAAAGAGCTGTGGCAGGAAATTTGGGACATTTTGGAACAAAGTACTGTTACTGTATATCATGTAGATGCCCACTGTCCCACTGACTCACTAGAACACAGAACAATGGTTTAATTCACTTGCAGGCAATAAAGCAAAAATCTCAGAGGCAGAAGTGGCAACATAGGATTCTGACTTGGTGGGGATGGTTAAGTGGGAGCACCAAAAATGTGGACACCTGGGAAAGAAGGTCACTAACAGGTGGGCAGAGATTAGAGGGATGCACATTCCCCTAGATTTGATCAAAACCATCTTTCTCCAATGTCTGATTTGTCAACACACACAACAGAGATCTGTCCCGCAAACTGTCAGAGGTCAGTAGGGGAGAAGGAAGTTGCTGGGGCAGATATGGAAGAATGTTTACATTGGGCCAGTACCGAATAGTCACAATACGCCTGCACAGTAGTGGACACTTATTCTGGCTACCTGTTTGTTGTTCCTTGCAAATGTGTCACTCAGTTTACACTCTTAGAACTCTGGACTTGTTAATGTTGTATTACGGAGTCCCACTCCAAATCCAGAGTGACAACAGGTCACATTTTAGAGGTAAATTGGTGCAAGATTACTGTTCGCAACACAATATTGAGTGGATTTATCACATTCCATATTACCCACAAGCTGCAGGACTGATTGAGAGAATGAATGGTTTACTGACAGCCCAATTATGGAAATTATCAGATGGAATGTTGAGAAACTGGAAAGGGCATTTAAATTAAGCCCTCCAAATTTTCAATAACAGATCTTTGACAAATGCAGAGACCCCTTTAATGCAAATGTTGACTCCAGCGTTGAAGATACAACCACATGTAGCGACAAATACTATCATGTATTAGGAAATAAAACAAGGAGCCTTAGCTCCTTACTGAGCCACACGAGAATATGCAGGTCTTGATTTAAATGCTTTGAATATGTGCAGACTGAAACCACGAGACATGGCACTTCTTGAACAGGTGATGGAATACAGATTCCCCCAGAGCACTTCGGATTGATTCCTCCTAATAATGGGTGATATAATAGGAGTAGATGGCGCTGCTTGTCATGTATCCAATATATATCCAAACCACCTGATGGTGCACTTAGAAGAAGATCACCCTCGCTTCTTTAGTTTCAGTGACAAGTCACTGACACTAATCATTTACATATATAAGGCACACATCCAACATCCAGTCCATTGAATCAGTGTCCATATTTTGATGCCAACCGCAATTACACGTTTTCTTTATTCTTTAGATCTTGATTTTTCAATCTCATGGTATTCAGTCATTGACCAACATCCCAGACAACACCTGTTTCGTCAGGAGTGTACGCCATGGCTTCCTCAGGGCTGTAATCAATACGTATATAGTACGTTTTCTCATACAATATCTAATGAACTACAACATCCATCAAAAGATTCTCTTATTTGTGTTTGTCCCTCATGCAAAGAGTGGGTACATATACATTTGACCAATCCATACCAGTCTTTACAAATTACAAATTACACATTATAGTGTGGTCCCCCAATGTGCAAACATACAGAAATGTAAGTTGTGATTAATATTAACTGAAAATAAGCTAACGCGAAAATTAATGGAGAAATAATACAAGATGAAGAAATATCTAAATCATGAATATTCCATATAAATGAGGAAGACAGCCCTCCACCTTACAGTCAATACCTGCTTGGTCTGTAATTATAAATCCCTTGAGTTTCTTGTAAATATCACTCGTTGACTCCTAAAATAAAATCCATACCATTAAGTCATCCCATATATTTTTCCAAAACTAAAGAGTCACTGCCTTAATATATACGATGTTAATATATGGAAGTTTCCATCTAAAGATATGCACCCTCTGCTACAAACCGCTTTCTATCACTGAAAATCCTTATGTTATTCTGTCCTCATAGCATGCCTCTCATATTCAGTGATTCAGAAAAGCGGTGCGGCTCTCAACAAAAGACACTTCTCCTGGAATCTACATCTAAACACCAGCACCTGTAAGCTGTTAATTAAACCAAGCTATTTTTAAATTTCTAAATTACTAAACTCCCCGCACGCATGTTTCATGGGATTTAGTAAAACTTGATTTGCCCAGTCCCGATATCCGCAAAACCTTTAATATATCCTCTTTTTTAATCGCGCTGTCCCCCAAAATTAAATCTTTAACTGGGAAAACACACAAACTTCAAAAAACCATAAATTGTTTATCACTTTCTATCGCACTATCATCGCAATGTTATTATTTTCAGTCCGTGTGGACTGTTAATCGCACCGTGTGAACTGTTAATCGTACCAGATCTATTTTCACTTTCAGAGCTCTTCGCAACTATATTGTACGGAAACCTGCAGAGCTCTTGAACTGCCCAATGCCGATACTTGGGAACCTTTCATGTATCCACATTATTTAACGCGCTCACCTAAAAATGAAATAAGACTAGGGAAACATATATTTTCTCATGGAGCCATAGATTACTTACCACATTTGCTTCTACCGCATTACTACGACCGTCGCGAGTACGCCAATATTATCATTTTTAGGGCCATATTTATACTTTTTGACGCAAAACTGCACTAACGCAGTTTTGCGTCAAAAAAATTAGCGCCGGCTAACGCCATTCTGAAGCACCATGCGGGCGCCGTATTTAATCAATGACGTTAGCCGGCGTTACCCGCCGGCGCTGCCTGGTGTGCGTGGAAAAAAACGACTTACACCAGGCAGCGCCGGCGTAGGGGGATATGGGACTTGGGCGTCAAAAAATGGGGCAAGTCAGGTTGAGGCAAATTTTTCGCCTCAACCCGATTTGCGCCATTTTTTTCGACTCCCAACCCCCATAGAAATGACTCCTGTCTTAGCAAAGACAGGAGTCATGCCCCCTTGCCCAATGGGCATGCCCAGGGGACTTCTGTCCCCTGGGCATGGTCATTGGGCATAGTGGCATGTAGGGGGGCACAAATCAGGCCCCCCTATGCCACAAAAAAAAAAAAAAAAAATGACTTACCTGAACTTACCTTAATGTCCCTGGGATGGGTCCCTCCAGCCTTGGGTGTCCTCCTGTGGGCAAGGGTGACAGGGGGTGTCCCTGGGGGCATGGGAGGGCACCTCTGGGCTCCTTCAGAGCCCACAGGTCCCTTAACGCCTGCCTTTTCCAGGCGCTAAAAAACGGCGCAAAAGCGGGCGTACGTCATTTTTTTTTTACGCGCCCACTCCCGGGTGTGAATTTTGCCCGGGAGTGTAAATACGGCGCACATGCCTCGGAGTAAATTTTTTAGACGTGAACGCCTACCTTGCATATCATTAACGCAAAGTAGGTGTCCACGCTAAAAAATGACGCAAACTCCATGGACTTTGGCGCTAGACGCGTCTAACGCCAAAGTATAAATATGGAGTTAGTTTTGCGTCGGAATTACGTAAAAAAAAACGACGCAATTCCGGCGCAAACTGAGTATAAATATGCCCCTTAGTACTTTGTCTAATCTCCCTTTTTATATTCTAGTTTCACCATAAACAGAAAAATAGGACTGCCCCTCGACCATTCTTCGTCTGCTATGTTGATAGTCCGACTTAACTATCACTATGGGGGTCATTCTGACCCCGGCGGGCGGCAGTCGCCGCCCGCCTGGAGGGAACCGCCATTTGGCCGCCCCGCGGTCAAAAGACCGCTGGGGCCATTCTAACTTTCCCGCCGGCCCAGCGGGAAAGGGGCCTACAACACAGAAGCCGGCTCCGAATGGAGCCGGCGGTGTTGCAGGTGTGCGACGGGTGCAGTTGCACCCGTCGCGCTTTTCACTGTCTGCTAGGCAGACAGTGAAAAGCAGGCTGGGGCCCTGTTAGGGGGCCCCTGCACTGCCCATGCCAGTGGCATGGGCAGTGCAGGGGCCCCCAGGGGCCCCAGGACACCCGTTCCCGCCAGCCTGTTCCTGGCGGTAAAAACCGCCAGAAACAGGCTGGCGGGAAGGGGGTCAGAATCCCCATGGCAGCGCCGCCATGGAGGATTCGCCCAACCGGTGGAAATCCGGCGGGAAACTGCCGGACCCGGTTTTCCGACCGCGGCTGGGCAATGAAGCACCGCCAGCCTGTTGGCGGTGCTTCAGTCATCCGTGGCCCTGGCGGTCTTGGACCGCCAGGGTCAGAATGACCCCCTATATGTTATATTAATCCTATATTTACAAAAAACACTTACCATAAATCTCACAAAGGTTAGATACTAATCCCATTCTAAGAGAACAGCACTATTCTGTGTAAAGTACACTTATTCTTATTTTTCTCTACCTAGCTCTATCAAATGCTAATACAAAAACGTATATATTTGCACATTGGTACCCAGGGCCACCTGTAATTACATAATGCCTTCAGTCAATATCCCCTTCTGTGCCGCGGACGTAACGGTTACGTCCCGCGGCACAGTGCTCCTGTGCCGAGGACGTAACCATTACCTCCTCGGCATGGAGCCCGGAGGGAGCGCTAGCGCTCCCTCTGTGGGGTTCCCCCCCAAACCCCCAAGGCGGGGATAGAAGGGGAAGACCTTCGCCTCCAACCCCCCTGCCACCCCACCATGCCGTGATGAAGTCAGCGCGCAATCGCGCGCTGACCTCATCACCCCGCGCCGGTCGCACTGGAAGCCATTTGCTTCCAGTGCGATTCAGGGAGAAACAGGTGAGTTTCTCCTCCGGCGGGTGGGGGGTTTGGGCCAAAGAGGCACCGGGGAGTGGGAAAGGAAAGGCTTTTCCTTTCCCCCGGTGTCTCGATGAGCATTCCTGCTGCCCGATCGCATTGCGATCGGGCAGCAGGAATGCCCACTAGACGCCAGGGATTTTTTTTTTTTGTTGTATTTCTAAACTTTGGACTCTGGGAGCGGCCCCTTGGGCAAGGGTCGCTCCCTTTTGGGGGCATCTTGTATTGTGGCCATTTCTGCCCCCCTTGGGGGCAGATCAGCCTATTATCTTAGGCCGATCTGCCCCCAAGGGGGGCAGAATCCACTAGACACCAGGGATTATTTAAAAAAAATATATTTCTAAACTTTGGACTCGGGAAGCGGCCCCTTGGGCAAGGGTCGCTCCCCTTTGGGGGCATCTTGTATTGTTGCCATTTCTGCCCCCCTTGGGGGCACATCGGCCTATTATTTTAGTCTGATCTGCCCCCAAGGGCGGCAGAATCCACTAGACACCAGGGATTGTTTAAAAAAAAAAAAAATTCTAAACTTTGGACTCGGGGAGCGCCCCCTTGCGCAAGGGTCGCTCCCTTTTGGGGGCATCTTGTATTGTGGCTATTTCTGCCCCCCGTGGGGGCAGATCGGCCTATTATTTTAGGCCGATCTGCCCCCAAGAGGGGCAGGATCCACTAGACGCCAGGGATTATTATTTTTTTAACTATTTTGAAAATGTTTGTATTTGGGAGCAGCCCCTTGGGCAAGGGTCGCTCCCTTTTGGGGGCATGTTTATTGTGGCCATTTCTGCACCCCTTGGGGGAAGATCAGCCTATTATTTTCAGGCTGATCTGCCCCCAAGGGGGGCAGAAGCCACTTAGACACCAGGGATAGTGTGTGTGTGTGTGTGTGTGTTAGTGAAGGGGGGGGCAACCCCTTGGGCAAGGGTCGCCCCCCTCTTTGGGGGCACGTGTACCAAGGCCATTTCTGCCTCCTTTAGGGACAGATCAGCCTATTATTTTTAGGCTGATCTGCCCCCAAGGGGAGCAGAAACCACTAGAACACCATTTTTTAAAAAAAATATGTTTATTTATGTGGGGGCGTCCCCTTGGGCAAGGGGCATCCCCCCAAGGGGGGCATTGAACTGTTGGCCATTTCTGTCCCCCTTGGGGGCAGATGGGCCTATTTCTTTTAGGCCCATCTGCCCCCAAGGGGGGCAGAAGCCACATAGGCACCAGGGATAGTGTGCATGTGTGATTTGTTTTTTGTTTGGGGGTGGGCCCTTGGGGACACACTACTAAAGGTACTTTCTGCCCTCCTTGGGGCAGATAGGCCTATTTTTTAGTAGGCCCACCTGCCCCTATGGCAGAATCCACTTAGGCACCAATTTCTAAATGCTTGATGGTGGGTTGTTTGTCAACTGACGAAGTATTTGCATTTGTGATAAAAAAAAATCTCCTTTTTGTTCTAGTTCGAAGCTTTTGCTTTCTTTGCTGTGGCTCCTTGCGGTTTTGGCGGTGGTTGACCTGCGGTTTGCATAGTTGCATGTTTTAGGTAAGTAAAAACAATTTACTCCAAAGGAGTATTGTTGCCATGCGTGAATGACATGTTTGTAGGTTGTGTACTAAATGCAGGTTTGTGTGAAATTGTCCTTAGATTTGTGCACAATGATATTTGTGTTGTCTTATTTCTAATTTGCTTTTCTTTCTTTCTTTTTAGTGGGATATCATTGGTGATTGCTGTGTCTGTGCAGAGTAGTTGCTGGTGATTCAAGCTTTTTCAGGCAAGTGAGCGGTATAGTTTTTGAGTTTATAACTCTTACTAATAAAGCTACACTTTATTACTTATCTTACACAGGGCTGGTTGTTGGTGGTGCATTTGTCCAGTAATTGTAGTAGGAAAGATCATGGCTAGCCGCAGGATGACCGTTCAGCAGGTGGTTGGTATGCTTTTTGAGTCATTGTCTGATCGTGATTATGAGACGGACTCTGCATCTGAGGCAGAGGAGGAAGTGAGGGATTCTGGCAGTGAAGTTTCTGCCGGAGATGAATCTTCTGATGAGGAAGCCACACTCAGTGCAGATGAAGGGCCTGTTTCAGAGGAGGACACTGATGTGCCATTAGTGCAGCAACCTGGGGCTGAAAGGTTCCCCGTTAGAAGACCTGAACTCTGGGTTGCCCCAAACATGGAGCAGCCAGAGTTGCCTGCCTTTACTGGTCTCCCGGGGTGTAGAGTCAATACTGAGAACTTTTTGCCTGTCAATTTCTTTGAGTTATTTGTGGATGATGTGTTTTTTGAAGAGATTGTTGAGCAGACTAATTTGTATGTGGAGCAGTATTTGAGGGACAACGCTGCTAGACTTAGGCCGCACTCTAGAGCTGCCCAGTGGATTCCCACAAATTTGGAGGAGATGAAAAGGTTTTTAGGTTTGACTCTTTTGATGGGGTTGATAAGGAAGCCGTCACTGGCTTCTTATTGGTCTACTAGTCCCTTGATGGCAACAGCTATATTTCTTGCAACAATGAGTCGTAATCGGTATTTGCTTCTTCTTGGGATGATGCATTTTATTGACAATGCATTAGCCTTGCCACAAGATCACCCTGATTCTGACCGTCTTTTTAAGATTAGGCCTGTCCTTGATCATTTTGTAGATCAGTTTCAGAGGTCTATGTTCCAGGCAAAGAAATAGCTGTGGACGAGTCTTTGGTCCTCTTCAAAGGTCGTTTGGTTTTTAGGAAGTACATTCCTAGCAAGAGGGCACGATGTGGAATTAAATTGTATATGCTGTCTGAAAGTAGTACAGGATATGTTTATAATTTCCGTGTCTACACTGGTAGGGATTCCAGTATTGACCCCCCTGGTTGTCCTCCCACTTTTGGAGTTACTGAGAAAATTGTGTGGGAACTTGGTAGACGACTGTTCAACAAAGGTCACCATTTGTAAGTAGATACTTTTACACTGGAGTGCAGTTGTTCAAGGAATTGTTTAGAGTGGACACTGTTGCTTGTGGCAGAATTCGTTGTAACCGGAAAGGCTATCCAAGGGAGCTTGTCTGTAAAAAACTTGAGAGGGGACAGTGCAGTGCCTTGCAGAATGATGAGCTGCTAGCTTTGAAGTTTTCAGACAGGAGGGATGTCTACATGTTAAGTACCATCCATGATGAGAGTACTTCCCCCGTGACTGTTTGGGGCCAGGTTGCTGAAGTGCACAAACCTGTGTGCATTTTAGATTATAATAAGCACATGGGAGGTGTAGATAGAGTTGATCAGAGGTTGGAACCTTATACTGCTATTCGTAAGTCTTACGTTTGGTATAAGAAGTTAGCAATTCACCTCTTCCACTTAGCAACTTTTAATGCTTTTATTGTGTTTAAGGATAGGTCTCCAGAGTCAAAGATGACATTTGTGAAATTTCAGGAGTCAGTGATAGAGAGCCTTATTGTGGTGGAACAGGCCAGAGTTCCTAGAGAAGCAGTGGTGGAGGATGTGGCTAGATTGAAAGATCGCCACTTTGCTGAGCACATTCCTCCCACACCCAAAAAAGACTTTCCAGCTAAGAAATGTAGAGTGTGTTTTCGCAGAGGTATCCGGAGGGAGACTCGAATGTACTACCCAGATTGTCCTTTAAAGTCTGGGCTGTGTGTGGGTGGTTGTTTTAAGAATTACCACACCCAGAAGAATTACTGGGAACAACCATGAGTGTAAACTCATGTCTGTTTTGTATTTTCATGTGTTCAGTTTCATGGTTAGCATTTCTGTCATGTACTTAGTTAGAGCTTTTGTGTTTGTAGTTTTGTAATGATTTGTAATTAGTTAGGGGTTTCTTTGTTTAAAAAAGAAAAAAAAAAAAAAAAAAAAGGATGCCATTCTGTGTGGAGTGGGGCTTGGCTGAGAGTGTACATAGTGTACATATTGACTTGCTGTTGGCTACTGCAACACACTGCCAGCCAAACACCAGTCCACACACTCCCATCAGCTGGTGTGATTGTTGTATCAGGTATGTGGGCGTATGTAAGTGATGGGCCCTTGAGTGGCGCTGTCTGTCGATGTGAGTGTTGTAATGTGCTGGGCCCGTGGTTGGCGGTGTAAATGGTCTTGTGCGTGTCATGTATGAAAGGTGTGTGAATGGACTGTAAAGCAGTTGGTGCCTTGTCGCGGCTTTACAGCTCACGAGCTGTGAGTCATTGGTTCAGTTTTTTGCCTTTCAGTTATTAACAGTGCATTTCATTTTTGTGAAATCTCTTGTTAATAAAATTTGATCCACTGAACCATCACTCACCCTAATGCCAAATCCAACCAGTATGTGTGGTAAAAATGACAAAACCTGCCCGCTGTAATCAGGCGTCGCAGCACACCTGTGACACGCTAGGTGCCTCAGGTGGGACCCCGATGACGAAGCATGCCACCAACTTGGTTGGTGGGTGAGGGGTCTTTTTCACATAACCTAAGTGTGTTTCTTTTCACAATTTTAGTGGTTGCCACATCACAGACGTATGTGGACACATCAAAATGATATATTACAAAACTACCTATGTTTTTGCGGGGAGGGGGCACCTATGTTTTTGGTCCTGTGTGCAGCCTTCATCTAGGGAAACCCACCAAACCCAGACATTATTTAAAACTAGACTCCCCAAGGAGTCCAGGGAGGTGTGGCTTACGTGGATCCCCCAACATTTTCTTACCCAGACTCCTCTGCAAACCTTAAAATGTGCTTAAAAAAGCATATTTTCCTGACTTTTGTTCGTACGATCACTGCTCTAGCACACAATTCCTACTTCCCAGCGTTCCCGTCAGTCTCCCAAGTAAAATGACACCTCACTTGTGTGGATCCCCAAAGCAGAGTCAGCCTAAAGATGTATAAAAGAGGAATATGTCCTTATCAACTCGCTGTGCTATCCCCTCTATCTCTACAAGTTTTGGGCCTTATTCTGTTGCAGGCACCTGGCCCACCCACACAAGTGAGGTATCATTTTTACCGGGAGACTTGGGGGAACGCTGGGTGGAAGAAAATTTGTGGCTCCTCTCAGATTCCAGAACTTTCTGTCACCAAAATGTGAGGAAAATGTGTTTTGTTAGCCAAATTTTGAGGTTTGCAAAGGATTCTGGGTAACAGAACCTGGTCAGAGCCCCACAAGTCACCCCATCTTGGATTCCCCTAGGTCTCTAGTTTAAAAAAATGCACAGGTTTCCCTAGGTGCCGGCTGAGCTAAAGGCCAAAATCTACAGGTAGGCACTTTGCAAAAAACACCTCTGTTTTCTGTGAAAAAATGGGATGTGTCCACGTTGTGTTTTGGGGCATTTCCTGTCGCGGGAGCTAGGCCTACCCACACAAGTGAGTTATAATTTTTATCGGGAGACATGGGGGAACATAGAATAGCAAAACAAGTGTTATTACCCCTTGTCTTTCTTTACATTTTTTCCCTCCAAATATAAGAGAGTGTGTAAAAAAGACGTCTATTTGGGAAATGCCCTGTATGGGCACCCCAGAATTCAGAGATGTGCAAATAACGACTGCTCCTCAACACCTTATCTTGTGCCCATTTTGGAAATACAAAGGTTTTCTTGATAGCTATTTTTTACTCTTTATATTTCAGCAAATTAATTGCTGTATACCCGGTATAGAATGAAAGCCCACTGCAGGGTGCAGCTCATTTATTGGCTCTGGGTACCTAGAATTCTTGATGAACCTACAAGTCCTATATATCCCCCCAACCAGAAGAGTCCAGCAGACGTAACAGTATATTGCTTTCAAAAATCTGACATTGAGGGAAAAGTTACAGAGTAAAACGTAGAGGAAAATTGCAGTTTTCTTCACCTCAATTTCAATATTTTCTTTTTTCAGTTGTTATTTTCTGTAGGAAACCCTTGTAGGATCTACACAAATTACCCCTTGCTGAATTCAGAATTTTGTCTACTTTTCAGAAATGTTTCGGTTTCTGGGATCCAGCATTGGTTTCACTCCCATTTCTGTCACTGACTGGAAGGAGGCTGAAAGCACAACAAATCGTAAAACTGGGGTATGTCCCACTAAAATGCCAGAATTGGGTTGAACTATTGGGTTTTCTGATTCAAGTCTGCCTGTTTCTGAAAGCTGGGAAGCTGGTGATTTTAGCACCGCAAACCCTTTGTTGATGCCATTTTCAGTGAAAAAAACACAAGCCTTCTTCTGCAGCCCCTTTTTCCCATTTAAAAAATAAATAAATGTTCACTGTATTTTGGCTAATTTCCTGGCCTCCTTCTGGGGAACCCACAAAGTCTGGGTACCTCTAGAATCCCTAGGATGTTGGAAAAAAAGACGCAAATTTGGCGTGGGTAGCTTATGTGAACAAAAAGTTATGAGGGTCTAAGCGCGAACTGCCCCAAATAGCCAAAAAAGGCTCAGCACGGGGTGGAAAAGGCCCGGCAGCGAAGGGGTTATCAACTGGATTGAAAACAATCATAGAAATAAACATATTAGAATATTATACATCAAAATAATCAAGTTCCTAAAAAATATTCTAATTCTGAGTCCGTGTTTAGGCCTTTTTCCACCGCTCGTAATCTCATGATCCACATTGCCTCCTTTCTTCTCAATTGCAATTCCCTATTACCACCCCTAGGGTCCACAGGTACATGCTCAATACCCAAAAATCTTACATTTTTCTTCACACTGAATTTATCACATGTCTTTAAATGTTGCACTATAGGATATCTCTCATCTTCATGTTGGATCACCCTCAAGTGTTCTCCGATTCTTACTTTTAAGGGGCGGATGGTACTTCCCACATAGAAACGCTCACATTTACATAATATTATGTAAATCACATATGATGTCAGACAAGTAATATTTGACAATATCTTGAATTCCTGGCCATCCCGGTCCATGAATTCCTTCTTCGCATGCCAGGCCCAATTACAGACCCCACACTGACCACATTTGTAAAATCCCCTGACACGAGTACTGTGTCAGCATAAAAACGATAAAGTATGTAAAAATTTGAATATAGCATGTCTTGCCAACACATCGTTACTGTTGCTAGTCACATCAAGTATGTTAAACTACCAGTGTGGTTGTTGTTCTCTTGAGGAAATACCACCTATACGTACATTCCTGCCAATATAACTGGAGGACAATGTGCTTTTATGCAGTTAGGACTCATGATATTTCAATTTCACTCTGTACATACTCGCTATCCAAGGGAAACAGTTCTATTAAGCAAAGTGTGTGACTTTGAAATTCAATTATCATCTAAATTAGAATATGTGAGCTTATGTATCTCTATAGTAGGAGTTCCAAGATTAGCTGTTTATAACACTTGAGTTATTAACAAAGTAGCATGATTGATGGTTAAGAACATCAACCATACCTCCATTGCCTTAGCTGAATCATTGCTTGATATACGAGGCAGTAGAAAAGCTGCATTGCAAAACAGTGCCACCATCAGCTATTTGCTCCTAAAGCACGATCATGGCTGCTCAGAATTTGAGGACATATGCTGCTTTAACCTGTCAAACTACTATAAATCTATCCAGTCTCATATTGATGCATTACATGAATTGATGAAAGGAGGAAGACAAGATGTTGACAAAGGCTGGTGTGATTGGTTATTTAACTGGTTACCTTCAGGTGCCTGCCATCACATCAGTGGTGCAGGGTTCTTCTACATACAGCTTGTTTTCTACACAGAACATGTTTATGCTCTTCTTCCTAGCACACAGTTACACCGTGTTGGAACAAAACACGGGGGCTGTGGAAGGTACCTGATAAGAGAAGGCTTCAGCCTGGGAATGTTTCCATGAAGGAAAAGTACAGCTTCTCTGTCTCGGGAAAGCGCACTGGGGCAGAGGCTGTTCCTTTGTGTGTATTTGACGCAAACAGAGCATAGCTAGCAGAATTTTATAAATTACGTGAAGGGAGGGGAAGATTGCCAGGACCTTCCTCTTGGGTTTGTTTAAGGCATGTAAGGTGGGGAGGCTTAACAATGAGTTAGAAGGAGTGTTCCTGAATGTGGACTCACTGCTCAGGGTAAAATATCCCGTGTTGGAAGGATCTCCTACTGCCTCAGCCGTCAAAGGCTCCTCAGCTGGATGTTGACATAGATGAAGAAGTCAACCCCCATGGTGATGTATTTTAATTCCTAATTATCCAGCTTGACTATGCATATATACCTATTCACAGCACATATTCATTGATGTATTGCACTTTTCTATGCATATTATTGTTTAACTGCTGTGAGTATTTTGTTATTCACAAATGTTTTATTGTATTCAAGCTAAATGCCCATCTTCATATTTTTGTTTGACTCTTGGGAAGTGCCTTAATAAATTCATTACTCAGACTAAGAGTGCTGCATTCTTTGATTTGATATCCTTTTAGCTTAAAACTAAGCATAACAATTACCAATCATTAAGGACATGTTACAAAAAGGGATTCTGAGAGAAATAATCGAGAGTCCATGCAACTCACTGATTATGGTATCACAAAAACCAATTGGCAAGTTTTGGATTATCCAAGATTTATGAAAGGTGAACAACATTGTAATCCCATGTTGTCCTGTGGTACCAAATCAGGGCACCATTCTTTATCAAATTCCGTGAACAACAGAATAGTTCACTGTTGTGGATGTTTCTCAAGCTTTCTTCCCGATTCCACTACACACATGAGGATAGTGCATTCCTATTCTCATTTGTGTTTTGAGAGAAGGTTTTAGCATGGTGTTGAATCCCACAAGGATATACTGAGAGTCCTTAAATCTTTAATCAAATACTAAAGAAGAATCTTGAGGCATTGAACATGCAATGTAATTCGGTCCTTGTGCAATACGTTGGTGACCTGCTTATTGCATCAAGCACAAGAGAAGGTTGAAAACATGATGTCATTGCTCTGTTGAATAATTTGGCTGAAAATGGACATAAAGGCCCTCATTACAACCCTGGTGGTAAAAGGCTGCCTACTGCTGCGCCGATGGTCGCCAAGATACAGTGACCGCGGCAGTAATCTGCCATGGGTATTATGACCCACACAGAGAATCCCACCACAATACAGACACCCACACAAGGCCGCCACACTAAAGGTCAGTGATAAACTGGCGATAGCAAAACCCACACCGTTATGCCAGCAGGAATACGCCCACAATATCACGACCCACGAATCAACGCAGAGGTCATTCAACCGCGGTAAACCATTGGTGGGACGCGCTCAAAATGCACACACACTTACAAAACACCACCACATTGGACAATTCAAAATACACACACCTGACACACATACACACACCACACCCTCACACTCATACCACTATAAAACACACACCCACATTACCCACAACCCCTTACAATGAAAAAAAAGAGACCAAGCATAGAGAGACAAGCAAAGAGCACCCACTCAATCGGAGGCACAGAACCCCATCAGCGATACACCATCCACGCACATCACAGTATACACCCCAACACATCACCCCACACATTGCCTCACACATATCACTCACACCACATGGCACCCCAAAGACACCCCAGGTTTTCAGAGGAGGAGCTAAGGGTCATGGTGGAGGAAATCATCTGGGTAGAGCCACATCTATTCGGATCACAGGTGCAGCAGACATCCGTTGCAAGAAAGATGGAGCTATGGCAGAGGATCATGGACAGGGTCAACGCCGTGGGACAGCACCCAAGAACAAGGGATGACACCAGGAAGAGGTGGAATGACCTACAGGGGGAGGTACGTTCCGTGGTTTCAAGACACCAGATTGCTGTACAGAGGACTGGCTGTGGACCTCCACCTCCTCCCCCACAACTAACAGCATGGGAGGAGCAAGTCTTGGTGATCATGCATCCTGAGGGCCTGGCAGGAGTAGCAGGAGGACTGGACTCTGGTAAGTCATATCTTTACTACCATATCCCCCACCCTACCTGCATGCCATCACATACCCCCACCCTTACCCACACTCCCATCACTCCATCACCTCACATATCCCCCACTATCACACCCCACCCATCCCAATACCAAGCCCTACATGCAACAACGATGCATGAACCCCATCACAGACCTGCATGGACACCCATCACCCCAGCATGCCCAATAGAGAGACTAACCCAGCCCACAAAATCACCACTCACACAAGGCCAAGCCGACGGGAAACATCCTTTATGCCGACATTTTTATAACGAAGTCCTGGTTAACGAAAGCGGAACAACGCTTTCTTTAACCACGACTTTGTTATTTTGTGCCTTAACCACGCATGTCCTGAACAACGAACATGCATGGTTAAGGTACAAACAAGGGAGTCGGCTGAGGAGGACGACGCAGATGAGGCGACGACTCAGGTAAGTGGGGAGTTTTGGGGAGGGGGTGGGGGGTCGGGGTTTTAGGTTTTGGGGTGGGGTTGGGGGGTGGGGTGTTTTAGGTTTTGGGGAGGGGGTGGGGGGTCGGGGTTTTAGGTTTTGGGGTGGGGCGTTTTAGGTTTTGGGGAGGGGGTGGGGGGGTCAGGTTTTAGGTTTTGGGGTGGGGTTGGGGGGGTGGGGCATTTTAGGTTTTGGAGGGGGGGTTGGGGGTTTTAGGTTTTGGGGTGGGGTTGGGGGGGTTGGGTGAGGCATGCAGGATCAATGGGTGCCTGTTACTAATGACTTTACCAGGAATGCCTTTACAACGAAATATCGTGTTAAGGCATTCGTGGTAAAGGCATTATTAGTAACAACGAGGTCAGTGTTCCGACCTCGTTGTTTAGGCACCCGTTGTTTTGTCAGTTGGCATTCCGTCGTACAACCCAAGCCGACAGGGAAAGCACAATCATACAGGGAAACACACCCATTGCACAAGATGGCACACACAGATACATTAAAATGTACCCCTACCCAACGTCACCGGAGAGGAGGTGCCAGCAACATCCAGTCCCCCCAGAAGAGGCCCACAGTGATGACAGCAGCTCTGCACGCCTGGATCACGATGAACAACGTTGCCCATCAGGAACCTCTGGACAGTCGGTTCCCCTGCCACACTCCCAAACCACCACAGAGCCTCCCCTTTCAGGAAACAACACCATAGCACCCACCCTGTGGGCCCATACCTCTGTTCCCAGGACACGCCAATCAGCAGTGTGTCCACTACTACAGGGACCCCAGGCAACCTCACAAACCCAGGATGAGCAGGGACCTGGGGTCAGTGGCAGTCGGCACACGATTCAGGGGGCAGAGGCACAGGACAACAGGGAAGCTGGGAGGACTGCTGTGCGGCAGGGGGAGGAAAGGCCCAGGGAACCGACCCTCCACGAGGCACTCTCAAACATAATGGGAGTATACCATCATTCCCAGGAGACCATGGGCCAGGTACTGGCCAAGTTACAGGAGACCCAGCGGCTGCAGGAGGGACAGTACCTGGGGATAAGGGAGGACCTAACTAAAATATACATCATCCTGGTCACCATTGCAGGGTTGCTGGCTGACATGGGCAAGACCATGAGGGATGCAGTGGCACAACAAAGGGCCCTTGACACTAGCCAAACCGAGGAACAGCCTTCCACCTCTGCCGCCGCTAGTGGACAGGAGGCCCCGCCACAAGACCAACAGGCCACCAGCACCCCACCCCCTGCAGAAGGAGAACCACCCTGCAAACGGTCCCTGCGATCCAGGCAGAAGACAGAGAATATTGCCAAGACCCCCACCAGGAAACAAGACTCTCCTAATTGTCACCCTTCTGTCCCACTATGTCACCATGTCCACCTTGAAATGCCATTGCTCCCCTTCCAATGCCCCCTTGAACAATGCACCTGTGATACCAATAGACTAGACTCTAACAGGACATTCCTCCATCATCACCCCAGCCCCGTGCACTTACCCCCATACTAATTTGCACAAAAATAAACACACTTGAAACATAAACCATACTGGAGTCCGTGTAATGATTAGATAGATGTATTATTACAATATTATCAAAGAATTGCAACGCCTATGTACAGTGAAGTATACTACAGGATGACCTTTGGTGGGCAGCAGTACATATTGCAGGAGCCAGAATGGGGTACACAGATCTGAAAATAGAGAGTCCAAAGGGAACAGTCAGTGGCCATAGACAGAGGGTAAGAGCCTGCCATGTACAATGTCCAAATGTTTACTGTAATGTAAATCTGAGTTACAGTCTCTTACCTGTGTGTCACTGGAAGTACTGCTGTATAATGTTTGTTCTGTTGTCCACATCTTCTTCATCTGCCTCCTCTTTCTCACTTTCCACAGGCTCCACCACTGCCACAAGACAATCTCCAGGCTCATCCTCCTGCAGAAGAGGCACCTGGCGTCTCAAGGCCAGGTTGTGCAACACACAACATGCCACGATGATCTGGCACACATTCTTTGGTGAGTAGTACAGGGATCCACCTGTCAGATGGAGGCACCGGAACCTGGCCTCCAGGCGGCCAAAGGTTCTCTCAATAATCCTCCTTGTATGCCCATGTGCCTCATTGTAACGTTCCTCTGCCCTTGACCTGGGATTCCTCACTGGGTTCAGTAGCCATGAGAGGTTGGGAGTAACCAGAGTCACCTGCAAATATCAAGGGACAACTGTTAGACACACACTACCCCTTAGGGACAACCCCATACTCAGACCCCAACTTACACTGTGTGGGGACCTTGGGCTCACCTATTAGCCACACCTGGTGCCTCTGGAGTTGCCCCATCACATAAGGGATGCTGCTATTCCTCAAGATGTAGGCATCATGCACTGAGCCAGGATATTTGGCATTCACATGGGAGATGTACTGGTCCGCCAAACACACCATTTGCACATTCATCAAGTGATAGCTTTTTCTATTCTTGTAGACCTGTTCATTTCTTCGGGGGGGGGGTGGGACAAATGCCACATGTGTACCATCAATGGCACTAATGATGTTGGGGATATGTCCCAGGGCATAGAAGTCAGCTTTCACTGTGGCCAAATCATCCGCCTGGGGGAAAATGATGTAGCTGCACATGTGTTTCAGCAGGGCAGACAACACTCTGGTCAACACGTTGGAGAACATTGGCTGAGACATCCCTGATGCCATGGCCACTGTAGTTTGAAAGGAGCCACTTGCCAGAAAATGGAGCACTGACAGAACCTGCACTAAAGGGGGTATTCCTGTGGGCTGACGGATAGCTGACATCAGGTCTGGCTCCAATTGGGCACACAGTTCTTGGATTGTGGCCCGATCAGGTATGTATGTGATGATAATGTGTCTGTCCTCCATTGTCGACAGGTCCACCAGGGGTCTGTACACCGGAGGATGCCGCCATTTCATATTCTGCCTCAGCGGTTATAGCCTATGGAGGAGAACGGTGAGCAGAAGGACATACTTCCACGTAGATGGAAAAACTGTTTTTGAATTTACGTCACAGAAGCAGTGTGTGAAGTCGAGAGTCAGTAGATGTGCCAATATCTGCTGTGATGCAGCTAGGGGCCATGCCATGTGCCCCCCTGAAATGGCGGCTGCCTGACCTGTAAGGAGAGACAAGGGGAAATGAGGTAAGTGCACTGCCATTGTGCTGCGTCGCGGTAGGCGGTTGATGACCGCCGCGCAACTTCGCATTGGATATCATTGGGCCCTGTGACAGTATGCACCGCCGCGGACGTCACCGCCATTTTCTAGCTATTCCCTCTCTTGCTACCTGACCATCAACAGGAGACGACCTACACTGCATTTGCTGCTGTGACCTGAGTCTGGAAGTGACAATGGCTAGAGTGTCTGGGGAAAGGGCCCATGCCTACACTGCAGAGGAGTTGGAGAAACTGGTGGATGGGGTCCTACCCCAGTACACGTTACTCTACGGTCCTCCAGACAAACAGGTGAGTACACTGTGAGCATGATATGTGGGCAATGCATGTTTGGAGTGGTGTGGATGTTGGGGGGTGCTAATGCGTCCTGGCCTGAGTGCTGCATGATAGGTGGTCAGTGTATGTGCGTCAGGACATGGATGGGAACTGGTGGGCAATGAGTATGATGGTCCGGACGGATGAGTAACTTCCTTTTCCGCGGTCTTTTCCCTTCTAGGTCAGTGCCCACCAGAAAAAGGGGATTTGGCGTGCCACCGCCAAGGAGGTGCAGACCCTGGGGGTCTATCACAGGCAGAGCACCCACTGCCGCAAGTGATGGAAGGACCTGTGCCACTGGATGAAGAAAACGGCAGAGGCCCAACTGGGGCTGGCCTCCCAATGTGGAACGGGTGCCCGTCGCACCATGACCCAACTGATGTTCTGCATCCTGGCGGTGGCCTATCCGGAGTTGGATGGGCGCTTGAGGGCATCAAAGCAGCCACAAGGGGGTGAGTACAGATTCTGTAAGATGACTTTGCGCCCTTTAGGAGATAGCAGGGTGGGGGATGGGGGCAGTGGATGCCCCTAGGCCAGGGCGATCGTGGCAGAGTAGGTCCCTTGTGTGCAGGCTCTGAAGCACTCCTACCCCATTGGTACAAGTGGCCAACTACTACTGGGCAGGGTCCTGTGGGTGTCAGGTGTGCAGATGCTGGCGTTAGGCATTGTATCCCATGGGCTGGTGACTACCTTAGTGACTGGTTGGGCATGGCCTAGTGCATAGGGCTGCTCCCTGTGTGTTGTGTCCGCCAATGGCAGTGTTGTTGCTGGCATTGACCAAGTGTATCCCCTGTTCCCCCCTCTGTTTGTTTTGTCACCCTGACCTTGTGTGCATTAGCCTCATCTGGCAGAGGAGCAGAGGCACCGGCGACAGAGGGAGCTGCATTCCACATGGGCCTGGAGGCCGAATCCACCGAGGGTGAAGGCACCAGTGGGAAGGAGGGCGAGGGGAGCTCCACGGCGGCGACAGGAGGGGCGACCAGTGACAGCAATTCCGCCACTGATGGAAGCTCCCTGGCGGAGACGGACACCTCTGTACCCACCCCTACAACAGGTACAGCCACCACCCCTCCTACCAGCTCCGCCCTCCCAGAAGCCCCTCAGCGTGTTTCCAGTGCCCGCTCACCCAGGAGGGTGGGTATCGCCTTCGCCCCAGGCACCTCAGGCCCTGCCCCAGTCAGTCCTGCTGCCCTCAGTGAGGAGGCTATTGACCTCCTGAGATCCCTCTCTGTTGGGCAGCCAACCATTCTGAATGCCATCCAGGGTGTCAAGAGGCATTTGCAACAAACAAATGCATACCTGGAGGGCATTCATTGTGGCGTGGCAGCCCAACAGAGAGCAGTTCAGGCTCTGGCCTCAGCACTGATGCCAGCCATTGTCCCTGTGTCCAGCCTCCCCACTCCAAGATCCAACTTCCACTACCCAGACCCAATCTCCTCTACCTCACCCTATCCCAAGCACACCTTCAGACCAACATGCACCCAAATCAACACACAAAAGTGGGTCAGGAAAACATAAGCACCACACATCATCTCACCGGCACTCACACAAGCACCAAACCCATGCAACATACCAACATCCACTGCCTCCACTGTGCCCCCTCTTCCTCTTCACCCACCTCCCTCCCAGAAGCGTCTCCACTCACACCTGCATGCACTACATCATCATCCACTACCTCCTTCACCAGCACGCCCATCACAACATGCCCCTCATGGCCAGTCACCACCCCCACAACCTTGCACACGTCCCCTGTGTCCTCTCCCAGTGTGTCTGTGAGCCCTCCTCCCAAAGTACACAAACGCAGACACACACCCACTCAACAGCCATCCACCTCACAACGGCATCGAGCCCATGCACCTTCACCCAAACTCAGCAGACGTACACCTCCTACAACCACTCCATCTTCCTCCACTCCCAAACCCCCTCCATCTTCCCGTCCCAGTGGGTTAAAAAAACTTTTCCTGGCTATCATTGACCTCTTCCCTATGCCTTCCCCTAGGGCCAGGGTGTCAAGATCCCAGGCCAGCACCTCAGCCACCAACTCGGCATCCGCTGTGGTATCTGCAAGTCCCAGGGGATCAAAGGAGGCACCCGTCAGGGCTGGCAGTGTGCCACTGACCACTGCAAAAGACCAACCAATGCTGCCACCTGCCAAGGTGAAGAAGGGGCCAGCATGCAGCATGGCCAAGATGCATGACCCACCCAGCAAGGCCTCCTCCAAAATTGCATCTGCCAGTGCCAAGGTCCCAGCAGCGTCTGCCAAGGTGGGGAAGGACAAGAAAAGCAAAGGCAGGGCACTTCAGGCCTCGGAGCCTCCATGTGAGGGACCGGTTACCACCATTAGTCATGACAGCCCAGCAACCTGTACCGCAGAAAGCACTGCCACAAGCACCGCCACCTGCACCGCTGCTGCCACAACAACTGTCAGCAATATCATCACCAGTGGGCAGCCGTCCGAGGCTGCTGGAGACCGCCTTGTGTCTCCCTCCACTACTATCAGCACCTGCACCACGGCCAGCAGCATCTCCGCCGCAGACACCGCCACCTGCACCGCCATCTGCACTGCCACATGCCCAGCCGGTGCTACTACATCTGTCATCAGCAGCATCCCCAGTGGGCAGCCGTCCAAGGCTGCAGGAGACGGCCTGGACCCTCCACCCACCACTTGAAGCACCGCCACCAGCACCAGCACGACCAGCAGTTTGCAGCCTAAGTCGCCACAGGATGGAGTCTGGCTCTGCCTCCATGGAGTATCATACCACCTGTTCCCTGCACATCTTGTGCCTCAGACACCCAGGTGAGGGAATGGGAACTGCCACACCCCAGGTGCAGCATCACTGGACACAAGGCCTCCTCCAGAACCAGTGGAGATATGCATCCACTCACCCTATCCTTGGCAGGATGAAGCACAATGGGCACACGGCCCCCTCCAGAACCAGCGGAGATATGCATCCACTCACCCTATCCTTGGCAGGATGATGCAGACTGGGCACACGGCCCCCTCCAGAACCAGTGGAGATATGCATCCACTCACCCTATCCTTGGCAGGATGAAACAGGCTGGGCACAAGGCCCCCTCCAGAACCAGTGGGGATATGCATCCACTCACCCTATCCCTGGCAGGATGAAGCAGACTGGGCACAAGGCCACCTCCAGAACCAGTGGAACATGCCACCCACTTGAGAGACTGTGGCTTTGCACTCCCCAGGACTGACCAAGCAGTGGGCAGCCCACCCACTTAAGAGACTTGAGAGACTGTGGCTTTGCACTCCCTAGGACCAAGCAGTGGGCAACCCACCCACTTGACATCGCTGTGGGCATGTTGCTCCCTCCAGGAGCAGTGGCATAGTACCATCTTCCGGCTGAGGTGCCTCCCTTCCCCCTGAGGTGCCTGTGTGTTTTCTACCTGATGCCCCTGCAGTGTTCTCTCCATTTTGAGGCAGGAGTCAAGTGTGGGCTTCGCCCATGTTTTTTTGGCCCACTGGGCCACGGACATTTGCAATGGACAGTGTACGGCCCTCTGTACATATTGTATATATTTGTGTATACTGTTGTTTACAATTGTTAACTTTATCTGCATTTTCTAAATATCACTTATTTCACATCCATCCCTTTTGTCCTTGCGTTCTTCCAGGGAGTTACGGGGTGTACATGTAATGTTGATGCATGTTTTTGTGTGATTGGTGTTGTGGGTGGGGGTGGGGATGTTGCGTGTGAGTGTCACTCTCTTTTTCCTCCCCCCCTCCCCTGTGTGCTAGGTGCAGTACTCACCGTGGTCGTCGCCGCCACCTTCTTTGATTCCTGGTGTATCAGCAGATACACCAGCATCAGCAGGACCTGTAGTTCGGGCTCCATGGCGTCCTGGTTCTTCGTTGAGTGTCGAAAGGTGAGTGGTTCCCCTTCAGTGTACTGTTTCCGCCGTGCTTTTGATGTCGTTGATACCGCTCCGGCAAAGCTGGCGGATTGGTGCCTTGTAATAGAGTGGGCGGTACATTGTCTTCTGCCTGTCTGTTGGCGGTGACCGTTGCGGTGTTTGTTGCTACCGCCGTGGCGGTCGGAGTGTTAAAGTGGCTGTCTGTGTTGGCGGTTTCTGCTGTGGTCATGATCCCAAATGTTTTACTGCCGAGCTGTTGGTGGTATTACCGCCGCTTTATCACCAACCACCAGGGTTGTAATGAGGGCCAAAGTGTCCCTGAGCAAGTTGCAGTACCGTCAAAAAGAAGTTCAATATTTGGGACATATAATTGAAAAAGGAGCAAGAAAAACATCATGCAAAGGGGTCAAGGACATTCTAAGGAGGGGCCTCCGAAAACACAGAGTAGTCAGAATGTTCTTGGGAATGATTGGCTACTGTAGACAGTGGATACCCAACTTTTCCTTGATGGCTAACGCTTTACTGAAGCTGAAATACAGAGATGCGCCTGATCCAATTCTTTGGAGCAAGGAATGCATGAAAGCCTTAATAGAACTGAGAGAAAGTCTCTGTTGTGCCCTGGCACTAGGAATGCCTGATTATACCAGGAGATTTATTTTCTATCACAGTGAGAGGGAGGGCTGCACTCTCTCAGTGCTTACCCAAATGTATGGAGTTGCAAAAAGGCTTTTGGCCCATTATTCAATTACCCTTGATCCTGTTTCCACTGGGCTGTTTGCATGTCTAAAATCGGTGACTGCTGTGAGTGCAAGCCTCGAAAGATGTGAACGCATTGTGATGGGAGGTCCATTAACTGTTATGGCCCCTCACATGATTGATGTTTTGCTTACCAGAACATAAACCCAGTACATGACTAGCTTGAGGTTAACTAAATATGGACAACAGATACTTCCCTAGAGAATATCAAGCTATGATGTTGACAGATTTTGAATCCAAGTGCTTTATTCCACTTGCCCGGGAAGGATATGCCTGATAAATCTGAGCATGACTGTCTTGATGTCACAGATTTAGGCACCAAGCCAAGACCTAATATAAAAGATGAGCCCCTTATAAGTCCTGATTATGTTTTATTTGTTGATATCTTATGTGAAAGAACAAACAGCGCTTCCCTGATAGCAGCTTACACTGTCTGCACAACACAAGAGAATGTAGAGGCTTCAAGGACTTTCCTCAGCACAAGTTGCATAATTGATTGCTCTTACCAGAGCTTTCAGCATGACAGCCCAAATGAGAGTACCTATTTTCATTGATAGTCTTTATGGCTTTGGTGTGGGCCACAACTTTGGACAGTATGGTCAGAAAGATTTCATGACATCCTCTGGTTGCCCGGTCACGAATGGGAATCATATCAGACTTCTAGAAGCTTTGCAACTTCCAGCTAAAATTGCTGTTGTAAAATGTAGAGCACAGAGGAACGACAATGTTCATGTCACAGTTGGCAACAGATATGTAGATGAAGTGCCACACTTTTGTGCAATTGTGGCTTGTACATTTAATTGAACATTCACAGATGAATTTCAAAAGGACACTGTCTTTTCAGTGTTGATATCTATAGCTAACTTGTGGGAAGAACTAAAAAGCCTTGCAGGAAAATGTCACAGAAGCAGAACAGCAGGGTTTGATGGATCAGAGCATGACATGGAAAGGATGCAAATCACATTTGGGTTTCAGCAGATGGAAGACCAGTTACTAGACAGTTTCTTATGTCACAACATTTTCATGGTTTACACATTTAGGTAGGGATGCAATGGTCAAAACATTTAGACAAAATTAGTTCAATCCCAGATTTAAGGCTCATGCAGAAGAATTGTGCCACCATCTGTGACATGTAAACAGATGAATATAGGGAAACAAACACCTGTTATACTGAGTCACATAGGGAGATCAGGTGGTCCCTCCAACAGGATGCAGATGGACTTTATTGTAACTGTAATGGGCTGAGATACATCCTGGTTATAGTGTGCATTTTCTCCTGCTGGGTGGAAGCCTACCGGACAAGGAGAAATTACAGTCTCACTGTGGCAAAACTGCAATTAGGGGAAGAGGTAACAAGGTATGGAATACTGGTTTCTCTGGAGTCAGATCGATGAACTCACTTTAACAGTGAGATCATCAAGATTTTGTGTGCAGCATGACACGTGGAGTAGAAGTTTCATTGTAGCTATCATCCTGAGGCTTTTGGCATAGTAGAGCATCTCCATGGCACAGTCAAGTCTCAATTAGCAAAGGTCTGTGCATCCACTTCATTGTACTTGCCTGATGCCTCACCATTTGGTGTTGATGAGTCTTCGAGGTACACCTGACAGGAAGACAGGTTTATCAACCCACGGGATCCTCATGGGAAGAACCACAAGCCTTCCTGCTGTACCTGTAAATGCACTTGTGAACATAACAGATGACATGGTGCTCGATTACTGCAAAGGATTGGCTGATGTGGTGCATTCTGTCTCTCAACAGGTTGAAGCTGTCACTGCAAATCTTGAAAGGAAAAACCTCCTGGCAACCTAACCTGTTTTTTCCTACTCAATGCTATATTAACAATGGCTCAGACAGTGTAGTTATAACCTCTTCTATATTCTCCCTAAAACTGAATAACAGTGCATCATTGTGTCAATCATTAGATCATTTGTTTATAAATACTCTTTATTTAAATCTTAACAGTCATGGCTCACGGTGCGCAAAAGGTGCGGGCGGCTTATTGGGGGGGAATAAATATTAAACAAATGTAAAAAAACACTTACCTTGTTTGCTGCTGCACCGCTCCATCCGCTCCTCTGCTACAGGCACAGGCTCCCAGCCTACCCTGCGGCCAATCCTAATGCTGCCCATGGCAGTGTTAGGATTGGCAGGGAGCGCCCAGCCAGGGCTCTCCCAGGCAGAACGGGAGCCTGTGCATGCTCTCTCCAGCTCGGCAACTGTGTTGCTAAGCTGGAGAGAGCCAACTGCGCATGTGTGCTGGGGCGGCCCGAGACCGCTGTGCAAACATACATGTGTACTGAGGGGGAGTGCTGTGCACCCCCCTCACTGCTTTCACCTACATGGTCCAGCCCCATTTACAAGAAAATTATAATAAACACAGTTTATTACTGGCAGTGGGTGACGCTCCTCCGCCCTAACGGAGGGGCCACCCTGCATTTTAAATCAATAGATTATAAAAGAACATGTCCATCATATTTCAACATTCCCTAACACACATTCACTCACTATCATACATGCCACATTCTCACTTCACACATTCTCCAATGTGAAGCTCAATTCTGATTATACTTTCAAAATATCAAAATATCAGCTTAAAGTGCTGTCTACACATGCATATTGCTAAACATTTTTTTGAATTAATCAATTCCTTAATTGCTGATGCAATCTTCCATTGTTGTTGTTCTAGGTTTTATTCTGTTGTTTAATTTAGTATTGTGGCTTGAATCAAATGTTTCAATGCTTTTGCTTCAATTGCAATTCCTATGATTTCTGTGTCTTCAATTCTAATTGCTATAATTTCTATGTGCATTTCAGCTACTCTGCGCCTTGTTCAGGAAAGCCACTCCAAAGGTATATCCCATGAAAATAGCCTAAAATTAAATTAAATATCTTACTGAGCAAGAAAGCAAACCTATATATTTTACTCTATATCAATAAACACTGAGTCAGAACCTCCACCTTGAGACTAACTATTGGATAGCGTGTGTGCTTATTGCAAAACGAATTCCAATGCTACCACAGAGTCCACAGTGAAGTAAAAAAACATTTTTTCTTTGCACATTAACATCACATAAATACCTTTTGTTGGTGCTACCTTGAAGAATGTATATAGAAATGTGCTTCATATGCTGACCAAGAAACATGTGAGAAAGTCCTATCTGGAGCCAAAGTTGAAAGGCGCCTACCAGGTGATCTTAATCACAAATACTACTGTCAAATGTGCTGGAGTGCCTAACTGGGTGTATACATCATACACTCAGAAAGCAAGAGATCTGTATGAAGAAATAGTGTTCTATGATGGTGACTGTACCACCACAAGCTGTATGAGTCACACATGTGAAATAAGCAAGAAAACAAGAAAAAAGGGGTGAAGAACTGCAGACAGGTGAAGAAATCCAAATCTTGGCTATCTCACAGAGTAGCATTAGAGCTCTTGCTACAGAAGTTGTGGAAGCAAGAACACAGACTGAAGTGACAGCTGAGGCACCATCGGAGCAGCAAGAAGATCTAGGAGAAGGAACAAGCACAACATCAAGAACAAAAAGAGGCACCCACAAAGCTAGATGGCCAAAAGCCTATAGTAAAAAACAAAACTGTAGTCAAGTGTGTCAATTGATTCAATATCGCCGACAATTGGTGAGGAGACAGATTCAAGTGGTATAAGTGACTCAGAAGGAGGTCAACAAGCATTTAGAAGATCTAAAAGAGCAAGTGTACCTTGTTGAAGATATGAGCTAAGTGCTGAACATCCCAATATCAGATTTGCTTGACTGGAATAAAGACCTGCCCTAACCTCCTTGAAAACTCAGTTGTGAAAAATTAATTGAATGTACTTTTTCAAACAGACTGAAATAAAAACTGATCATTTGCTAAGCAAAAAGAATTAAGAAGATATACCTAGTCCCAAGGCTGCAGTAGAAGGGTAGGGATAACATTTTAGAAGAACACATAGTATGGTGAAGGAATACTATATGAAGAAGGAAACTAACTGAATTACAAAGAAAAGAACAAAAACAGACGGCAAACTAAGGGCCTGATTTAGATCTCAACAGAGGGGTTACTCCGTTGTAACAGTAATGGGTATCCCCTGCTCCAAAATCTAAATACCATTGTTGTTTATGGTATTTAGATTTCGGCAGACAGGATATCCATCACCGTTGCAGTGGAGTAACCCCTCAGCTGAGATCTAAATCAGGGCCTACTTATCTGAAAGCAAATAATGAACACTTGCTGCTACACTTTTTATTTTTAAAGGATCTGACTTTCTAACCAGAGCAAGATGCAAGATTATTATAGGTATTAGATTCTTATTAGTAGTCTCATTAGCCATAGCGATATTAATATTGAGACACTTTACACCAGAAAAGAAAATTCTGTACATGTATCCATTAACATGAATCTGCTCCTGATACAGATGAGGATGAGCAGAAAGCATAATTTGTAGAATATATGAAAGATGACTGCTCAACAAATGTTTGTTCTAGATTAGTTCAAGAGAATACATGAGAGCTATAAATGCTAAGAATTGTTATGTGTGTGGCCACTTACCTTAGTCGGCTGATGAGGAGGTGGCATACCATCACATTTCTTTCTCTTATGCCACATCATGCAGTCTTTTACTAAACTTAACTTGTAGACAAAGACATTTTGAGTATTACTATTGTAGCTTTCACATGATTCTTTCAAATGTACCTTTACACAAAAGCATGAATTTGCATCCACGAGCAAAAGAAATGGAGACAGCTTGTTATTATTTTAGACCTTTCTTGCCCTTGCCTATGGACAATGCTGATGTTGCGTACCCCCAAATGAACTTACCCATTTACACAATCCCTGCCAGCTTCCCTGAAATCATGACTCTTGATTGTCTCCTCTCTTTCAATGTCAGCATATATTGTACCACGTTCTTCACACTCTGCCAATAATGCATCCACAATGTCATTGTCTACTACCGGCACATGTCTTGCCTGGAACGTGATACCATGGCAAAGGCAACCCGGAACAAACATCCGCAGCAACTAGAGCACCTGAAGATCCCTGGCGGACTGCCTATTGACCACATGGACTACCAACAAGTAATCGTCGCTGAAAACCACCTTCTTGTGTGCCAGCTGATGACCCCAGATGGACACTGCTACCACTAAGGGGAAGAACTCCAAGTAGGCAATGCTCCAGCCCCACCACTTCCACTCGTGGGGCCACTCCTCTGTGCACCATCTGCCCTGCCAATAAATGCCAAAACCCTAGCCACCCGCAGCATCTGGTCATCCCTTTCAAGTCCCAGGCAGGGCCTCAATGGAGTTCCGTTGAACGTCCCTAGAAAGAGGCACTACATTTGCATGTCTTTCTTCACTCCTGCTGCGAAGCGCATGTGGTGGTGAGGTAGCCTTTTCCCTGCCAAAGGCAACCCTAGGTGCTGACAGAATGTTCTACCTGCCCTTACCACCCAGGATGCAAAGTTCAAATAACCCAACAGCAGTTGTATTTCTTTAACTGTGACTTTGTGTTTGCGCAACATGTCACTCAACAACATATTCATGACTGCTTTCTTGTCCTCTGATAGGTGAACCATCATTGCCTCTGAGCCAATCTTCATGCCCAAGAATGTCAGTATCATTCTAGGTCCCACCATCTTCTCTGGTGCCAGCGGTACCCCCAGGTCATCCATAATGATCCAGAATTCATTCAGCAAACTTTGGCATTGCACCAATCGTGCCGTGGCCACCAAGAACAAATCGTCAAGGTAATGGGTTATGTGTGTGTGTCCTGTTTGCCTAATAAAGATCCATTGAAGGAATGTGCTAAAGCATTCAAGGAGAGCACACAGGATATGGAGCATCCCATCAGGAGTGCTTTGTCCACATACCAACATCTGTTGAATTGCTTCGCCAGGAGTTCAAAGTCATCAGGATGTACCGGCAGCAAACGGAAAAACAACTTAATGTTGCTTTTTGCCAGTAGCACCCCGTCTGACTTCCTGTAACAGAGCAAGTGCCACATCCACCGAGGTGTACATTACTGTTAGAGTGAAACCTTTAGTAATGCTTTAGTGGCAAAGAATTCAGCCTTAGGTGACTTTATATTCACATTGAAAGCCAAACCGAGATGCAGTAATATGTATTTTAAAGTGTACAGGTTTTGTCTAAAGATGGACATTGTGCCTACTATTGGTGGACATGGTGCTTACCATGGCAGATGTTGTGTCCAAACCATGTGTAATAAAATGCTAACCTGTTTTAAAGCAATGTTTGAGAATAAGGAATCATTAGACTGAATTAGTAGAAAATAATTATGATTTACGTTGAAAGTTACAAGTGTGCAGAAAAATAAATGCATATCTCAGTCATATTTAGTGTAATTTGTTAACAAAGATTGCAATTAATATTAAAATTCTTTGCATATTTTATGATATGTTATTGAGGAGATAGATTCATGAGTTTTAATATTGTACATGTTTTATTGAAAACAATATTAATGCATTGAATCTTTTGTGAGTTAGCAAAGCTAGGCCTGAAGTTTTATAGTTGCAGTAGAAATGAAAATGCTGAATCATTTCTTTCCCTTTAACCTGAATTTTTCCAATAGGTTTTTTACATGTTTAGCAAAGACTTCTATTGTATTACGGGTACCCATTCGACCTTGGAATTGGTACATCGAGAGCTGGGGATTTTAACATTAAGACAGACCCCATTGTTCAATCATTTTGGTCTCATGTGAATTGTTGGAACTGTTGTGGGCCATGGGAAGATTTCAGAATGTATCAACTAATGTACAGAGTTTCTAGATATTGCAAATATCAAACTGAAGGAGAGATGTCTTCACACCTACCCTGAGAGAATTTGGAGATGTTGCAAACCTAATGGGCATTCCAATTTTCATAGGATGATATTCCTTTTACGAGAGGTGGTTCTACTCAATCAACCAAGCAGAAGGTTTCAGACATTTCTAGTTAGGAAGAGACTCTTGCAATTTTTAGTCAATCCATTTTTTGCTTCTTACGCTGTTAAGTCTTCACTTAGTCTCCACTTAATCCCCATGCTGTCAAGACTTCTCTTAATCCCTATTCTTTTAAGTCCCCTCTTAAATTTTGAATTATTAACTTGTCCCATGCATATCCCTGATGTGTAGCTCGTGTTCTGCACTTTCCCCAGATGATGCTTCAGATGAATTCTGCTGAATCTGAAGTGTTCTCATAACAAACCTGAATTGTATGTTAATCCTAGGAGAGGTTGTGAGAAAGTAGCCTCTTTCTAGCCTTGTTACCCCCACTTTGGGCCTGTTTGTGAGTGTATGTCAGGGTGTTTTCACTGTCTCACTGGTATCCTGCTTGCCAGGGCCCAGTGCTCATAGTGAAAACCCTATGTTTTCAGTATGTTTGTTATGTGTCACTGGGACCCTGCTAGTCAGGACCCCAGTGCTCATAAGGTTGTGACCTATAGGTATGTGTTCCCTGTGTGATGCCTAACTGTCTCACTGAGGCTCTGCGAACCAGAACCTCAGTGGTTATGCTCTCTCTTTACAACTTGTCACTAACAGGCTAGTGACCAATTTTACCAATTTACATTGGCTTACTGGAACACCCTTATAATTCCCTAGTATATGGTACTGAGGTACCCAGGGTATTGGGGTTCCAAGAGATCCCTATGGGCTGCAGCATTTCTTTTGCCACCCATAGGGAGCTCTGACAATTCTTACACAGGCCTGCCACTGCAGCCTGAGTGAAATAACGTCCACGTTATTTCACAGCCATTTTACACTGCACTTAAGTAACTTATAAGTCACCTATATGTCTAACCTTTACCTGGTAAAGGTTAGGTGCAAAGTTACTTAGTGTGAGAGCACCCTGGCACTAGCCAAGGTGCCCCCACATTGTTCAGGGCCAATTCCCCGGTCTTTGTGAGTGCGGGGACACCATTACACGCGTGCACTACATATAGGTCACTACCTATATGTAGCTTCACCATGGTAACTCCGAATATGGCCATGTAACATGTCTATGATCATGGAATTGCCCCCTCTATACCATCCTGGCATAGTTGGCACAATCCCATGATCCCAGTGGTCTGTAGCACAGACCCTGGTACTGCCAAACTGCCCTTCCTGGGGTTTCACTGCAGCTGCTGCTGCTGCCAACCCCTCAGACAGGCATCTGCCCTCCTGGGGTCCAGCCAGGCCTGGCCCAGGATGGCAGTACAAAGGACTTCCTCTGAGAGAGGGTGTTACACCCTCTCCGTTTGGAAAATGGTGTGAAGGCAGGGGAGGAGTAGCCTCCCCCATCCTCTGGAAATGCTTTCTTGGGCACAGATGTGCCCAATTCTGCATAAGCCAGTCTACACCGATTCAGGGGACCCCTTAGCCCTGCTCTGGCGCGAAACTGGACAAAGGAAAGGGGAGTGACCACTCCCCTGACCTGCACCTCCCCTGGGAGGTGTCCAGAGCTCCTCCAGTGTGCTCCAGACCTCTGCCATCTTGGAAACAGAGGTGCTGCTGGCACACTGGACTGCTCTGAGTGGCCAGTGCCACCAGGTGACGTCAGAGACTCCTTCTGATAGGCTCCTTCAGGTGTTGCTAGCCTATCCTCTCTCCTAGGTAGCCAAACCCTCTTTTCTGGCTATTTAGGGTCTCTGTCTCTGGGGAAACTTTAGATAACGAATGCAAGAGCTCATCCGAGTTCCTCTGCATCTCTCTCTTCACCTTCTGCCAAGGAATCGACTGCTGACCGCGCTGGAAGCCTGCAAACCTGCAACATAGTAGCAAAGACGACTACTGCAACTCTGTAACGCTGATCCTGCCGCCTTCTCGACTGTTTTCCTGGTGGTGCATGCTGTGGGGGTAGTCTGCCTCCTCTCTGCACTAGAAGCTCCGAAGAAATCTCCCGTGGGTCGACGGAATCTTCCCCCTGCAACCGCAGGCACCAAAAAGCTGCATTACCGGTCCCTTGGGTCTCCTCTCAGCACAACGAGCGAGGTCCCTCGAATCCAGCAACTCTGTCCAAGTGACCCCCACAGTCCAGTGACTCTTCAGTCCAAGTTTGGTGGAGGTAAGTCCTTGCCTCACCTCGCTAGACTGCATTGCTGGGAACCACGACTTTTGCAGCTACTCCGGCCCCTGTGCACTTCCGGCAGAAATCCTTTGTGCACAGCCAAGCCTGGGTCCACAGCACTCTAACCTGCATTGCACGACTTTCTAAGTTGGTCTCCGGCGACGTGGGACTCCTTTGTGTAACTTCAGGTGAGCACCATTTTACGCATCCTTGTAGTGCCTGTTTCTGGCACTTTTCCGGGTGCTACGTGCTGCTAAGAGGGCTCCTTGTCTTGCACGACGTCCCCTCTACCTCCTGGTCCAATTTGCGACCTCCTGGTCCCTCCTGGGCCACAGCAGCATCCAAAAATGCTAACTGCACGATTTGCAGCTAGCAAGGCTTGTTGGCGTTCTTTTGGCGGGAAAACACTTCTACACAACTCTCCAAGGCAAGAGGGATCCGTCCACCAAAGGGGAAGTCTCTAGCCCTTTTCGTTCCTGCAGAAACCTCAGCTTCTTCTGTCCAGTAGAAGCTTCTTTGCACCCGCTGCTGGCATTTCCTGGGCATCTGCCCATCTCCGACTTGCTTGGGACTTTTGGACTTGGTCCCCTTGTTCCACAGGTACCCTCGACTGGAAATCCATCATTGTTGCATTGTTGGTTTGTGTCTTTCCTGCCTTATTCCCCTATCACGACTTCTTTGTCCTTTGGGGAACTTTAGTGCACTTTGCACTCACTTTTCAGGGTCTTGGGGTGGGCTATTTTTCTAACCCTCACTATTTTCTAATAGTCCCAGCGACCCTCTACAAGGTCACATAGGTTTGGGGTCCATTCGTGGTTCGCATTCCACTTTTGGAGTATATGGTTTGTGTTGCCCCTATCCCTATGTGTTTCCATTGCATCCTATTGTAACTATACATTGTTTGCACTGTTTTCTAATACTAATACTGCATATTTTGGTATTGTGTATATATATCTTGTGTATATTTCCTATCCTCTCACTGAGGGTACACTCTGAGATACTTTGGCATATTGTCATAAAAATAAAGTACCTTTATTTTTAGTATAACTGTGTATTGTGTTTTCTTATGATATTGTGCATATGACACTAAGTGGTACTGTAGGAGCTTCACTCGTCTCCTAGTTCAGCCTAAGCTGCTCTGCTAAGCTACCATTATCTATCAGCCTATGCTGCTAGACACCCTATACACTAATAAGGGATAACTGGGCCTGGTGCAAGGTGCAAGTACCCCTAGGTACTCACTACAAGCCAGTCCAGCCTCCTACATTGGTTGTGCAGCGGTGGGATAAGTGCTTTGAGACTACTTACCACTCTTGTCATTGTACTTTTCATAAGAGAAAAATATACAAAACAAGTTCAGTGTATATACACATAACCAAAAAGTTTTGCATTTCCTCTTTTCACTCTTTTCTAAGAGCTGAAAAGTACTCCTAAACTTTCTAAAAAGTTCTAAAAAGTTTTAAAAGTTTTTTTTCTGTCTTTCTAAAAAGTTCTGAAAACTTTTTTCTCTTTTTCTATCACTTTAACTCTCTCTAAAAATGTCTGGCACAGGCCAAAATGTTGATCTGTCCAAACTTGCATATGATCACCTTAGCTGGAAAGGAGCAAGGAGTCTCTGCATAGAGAGAGGTTTGAGTGTAGGGAAGAATCCTTCCTTGGAACTGTTACTTAACATGCTTAGAGAACAAGATAAGGCTAAAAGTGCCCCATCTGTTGAAAAAGTAGCTAATGGTTCCCAATCTGATCCAGGGACTCCCCCAGGAAAAGGTTCAGGAAAGAAACTTCTTAGCTTTCCCATTACAAGACAGTCTAGCATAGTTGGTACTGAGGTGGAGTCACATCATACAGATGATGTGCTCTCACATTACACTGTCAGCCAAGCTGTTAGGGTGCCCTCTGTAAGGGACAGGTCTCCTTCTGTTCATTCCCATCATACCTCTGTATCTAGAAATGTCCCTCCCACCAACCCTGATGACAGATTGTTAGAAAGGGAACTCAATAAGTTGAGAGTGGAACAAACCAGACTGAAGCTTAAAAAGCAACAGCTGGATTTGGATAGACAGTCTTTAGAATTAGAGAAGGAAAGACAGAAGTTGGGTTTTGAAACCCATGGTGGCAGCAGCAGTATTCCCCATAGTCATCCTGCAAAAGAGCATGATTCCAGGAATCTGCATAAGATAGTTCCCCCTTATAAGGAGGGGGATGACATTAACAAGTGGTTTGCTGCACTTGAGAGGGCCTGTGTTGTACAGGATGTCCCTCAAAGGCAGTGGGCTGCTATCCTATGGCTATCATTTAGTGGAAAAGGTAGGGATAGGCTCCTTACTGTGAAAGAAAGTGATGCCAATAATTTTACAGTTCTTAAGAATGCACTCCTGGATGGTTATGGCTTAACCACTGAACAATGCAGGATAAAGTTCAGAGAGACCAAAAAGGAGTCTTCACAAGACTGGGTTGATTTCATTTAACATTCAGTGAAGGCCTTGGAGGGGTGGTTACATGGCAGTAAAGTTACTGATTATGACAGCCTGTATAACTTGATCCTGAGAGAGCATATTCTTAATAATTGTGTGTCTGATTTGTTGCACCAGTACTTGGTGGACTCTGATCTGATCTCTCCCCAAGAATTGGGAAAGAAGGCAGACAAATGGGTCATAACAAGGGTGAACAGAAAAGTTCATACAGGGGGTGACAAAGAGAACAACAACAAGAAAGATGGTGAAAAATCTCAAGATAAGCATGGGGATAAGGGTAAAACCAAAGATCCCACTTCAAATCTTAAACACTCTTCAGGGGGTGGGGATAAAACAAATTCTTCCTCTTCTTCTCAACCTACACAATTTAAAAAGCCTTGGTGCTTTGTGTGTAAAAACAGAGGCCATAGGCCAGGGGATAAGTCCTGTCCAGGTAAACCCCCTGAGCCTACCACCACTAATACATCAAGCTCTAGTGCCCCTAGCAGTAGTGGTACTAGTGGTGGGACTGCTGGCAACAGTCAAGTTAAGGGTGTAGTTGGGTTCACTTATGGGTCCATAATAGAAACTGGGGTAGTCAGTCCCAAGACAGTTTCTGTCACACCTAGTGGCAGTGGCCTTGACACACTGGCTGCTTGTCCCCTTACAATGGATAAGTACAGGCAGACAGTTTCAATAAATGGTGTTGAGGCCTTGGCCTACAGGGACACAGGTGCCAGTATCACTTTGGTGACTGAAAACCTAGTGCACCCTGATCAACACATCATTGGACAACAGTATAAGATTATTGATGTCCATAACTCCACTAAGTTTCTTCCCTTAGCTATAATTCAGTTTAGTTGGGGTGGAGTTACTGGCCCTAAGCAGGTGGTGGTATCACCTAGCTTACCTGTAGACTGTCTCTTAGGTAATGACCTAGAGGCCTCAGGTTGGGCTGATGTAGAGTTTTATGCCCATGCAGCCATGCTGGGCATCCCAGAGGAATTGTTCCCTCTCATTTCTACTGAAATGAAAAAGCAAAGGAGAGAAGGCCTGAAAACTCAGGATCCCTCTCCATCAACAGGTAAAAAGGGTATCACAGTATCCCCTAACCACCCTACCATTCAGGATACCATTCCTGTGGTGGGAGAAACCTCTCCTGGGGTGGCACCTGTTCCAAGGGAATCATCAGTTGGCAAAACTGTACTCCCTGAGGTAGAAGTACCTCTCTGTGGGATAACTAACATTGGTGAGAAAAAGAGCACCATTTTAGTTAACATGGAGCATCCCTCCAACCCTCCCAGAGAAACTTTAGTGCAGAAAACCTGCACTGCCTCACAACACTTAGGACAGCATCCCTGCCCTAGTGTGGAGCTCATAGGACAGCATCCCTGCCCTGCTCCAACTCAAGAGAAACAGCATCCCTGTTCTCTCTTCCAGCCATATGGACAAAGTTTTTGCCCAGCTATGGCTTTATTGAGACAGCATCCCTGTCTGGCATTTCCATCATTACAAATAGGTTCAGTGGACAATTCCCACTGCTCTAAACTAAAACTTACTGATAGAAACTCTGAAAATACATCTTCACATTGTTGCTTAGCTAAAAAACCTCAAACAGGGTGGTTTACATCCCCACAGGGAAGTAACCATATAGTGGATGATAAAGGGAGTAACCAGTCTATTGCAGAGCTACTCTCTACTTATCACCACTTAGACAATAAAGTCTCAACTGGCCAAGGTTAGCCTTATTGTCCTTCGTTTGGGGGGGGGGTTGTGTGAGAAAGTAGCCTCTTTCTAGCCTTGTTACCCCCACTTTGGGCCTGTTTGTGAGTGTATGTCAGGGTGTTTTCACTGTCTCACTGGTATCCTGCTTGCCAGGGCCCAGTGCTCATAGTGAAAACCCTATGTTTTCAGTATGTTTGTTATGTGTCACTGGGACCCTGCTAGTCAGGACCCCAGTGCTCATAAGGTTGTGACCTATAGGTATGTGTTCCCTGTGTGATGCCTAACTGTCTCACTGAGGCTCTGCTAACCAGAACCTCAGTGGTTATGCTCTCTCTTTACAAATTGTCACTAACAGGCTAGTGACCAATTTTACCAATTTACATTGGCTTACTGGAACACCCTTATAATTCCCTAGTATATGGTACTGAGGTACCCAGGATATTGGGGTTCCAGGAGATCCCTATGGGCAGCCGCATTTCTTTTGCCACCCATAGGGAGCTCTGACAATTCTTACACAGGCCTGCCACTGCAGCCTGAGTGAAATAACGTCCACGTTATTTCACAGCCATTTTACACTGCACTTAAGTAACTTATAAGTCACCTATATGTCTAACCTTTACCTGGTAAAGGTTAGGTGCAAAGTTACTTAGTGTGAGAGCACCCTGGCACTAGCCAAGGTGCCCCCACATTGTTCAGGGCCAATTCCCCGGACTTTGTGAGTGCGGGGACACCATTACACGCGTGCACTACATATAGGTCACTACCTATATGTAGCTTCACCATGGTAACTCCGAATATGGCCATGTAACATGTCTATGATCATGGAATTGCCCCCTCTATACCATCCTGGCATAGTTGGCACAATCCCATGATCCCAGTGGTCTGTAGCACAGACCCTGGTACTGCCAAACTGCCCTTCCTGGGGTTTTACTGCAGCTGCTGCTGCTGCCAACCCCTCAGACAGGCATCTGCCCTCCTGGGGTCCAGCCAGGCCTGGCCCAGGATGGCAGAACAAAGGACTTCCTCTGAGAGAGGGTGTTACACCCTCTCCCTTTGGAAAATGGTGTGAAGGCAGAGGAGGAGTAGCCTCCCCCATCCTCTGGAAATGCTTTCTTGGGCACAGATGTGCCCAATTCTGCATAAGCCAGTCTACACCAGTTCAGGGGACCCCTTAGCCCTTCTCTGGCGCGAAACTGGACAAAGGAAAGGGGAGTGACCACTCCCCTGACCTGCACCTCCCCTGGGAGGTGTCCAGAGCTCCTCCAGTGTGCTCCAGACCTCTGCCATCTTGGAAACAGAGGTGCTGCTGGCACACTGGACTGCTCTGAGTGGCCAGTGCCACCAGGTGACGTCAGAGACTCCTTCTGATAGGCTCCTTCAGGTGTTGCTAGCCTATCCTCTCTCCTAGGTAGCCAAACCCTCTTTTCTGGCTATTTAGGGTCTCTGTCTCTGGGGAAACTTTAGATAACGAATGCAAGAGCTCATCCGAGTTCCTCTGCATCTCTCTCTTCACCTTCTGCAAGGAATCGACTGCTGACCGCGCTGGAAGCCTGCAAACCTGCAACATAGTAGCAAAGACGACTACTGCAACTCTGTAACGCTGATCCTGCCGCCTTCTCGACTGTTTTCCTGGTGGTGCATGCTGTGGGAGTAGTCTGCCTCCTCTCTGCACTAGAAGCTCCGAAGAAGTCTCCCGTGGGTCGACGGAATCTTCCCCCTGCAACCGCAGGCACCAAAAAGCTGCATTACCGGTCCCTTGGGTCTCCTCTCAGCACGACGAGCGAGGTCCCTCGAATCCAGCAACTCTGTCCAAGTGACCCCCACAGTCCAGTGACTCTTCAGTCCAAGTTTGGTGGAGGTAAGTCCTTGCCTCACCTTGCTAGACTGCATTGCTGGGAACCGCGACTTTTGCAGCTACTCCGGCCCCTGTGCACTTCCGGCGGAAATCCTTTGTGCACAGCCAAGCCTGGGTCTACAGCACTCTAACCTGCATTGCACGACTTTCTAAGTTGGTCTCCGGCGACGTGGGACTCCTTTGTGTAACTTCGGGTGAGCACCATTTCACGCATCCTTGTAGTGCCTGTTTCTGGCACTTCTCTGGGTGCTACCTGCTGCTAAGAGGGCTTCTTGTTGTGGTCGACATCCCCTCTACCTCCCGGTCCAATTTGCGACCTCCTGGTCCCTCCTGGGCCACAGCAGCATCCAAAAACGCTAACCGCATGATTTGCAGCTAGCAAGGCTTGTTGGCGTTCTTTTGGCGGGAAAACACTTTTGCACGACTCTCCAAGGCGAGAGGGATCCGTCCACCAAAGGGGAAGTCTCTAGCCCTTTTCATTCCTGCAAAAACCTCAGCTTCTTCTGTCCAGTAGAAGCTTCTTTGCACCCGCCGCTGGCATTTCCTGGGCATCTGCCCATCTCCGACTTGCTTGTGACTTTTGGACTTGGTCGCCTTGTTCCACAGGTACCCTCGACTGGAAATCCATCGTTGTTGCATTGTTGGTTTGTGTCTTTCCTGCCTTATTCCCCTATCACGACTTCTTTGTCCTTTGGGGAACTTTAGTTCACTTTGCACTCACTTTTCAGGGTCTTGGGGTGCGCTATTTTTCTAACCCTCACTATTTTCTAATAGTCCCAGCGACCCTCTACAAGGTCACATAGGTTTGGGGTCCATTCGTGGTTCGCATTCCACTTTTGGAGTATATGGTTTGTGTTGCCCCTATCCCTATGTGTCTCCATTGCATCCTATTGTAACTATACATTGTTTGCACTGTTTTCTAATACTAATACTGCATATTTTGGTATTGTGTATATATATCTTGTGTATATTTCCTATCCTCTCACTGAGGGTACACTCTGAGATACTTTGGCATATTGTCATAAAAATAAAGTACCTTTATTTTTAGTATAACTGTGTATTGTGTTTCCTTATGATATTGTGCATATGACACTAAGGGGGTCATTCTGACCCTGACGGGCGGCGGAGGCCGCCCGCCAGAGTTCCCCCCTCCGAAATACCGCTCCGCGGTCGAAAGACCGCGGAGGGTATTCTAAGTTTTTCCCTGGGCTGGCGGGCGGCCGCCAAAAGACCGCCCGCCAGCCCAGGGAAAAACTCCCTTCCCACGAGGATGCCGGCTCGTAATCGAGCCGGCGGAGTGGGAAGGTGCGACGGGTGCTGTTGCACCCGTCGCGTATTTCACTGTCTGCCAAGCAGACAGTGAAATACTTGTAGGGGCCCTCTTATGGGGGCCCCTGCAGTGCCCATGCCAGTGGCATGGGCACTGCAGGGGCCCCCAGGGGCCCCGCGACCCCCCCTACCGCCATCCGGTTCCCGGCGGGCGGACCGCCGGGAACTGGATGGCGGTAGGGGGGGTCGGAATCCCCTCGGCGGCGCAGCTAGCTGCGCCGCCTTGGAGGATTCCAAAGGGCAGCGGTACACTGGCGGGAGACCGCCAGTGTTGCCGGTCCGACCGCGGCTTTACCGCCGCGGTCGGAATGCCCTTGGGAGCACCGCCAGCCTGTCGGCGGTGCTCCCGCGGTCCTCCAACCCGGCGGTCATTGACCGCCAGGGTTGGAATGACCCCCTAAGTGGTACTGTAGGAGCTTCACTCGTCTCCTAGTTCAGCCTAAGCTGCTCTGCTAAGCTACAATTATCTATCAGCCTATGCTGCTAGACACCCTATACACTAATAAGGGATAACTGGGCCTGGTGCAAGGTGCAAGTACCCCTAGGTACTCACTACAAGCCAGTCCAGCCTCCTACAGAGGTATAATCAAATTGCAATGTTATTTGTCCCCTTGCCTTATTTTAATTAGTTTAGCATGCAGATACCTGCTTATATTGACTTTTTAGTTAGTCTACCATAACCCAGGATAGATGATTTTTCCACATTATTTGTGGTTTCTTTTTCTTTTTGCCCCCATTTGTTAGCTCATTCCCGCAAAGCTTATCCTAATTTGATATAGCAGTTGGGAGAACTCTGTTCATAAAATGTAATGTATTTGGATTTGGCTGATGTCACTATCTAGTGATTTTAACTATGTTTCTGTTGCACAAATTATATCATTGCTTGTGGGTGTAATACTTTTAGAATGCTTAATGGTATTGATATTGAGTAGATTAAACTTGTTTTCCAGATTTGGTCAGCCTATGTTTTTTGTTACTTATATTATCTAGTCTTATGCTCTATTTATGTGGCTTTATGGTTATAATAAATATTTGAAACTTTTTATTGATTGCAGTTTTGTTTCCATGGCCAAATTGGTTATGGTTTCTAAATAGGTTGTTGTATTGATTGAGATTGGAATGATTGTTTTTGGTTAATCACACTATTCACAGGGTTCAAAGAGCCCATGGACCTCAGTAGAAGCTTTTTCGAATCCTGACCTGAAAAAGAAAAAGCGCTCACAGTTCTTGGTAGCAGAGTTATGGTTTTGCACCAAGAGGAGGGGAGAACCATGAATTTTAAATAGTCTTGAGAGTACTGACAAAATTTGGGAGTAGAGAGACGGTTATGTCCCTTAGGAGGGGTAACTCTGATTGTATTCCACATTGTGAGTTGTTCTATGGTAAGTTTGAGAGGTTGATGAAATTCCATTGTGATGCAAATGTAAGGTATTTGTATGAGTAGGGTTTTGAGTTTGCGTTGCTTTTGCTTCAATTGCGGTCAAGTGTGATGTTGTGAGGTGTTTGTGGAGTCATCGTACTCAAAGTGATTGTGGCGCTTTGTGCTAAAAAAATGTCCACGGTGGCTGTTGTTGTTTACAGGTCCATTGCGGCCTAAGTCTCCGGAGTAAAGCACAAATGTAAGGGGACAATTGATTAATTTATTGTCTGCAGTGAGGTATTGGCCATGCGGTACCATTGGCAATACCAGTAGCTTTCCTTGAATGAGTGTGAGTTGTTGTTTGTATTAGGCAAATCCTGAGTGCACGTGAAGGATCCATATCAACCTAAGTGAGAGTTGCTGGTCAAGTTTCACTTGTGTAAATGCGAAAGCCACAGTCGGAAGTGTAACCTGTACAGTTTTCAAAGCATTTGAGTCCTACCCTTTGTGAGCAGACAGGTTTTGGTTTTTAATGCTCACAATAGTTTGCATTTAGAGTGTGTATGCGTAGTATTGTAAGAGACAGGTGCAAAGTGTCTTGCAGCTGCTGAGTGAAGTGAGTGTGACGTCATTTGGTCCGCACTGGGATTTATCAGTTAGTGAAAAGCTGTGCATGTATTGGTGGACAGTACTGCGTTGTTATTGGTTGAGGAAAACTTGAGAAAGGATTGTGGGTTGAAAATTATTTCCTGGTTTTCTTAGAATCCATATCTGCAAATTGAAATTAGTGTAAAAATTAAAATTTTCAATGCTATTTAGAAGTGCGCTGTGAGAGCAGATTTGTTTATTCTAGTTAGGGAGGGTGAGCCTACACCGCCTGAGGGAACTCCAGCATATGAGGTGAAAGAAGTAAGAGGCATTTCAGCATGCATTTGGATGAAGCAATGGTGTCAAATTACAGAGAAAGAGGGTTCATTGGCTTTTCCATGTTACAGAACCTTGTACTTGAAAATTCTAGAAAGTTTGAGGAGACTATTGTGCGAATTAAAGCCTCCCCTGAGACCTGCAAAATTTGAAGCTCTTGCTATTTGGGAACTGGTGGCAAGACAGAAACAAACACTGAGATTTGTCAATAGAATAAGGAGAGCAGTAAAGACATTGGCAGAAGCTAGATGAGATCCAGAACAGAACATTTGGAGATCAGACACACTGGAAGGAGTAAAAATGTTTCCAGCTATACCAGGAGAAGGTGATGGGAGTACAAGACCTAAAATGGAAAAGAGCCAGGCAGACACAACAGCAGAAAGCAGATGAGAATTAAAAGGCAGCTGCACAAGAGAGTGATTCAGAAAAGTTTATAAGTCAGCTCTTGATGAATTGTAGCCCCCCCATATCATGCAGTTGAAAGGACAGCACAAAATGTATTCCCGCTGTGAGTACAGCTCCAGCTTTACAAAGTCCGGTTCAGGTAGTTTACCTGCTACTTCAGTGACACAAGTACCTGTGATTTAGCAAGCAGTTATAGTTATTAGCACAGCACAGCACAGCACATTAAAGCCCCAGTTGTGAGCTAGATAGTGCCAAATGCAGGGATGATTCAAATGGAATCTGCACCTAATGTGGCAGTATCTGCACAGAATCTTAATCAGAGACAGACCATGTTTATATATTCTCCAGTTTCAACAACCCCAAATGTGGCCCGAATCAATCAGGACAGACTTTTGGTACAGTATTGACAGAACAAAGTGCAGAGATGATGCTTCAGCAAAATCGGACAAATTTGACTGGACCAGAAGCATTGACAGTACCAGTAACAATAGGTCCAGTTATCCCACTGAATGCTTCAGGAAATACTGGGAGTAGCCTCCAGACCCCAAATCCTGTTACTGCAGTAGTTTCACCATACTCAACTAATTCAGAAAGGGAAAGGTTAGCTACATCTGTTCCAGCTATGACACCCATGCAAATTACAGGTCCTAACCAGTTGTTAGATCGGACAGGAACAATAATAGATGTGAGCTGTCTTCCAGGAACTCCAGTTTCCCTCAGAACAGATTATGGGAGTACCATGTAATACCCCACAGAACCTGACACAAGGAAACAGAATTAGTCTGCAGGGATTTTCAGCACAGCAACTGACAGTCTGAGTGGAGCAACAGGCATAACAAACAGTGTCAGAACAGAAGAGACCTCAGAGAGAGATAGGATAGTGAATGTGCCCAGATTAAAATTAGAATTCAATTACCTAATTGAAGGAACACTTGAGTTGGATGATTAAATACTTACACTGATGATGAACTGCGCTTCACATGCAAGGATATTACACTACAAGCAGGACAGTCTTATGAGAAATTGACCACGTCAGCAGGGAAATGCGATTTTGAATTGGGCAAGTTAAAATATTTAACGAGGAGTTGCAGACTAGAATTCAGTTCAAATGACATTGCAAACATGAGGTCATCTGGCATGAGATATTTTTGGTACTGTGTCACCCAAATAAACTACCTTTTTTTTGGTAACACTGAGTATTGTCTTTACTTGTGTATAAGTACTGTATAATTATAAGTGGTATTGCATGAGCTTTGCATGTCTCCTAGTTCAGCCTAAGCTGCTCTGCATACATAGTGACTGACTATGAAAGCCTATATAACTTGATTCTGAGATAGCATATTTTGAATAACTGTGTGTCTGACTTGTTGCATCAGTATCTTGTGGACTCAGATCTGACCTCTCCCCAAGAACTGGGAAAGAAGGCAGACAAATGGGTCAGAACAAGGGTGAGCAGAAATGCTCATGCAGGGGGTGACAAGGACAGCTAGAAGAAGGATGGTAAGTCACATGACAAGGGTAGGGACAAAGATAAAAAATCATCAGAGTATTCATCAGGCCCACAAAAATCCTCTGGGGTGTTGGGTCCAAATCCTCTTCTTACAAAGATAAGAAACCTTGGTGTTATTTGTGTAAAGCCAAAGGCCATTGGGCAAGTGACCCCACTTGTCCACAAAGAAACACCAAACCTCCCACCACCAAAACCCCAACTGCAACCACTAGTGCCCCTAATAATAGCAGTGGTGGTGGGAAGAGCACTACTAATAGCCAATCAAAGGGTGTAGCTGGGCTCACCATTGGTAATGTAGTTGGGGTTGGTCTAGTTAGGGAGATGACTGCGGCTGTTTTAGTCTCTGATGGTGGCATTGACCTCACCACTTTAGTTGCTTGTCCCCTTAATACGGATAAGTACAAGCAACTACCCCTGATTAATGGTGTTCAGGTTGAGGCCTATAGGGACATAGGTGCCAGTGTCAAAATGGTGATGGAAAAACTGGTTGTCCCTGAGCTGCACCTACTTGGTCACCAGTACTAAGTGACAGACGCCCATAACAACACTGTTAGCCACCCCATAGGTGTTGTGAATCTCAACTGGGGGATGGGGGGGGTTACTCGTCCAAAGAAAGTTGTGGTAGCCACTGATTTACCTGTAGAATGTCTGCAAGGCAATGATTTGAAGACTTCAGCTTGGGCTAAAGTGGAGTTGGAGGCCCATGCAGCAATGCTGGACATTCCTGGGCACATCTTTGCTCTTACCAGGGCTCAGGCCAAGAAGCAAAGATGACAGGGAAACTTGGATCCTGGAACAATGGACTAAGTGCCCCAAAAACTAGGGGTAGGAAGGGCAAACTTTTGTCCACTATCCCTCCCTCCACAGATGATTCCCCTTTTGAGGAAGAGGAATTCTCTCCTTGTACAGAACCTACACCGGAGGAGCTGGAAGCTGATACAGCTGAGCTTTTGGGTGTAGGGGGGCCTGCCAGGGAAGAACTGAGTGTGGCACAGCAAACCTGTTCCACATTGGAGGATCTCAGCAAGCTGTCAAGCAGCAAAATGGGGATGTCAATGACAGCCACAGAGTTTAGTGGGAGAACAATCTCCTTTTATACTGAAGCAAGGGACCCTAAACCTGTTGCCACCAGTAGACTAGTCATCCCTCTTCAGTACAGGGAATTCCTCCTAACTCTTGCTCATGACATTCCCTTGGCTGGGCATTTAGGCCAGGGTAAAACATGGAACAGACTTGTTCCACATTTTCACCTACCCCATATGACAGAAGACACAAAGGAGTTGTGTTGCTCCTGTGTCACCTGCCAAACCAGTGGCAAGACTGGTAGCACCCCAAAGGCCCCCTTAATCCCACTACCAGTGGTTGGGGTGCCCTTTGAAAGGGTGGGTGTTGTTATTGTTGGCCCCCTTGACCCTCCAACAGCTTCTGACAATAGATTCATCCTTGTGGTGGTGGGCCATGCCACAAGGTATCCAGAAGCTATCCCCTTAAGGATCACTACAGTACCTGCAGTGGCAAAAGCCCTAAGGAAGTGGTGTCGGGCATTGGGGTTCCAGGAGATCCATGTGGGCTGCAGCATTTTTTTGCCACACCATAGGGAGCTCAGACAAACCCTTACACAGGACTGCCATTGCAGCCTGCGTGAAATAACGCACACGTTATTTGAAAGCCATTTTTACTGCACTTAAGTAACTTATAAGTCACCTACATGTCTAACCTTCACTTGCTAAAGGTTAGGTGCAAAGTTACTAAGTGTGAGGGCATACTTGCACTAGCAAAGGTTCCCCCACATAGTTCAGGGCCATTTTCACGGACTTTGTGAGTGCGGGGATGCCATTACACATGTGCACTACATATAGGTCAATACCTATATGTAGCTTCCCAATGGTAACTCCGAATATGGCCATGTAACATGTCTAAGATCATGGAATTGTCCACCCATTCCAAATTTGGTATTGTGGAGCCAATTCCATGCATTCTGGGGGCTCCAACATAGACCCCCAGTACTGCTGAACCAGCTCTCTGAGGCTTGCACTGCAGCTGCCACCTCACAGACCGGGTTCTGCCCTCCTGGTGTCTGGGCAGCCCAGTCCCAGGAAGGCAGAACAAAGCATTTCCTCTGAGAGCAGGGTGTTGCACCCTCTCCCCTTGGAAATAGGTGTTACAGGCTGGGGAGGGGTAGCCTCCCCCAGCCTCTGGAAATGTTTTGAAGGGCACAGATGGTGCCCTCCTTGCATAAACCAGTCTACACCAGTTTAGGGACCCCTTCTCCCCTGCTCTGGGGGGAAACTGGACAAAGGAAAGGGGCGTGACCTTGGGTACTTACACCTTATACCAGGTCCAGTTATCCCTTATTAGTGAAGTATTAGTGTTCTAGCTGCTTAGGCTGATAGAGATAGCTATAGCAGAGCAGCTTATGCTGAACTAGGAGACATGCAAAGCTCACGCAATACCACTTACAGTTACACAGTACATATACACAAGTAAAGACAATACTCAGTATTACCAAAAATAAAGGTATTTATTTGGGTGACACAGTACCAAAAATATTTTAAAGACAATACTCCTTCTGGAGGTAAGTATTGTACACAATATATACACTAGACACCAAAATTAGACAAGTAAATAGTCATAGAACAATGCAAACAGTAGGAAATCATATAGAATGCACTGGGAGAAAATAGGTCTAGGGGCAACACAAACCCAATACTAAGAAAGTGGAATGCGAATCACAAATTCCCCCCTAGACAGGTGTAGTGTGTGCAGAATCACTGGGAGAGTAAGAATACAGTAAAGGTAAGTAAATTACCCCACCCCACCCCAGAGCCCAGAAAAGCAGGAGTAAAGTACTGCAAGTTTCCTTAGGACACACTACACCTCGTTTTTTGGGATTTTGCAGCAGCCAACCAACTCTGCAAAAAACAAATGCTGGATTATTGGACCTGAAGACCTGCAAAGGAAGGGGACCAAGTCCAGAAGTCAAAAGAAGTTCTTTGAAGGACAGGAGCCCCTGCCAATCCAGAACAGGGTGCAAAAGAAGATTCCCCGGTCAGTCGAAGGCTGCAGGAATGCACCCTAGGAAGATGCCAGTGGGTTCCTGCATGATGCAAAAGATGTCCTATGGCATGAAGATCATTGCAGACGAGGTTTCGTGTTGGAAGTCACCAACAAGTCTTGGCTACGACAAAAGTGGGTTTTGCATCAAAATGGTGCTGGATGGACCCAGGAGGGACCTGGGGTCCTCAACTCTGTGTGAGGAGGAAGAGGGTGCTCTCAGCACTTTATAGAGCCCTCAGGATGATAGCCAGCACCCCCGGGAGTCACAGGATCTGGGTTCAAAGGAGGTGCAAAATGCGGTTGATGAAGCACAACAAAAGAAGGTCCCACGCTACCAGAGAACAACTCAGCGAGTTGAGCATCACAGGATGGAGTGCTGGGGACCTGGGCCAGTCTGTGCATGAAGGAATTTTGCAAAGAGTGCACAGAGGCCTCAGGAGGTGAAGAAGATGCAGTACACAGGGGTACCGTCACTCTTGGGGAAGGCAAGGTCTTACCTCCTCCAAATTGCATCAGCCGGCCCTCAGAACAGTCTATGTCGATGATGTCCACCCTCTGTGTCCTTAGGAGCACGGTCATTGCTGTGAGAGGAGTCCTAGGGTACCGGAAGGTGCCTGCTTGGAGCAGGGGAGTGACTCCGTCACCCCACAGGAGATTTCTTCGGTCCTTCTGGTGGAGGATGAAGACCGAGAGTCCCCAGAACGTGCACACCATGGAAACTGTTGCAGTTGCTGACTTGGAGCTGAGGTTGCTGAAGAAAAGTGTCTCTTGTAGACACTTTTTTGCAGTTACAGCATTTCTTGGAGCAGGCTGCGGTTGATCCGAGGTAAGAAGAGTCTGAAGTTGTTGCAGAGGATTCCTGAAGGAAACTTGCAAGTAGAATCTGAAGAGAACCCACAGGAGAGACCCTAAATAGCCCTGAGAGGGGGATTGGCTACCTCATCAGCTAAGGACCTAGCAGGAGGGGTCTCTGATGTCACCTGCTGGCACTTGCCACTCAGAGGCCTCCAGAGTGCCCCCACACCTTGCAAAGCAAGATGGCTGAAGTCTGGGACACACTGGAGGAGCTCTGGGCACCACCCCTGGGGTGGTGATTGACAGGGGAGTGGTCACTCCCCTTTCCTTTGTCCAGTTTCACGCCAGAGCAGGGGAGAAGGGTTCCCTGAACCGGTGTAGACTGGTTTATGCAAGGAGGACACCATCTGTCCCCTTCAAAGCATTTCCAGATGCTGGGGGCGGCTACCCCTCTCCAGCCTGTAACACCTATTTCCAAAGGGAGAGGGTGTAACACCCAGCTCTCAGAGGAAATGCTTTGTTCTGCCTTCCTGGGACTGAGCTGCCCAGACCCGAGGAGGGCAGAACCCTGTCTGTGAGGTGGCAGCAGCTGTAGCTGCAGTGCAAGCCTCAGAGATCTGGTTTGGCAGTACTGGGGGTCCATGGTGGAACCCCCAGGATGCATGGAATTGGCTCCCCAATAACAGGTTTGGAATGGGGGGACAATTCCATGATCTTAGACATGTTACATGGCCATATTCGGAGTTACCATTGGGAAGCTACATATAGGTATTGACCTATATAGTGCACATGTTTAATGGCGTACCCGCAATCACAAAGTCTGGGGAAATGGCCCTGAACTATGTGGGAGCACCTTTGCTAGTGCAAGGGTGCCCTCACACTTAATAACTTTGTACCTAACCTTCAGTAAGTAAAGGTTAGACACATAGGTGACTTATAAGTTACTTAAGTGCAGTGAAAATGGCTGTGAAATAACGTGTGCGTTATTTCACGCAGTGTCAACATCAGGGCAGTGCGCACTCTACGGGCGACAAAAATGCAAAAACCCAGTTTTTATGCAAGAGTGTAATTCATGCATTGTGTTTATATGCAGTTTGTTAACCTTTTGCATTGCAGAGTTTTACCTTGAAACCACTATTAATGATGTTTGCAAATAATGTTCATTTGCAAGGTATTGCTGCAGGCCTAGAGTGTATCAGGGTGTGGTCCCTTTCTAGGACCTGCTAGAAGCTTTCCCTGCAGCATGACTGGGTGTGGTTTGTGGGCTGGGCTAGACTCTATATAAGGGAGCCAGCCCAGCTTCAAGTGCTCACTATTCAGAGGTCCTGGTGCAGAGCAGCAGCATTTTCCTGAGTTCCTGTTCCGGAGGCCTACCTTGACGTTCCAGGCCTACCCCTCATTCTCTTGGTGATCCTTGATCAGGGTGGTAAGACGGAGGTTGGGCTGGGCCACCGACCCCGTTCTAAAAGACTCTTCAGTTTTGGGGCCTACTTGTGAAACTTTCAGAGTGCGCGATTCATTTTCCTCATTTAAACCTTGATGTTCAGATCGGTAACAGAGTGCGCGATCATTTCATGGCATTTGCATATACTTGTTGGAATCTGCAGTGTGCTCAATTCATTTCCCACATTTAAACCTTGGTGTTCAGATCGCTAACAGAGTGTGCGATCATTTCATGGCATTTGCATATACTTGTTGGAATCGGCAGTGTGCGCAATTCATTTCCCGCATTTAAACCTTGATGTTCAGATCGCTAACAGAGTTCGCGATCATTTCATGGCATTTGCATATTCTTGTTAGAATCGGCAGTGTGCGCGATTTATTTCTTGCATGTAAAACTTGGTGTTCAGATCGCTAACAGTGTGCCCGATCATTTCATGGGAATCAAAACTTTGATGTGTAGTGTTTCTTGAAGTGCACATATTTCTCCAAGTCCTTTTTGATTTTCTGCAAATGTGCTAAGGACCATATTTATACTTTTTTAGCGCTGCATTTGCACTGTTTTTTGACGCAAAATTGGTGCAAACTTACAAAATACAACTGTACAAAGTATAAACATGGGCCAAAATTCTAGATATTACATTCTTTGTGCGTATTAAGTCCCTAGTACAATTGCTATCGGTTTCCAGGGAATGTTTGAGATTGCTTTTTGTCCTCATGTAAAGATGCAATGTTTGTTCTGAAACAGTATTCTAGAAGGTTCTTGTATTTCTAGACTGTATGTTATATTTCATGAAAAGCTCATATGAAACATTGCATTAATCATTCTTGATTTGTTCCAGGTACTCAGAGTTCTTTGAGGTCCAGTTAAAGTCACTTCTTAGATAACCATTGTCTTACTATAACCAAGAGTAAAGACCATAGTCTAGTGAAAGTCAATGTGATTATATTATGATATTGTGTTGTTTAACCTTTTGCTTCCAACAGGTCTCCTTCCCAGCTGTTCCCTTCCTAATCCCCTTTTCCCCACTTGGACTGTCTTAGGCTCTGTGATATTTCTATCAGAGTTTTGGAGCTGTCTTGTGGTGGACATGTTGGGAGCGTGCACAGGCCCCGAGGATCTGGTCTCCCTGACACGCAGGCTGCAATGACAGTCCAGTGTAAGGGTTTGTCTGAGCTCCCTCTGGGTGGAAAAAGAAATGCTGCAGCCCACATGGATCTTTTGGAACCCCAATGCCCTGGGTACCTAGGTACCATGTACTAGGGACTTATAAGGGGGTTCCAGTATGCCAATTGAAATTGGTAAATTAAGTCACTGGCCTACAGTGACACATTTAAAAGCAGAGAGAGCATAAGCACTGAGTTTCTGGTTAGCAGAACTTCAGTGACACAGTTAAGCACTACTGACAACACACACATTAGGCCACAAACTATGAGCACTGGGGTCCTGTCCAGCAGGATCCCAGTGAGACAGGCAAAACATACTGACAAACAGGTAGAGGTTGGGGGGTAACATGCCAAGAAAGATGGTAGTTTCCTACACTCATGAGAAGAAAGAAGAAGGACTGCTAAGCTGAAACCTGAGCAGAGAAGACGGAAGACGAAAACTGACTTGGCCCCAGCCCTACCGGCCTGCCTCCAGCTTCAAAAGGCCTGCAAAGGAAAGTGATGCATCCTGCAGGTCCAGCAACCTCTGAGGATCCTTCAGAGGACTGCCTGCATCACAGAGTACCAACAGCTCCCGTGGACAAAGGCCCTGTCCAAGAAGAAACTCCATCTAAGGACTCCAAAACTGCCCAGGGATCCGCAATTCCTGCCCATTCTGCACCCAATGCCCACGTCCCGAGTCCAGGTGGCCCAACCAGCTAGGAAGTGCCCACCCTGGGTTGACCCCTCCAGTCCATCATGACAACGCCTGAATCCGTAGGACCAACCTTACCGCGACAGAACCACGCGAAGTTTCCCAATGCCAAAAGGTACCCCATGTATCCTCAGCCCCCAGGCATTGGGAAATCCAACCTTCGGTGCATCAACACCCAGCAGGCAGCTCCCCCCCTTGCCTAGCCTTTGGTTTCCCGGAACCAACCCCCTGGACTTCACCTGCAGCATCTTTGTGGCCCCTGGAAGGAAAGCTTTGGGAGCCTGATGCTGTGTTTGCACCCAGCACCAGGCTGCCCCTGTGCCGCTGAGGGGGTGTGTTTGATGCTGACCTGTGGCCCTCTGATGCTCCTCTAAACCCACTTGGGTCTGCACTCCAAGATGCAGGTACTTACCTGCAAGCAGGCCTGGTTCTGTGTGCCCCCAGTCTCCACAGGAGCCCATATTAAATGAGCCCCATCTTTGACCTCTGCCCCCGGCCGGCCCGTGTTGTTGGTGGTGGGTTTTTGGGGTTAAGTTGAACCCCAACCTGTGGACTTCCTAACCCCAGAGGCCCTGAACTGTAAGTCTTGTACTTACCTTCAAATCGTACAAACATGTCTCCCCTCCAAGAACTGTTTCTGAAAATTGCAGTGTCAACTTTTTAAAAAGATTATTGTCTTATATTCAAAAATTGTATAACTTGCCAATACCAACCAAAGCAGTATTGATACATATGTGGAATACTTATTTATTCATGTACTTACCTGCAACTTAAATTTTGTGGTTCTAGAAACAAATTAACAAAAGATTTTTTTGCTGTATAGAAATCATTGGTCTGGAGTGTGTGCTTCCCTTATTGTCTGTGTGTGAACAACACATGCTGTTTAGTACCCTCTGATAAGCCTAACTTCTCCACCACACTACCACAGAAGAAAGCATTAGTACTATCTACTGTAGCCTCTGTTAAACCTCTCGGGAACCTCTGGACTATGGCCCTCATTATGACACTGGTGGACAACAGTATTTTGGAGAAGAGTACTGCCAACAGGCTGGTGGTACTCTTCCCCAAAATATGACATTGGCGGTTTGGCTCAAGCCAAACCGCCAATGTACCATTCCGTCCGCCAGGGCGGTAACAGCCGTCGGGCTAAAGACTTCAGTCTCCAGCCAGGCGGCCATCACTGTCCCACTCGTGGGATTATGACCCTGCCTACCGCCATGAAAACCATGGCGGTAGGCACTATCAGTGACACGGAATCCCTTCCCGGTCACCGATAGGGGTCTCCCCTGCCACCCTCCCCAGAGTCCTCCCCGACCCTCCCCCTCCTACTCCAGACCCACCCAACATACATGCACATTCACTCACCATCATACACATGCATACACTCACTCATACCCACATTCACCCATGCATGCATACATCCATTCACACGCACATCCACACACACTTACATACATACACATACCAACGCATTCAGACATCAAAACATACACACCCAATCATGCATGCACACACGCATTCCACACGCCACACACCCACATGCATGTACACACAAACATACACCCACACTCCCACACACACAACACCCCCCACCCACCTGTGGGAGCACCCGACTTACTTTTAGTGAGGGTGTCCTCTGGCAGGAGATGGGACGGGTCTCTGCTGCCAGCAGCAGCGTCCCCCAGCAGAACACAGCCAGGCCGTATCATGTGTCATGATACGATCTGCATGACCTTACCGCCGTCCGCTGCCATGACTGCAGCTGGAATTCCACCATCCTTCTGGCAGAATTCCAGCTACGGTCCTAATATGGCAGATGGTAGGTAGCCGAGGCAATGGTTTTTTGGCACCTGCTGCCGCGGCGGTAGGCGGTTAACACCGCCAATGTCATAATGAGGGCTTATGTCTCATTTTGATATAGTATATACAGAGCCATCTTCCTACATTGGTGGATCAGCGGTGCGGTCTACAACTTTGCATTTGCTGGACTACCCAGCCAATAACTGATCACATGACTAAATTCCAAAATTGCCTTTAGAAACAGATTTCTGAATTTGGCAAATTTTTCTAAATTTTTAAAAGTCCTGCTAGGGCCTTGGTTAAGTCCCCTTTAGCATTCCCTTTTAGATTTAAACATTTTTTATGTTAGGAGTTAGTAACTGAAAGCAGTTTTTAGTTCCTAAAAATAATCCCATAACAAGCAGCTCAGAGGAAATGATTGTGGAGCTCAACCTCACCCCTTACCTCCATCTAGGGATGGGAGAGTTAAGGTCCCTCAGCAAGCTGAAAAGATGTTCTCAGGTTCCAACCCTACCAAGGTCAAGCTCCAGGAGCTCTTAGCAGGGAACACAAGGGACCACCCTGATGAGGAAGAATCCCCTCAGATAGGGAAGATATTAGAGCTGCAGAGGGTGAACTCCCCCTCCTCACCTTACTAGGGAGATGAGGACCGTAAGGCCCTTAGCTCTAAGGATAGTGCTCACAGGTCAGCCTCAATGAAGAGGACCTCCTTTTAGCAAGGGCGGCAAAAGGATTAGCTTTAAAGCAACAGCTCCTAGCTATAGAGAGGGAGAGAGCAGAAACGGGCTTAGCACCCATTAATGGTGGCAGCAACTTAAATAGAGTCAGAGATAATACTGATATCCTAAAAAAAGAAGTTGATGATATCACCAAATGGTTCACAGCTTTTGAGAGAGCCTGTGCAACCAGAAAACTAAACAGATCTCCCTAGGGAGCTCTCCTTGGGAACTGTTTACTAGTAAGTGTAGGGATAGACTCCTCACACTCACTTGTGCAGATGCTCAATTCTATGACCACATGAAGGTTACCCTGATTGAGGTCTTTGGAGTCACCACTGAGGAATATAGAATTAGATTCAGGGGGGCTCACAAAACCTTGAGCCAGTCCTGGGTTGTTTTTGTTGTCTACTCAGTTAAAACACTAGATGGTTGGATAACTGATAGTGGAGTGCACAACTATGATGGGTGATCAGTGTGGGAAAGGTGCGGAAGACATTGTAACGCGAAGGGTTAATTAGCTTGAACAGTGTAGATGAGCGTGATGCCTGCCGAAGCCAGAACAACGTGGAAGAAATTCACGATGTTCGCTTTCAAGCTTGTTTTCTTTTGACATTCCATAGATAAACGTATTCGCAGCTGCATGTGTGAGAAAACAGGCTGTGAAGGAGAGTCAGTCTCAACCTTGAGAACGAGACCACAGTAAAAGATGGAATGAAAACAATGGCCAGGGAATGGCAAGGCAGCCAAGAGACATATACTGACAACATAGCTAGAAAATACTGCAAAGGGGTAGAATCCAAGCTTCAGGTTATTTAAACACTGAAAGGTGGGTGAGGGAATTTTGAAGCTTGCAGATGGAGTTATGAAACTGTCATCTTCAGACCCAGAGCTGCCTCCCTGTTTTGCTGTTCCAAGACCGTGACGCTCGAGGGGGAGAGAGGTCCAAGCGGGCGGTAGAGGGCTTCCCAGCATTCGTGGACTAAGTTAAGTTAAGTTCCACCCAGGGATGAAAGGCTTTTTGTTTCTCTGCTCTATTATTATGATTGATTATTATGCTTGCACTGTGTTTATAATCTGAGAAATTCAGCTCGTTTATAGTTTTTTCTGCCTTACTGAACATCGTAGTGTGAGTCTGCAACAGTAATTGAAATATGCATTTTAGTGTGCATTAAATCAAAGCTTATCTGAAGTATTCAACTCGTTAATATTCTGCTCCCTGAACATCGTAGTGTATCACATGTTGGTATACAGTTATTCCAATGAACTCTTTACTCAGATGTATACATAGATGCTCTTTGTAGTGTACTTATATATATACACATATATAGATGCTTTTTTTCATTTGCTATTCTTACTCTGTCAATGAACTCTTTGCTCATTCGTATACATAGATACTCTCTGTAGTGTACATATATATGAATAGATGCTTTTCATTGCTATTCTTATTCCACTATTGTTAATGTGCTAAATGCCTGCATTTACCTGAAATTATAGTAAAGCTAAATTGTGTTCATAATTGGCGTGTGGTCCTTCATTGAGTGTCCTTATTGACTTTACCGAACAGGTGTCAACCAGCCACCCGGTAAGACAATGGGCTTTACAATTTGTTTATGAAATAACATCTTTTAAGTAACTGCTTCAATGACAAATTGCATCTATATCTGGTAGACCTAGGTCCAGTTCCTCCCCAAGAATTGGGAAAGAAAGCAGTCCATTGGGTCAAGACATGGGTGACAAGGACTTCCACTGGGGGTGACCAAAAGAAAGGGGTTGCAAAGCCTCCCAAGGGAAGGGTGATGAGACGCCTAAGGACAAAAGCAAAGAGTCTTCTCAAGGGCCACAAAAACCTGCTCAGGGGGGTGGGCCCCAAGCCTCTTCACAGTCCACAAGTGGGTACAAGGGTAAAAACTTTGATCCCAAGAAGAGCTGGTGTCACAGCTGTAAACAGCATGGACACCAAACTGGAGACTTGGCCTGTCCCAAAAAGAATCTTCCTAGCACTGCTCCTTTTAGTACTGGTATAGTCAGTCTCCAGGTGGGATCAACAGTGTGCCCAGAGCAAAACAGGGTCCACATTGAAGCTACTTTAGTCTCTGAGGGTGGGGTGGGTGTAGACACACTTGCTGTCTGGCCACCTAAGATGCAAAAATACAGGCAGCACTTCTTAATTAACCCCTTCGCTGCCAGGCCTTATTTTAACTTTTTGTCCACATAAGCTACCCACGCCAAATTTGCGTCCTTTTTTTCCAACATCCTAGGGATTCAAGAGGTACCCAGACCTATTGGATTCCCCTGAAGGAGACCAAGAAATTAGCCAAAATACAGCGAAAATTTAGTTTTGTTAGAAAAAAGGGCTGCAGAAAAAGGCTTGTGGTTGTTTCACTGAAAATGGCAACAACAAAGGGTTTCCAGTGCTAAAATCACCTTCTTCACAGCTTTCAGGAACAGGCAGACTTGAACCAGAAAACCCAATTTTTCAACACAATTTTGGCATTTTACTGGGACATACCCCATTTTTACTATTTTGTGTGCTTTCAACCTCCTTCCAGTTAGTGACAGAAATGAGTATGAAACCTATGCTGGATCCCGGAAAACTAAACATTTCTGAAAAGTAGAGAAAATTCTGAATTCAGCAAGGGGTAATTTGTGTAGATTCTACAAGGTTTTCCTACAGAAAATACCAGCTGAAATAAAACAATATTGAAATTGACATGAAAAAAACAGCCATTTTCCTCAACGTTTTTCTCTGTAACGTTTTCCTCCAAAGTCAGATATTTGAAAGCAATATACCTTTACGTCTGCTGGACTCTTCTGGTTGCCGGTATATATAGGGCTTGTAGATTCATCAAGAACCCTAGGTACCCAGAGCCAATAAAAGCCTTTGGAATGGGTTTTGATTCTATACCGGGTATACAGCAATTCATTTGCTGAAATATAAAGAGTGAAACATAGGTATCAAGAAAACCTTGTATTTCCAAAATAGGCACAAGGTAAGGTGTTGAGAAGCAGTAGTTATTTGCACATCTCTGAATTCCGGGGTGCCCATTCTAGCATGTGAATCACAGGAAATTTCTCAAATAGACGTCTTTTTTACAAACTGTCTTACATTTGGAAGGAAAAAATGTAGAGAAAGACGAGGGGCAATAACACTTGTTTTGCTATTCTGTGTTCCCTCAAGTCTCCCGATAAAAAGGGTACATCACTTGCGTGGGTAGGCCTTATGCTTGCCACAGGAAACACAACATGGACACATCACATTTTTACATTGAAATCTGAAGTGTTTTTTGCAAAGTGCCTAGCTGTAGATTCTGGCCACTAGGGAAACCTACCAAACCTGTGCATTTTTTGTAACTAGATACCTGGGGGAATCCAAGATGGGGTGACTTGTGGGGCTCTCACCAGGTTCGGTTACCCAGAATCCTTTGCAAACCTCAAAATTTGGCCAAAAACACTTTTTCCCCACATTTCGGTGTGAGAAAGTTCTGGAATCTGAGAGGAGCCACATATTTCCTTCCACCCAGCATTCCCCCAAGTCTCCCGATAAAAATGGTACCCCACTTGTGTGGGTAGGCCTAGTACCTGTGACAGGAAATGCCCCAAAACACAATGTGGACACATCAAAATTATCAAATACAAACTACCTGTTTTTGCATGGGGGGGGTCACCTGCGTTTCTGGTCCTGGGCTCAGCAGCTATCCAGGGAAACTTACCAAACCCAGACAATTCTGAAAACTAGACACCCGAGGGAGTCCAGGGAGGTGTGACTTGGGTGGATCCCCAATGTTTTCTTAACCAGAATCCTCAGCAAACCTTCAATTTAGCTAAAAAATCACATTTTTCCCACATTTCTGTGTGGGATCACCGCACAGGGACAAATCTCCTACCACCCAAAGCTCCACTCAGTCTACGGGTAAAAATTATCCCTCATTTGTGTAGGAGGGCCAAGTGCCTGTGACATGGAAGAGCCAAAAACATGTCGAAATTGAGGGGGAACGAAAGCAGGTCCAAAAGGGCAGTTAGAAAAAAAACATTTTTAGGCTGACAAGTGCAGCAGAATTGTTATCGGTATAGATGAGACAATGCTGGATGGTAGGAATTTTGTGGATTTCTGCAGATTCCGGAAGGTTCCATCACAAAAATGTGGGAAAAATGTGTGATTTCTAGCAAAGTTGGAGGTTTGCAGGGCACTGTGGGTAAGAAAATGGTGTGGGTGCATGTGAAGCACACCACCCTGGGATCACCCAGATGTTTAGTTTTCAGATGTGTCTAGGTGTTGTTGTTTTTTCTACATGCAGCCCTTACCATTCCAAGTGGGACGATTTTGAGAGTTAGCCAAGCTCTCATGGCCCAAATGTAAAACCAAAACCCAAAATAATCAAATGTCCTCTTGCTTGCCGTGGGATAAGATGTTTTAGTGTGTGGGGGAGAGCTGAAAGACTGTTACCCCCTTCAGTTGGGGTGGGGACATAACCAGACCCATACTGGTTCGTAGCCACCACCCCACTATTTTTTTTCCTGGCATCTGTAGACTTTCTGCCCCCCCCGGGTGTGGATCAGGTGTAATTGCCCCATCTGCCCACTAGTGGCAGAACAACTTTGGCCCCATTTATTTGGGGTGGTGGTATGGCCCTACCCCTACCCTCTTATTTTGGAAAAAAAATCTTCCCTGGTCTCTGGTAGGCTTTATGCCCCCCTTGGAAGCAGACAGGCCTTCCAAAAATAGGCCGATCTGCCCCCAAGGGGGGCAGATACGGCCATCAGTAATGGGGAGCGACCCTTGCCCAAGGGGCTACCCCCAAACAAAACACACACATTCACACACACCAATCCCTGGTGCCTAAGTGGTTTCTGCCCCCGGGGCCGATCTGCCCCCAAGGGAAGCAGAAATGGCCTAAGGTAAATTCCCCCCCCCAGGGGAGCGACCATTGCCTAAGGGGTTGCTCCCCTTGAGTGAAATTGGTGCAAAAAGAAAATACCTAGTGCCTAGTGGCTTATGCCACCAAGGGGGGCAGAAATGGCCTAAGATAAATTTGCCCCCCAGGAGAACGACCCTTGTCTAAAGGGTCGCTCCCCTTGCTTGAAATTGACACACAAAAAAAAAATCCCTGGTGTCTAGTGGTTTTTGCCCCCCTTGGGGGATGATTGGCCTAACAAAAATAGGCCAATTTGCCCTCAAGGGGGGCAGACATGGCATAAAAGTAAATTTGCCCCCAAGGGAGTGACCCTTGCCTAAGGGGTCACTCCCCACATACATAAAAAAAAAACAGAAACATTTTTTTTTATCCCTGGTGTCTAGCGGTTTCCTGCTCACCTGGGGGCAGATCGGCCTAATTATAATAGGCCGATCTGCCCCTAGTGGGGGCAGGAATGGCCTAAAAATAAATTGCCCCCCTGGGGAGCAGCCCTTGCCCAAGGGGCCGCTCCCCTTATTCAATTACAAAAAAAAATTCCCTGGTGTCTAATGGGCATTTCTGCTGCCCGATCGCATTGCGATCGGGCAGCAGAAATGCAGAGAGAGACATGAAAGGAGAGGAAAGGCCTTTCCCCTGCTTTCATGCCTCTCTCGGCCCCTCCACGTGGTCAGAGGAGAAATGCTTTTGCATTTCTCCTTTGATCCGTGCTGGAAGCTGAGCTTCCAGCGCGGAGGGGCAGGCCTCTGATGAGGTCAGCGCGCAAACATGCACTGACATCACCAGATGCCACGGGAGGTCAGAGGGGGGTGAGGGTGGAAGGGGAAGCAATTCCCCTTCCATCCCTGCCCAGGAGAGAGGGCGCCAGGCCCCCAGGGGGAGCGCTAGCGCTTCCCTAGTGGGCCCCTATCTGGATGTAACGGTTACGTCCTGGGCACTCGAGTGGTACTGTCCAGGACGTAACCGTTATGTCCAGGGCAACCAAGGGGTTAATGGGATAAGGGTAGAAGCCCTGAGGGATACAGGTGCCAGTGTCACCATGGTGACAGAGAAACTGGTTTCCCCAGGACAGTATTTGGCTGGACAAACATATCCAGTCACTAATGCTGACAATGTAACTAAAGTCCATCCCATGGCTATGGTGACTTTAGAATGGGGAGGAGTTACAGGCCTGTCTTTTCTGCAATAACAGTGAAGTGCTTGCTAGAGAATGATCTAGAGGCCTCAGCTTAGGCTGAGGTAGAGCTCAAAGCCCATGCAGCCATGCTGGGAATCCCTGAACTGGTGTGTGTAAAAACAAGAACGCAGAGCACAGGGTGAAAAATAAGTGTTGGAGCCTGGAATAATGGCCCAACCTTCCAAGAGAAAAGGCAAGAAGAATGGGGGACCAGTGTCTGAACAGCAAAAGAAGCAAAACCTCTCTTCTCAGGAAGATGTCTTTTCCCCTGAGGGAACTGAGTCCATGGAGCTGGATCCTTACAAGGTAGAGCTCTTGGGCCCAGGGGGACCCTCAAAGGAAGAGCTGTGCTAAGGACAAACGTCTTGTCCCATTCTTGAAGGCCTGAGGCAGCAAGCAGCTGTACAGGAAAAAGGAGATGTCAGTGGCTCCCACAGGGTCTATTGGAATGGTGGACTCCTTTACACTTAGGCCAGAGACCCCAAACCTGGTGAAACCAGGAGATTGGTAGTACCTCAGTAGTTTAGGGAGTGTATCCTAACTTTGATCCATGACATTCCCCTAGCTGGGCCTTTGGGACAAAGACATGGAGTAGACTTGTCAACCACTTCTATTGGCCCAATATGTCCCAGAAGGCGAAGGCGTTTTGTAGCTCCTGTGTCACCTGCCAAGCCAGTGGTAAGGCAGGTGGCCACTCAAAGGCCCCCTCATTCCACTTCCTGTGGTGGGGGTTACCTTTGAAAAGGTTGGTGTGGACATTGTGGGTACACTTGTGCCACCCACAGCCTCAGGGAATTAATACATACTGGTTGTAGTGGATCATGCTAACAGATACCCTGAAGCAATTTCCCTTTGGTCTACTGCAGCTCCTGCAGTAGCCAAGGCCCTGCTTGGTATTTTTACCCAAGTGGGGTTTCCTAAGGACGTGGTTTCTGATAGAGGTACAAATTTCATGTCAGCTTACCTAAAACACATGTGGAATGAGCAGGGGGTGACGTACAAATTCAGCACACCATAACATCCACAGACCAATGGACTTGTTGAGAGATTCAACAAGACATTGAAGGTCATGATTATGGGCCTCCCTGAAAAATTAAAATTGAGATGGGATGCCCTTCTGCCATGCCTGCTGTTCGTTTACAGAGAGGTGCCTCAGAAGGGAGTAGGGTTGTCTCCCTTTCAACTTCTGTTTGGCCACCCTGTAAGGGGACCACTGGCACTTGTAAAAGAAGGTTGGGAGAGACCTCTCCATGAGCCTAAACAAGATGTGGTAGACTACGTGCTTGGCCTCTGCTCAAGGATGGCTGAGTACATGGAAAAAGGCATCCAAAAACCTTGAGGCCAGCCAACAGCTCTAGAAGTTGTGGTATGACAAAAAGGCTGCAATGGTAGAATTCAAACCAGGGCAGAATGTATGGGTTCTGGAGCCTGTGGCTCCCAGGGCACTCCAGGACAGATGGAGTGGTCCTTACCGTATCCTGGAGAGGAAGAGATTGAGGTCACCTACTTGGTGGACCTGGGCATTGGCAGGACACAAAAAGGGTGATCCATGTGAACCGCCTAAAGCTCTATTATGATAGGGCAGATGTAACTATGCTGATGGTTACTGATGAGGAGCAGGAAGCAGAGAGTGAACATCTCCCTGACCTCCTCTCAAATGACCCTAAGGATGGGTCAGTTGATGGAGTTGTCTATTGAGACACCCTCACTGCCCAACAGTAAGATGACTCCTGGTAAGTCCTACAGCAGTATGCTGGGCTCTTCTCTTTGACCCCTGGGCAGACTCACCTGTGTACCCATGATGCTGATACAAGAGACAGTTTACCTATCAAAACCAAAATGTACAGACAGTCTGAACAAGTCAAAGAGAGCATCAAAGTGGAAATCCACAAGATGCTGGATCTAGGAGTTATTGAGCAATCAGACAGTCCCTGGGCTAGCTCAGTGGTCTTAGTCCCCAAACCTAATTCCAAAGATGGCAAGAGAGAAATGAGGTTCTGTGTGCACTATAGGGGTCTCAATTCTGTCACCAAGACAGATGCTCAACCTATACCAAGAGCAGACAAATTGATTGACAACTTATGCCCGCCAAATTCCTTAGTACCTTTGACTTAACTTCAGGATACTGGCAAATTTTGCACCTGGAGGAAAAGAAAAGGCAGCATTCTCTACACCTGATGGGCATTATCAGTTTACTGTTATGCCATGTGGCTTAAATAATGTAATGCCCTGCCACCTTCCAAAGTCTGGTAAATGAAGTCCTTGCTGGCTTGGAGTCCTTTAGTGCAGCATATCTAGATGATATTGCTGTCTTTAGCTCCTCCTGGAAGGGTCACCTGATCCACCTGGGGAATGTTTTGAAGGCCTTGCAATCAGCAGACCTCGCTATCAAGGTATCAAAGTGCCAGATAGGGCAGGGCACTGTTATATACTTGGGCCACCTTGTAGGTGGAGACCAAGTGCAACCCTTATAGCCCATGATCCAGACAATCCTGGACGGGTAAGGTTAAAAAACCCAGATAAAAGTCAGGGCATTCCTTAGCTTGACATTTTACTAAAAGAGGTTTGTGAAGGGATATGGGGCCAGATGTAGGTACAAAAAAATTAGGGACTCGCAATTTGCGAGTATGTGCGACTCGCAAATTGCGTGTCGCTAATAGGAATGCAGGTACAATGTCCGTGTACAATTTGCGACTCGCACCCGGAGTCGCAACGCAGATAGCGAGTCCGCTGTTTGCGAGGTCGCTTTATGCAAAGTATTGGTTTGCGATGTGTTCCCGTCTCAGTCTGCCTTGATTAGCTATACTCCGATCCCCATGATGGCGATGTGGTTGCTCTTGCTCTTCATCTTCAGGATCTGGGTCTGCAGGGGTGAGAGGTAGCCCACGTCGGGTGGCAATATTGTGCAGGATGGCGCATGCGACAACAATTTTGAATGCTGTAATGGGGGTATACTGGAGGGCACCTCCACTGCGGTGGAGGCATCTGAATCTTGCTTTCAGTAATCCGAAGGTGCGTTCAATCAGGTTCCTGGTCCTCTTATGTGCACTGTTGTATCGCCTCTCTGAATCATTGCTGGGTGTTAAGAACGGAGTCATTATCCATGGCCGTAGAGCATATGCACTGTCACCTGTTGGGGACAAACATTACACTGTTAGAAAGTCCTGGTTGGTGTGCACAGTGACCTGTGTGTATGTCTGCAAGGTGTATGCAGCTCTACCTAGGAGGTATCCGTCTCCAAACTCCCCACGTTCCAGGCGTTGGTGTATCCCACTGTGCCTAAAAATGTAGGAGTCATGGGTACTGCCTGGAAATTTTGCAACAATGTCAGTGATGACATAATGGGCGTCACAAACAACCTGAATATTGAGTGAGTGGGTACACTTTCTGTTGCGGAACAGATGTTCCAGGTTTGCAGGGGGGCATATTTGAATATGTGTCCCATCTACACATCCTATGACATGGGGAAAGTTGGCAATCCGGTAAAAGTCCAGCTTGGTGCTTTTAATTTCTGCCTCATTCCTGGGTAGGTATATGAAGTGAGACGTGTGTGAGTATGGCATCTAGGAAGGCCCTGAGGAACCTTGACACTGCACTTTGAGATACCCCACCTGCCACAGCAACGACCCCCTGATAGCTCCCTGAGGCCAAGAGGTGCAGTGAGCATAGCACTTGCACATGCGTAGGGATGGCGCAGCCGCGCAGAGTCTGGTGTTCTAGCTGTGGTTTTAGTAATTCAATTAATTCTAGTATGGCTGCGCTGCTAAGGCGGTATTTATCGTATATCTCTTCCTCATTTTGCTGGAAAAGAGTCTGCCTTGTTCTATAAATCTTCTCCTGTCTTTGGCTCCTCCTCCTCCTCTGCTGGGCTGCGTGGACTCTCCTCCTCACTGCTATCAGGTATATCTCCACCATCTGGAGTAACCCAGTTGCCTTCTGGGTCTCCTTTTATACTTTGGTAATGATTACTACCTGCTCTGAGTTAGTGGTAAATGGGACATGCAAACTGGGCTTTTTGCGACTAGTCGCAATTTGCGAGTTGCAATTGCATATGGTTTGCGACTCGCAAATTGCGACTTCCTATTTGCGGGTCGCAAAATGGGGTTGCAAATTTTGCGAGTCAGTAACGGCTCGCATCGCTTTTTGCGAGTCAGAAATGGGATTTTTGCATCCCATTTCCGATTTTGCACAGTCGCAAATAGCGATTCGGGCCATTTGCGACTCGCAAAACTTTGCTACATCTGGCCCATGGATCCATTGTGACTCCCCTCACAGAATTGACCTCAAAGAAAATGCCCAAAAAGGTAAACTGAACTCCTTACTGTCAAAAGGCCTTTGAAACACTGAAGGAGGCAAGGTGCTCAGCATCAGTTCTCAAAGCTCTAGATTATTCTGGCTGTTCATTGTGCAGACAGATGCCTCTGAACATGGGATAAGAGAAGTCCTGTCCCAAACCAATGATGATGGCCTTGACCAGCCTGTTGCTTTCATTAGCAGGAGGCTACTCCGCAGGGAGCAGCATTCGAGTGTCATTGAGAGGGAGGCCTTTGCTGTGGTTTGGTCACTTTATTGTTCAGACTGACCAGAGACCTCTTAGATGGCTAATGCAAATGAAATGTGAGAACCCTAAACTTTTAAGGTGGTCAATCTCCCTACAGGGATTGGATTTTCCATGGAACACAGACTTGGGATTCCCCTTGCCAATGCAGATGGACTTTCCAGGTTCTTCCACTTAGACAACGAAGAGTCTCTTGGGAAAGGGTAGTCTCATCCTCTTTTGTTTGGGAGGGGGTTGTGTAGGAAAGTGCCTTTGTTGGCATGGTTACCCCACATTTTTCCTGATATTGATTGCAACTTGACTGAGACTGAGAGTGTGATGGGATCCTGCTAACCAGGCCCCAGCACTTGTATTCTTTCCCAAAAACTGTACATTTGTTTCCACAATTGGCACATCCCTGGCTCACAGTTAAGTCCTTTGTGAAAGGTACCCATTGTACCAAGGACTCTGTGGCCAGGGACAGTCCCCAAGGGCTGCAGCATGTATTATCCCCCGCTGGGGGACCCTTCACCAAGCCCATGCACACTGCCTTGGCAGCTTGTGTGTGCCGGTGGGGAGAAAAAGGCAAAGTCGACATGGCACCCCTCTGAGGGTGCCATGACAACCAACTGCTGCCTATAGCATAGGTAAGTCACCCCTCTAGCAAGCCTTACAGTCCTATGGCAGGGTGCTGTATACCACAGGTGAGGGCATAGCTACATGAGAAATATGCCACTACAGTGACCATTCTTAGTCATAGTAAGTGAAGAGTGGCCATATTGAGTATATGGTCTGGGAGTTTGTCATTATGAACTCCACAGCTATATAATGGCTTCACTGAATACTGGGAAGTTCGGTATCACACTTCTCAGCGCAATAAACACACAGTTTGGGATTTATTGAAAAATTCACCCAGAGGCCATCTTAAAGATGCCGCCTGTATGTTAGCCAAACTGCTAGTACAGAACTGACCAGTCTGTGCCCGCCTGCCACTTTCAGATCAGTTTCTGACCACATGGGTGAGAACCTTTGTGCTCTCTGTGGCTAGAAACAAAGCTTGTCCTAGGTGCAGGTGCTTCACTCCCCCCTGCAGGAACTGTAGAACCTGGCAGTGAGCCTCAAAGGCTCAAGCCTCTTGTTACACTGCCAGAGGACACTCCAACTAGTGGAGCTGCCCGCCCCTGGACAAAGCCCCACTTTTTGCAGCAAGTCTGGCAGAAAATTAGGGAAAGCATGGAGGAGTGACCACCTCAGCTGGGACCGCCCCTAAGGTGTCTAGAGCTGAGGTGCCCCCCTTCTTGCAAAATCCTCCATCTTAGTTTGGAGGACAGAGATCAATGGGGTTAGGTTTGTGTCCCCCTCCCCAAAGGGAGTGGACACAGGAAGGGTGTAGCCACCCTCAGGGACAGTAGCCAATGTCTGCTGCCCTCTGAACCCTGTAACACCCTTAAATCCAGGATTTAAGAGCTCCCTTGAACCCAGTTGATCAGATTCCTGGTGACCTCACATGAAGAAAGAAGAAAGAAGGACTGGTAAGCTGAAACCCCAGCAGAGAAGACGAAAAATGAATTGGCCCAAGCCCTACTTGCCTGCCTGCAGCTTCAAAAGTCCTACAAAAGAAAGTGATGCATCCTATAGGACCAGCGACCTTTGAGAAGCCTTCAGAGGACTGCCTGCATCACATAGGACAAAGAACAACCATGAACAGCCGCCCTGTCCAAGAACAAACTCCATCTAAGGACTCCAGAACCGCCCCGGATCCACGAATCCTGCCCACTCTGCACCCAACGCCCACAACCCCAGTCCAGGTGGCCCAAACAACTAATTCTGGTCCCTAGGTGATTCCGAGCAAGTGCCCTCCCTGGGTTGACCCCTCCACTCTACCACAACGACGCCTGCAGCCTGAATCCGGAGGCCCCCTGACCGATACAGAACCGGGCGAAGATTCCCTATGCCAAAAGGTACCCCTGCACCCGCAGCCCCCTGGCCTTGGGAAATCCAAGCTTTGGTGCACCAATGTCCAGCAGGGGGCCTCTTTCTTGTCCAGCCTTTGCTTTCCCGGAACCAACCCCCTGGACTTCACCTGCAGCATCTTTGTGGCCCCCTAAAGCATTGGGAGTCTGATGCTGTGTTTGCACCCTGCACCCGCCCCTCTGCGCCCCTGAGGGCGTGTGTTTGGCGATGAACTGTGGACTCCTGGTGCTCCTCTAAAGCTCCCAGGTCTGTCCTCCAATACGCCGGTACTTACCTGCAAGCAGGCCTGATTCCGAGTGCCCCTAGTCTTCATAGGAGCCTATGTTAAATTTGCCCCATCTTTAACCTCTGCACCCAGCCAGCCTCGTGTTGCTGGTTGTAGGTGTTTGGGGTAAACTTGAACCGCAACCTGTGTACTTCCTAACATCTGGAGACTGGAACTGTACGTCTTGTGCGTACCTTCAAATTGTACTAACTTTTCTTCCCCCAGGAACTGTTTCTGAAATTTGCACTGTGTCAACTTTTAAAACAGATTTTTGCCATTTATTTAAAAACTGTATAACTTGCCAATCCTAACCAAAGTGATCTGAATACATATGTGGAATACTTATTTATTCATGTAATTACCTTCAACTTGAATCTTGTGGTTCTAGAAAGAAATAAACAAAAATATCTTTGCTATATAAAAACCATTGCTCTGGAGTTAGTCATTGAGTGTGTGCTTCCCTTATTGTCTGTTTGTGTAAAACAAATGCTTTGCACTACCCTCTGATAAGCCTAACAGATCAAGCACACTACCACAAAAGAGAGCATTCATATTAGCTACTTTACCCTCTGATAAGCCTCTCGGAACCCCCTGGACTCTGTGCACACTATGGCCCTCAATATGACTTTGGCGGTCTTTTTAGAAGACCGCCGCAGTGATGGCCACCAACAGAATGCTCTAGAGGCGGCAATCCGCCCAGCAGATAATGACCCACAAACACAAAACATCTAGAAAGTAGCCAAAACAACAATCCCTCCAGACCTAATGAAGGCAAGAAACAGTCAGTCCCACCACCCTCCTCTCCATGCCTGCAACACACCGCCCTCCAAATAATGACCCACGAATCACCACAGCGGCCACACAACAGCAGTTACCCATTGGCTGTGCGGACCACCACAGTCGATTTAGTCACTCCACACCAACAGAAGCCAACATTGGCCAGATTGAAAAACCCACACCTGACATATACACATACCGTACACACCCACCAACAGCACTATAAAACACACCCCCACACAATTCTTTTCAAACAGGAAAACCTAGCTACATATTGCCAGCCCAAACATTTGCAGAACTGCATACACAAACCACAACCACCTATACACCTGTCACGCATCACACACCACACCACAACACCTAACACACAACACTGGACACAATCACTACTCCACACCATCGCACATACACACACCCTGCATCCCGACAAAATATTCCACCTCTGCACAGTACACAAACTGCACCCACTACACAATAGGCATGTCCCCACAAAAGAACTCCAGTTTTACAGATGAGGAGTTGCGGGTGATGGCAGACAAAATCGTAAGGGTTAAGCAATAGTTTTTCGGTGCACAGGTCCAGCAGATATCTATTGCCAGGAAGATGGAGCTATGGCAGAGGATTGTGGACAAGGTGAACTCCATGGGAACCTATCCATGCACAAGGGACGACATAAGAAAGAGGAGGAATGACCTACAGGGGAAGGTGCATCCAGGCACAACATTGCCATCATGAAGACTGGCAGTGGACCCCCACCTTCTCCCTCACAGTTGACAACATGGGAGGAGAAAGTCTTGTCTACCCTGCAACCAGAGGGTCTCACTAGAATCACTGGAGGGCTGGACACTGGTAAGACACCATTACTATCCTACCACCACTGATACCTGTATGGCATATCACCCCATCACCCTGACTCCCTTCACCCCACTCCTTCCCAAACAGAGAACCACCCCATAACCACCCCCAAATGTGTACCCCTGCATGCCCTACCCACTGCAAGTGAACCCCTCCAAGCTCAGCATGCACACACAACAGTAATGCATGGGCAGCATGTAGCACTACCAATCCCACAATCTATCACCATACACAAAGGTGGAAGAACAACACCCATCCCATAGGGAAAGCCAGAAATGCTGAATATGTAACTGAAAATGACTATAACAAATCACATACATGTCCACAGGTACCCCAGCCAATGTCAGCAGCCAGCATGTGCCACGTCATCCCAGTCCTCCACCAGAAGAAGGCTCCAATGATGACAGCAACTCTGGATATTGGAATCTGGATGATCTCCCTGGCCCATCTGGGACCACTGGTCAGTCAAACACCACAGGCAAAACCCAGTCCACCACAGGGCACACCACATCAGACTCCAATACCACAGCAGCCATCTAACATCCTCAAACCTCTGTCCCCAGGACACGTCAATCAACAATGTGCCCACTTGTACAGGGACCCGAGTCAACACCACATAGGTAAGACAATGAAGGTCCTGGTGTCATTGGGTGTGGGCACACAGTTCAGGGGACACATGCACAGGGGGCCAGGACCAGTGGGAGGATAGCTGTGCACCAAGGGGTGGGCCAAACCAGGGAACCGAATGCCAGGAGGCACTCTCACATGTCCTGAGAGCATATTTACCATCTTGAAGGAGAACCAGAGGCTCCAGGGGGAACACCACCAGAAGGTCATGCACAGCTGCGGGGCTTAAATGCCAACATGGCTTCCATTGCAGGGGTGCTGAGTGACATGGCTACCATCATGTGTGAGCACACAACACACCAGCTGGCCCCTTCCACTAGCCAGTGTACTGACCAGCCCTCCACATCTGCTGTATCTAGTGGACCGGAGGACCTGCCACAGGACTCACAGGCCACCAGCACCCCTCTCTCTGCAGCAGAACAACCACCTCGCAAATGTTCCCTGTGACCCAGACAGCCACCAGAAACTGTAGGGAAGACCAAAACCACTGCCAGGAGGTGAGCCTCTCCTAGATGTTTCCCTTGTGTGCCACTGAGACATCTTGTTTACCTTGGACTGCCATTGCTCCTTTTCCTATTGGTCCATGGATACTGGACCTGTGCTACAAACTAAGTGGTCCACCACACTGAAGATTTCGGCCACTATCACCTCACTCTATTGCACTATCCCTTCCTTTTGTCAATTCAATAAACACACTTAAACACAACTGAAGGCTAGTTAGTTATTTCGGTAAAAACAAATACCATAAAAGCATACCACAAGTTCACGATTTTACAAAAAAAACATGCTATGTATAAAAGTCCTCGAATATAAAACATTAGACTGTATGTAAAAGTCCTCTAATATAAAACATTCTCCCTATAAAAATTCATACCATATTATTAAATTGTGCAAGAATGCAAAGTTTTTCGTAGTAAATATCATAAATCAGATATATTCCTAACTAAAAACAATGAAAAAAATAAAAGTAGAAAACGTTCCCATTTAAAACATGTGAAAACATAGAAAATTCATTAGACGGTGGAGAGTTGGTGTATGCATACATTATAATTCACAGATAAATTCATCTATGACCACTCCCATCATCTGTTGTTGGATTCTTTCCTGTTTTTTTTAACATATTCAGTCTGCAATGCCAAATAGATTCTAAAAATTTTGCCAAACAGCAAGCCACTAAAACAGATGGATCAGACTTAAAAACTCTCAGAGCCGATCGGCAATTCCTAAAACCCATTTTTTTACATAATGGAATAATCCAAGAAGCCCTCTGTTTGTGGTATGCAAAACATTGGAAGAGGGCATGGGTTATGGATTCTTCCCTGCCGCAACCCATCGGGCACATCTTAGAGCTACAGCTTGTATTTGACCATTTGTAGATTAGGGTGCGCAAAGGAAGAGAGCCTATCCTAAATCTGATATACAATGCATGTGCATGTGGGGAAAGTAATGTATTCATATATCGCTCGGGTTCATAATGGCATTTGATTTGTAAAAAACTGCCAGTCATGGATGATGACGAGACTACAGTCAATTGTGAGAATTGAACATTAAACCAGAATGCATCCTTCAGAATCTGAGTTGCATTTTTTGGAATAGATAACGGATCCTTCCAGTATGAACCCAAGCCAAGTGATACAAAGGTCCGTTCCACATAAGCACACCACTTGATTTTTGAACTGATGTTGGTATCCATCAGATTAATTAGCCCGCATCTATAGGGAATAAGAGAATCTAGTGACCATAGGCGAATCCAGAACAACAGAGGCCTAAGTGCGGCAATCTGGTTAATTGGATGCAAATTTAGATCCATTAGAATAGGAAGTGTTGGGGTACTGGAGGGAACTTTTAGCAGCATCTTTAGGAAAGAGTTTTCCGCCCTTACCAAGTCATCTAAATTACAGTGGCCCCACAATTCAGCTCCATATAGAACCCCCCCTTGCTTACGATTTATATATTTCTATAGCGGGTGTCATGGCAAAACTGGGGGATCTAGCTGCAAATCTTACAATGCCACTCACCCGTTGTTTCAAGCGCAGGGTTGCTTTGTGGAGGTGGGAGTGCCATTTGTGTGTGTCTTCTAATTTCAGACCTAAATAGTTGAAATCACCAACTCTTTCCAGTGTGGCACCCTCTAGGTAGAAGGATCTCCTCATCCTGTCTTTTTTGTCCCCAAACACCATGCATTTAGTTTTTGATCGGTTGATTTCCAGGCCATGATCATTACAAAAGTCCATAAACCTCAAGAGCAGGGTTGAAAGGCCTATGGCTGTTTGGGATATCAACAAAGTGTCGTCGGCAAATAGGAGGCAAGGAATCTTCTGCCCTCCTATTTTAGGGGCGTCATTGGAACACTTTATGAGATAGGGGATACATGCATTTATGAATAGGAAGAATAATGTGGGGGCGAGTACACAACCTTGTCTCACACCGCGGGCAGTGGGAAACTCTTCAGTCAGTTCACCTTGCGGACCCCATCTAATTCTGGCATAATTGCCAGTATAAAGGTCTCTGATAATATTTAGGATAGAACAAGGAACTCCCAGTTTGTTCAAGACCTCCCACAATTTATAGCGGGGTACTAAATCAAAAGCTGATTTTAAATTGACAAATGCCACAAATAAGTGGCCTAGATCCGCGTCAACAATTTTCCATTTGATGGAAATAAAACGGAAAATCTGATCTATTGTACTGACTTTTTCTCTAAAACCCGCTTGGAGGTGGCTTAAGATTTGATTTTCCACTATCCATTTCCTCAACCTGCTCAACAGTTGGTGGCAAAATATTTTTTGAAGATTATCAAGGAGACTGATAGGTCTCTAATTTCCAGGGGAATTTCTCTCTCCTTTCTTGTATATGGGCACAATAATTGCCTCTTTCCATGAGTCGGAATAGGATCTAGTGGTCAGAATAACATTGGAGAGCCTATTAACATACAGAATCCAGTTGTTCTGATCGGCTTTAAGCATATCTGAGGGGATCCCATCCGACCCTGGGACCTTCCCTGCTTTTGGACACTGATGGCGAACACGGTTTCTTTTAGTGAGAAGGGAGGCAAGGGAGTCACAAGCGAATGGGATGCTGTCATCTCTCCAGGACTTGGTACATCGCAATCCAGTGAGGAGCCATACAATTCCTTGAAATGGGAGAGCCAAACATCAGGGGTTATATGAGACTCTGGGGGTCATTCTGACCTCGGCAGTAAAAGGCTCTTACCGCCGGTCAGAAGTCCGCCATTCTACAGCCGCGGCCGCGGTAAACCGCCACGGTCATTCTGACCCACAACTGCCAAGCCGCCAAAAACCCGACATCCACGGAAGGCCGCCTCATCAGCGGGCAGCGATAAACTGGAGATGACCAAACCTCCACCGCCACGCCAACACAAACACGCCCATGCCATTACGACCCACGAATCCACGCGGCGGTCATTCAACCGCGGTATTCCATTGGCGGTACACACCGCCGCGGTCAAAATACACACCCAGCTCCAAAACACAGCCACATTGGACAATTTGAAATACACACACCTGATACACATACAAACACCACCCCCACACATCCAAGCAACTATAAAACACACACCCACATCACCCACAAACCCCCACTAGTTGGAAATCGGAGAGAAGGCGATAGAGAGAGAGAGAGCGAGCACAGCAATCGAAAACCCCAACACACACAGGAACCCAACATCATCAACCACACCACATCTACGCACACATCACCACACACCACCACTCACATCACCACAAACACCACCCCACACCTCATCCACACCACCCCATGGCACCCCAAAGACACCCCAGGTTTTCGGACCAAGAACTCAGGGTCATGGTGGAGGAAATTATAAGGGTAGAGCCCCAGCTCTTCGGCACACAGGTGCAACACACCACAATAGCCAGGAAGGCGGAGCTATGGCAGAGGATCGTCGACAGGGTCAACGCTGTGGGACAGCATCCCAGAAACCGGGAAGACATCCGAAAGCGCTGGAACGACCTACGGGGGAAGGTACGGTCGATGGTCTCAAGACACAACATCGCTGTGCAGAAGACTGGCGGCGGACCACCACCCACTCCTCCCAAATTCACAGCATGGGAGCAAGAGGTCTTTAACATCCTGCATCCTGCGGGCCTCGCTGGAGTAGGCGGAGGAATGGACTCTGGTAAGTCTAGTCTCAACTACTCCCCCCCCCAACCACCAGCATGCCAACCCACACCCCCACCCTCACCCCCAACCCCCCAGCACACATCCTCCCTGCCAATGTCTCACCAGCACAACCCACCCAACCCAAAACCAAACCCTGAATGCCAACACAAACCATGGACACCCATCACCTATGCATGACCACTGCACATACCCATCCCCCCCACAAACCACCCTCACAACTCCTGCCACAAGGGAATGCCAGCACTGGGGGACAAGGGCACCCACAAATCGCACGCCATGGAACACACAGAAGCAATAACCATACTCTTTCACCCCTGCAGGGCCCGAACGCCAACACACCGGCCAGGAGGGTCCAGATATGTCCATCCCACCCCCAGAACAGGCCCCCAGTGAGGACAGCAGCTCTGTCGACCTAGAACCTGATGACCAGCCCGGACCATCAGGGACCTCTGCACAGTCGGTTCCCCATACACAGACACAGGCCACAGCAGACCTAACCCCCTCTGGGAATATCAGCACAGCTCCCACCCAGCGGGCCCATGCCTCTGTCTCCAGGACAGGTCAATCAGCGGTGTGTCCGCCACTACAGGGCACCCAGGCTGACCCAACACCCCAACAACAACAGGGACCTGGGGGCAGTGGTAGTGGGCACACCGTCCAGGGGACAGAGGCCCGGGGAAACAGGGCAACTGGGAGGGCTGCAGTGCGACAGGGGGGTGAGGACAGGCCCAGGGAACCGACTCTCCAAGAGGCCCTCACCACCATCATGGGAGCATACCACCGCTCCCAGGAGACGATGGCGACGGTACTGGCCAGGTTCCAGGAGATCCAGGCACAGCAGGAGGAACGGTACATGGGGTACAGAGAGGAGCTCAGGAACATCGTCCTGGCCCTGAGCCTAATAGTCACCACATTGCGGGACCATGTGGCACCCCAAAGGGCCCCTGTCACCAGCCCGGACCAGGAACAGCCCACCACCTCCGCCGGCGCTAGTGGACAGGAGGCCCCCACACAACGACGGGCCACCAGAACCCCACCTCCTGCTGAAGATCAACCACCCCGCAAGAGGAGCCTGAGATCACAAAGGAAGACAGAGTAGGATGCCAAGACCCCCGCCAGCATAAGATCCCCCCGGATGTCATTCCACTGTCCCACATTGTCACCCTGTCCAACCTTGAACTGCCCCTGCTCCATCCTTCCACAGGCATATGGACAATGCACCTGTGCGACCGAGAACTGGACTCTGCAATGGACATCACTCCACCCCCACCCATCACCGTTTTACTATCATTGACCTATATGTAGCACTTTAAATAAATCACTAATTGCACTTAAAACACTCAGGAGTCTGCTTGTATTCTTAACAAATGTATTACACATAACGGTTCAAAAATGTTCAGTTACATTGTGATGACAACATACCAATGTCAATGTGCTTTACTCCATGGGCGAACAAACCAGAAGTCACGCAGTGGGTCATACAGCTCTGAAAAGGGAAGGGAAAGTCACAATTCAGTTGAAAGGAACTGGGGGGAAACACAGAAAGTAGAGATGCAGGAGGCCAGAGGTAAATGTAAAATAGCGTGGGGGATTCTTACCTGGGTGCTACTGAAAATACTGTTGTATGACTGTGTCCCTGTTGTCCGTGTCGTCCCCGTCGTCTTCCTCCTCTTCACTCTCCACAGGCTCCACAGCTGCTACAACACCACCATCTGGACCATCCTCCTGCATAAAAGGCACCTGGCGTCGCAATGCAAGATTGTGAAGCATACAGCAGGCCACGATGATCTGGCACACCTTCTTGGGTGAGTACATTAGGGATCCCCCTGTCATATGCAGGCACCTAAACCTGGCCTTCAGGAGGCCGAAGGTCCTTTCTATGATCCTCCTAGATCGCCCATGGGCCTCATTGTACCGTTCCTCTGCCCTGGTCCGGGGATTCCTCACTGGGGTCAGTAGCCACGGCAGGTTGGGGTAACCAGAGTCACCTATTAGCCACACACGGTGTCTCTGTAGCTGTTCCATCACATAAGGGATGCTGCTATTTCGCATAACATACGCGTCATGCACTGACCCAGGGAACTTGGCATTTACATGGGAGATGTACTGGTCAGCCAAACAGACCACCTGGACATTCATCGAATGGTAACTTTTCCTGTTTCTGTACACCTGCTCATCGTCTTTTGGGGGTACTAAGGCCACATGGGTCCCATCAATGGCACCAATGATGTTGGGGATATGTCCAAGGGCATAGAAGTCACCCTTCACAGTGGCCAAATCACCCTCCTCAGGGAAAATAATGTAGCTCCGCATGTATTTCGTCAGGGCAGACAACACTCTGGACAAAATCTTGGAAAACATAGGCTGAGACATCCCTGATGACATGGCCACTGTTGTCTGAAAAGACCCACTTGCCAAAAAATGGAGGACTGACAGAACCTGCACCAGAGGGGGAATTCCTGTGGGTTGGCGGATGGGGACATCAGTGCTGGTTCCAGCTGGGCACACAGTTCATGTATAGTGGCTCGGTCAAGTCGGTATCAAAGTATTATATGACGTTCCTCCATTGTCGACAGGTCCACCAGCGGTCGGTACACGGGAGGATTCATCCTTCTCCTCGCAAGTCCCAGCGGACGGTGCCTAGGAAGGACAACATGGAGTACAGAGTCAAGCAACCCACAGGTACGTAACTACAGCTTGCACAGTACACGATTCTCAATGCATTGAATGGCTTGTATGAGTGGCAATGCAAGGCCTAGGCCTGTGTGATGCAGTAGAAATTAAGCCATGTGGGCCCTTGAAATGGCGGCTGCCTGACTTGAGAAGTGTGACAGTGGGATGTGAGGTCAATGCGCTGGCGTGACACACCGTGGCGGTAGGCGGTCGAAGACCGCGGCGCCAAGCCGCATTGGTTAACATCGAACCCTATGGTTTTCACGAACTAATGACTAGGTGCGCCGGCGGTCGCGAACGCACCGCGGCGGTAGGCACCGCCGCGGGCGTGACCGCCATTTTCTATCTGGTTAATCACTCGAGACCTGATCATCCACAGGAGAGGACCTATACTGCAAGTGCTGCTGTGACCTCGGTCTGGGAGATACAATGGCTGCTGCGACTGGGGAAAGGGCCCCTGCCTTCACTACAGAAGAGTTGGAGAAACTTGTCGATGGGGTCCTGCCCCAGTATGCGCGACTCTACGGTCCTCCAGACCAACAGGTAAGTACACTGTGTGCACGTTGAATGGGCTATGCCTGGGTTGTGTATGGTGGATGTAAGATGGTGGGGTGGGGAGACAATGACGAGTGCAAGGCACGACAGATGAGAGCATGCGCCACATGGCAAGGTTGGGGAGGGGGGGCCAATCGCATCTATCATGCGGAAAATTGATGATATTTCAATTTCCACCCTGTACATGTCAAATAGGTCAGCGCCCATCAGAAAGTCGACATTTGGCGTGCCATCGCCAAGGAAGTCCGGAACCTGGGGGTCCACAACAGACGGGGCACCCACTGCCGCAAGAGGTGGGAGGACATCCGCCGCGGGACCAGGAAGACTGCCGGGTCACTGCTGGGGATGGCCTCCCAACCTAGGAGGGGTGCCAGTCGTACCCTGACCCCCCTGATGTCCCGGATCCTGGCGGTGGCCTACCCCGATTTGGATGGGCGCGTGAGGACATCACAGCAGACACAAGGGGGTGAGTACCAGCACATTCAGCTATCTTTACGCGCAGTGGAGGTGCCTGGGTGGGGGAAGAGGGCTGTGGGTGACATTAGGCCAGGGCGCTTTCTGTAGTGTAGTCCTCTCCTTTAGCCATGTCCCTGTGCCCCCGCCCCCCACCTCTGTAGGGTGACAAGTACAGCTATCCATGGTCCTGCATCACCCATGTGCGCGTTTGTTGTCCCTAGACCTGTTGGCCTAGTCACAAGTACTGAGTAGTGTACCCCGATTGCGCGGCTTAGTGCATGAGGCTCCTGTGTCTGTCCTCTCCGCCAACGGTGTTGACAATGCATGCACTCAACCTGTTTTTATGTCTCCCCCCACCCTTTTTCTTTATCTTCTTGTGCATGTGTGCATTAGCAGCATCAGGTGGAGGAGAATTGGCACCGGAGCACGAGGGAGCTGCAACTCACAAGGCCCCGGTGGGCCATGGCACAGACACCGAGGCCACCAGTGATACGAAGGGCGAGGGGAGCTTCACAACGGGGAGCCGTGGTGACACCAGCGACACCGACACGTCCTCGGATGGGAGCTCCCTAGCGGTGGCGGCAACATCCGTGCCCCCGCCTCTACAGGTACAGCCGCCACCCAGCGCACCAGCTCCGCCCTCCCAGCAGCCCCTCAGCCTTCGCTCCGTGCCCGCTCGCCCAAGAAGGCGGGCGTCTCCTTCGCCCCAGGCACCTCAGGCCCTGCCCCTGTTACCCCTGCTGCCCTCAGTGAGGAGGTCATTGACCTCCTACAGACCATCATTGTTGGGCAGTCTACCCTTTTGAATGCCATCCAGGGGGTAGAGAGGGAGGTGCATCGTAGCAATGCATACCTGGAGGGCATTCATTCGGGTCAGGCTGCCCATCAACGATCGTTCAATGCTCTGGCCTCAGCACTGACGGCAGCCATTGTCCCTGTTTCCAGCCTCCCTCTTCTAACTGCCTCCAGCCTGTCTCTGTCTCCTGTTCCTCTGCCTATCCCACCCACACCATCAGACCAGCCTGCACACACCTCAACACCCAAGGGCAGCTCATCCAGACATAAGCACCACAGATCACACAAACATTCACCCAAGCAACACCCAGATGCAGACATGCCAACAGCCACTACCACCTCTGTGTCCCCCACCTCCTCGTCTCCCTCCTCCCTCCCTGTGACGTCTCTACTCACACCTGCATGCACACCACCAACAGCCAGTACTTCCATCACCAGCACACCCTCCAGTACAGTCAGCACACGTGCAGTCACCACCCCCACTGCCATTTACACGTCCCCTGTGTCCTCTCCCACTGTGTCTGTCACCCCCTCTTCCAAGACACACAAACGCAGGCAGCCACTCACCCAACAGCCACCTCACGACAGCCTCCAGCCCATGCACCTTCACACAAGGACAGCACACCTGACTCTCCTACAACCACCTCCTCTTCCTCCACTCCCATAACCACTACACCTACCCTTTACCCTGGTCCTAAAAAACTTTACCTCTCCACTCTTGACCTCTTTCCCTCACCTGACCCCCCCCCTCCATCTGCTAAGAGTCCCAAGAGCGCCTCAGCCACCACCAGCCCGGCTTCAAGGGTCACCGTAGTGCATGGATTTTGGAGTCCCCCTTTGCCAGCAGTGATACATCGGTCAGCAGCAAGGGGACAGCCAGCCCCCCCCCCTGGAAAGAGGACCCGTAAAGTAAGGGGCCGCCACGGGACGACTGACACGGCTGCCCTCAAGGACCAAAGTTCTGCCACTTCACCTGCCACAACATCCAGGGGAGGCAAGGCCCAGAGAGCCACATCGAAGGGGGGCAAGGGCAGCAGGGCGGAGAAGTCAGCCAGCAGGAGCGCGGACCAGGAGGGCCCCACAAGCCCCATCCCGGGTGTGAGGGAGGACACCCAAGGGCCCAGGACACCGTCACTGAAGGGTCAAGCAACTGCACGGTCGGAGGGCGACTGAGCAGGGAGTCGTGGCCAGGTCTGACTCCCTTGACTTACAGAACAAGCACCGCTGAACAGGGCCCCGCCGTCCAGAAAGGCACCGCTGAACAGGGCCCGCCGTCCAGAAAGGCACTGCTGAACAGGGCCCCGCCGTCCAGAAAGGCACCGCTGAACAGGGCCCCGCCGTCCAGAAAGGCACCGCTGAACAGGGCCCTGCCGTGCAGAAAGGCACCGCTGAACAGGGCCCCGCCGGGAGGAGCACCGCTGAACAGGGCACCGCCGGGAAGAGCACCGCTGAACAGGGGCCCTTCATCTCAAGCACCGCTCCGCTGGGCCCTTCATCTCAAGCACTGCTCCGCTGGGCCCCGCCGTCTCGAGCACCGCTCCGCTGGGCCCTTCCTGTCAGGCACCGCTCCGCTGGGCCCCGCCGTCTCAAGCACCGCTCCGCTGGGCCCTTCCTGTCAGGCACCGCTCCTCTGGGTCCCGCCGTCTCAAGCACCGCTCCGCTGGGCCCTTCCTGTCAGGCACCGCTCCGCTGGGCCCCGCCGTCTCAAGCACGGCTCCGCTGGGCCCTTCATCTCAAGCACCGCTCCGCTGGGCCCCGCCGTCTCAAGCACCGCTCCGCTGGGCCCTTCATCTCAAGCACCGCTCCGCTGGGCCCCGCCGTCTCAAGCACCGCTCCGCTGGGCCCTTCATCTCAAGCACCGTTCCGCTGGGCCCCGCCGTCTCAAGCACCGCTGGCCCAATGACAGTGCCGTTTCTGTGTCGTGCTACTGTTCACGCTGCACCTGCCACCCTGCCTCCTCCATTGCCTGTGGAGACTGTTATCCACTTGATAGACTGTGGCTTTGCACTCCCCAGGATATGACAGTGGGCAAGCCACCCACTGTAGAGACTTGAGAGACTGAGGCTTTGCACTCCCCAGGATTGAACAGTGGGCATGGTGGCCCCTTCTTGGATCTGGCGTCGTGGACTCATGTGGCTGTGGTTCCCCCCCTTCCCTTCCCCCTGAGGTGCCTGTAGTTTTATCATCTGATGCCCCTGCAGTGTTCTCTCCAACGGACTCAGGTCTCCTGTGTGGGCTTTGCCCATGTGTTGATACACTTTGGCCCATGGACAGTTGAAATTTCAGTGACTGTGCTGGACTTATTGCCTCTATTTATCGGTTACGCAATGTTTACACTTGGATTTTTTTGATTCATTTTCCTATTTTACCATGACTTCAATTAACCTATTTTATACATAAATTTATTTTCGCACTTTAATTATATCTTTTCGTTATTCCGGGGGGTTTGGGTGGGGTCACTTTGACTTGGTGCTCTGCATTGGTGGGTAGATAGTTGGGGGGTGGGTGTGATGCGTATGTGTGTGCCCGTAACCCTTCCTCCTCCCCCCCTCCCCTGTGTCGTAGGTGCGGTACTCACCATTGTCGTCTGCGCCGGAGTTCGTACTCGTGGTAGATGAGCAGGTAGACGAGAGCAGGTAGGATGTTCAATTCGGGCTCCATGCTGTCCTCCGTCCTCGTGGAGTGTATAGAGGTGAGCGTTTTCCCGTTCGTAGTCTGTTTCCGCCGTGTTTTTATCGGCGGTGCTCCCGCCCCGGAAAAGGTGGCGGATTGGTGAGTTGTGATAGGGTGGGTGGTACATTGTCTGCCGCCTGCCTGTTGGCGGTGACCGCCGCGCTGTTTGTGTGTCCCGCCGTGGCGGTCGGAGTGTTAAAGTGGCGGGCTCTGTTGGCGGTTCCCGCCAGGGCTAGAATTCCAGTGTTTGGACCGCCAGCCTGTTGGCGGGTTGGCCGCCGCTTTATCACCGACCGCCAGGGTCAGAATGACCCCCTCTGGGTTGGATGCTCGATTCTGGTCACTACGAGATACCAAAAGCCAGAATCGTTTAGAGTTGTGGACCTTAGCTGCCTCAGCTAGTTCGCTCCAGAGCCCTTCTTCATACTCAAGTTTCCTCGTTTTGCATGTTAGTACGTAATGGCGCCTAGTGTTGGTAATTCCTAATCTATCCTTTGTCCTTAGCACCTTTATCAGGATGTTTTAGCCTCTCTACACCTCTTGTTAAACCATTTACTGCTGGGTAGGACACAAGAGTTGGTCGGTGGCCTGACACATTTGGAAAACAATTCTTTCAAGATTGCGTAGAGATCCAAATGGAGAGACATAACTTCAAGTGGAGCAAATGTAAAGTGGTCGTCGAATAACTGGTGAGTAGAAGTTAATGCACACAGTTTATCTCAAAGCTTATTGGATCTCTGGAAGGAGTCCCATCTTACCGTACGCCTATTACTAGACAACTTCATGCTACCAGAATAAGCAGAAAAGAATGCAGCTCCTGCCAAAAGAGTTCTCTTGTACGTAATCTGAAGTGGGGCATGATCACTGGTAAACAAATTGCCCACTTCCACGTCTATTATGTGATGCCAAACTCTTAAGTCAAGGAAAATATAGTCCAGTGTGCTACTGTATGAGCCCCTAAAAAAAGCTGGTCTGGGGGGGATGTCGGCTGGGAAGCGACCATTGCCAAGACGGAGACCATGGAGTATCATGAAATCTATAATCTGCGTGGCCCTAATGCAAGCTTTATATAAAGTTTGCTGTATAGGATAAGAGGGAATATTCCATATGTTGTCTTCAAACTGCATAACCTCTATGAGGTCTGTATTGAGTTCGAGTTGGCCATTAAAATCCCCTGCTATTATGATGTAATATTTTAAACGGAGGTCCGGGATTAAGGTATTCAAAAGCTCAATAGTAGCTGAATGATGATTGGAAGGACCCGGCCTACTTTAGATATTTATACATAGGACAGGGGAGCCAGAGTTTGGTTGCATGGCAATGGCCAAGATGTCAGGGGAATCTACATATATCTCCTTGATTCCTCCCACCTCTGTCAATTGTACCCAAGTACATAAGCCCCCTGCTGCCCTACCTGCTAAAGATGGCTTAGCTGGTTTAAAGAAGGAGAAAAACCCCTGTCTATACGTACAATGTGTCGCCCAGGTTTCCTGGAACATACAGATATTGAAATTCTCAACATATGCCCCCCATTCAGTGTCAACAAGTTTACTATTGATACCAGCCACGTTCCAGGACAGGAATTTTGCTATCGCTTGGGCAGTGGAGCAGTTTGGATTGCGAAGAGTATCAACTAAAGCATGGCTATTAGTATGCTCCACCGAAGGTAAATTTATGAGATTATTAGTACTGACAGATTGTAATTTTCGTGGCGATACAACACCTAGACTAGATGGATTAGGTGAAAAGCCCGTAGCCGGTAGATCAGGGCCAGTGTTGGAAGTGCAGGAGTTGGAAAGACCTAGTCAGTCAATGTCTGAAATGGCCCCCTGGGAATCAAATTCACATGCCGTTTGGCCACTAGAAGCAGGACCAGCGCTAATCGTGAAAACTGGATCGAATGGTGTACCTTTAAAAACCTGGTGGCCTGATGGCCTAATATCTTCATAGCCTGTAGTACTACTCAAAGCCAAATTGTCTGTTCTGGAGGAAGAATTCAGCCACGTGTTACCAGCAAAAGGGCAGCTATCGCTGAGAAAAATGGAAGAAATCTTCCTCTTTTTTTTGCATGCTTCCATATCTAAAAGTCCTGTTACCAAGTGGGCGTTTTTAAGATTAAGTTTTATGAGATCCTGGCTTCCAGGTGGGCCATTTACTCGTTCAGCCGATAGGATGTCGTCGTGGATAACTGAGCCACAGCCTCTGACATATCTCAGCCAGTACAAGGCCTTGTTGACAAGTGAGGCCTTATCTTCCCATGCGTTTGGGGACAAGGGTGGAACGTTGCACATATATATATAGTTGTTATTGGTCAAATGTAGATTCCGACAAGGTCCTTTTGGAGTGTCCCATTTAAAATGTACATTAGAGAAAATTGAAGTATTGCTTTCAGGAGGGAACACATGCGGGCTACGGAGACAATGCCTTTGCGTAGGGCCTACTGGACTTGCTGGTGTTGGCAGGGGCCCAGTTGCCAAAATGCCTTTAGCAAGAGGATATTTGGTTGGCACAGAAATTGACTTGGGCTCACAGGTGTAAAGGAGATCTTTGTTTTTAAGAAGAGTAGTGATTTCAAGCAGTAAGGATTTCAGCTCGCCTACTTCGCTCTTAAGGCTAAACACCAATGCTAGCAAGTCATCTTGCGGGGGCGCTCTCCGTGTATAGCAAAGTCTGAGGGGTTAATTGGGGGTTTTCCGGATCTTGAGACTCCAAAGAGGAGAGACAGTTAGAACAGGGAATTGTAAAATTCGTTAAGTTGGTTTTAAATACTTCAGGTTCGGAGTGGGATTCAAGGGGGGGTAGGAGAACTGACGGTTTTAGAAGAGCCTTGAGAGGCTGACACCTGGTAGGGAGAAGTAGTAACTTGTGGGTTGTGAACAGTATGCAAACCTGAAGTTAAAAACGGAATAAGAGTGCCGGATTTAGGCCCCTTTCGTGGAGCTCTCTCCTTTTTGTTCAAAATCTGTTCCACCTCTTCAATCAAGTTATCAATTTCCTTGGTGACACAATTGGTGTGGGATTGCATGGTCTTGATCATTTTAGGTATTTTGTGTTTAACAGAGCCCAATACTGGGCTACCTTTCGCCTTGCGCTTCCCCATTAAAAAGCAGATACTTCAGTGCAATGCAAAGAATACTTGAAATAATTTCAGGCACTGGAAAACCTGGCACCGTACCTTAGGGCCCAGAGGGGGGGCCCAGCCCAGTCTCCTTCAGTCTCTGATGGGCACGGACGGGCCCGCCCTTGGCCCGGGCGCGTCCCACGCAGCGATGGTGCGCGGTGCGCTTTATAGCGCCAGCGTTTCCTTGTTGATTGCCCCAAGGTGAGGGGCAGCAGCGAGGTAGCAGCAAGGGAGCCTGGGACTTGTTGTCCCACCAGGCGAATGACAGGAGCAGCAGCGATGGTGCGTTGTATAGCGCCCGTGTTTCCTTGTTGATGGCCCCCTGGTGAGGGGCAGCAGCGAGGTAGCAGCAAGGGAGCCTGGGACTTGTTGTCCCACCAGGCGAATGACAGGAGCAGCAGCGATGGTGCGCTTTATAGCGCCCGCGTTTCCTTGTTGATGGCCCCCAGGTGAGGGGCAGCAGCGAGGTAGCAGCAAGGGAGCCTGGGACTTGTTGTCGCACCTGTCGAATGACAGGAGCAGCAGCGATGGTGCGCGGTGCGCTTTATAGCGCCCGCGTTTCCTTGTTGATGGCCCCCAGGTGAGGGGCAACAGCAAGGTAGCAGCAAGGGAGCCTGGGACTTGTTGTCCCACCAGTCGAATAACTGACATCTTGTTTACCTTGGACTGCCATTGCTCCTTTTCCTATGGGTCCATGGATACTGGACCTGTGCTACAAACTAACTGGGCCACCACACTGAAGATTTCGGCCACCATCACCTCACTCTATTGCACTATCCCTTCTTTTTGTCAATTCAATAAACACACTTAAACACAACTGAAGGTTTTGTGCTTTGACTACAACAATATGCAATGTCTTGACCTTTATCATCCTGTGCAAATGTAACGTAAAGTGTGAATCCATCGAATGGACAGTCAATATGGGGTACACATAACCTGTGTGAGAGCACGCCATGAGTCACCATCCACCAAACTGTGTGAAAGCAATCTGTAGGCATCACATGAGTTCACAGTAGTGACCACACCAACATCTGAAAAAAAGGGAAACCATTAGTGACATTCAAATGAGTAGTAAAAGAAGTTGAGCAACATGAGCCCCTGTAACATAACAGCCTACATTCAGCTGGTTACTTCAACACAGAAATTTGCACAGCAACTGACTCCATACACCATAAATGAGGAGAAACAACTCTTATGAGGCCCTCTCACAAGATACCACAATATCAGCTATGCCAATCCCTCCTCTGGACCACCTGGTCTGGGCCACACTTTCAGAGAAATTGAAGTCACAGAGCAGTTGTGTCAGCACATTGTGACTCACAAAACATTCTCCGCAACAAATGCTAAGTACTTTATGAAATAAGGACACATTTTGCAGTGGGCATGTATCTGAGAATGCTAAACTACTGATACATTGCATGGGCTGAATAAGCTTGATCACTATCACCATAAAACTGGCAACACTGACCACAGATGGAACAGTGTCAGGTCACATAATGCACACATTTTTGCTTGGCACAACACAGCAGCTATACAGCACAGCACTTAATTGTAATGGAGGTATGAACAGAAGTACAGTCTTACCTGAGTGTCATTTGAAGTACCGCTGTATCAGATGTGTTCTGTTGTCCACATCTTCCTCCTCCCCATCCTCATCACTGTCATCAGTGCCCTCTGCTGCCACAAGTGCATTGTCTGCCTCCTCCTCCTGCAGGAATGGCACATGGCATCTGAGGGCTTAATTGTGCAGCGTGTAGCAGGCCACCACTATCTGGCAGACCTTCCCAGGGTCGTAGAGTATGGATCCACCAGAAATATGGAGGCACCTAAACCTGGCTTTCAGTAGCCCAAAAGTCCTTTTGATTACTCTTCTGGTCTGACCATGTGCCTCATTGCAATGATTCTCTGGCCCTGCCCTCTGATTCCTCACTGGTGTCAACAGCCAGGATAGGTTTGGGTAGCCTGAGTCACCTGGCAGTAGTAAGAGACATACATTACTCATGTACAATAGCACAGAGGACAACTCCAGGTGGCAAACAGTGACATACATTGTGTGAAACTTCAAGCTCACCTATGAACCACACTCTCTCTCTCTGTAGTTGTGCCATCATCTGTAGGACGCTGCTGTTCCTCAATACATAGGCATCATGCACAGATCCTGGAACCATGACTGTAATGTGGGAAATGTACTGATCACTAAGGCACACCATATGGACATTTTCTTTAATGGTAATTCTTCCTATTTCTATACACCTGCTCATTTGTCCTGGGAGGGACCAAGGCAATACAGGTCTCATCAACGGCCCCAATCACATGTTGTAGGAAGCTGGCCTGGCTTGTAGTGGGTACCAGAGGTACTTACACCTTGTGCCAGGTCCAGTTATCCCTTATTAGTGTAGAAGAGGTATTTCTAGCAGCTTAGGCTGATAGAAGGTAGCTATGGCAAAGCAGCGTAGGCTGAACCAGGAGAAATGTAAAGCTCCTACTATACCATTGGTGTCATATGCACAATATCATAAGAAAACACAATACACAGAGTTACTAAAAATAAAGGTACTTTATTTTTATGACAATTTGCCAAAAGTATCTCAGTGAGTACCCTCAGTATGAGGATATGTTATATACACAAGATATATGTACACAAACCAAAATTAGGTAAGTAATAGAAAGAAAAGTAATGCAAACAGTGTAGAATTACAATAGATTGCAATAGGAGCACATAGGTATAGGGGCAACACAAACCATATACTCCCAAAGTGGAATGCGAACCACGAATGGACCCCAAACCCATGTGAGGTTGTAGAGGGTTCCTGGGACTGTAAGAAAACAGTGAGGGTTAGAAAAATAGCCCATCCCAAGACCCTGAAAGGTAGGTGTAAAGTGCACCTACTACCCTCAGAGAGCACAGAAGTCGTGATAGGGGGATTCTGCAGGAAGAACAAACACCAGCAATGCAACAACAGTGGATTTCCGGACCTGAGTACCTGTAAGACAAGGGGACCAAGTCCAATAGTCGCGACAGTGTCAAGAGTGGGCAGGAGCCCAGGAAATGCCAGCTGAAGGTGCAAGGAAGCTGCCACCGGTTGGAAGAAGCTTGGAGTTCTGCAAGAAAGAAGAGGACTAGGAACGTCTTCTTTGGATGATGGATGTCCCACGTTGCGATGAAGCTTGCAGAGGTATTCCCACGCAGAAAGACCGCAAACAAGCCTTGCTAGCTGCAGTAGAGGTAGAGGTTTTTGGGTGCTGCTGTGGCCCAGGAGGGACCACAATGTCACCGCTTGGAGGAGGAGACAGATGGGGCACCCAGCAACTCAGGGAGCCCTCACAGAAGCAGGCAGCACCCGCAAAAGTACCTGAACAGGCACTTGGAAGGAAAGTGAACTGGAGTCCACGCAAAGTCACAAAAGGGAGTCCCACGACGCCAGAGGACAACTCAGAAGGTTGTGCACTGCAGGAAGGAGTGCTGGGGACCCAGGCTTGGCTGTGCATGAAGGAAATCCTGGAAGAGTGCACAGGAGCCAGAGCAGCTGCAAATCACTGGTACCCAGCAATGCAGTCTAGCTTGGGGAGTCAAGGACTTACCTCCACCAAACTTGGACTGAAGAGTCACTGGACTGTGGGAGTCACTTGGACAGAGTTGCTGAGTTCCAGGGACCACGCTTGTCAGGATGAGAGGGGACCCAGAGGACCAGTGTTGCAGTCTTTTGGTGCCTGCGTTAGCAGGGGGAAGATTCTGTCGACCCACTGGAGATTTCTTCAGGGCTTCTGGTGCAGGGTGAAGGCAGGCTACCCCCAGAGCATGCACCACCTGGAAACAGTCGAGAAAGCCGGCAGGATTAGGCGCTACAATGTTGCTGGTAGTCATCTGGCTACTTTGTTGCAGTTTTGCAAGTGTCCTGAGCAGTCAGCGGTCGATCCTTTGGCAGAAGGTGAAGAGGGAGATGCAGAGGAACTCTGGTGAGCTCTTGCATTCGTTATCTAAAGAATTCCCCAAAGCAGAGACCCTAAATAGCCAGAAAAGGAGGTTTGGCTACCAAGGAACGAGGATTGGCTACCAAGAGAGGTAAGAGCCTATCAGAAGGAGCCTCTGACATCACCTGCTGGCACAGGCCACTCAGAGCAGTCCAGTGTGCCACAAACACCTCTGTTTCCAAGATGGCAGAGGTCTGGGACACACTGGAGGAGCTCTGGGCACCTCCCCTGGGAGGTGCAGGTCAGGGGAGTGGTCACTCCCCTTTCCTTTGTCCAGTTTCGCACCAGAGCAGGGCTGGGGAATCCCTAAACCAGTGTAGACTGGCTTATGCAGAGATGGGCACCATCTGTGCCCATCAAAGCATTTCCAGAGGCTGTGGGAAGCTACTCCTCCCCAGCCCTGACACCTATTCCCAAAGGGAGAGGGTGTTACACCCTCTCTCAGAGGAAATCCTTTGTTCTTCCTTCCTGGGCCAGGGCTGCCTGGACCCCAGGAGGGCAGAAACCTGTCTGAGGGGTTGGCAGCATCAGCAGCTGCAGTGGAGACCACGGAAAGGCAGTTGGGCAGTACCCGGGTACTATGCTAGAGACCCGGGGATCATGGAATTGTCCCCCCAATGCCCGAATGGCATTGGGGTGACAATTCCATGATCTTAGACATGTTACATGGCCATGTTCGGAGTTACCATTGTGACGCTATACATAGGTAGTGACCTATGTATAGTGCACGCGTGTAATGGTGTCTCTGCACTCACAAAGTCCGGGGAATTTGCCCTGAACGATGTGGGGGCACCTTGGCTAGTGTCAGGGTGCCCACACACTAAGTAACTTTGCACCCAACCTTCACCAGGTGAAGGTTAGACATATAGGTGACTTATAAGTTACTTAAGTGCAGTGGTAAATGGCTGTGAAATAACGTGGATGTTATTTCACGCAGGCTGCAATGGCAGGCCTGTGTAAGAATTGTCAGAGCTCCCTATGGGTGGCAAAAGAAATGGTGCAGCCCATAGGGATTTCCTGGAACCCCAATACCGTGGGTACCTCAGTACCATATACTAGGGAATTATATGGGTGTACCAGTATGCCAATGTGAATTGGTAAATTTAGTCACTAGCCTGTTAGTGACAAAGTTGGAAAGCGGAGAGAGCATAACCACTGAGGTTCTGGTTAGCAGAGCCTCAGTGAGACAGTTAGGCATCACACAGGGAACACATACGGGGCACATACATATGAGCACTGGGGCCCTGCCTGGCAGGGTCCCAGTGACACACAGACTTAAACAACATATATACAGTGAAATATGGGGGTAACATGCCAGACAAGATGGTACTTTCCTACACATGTGAAATGCATCCCATTGTGTAGAATGCAGCCTTCACAATTGGCAAATCATCACTGTGGGGGAATGAGAGATAGCTACTCATGTTTTTTCAGCAAGGCAGCTGAAACTCTACTCAGCAGATTAGAAAACATTGGCTGCGACATACCTGCAACCAAGCCCACAGTCACCTGGAAAGAACCACTGGCCAGGAAATAGAGCACTGACAATACCTGTACTGCGGGGGTATTGCTGTAGGACTACAAATAGCAGGAATGAGATTTGGCCAATTGTGCACACAGTTCAGTGATTGTGGCCCTGTCCAGATGATAGGTGAGTATAATGTGGTGTTCCTTCAGTGGAGCCAAGTCGACTAGGGGTCTGTACACGGGTGCATGCCTCCTCCTCCTCCGCAGTGGTTGGTATCTAAATAACCCAAACATCAGAGATGTGTGACAACAGGAAGGATGGACACACAACATCACAATATACAGAGCAGTCTCATCCAATTCACGCAACCAAAGATTGCAATTTGCACTGGTGTCCTCTACATGCAAACGGACGTCTTCAAAATACATATTATTCATTTGCCATTGTGTCTCACAGATGTAGTTGGAGTCATGTGTCATGAATTGTAGCATCCCATTTTACATGTTCTGTCAAATACTCATCTGTAAGCAGTGCACTGGTATGAGATCTAATCTGGGTGCCAGGGTCTACATCCAAACCAATGTATGTAGCGGATTGGAATTGCCGTGGTGTCTACCATCGGTACGTATGACGCACACTAAATTGTCCGCCATGAGTACCAGCATTAGGAAATGGCAACCGCCTGTCCTGCATGCAGGGAAAGGTGAAAGTGACCTCACTCTGCCTACATTTGGCGTCAGGGTGGAGAGTGGTCTGCACCGCTGTGAAATTCCTCATTGGTTAACATGGAAGTCTATGGAGTACAGGGGCCAATGATGATCACTGCTGACGGCGACGGTGTTCACCGGCGTGGACGTGACCGCCATTTTCTGTATCCTACGTCACTTGATTCCTGACTCTCACCATATCAACACCTCCACTGCGTGTGCTGCTGTGTCCTATGTCTGGAGCCCACAATGGCCCGTGCTACAGGGGATTGGGCCCCAGACTTCACATCTGAAAAACTTGAGAAGCTTGTGGATAGGGTCCTGCCCTTGTATGGATAGTTGTATGGGTCTCCAGATCAACAGGTGAGCACCTTTTGAGTACTTTGGATGCAACATGGCTATATGTAGATGTATGTGTGTGTAGGCAGTGTGTCATTTGGGGAGTGTATTTTTGCTGTATGGAATGTGTACACAGAGGTCCGAGTAATGTGTAAGGTTAATGTGGAATCTATGCAGTATCTAAGCCATAGCTGTAACAGAATGTAGTGCAGAGTTCATGATATCCTTCTGTCTGTGTTCCCTATACAGGTCAGCGCCCATCAGAAGAAAGGGTTATGGCGTGCCATTGCCTAGGACGTGCGGACCTTGGAGGTACATATCCGGCGGAGCACCCACTGCAGAAAGAGGTGAGAGGACCTGTGACTCTGGGCCCGGAAGACCGCGGAGGCCCAGCTGGGGATGTCCTCCCAACAAGGGAGGGGTGCCCGTTGGAACCTGACCCCCCTAATGGTCCGCACACTGGGGTGGATGGGTGTACTCACCCCCAACTGCCACAAGGGGGTGAGTACACACTGTGTGAAATTCTTTCCTGATGCCTGCCATGGTGTTTGGGTGCAAGGTTCTAGTCAGTGTATGACCCAATACATCCGTGTAACTAATCTTGTAGAGTCCTGCTTAGCAAGGGTGAATGGTATGTACATTTGGTATTGGCGATTAGCTGATATTCCATCTTCGTTTGAGACCTACATCCTGACTCACCGGTGTTGTTCTGATGCTCTGATGTCTACTGCTTAGGTGGTGTGACCTGGCAAATGCACGTTGTGCAGTCACTTTGTCAGAATTGTGTAGCTGTGCCTTTGTCAACAGGCAGACATGGCTCAGTGAGTCCCAATAGGTGTGCAGATGTTCGTGTCTGAGTTAATTTCTGCTGCTGTTCCCAGGCAATGGTTTGGTATTGCAGTTGTAACTGCAAAGTGTTAGTTCCAGTGAGTCATTGTGATGTGTATGTCATATCTGATGTTATTGCTGTAATTGACCCTGTGCTTCCTTTCTTTCTCCCCCACCCTCTCTCGTTTTCTTCTCCTGTCCTTGTGTGCATTAGCTTCATCTGGCGAAGGAGCAGGGGCACCAGCGAGTGGGGGAGCTGCAGCCCACGCGACCCGGGAGGCAGTGTCAACCAACCAACTACAGCAGACGTGCAGACTAGCACCCCATTCACCACATGCGCAGTTACCACCACCACCATCACAACCACATGCAGCACACCCACCTCACTTGCAGACACCACCACAACATACATGCACACAACCTTTTTGTTCTCTCCCACCCTGTCTGCCCCCCTCCAAAGACACATAAACGCTCCCACTCAGACAATCAACAGCCATCCACTTCACACATGCACACTGTACATGCACCTACAACCCAGTAAAGCACACCTACTCCTCCTACAACCGTTCTTTCTACCTCCACTCCCAAAACCACCTCCCACAATCCACCCTACTGTACCTAAAAAACTTTTCCTTGCCCACCATGACCTCTTCCCTCCTCCTGACCCACCCCGTTTCATCCGGAAAAAGAAGGTCCCGCTCCCCCAGCCCAGCAACTCCAGTTCCCAGTCCTCTCATCGCCTCCCTGATGTTACATATGTCCCTCCCCCAACTAAACCCCCCCACACTATGGGGCACAGGATAGCCACTACAACCCCCCCCCTCCAAGCACAGTCCTCCATCCCCTAAACAGAGGAGAAAAAGGCCCACCCCCTGTCAAACCCAATTCCAAGGACCCCCCCTTTCCAAGAAAAGCCCCCCACACCCTGAGGTGCTTGCCTTCCACATTAATGTCCCTGCCCAGTGGAGTCACTTGGGCTGTCAGGAGTCAAGTTGGGCCTCTCAGGTTGCCATGTGTAGTGGCATGGACATATTTGGACTGTCCAATGGCCCTTCGTATATATACTTCACAGTTTTAATGTGGTCGCTATTCCCACCTGAATAGAGTGGTTGGACCAAAGGTATTTGTCCTGGCTTTTTTTTTACTTCTGGCTTCTATTGTTGTACTTTTCAGCGGATTGTTTTACATGTGTGGTATGTGTGCATGGTGTATGTTGTGCGTGTGGGTTTGTCACTCTCCCCTCCCCTCTTTGTGTGCTAGTAGGCTGTACTTACCATCGTTGTCTTGGTCAGCGTTGCTGCTCCAGGACTCCCATCGCTTGGCACAGCATCGGCAGGGCTTCCAGTTCAGGTTCCATGGCGGCAGCGGACTCCTCTGTGTCCCTGGAGGTGAGTGTCTCCTTTTATATGGGTCGTTTCCGCCAGGCTTTTCGTGGCGGTGGTCCCACCCAGAAATCCTGGTGGGCTGCTATTTCCAAATATGGTGGGCGGTGAAAGGTGTTCCGCCAGCCTGAAGATGGCTACCACCGTGGTCAGTGGCCGACCGCACTGTCGTTCAAGCGGTCCATTGGCTGTGTATGGGAGGGATCACCGTCGGTGGCATAATATGGTGGTCTTCACCGCCAGCCTGGCAGGGTACTACTGACATTGCTGGTGTGGAAGTCAGCAGACCGCCAAGGTCATAATGAGGGCCTATATCTCATTTTGATATAGTATACACAGAGCCAGCTTCCTACAAGGGACTAATGAATGTAGACGTGTTTTTGTATAAAAGTACTTGGACTATTATGTCAACCGGACAAGACCCACCCATACCGGGTGTTTATTTCATAGGTGGATGAAATGCTTATTACAAGCTGCTGAAAGGCTGGTATCGTACATGCTAGTTAAGAGTCGTTTTTCGGAAGATTTTCCATATGGAGAAATTTGACAATCCAATCTGAAAAGGGCATTATCGTACTAGAACAAGGAGAGGAGCTAATGCAGCAGAGATTATAGGTGACATTGTTGGTGCAGTGATTCAATCTGTTGTTGGGTTTCTGAATGACATCAAGATGAGAAAGTTGTCAACTGTTGTAGATAAGATGTCAACTGTTTATGCAGGTGCTATGATTTTAGTGGACATGGAAATTGTTGCTGTGAGATCAATGGTTTTGCAAAATCATCTTACGTTAGCCATTGTATTGGTGAAAGAAGGCTGAGTCTGCAAAGGTTTAAAGGCGCAACATTGTTGTACCTTTATCCCTGATAACAGTAAGAAGATAAGGAGATTCATATCAAACGTGACAAACCTGAAACATGACCTAAAGATTTGAAAGACAATAAGTAAAGGATTTTCGAATGTTGTATCATGGTTTGGAGATCTAGGAAAGGTAATTGTGAGAATGATCCTGAGACCTTTATTGATTGTGACTGTGTGCATTATTGTCCTGCTTGGACTTTACACATTACATAATTTTTTGAAAAAACAAAGAGCTAACAATAAACAGGGGAAAGAAGAAATTGAAATGAGGAAATGAGGAGTAGTTATTATAAGAACATGTAGAGATTTGAGAATTTCAGTAGATCAAGGCCCATACATTATCAAACAAGCAGGCTTTGAGTTCTCTCATTGTAAATTAGAGTATGCTTTTTGTGACAGCATAAATTGCTGTCAGAGGAGGGATTGTTTGAGCATACATTTTAGTAATTCTTTAGTGGGTCAGAAGTCAGCATTAGGTGACTTTATATTCACATTGAAAGTCTAACGGATATGCGCTAATATGTATTTTGAAGTGTACACATTTTGTCTAATGGTGGACAATGTGCCTACTATTAGTAGACGTCGTGCTTACCATGGCAGACGTTGTGCCCAAACCATGTTTATGGATCAAATCTGTTTATTAACAGTTTAAGATGCAAGAAACACATTACACAGCCATGCGCCTACAACCTCTCGGCCAAACCATGTTTAATAAAATGCTAACCTCATTTATAACAATGTTTTGGGATTATTAATCATTAAACTGAATTATTCTGTGTAGAAAATAATCATGATTTATGTTGAAAATGACATGTATGCAGAAAAATAAATACACATCTCAGCCATATAGAGTGTAATTCGTTAACAAAGATTGCAATTAATATTAAAATGGTTAGCATATTTTATGATATATTATTGATGAGGTAGATTAATGAGTTTTCATATTGTGTGTGTTTTATTGAACACAATATTAATGTATTGAATCTATTGTGTTAGCATAACTAGGCCTGAAGTTTCATAGTTGCAGTAGTAATGAAAATTCTGAATCATTTCTTTCCCTTTAACCTACATTTTTCCATTAAGTTGTTTTACATGTTTAGCAAAGATTTATATTGTATTATGACTACGCTTTCGACCTTGGAAGTGGTACATCAAGAGCTAAAGATTGTAGCATTAAGACAGACCCCATTTTTCTTGTGAATCGTTGGAACTCTTGTGAGCCATGTGACGATTTCAGAAAGTATCAACAAATGTACAGAGTTAATAGCTGTTGCCGGTGTCACACAGAAGGAGAGATGACTTCACACATACCCTGAGAGAATTTGGAGATATTGCAAACCTAATGGGGATTCTAATTTTCATTAGATATTGTTCGTTTATGAGATGTGGTCCTACTCAAACAACAAATCTGAATGTTTTGGATATTGATAGTTAGGCAGAGACTCTTGCAATTTTCAGTCAGTCCCTTTTTTGCTTCTCTTGCTATTAAGTCTTCACTTAGTCTCCACTTAATTCCATCACCGTCAAGTTTTTTCTTAATCCCTATTCTGGCAAATTTCCTCTTAAATTTTGTAATATTAACCTGTCCCATGCATGTTCCTGATGTGCAGGTCGTGTTCTGCACTTTCCCCTGATGATGCTTCCTATTAATTCTGCTGAATCTGAAGTGTTATGCTGACAAACCTGAATTGTATGCTGATCCCAGGAGAAGTATAATCAAATTGCTATGTTATTTGTCCCATAGCCTTATTTTAACTAGTCTAACGTAGTTAGTCTAACATAACCTGAGAAAGATGATTTTTCCAAATTATGTTTGTCTTCTTTTTGCTTTTGCCCGCATGTGTTAGCCCGTTCCCATGCATGCTTATCCTAATGTGAAATTTGATGTATTATCCTAATGTGAAATTTGATGTATTGATTTGTGAATTTGGATTTGAATGATGTCAACATCTGGTGATTTGAAATCTGTTTTTATTGCACAAATTATATCATTGCTTGTGTGTGTAATGTTTATTGGTATAGATATTGAGTAGATTAAACGTGATTTGCAGATTTGGTCAGCCTATGGTTTTCATTTACTTGTATAATCTAGTCTTGCACTCTTTACATGACTTTGGCTTTGTGGTTATAATAAAGCTTTGAAGCATTTTATTGATTGGAGTTTTGTTTCCATGGCCAAATTGGTTATGGTATCTAAATTGGTTGTTGTATTGATTGAGATTGGAATGATTGTATTTGGTTAACCACACTCTTCAATGGGTCCAAAGATCCCATCGACCTCGGTGGAAGTGTTTTCTAATCCTGACCTTGAGAAGAAAATGGTCTCACAATACCAACACCTGTTCTTCCAGGGTAAAATAATTGACTGAACTGCCCTCTGGCCAAGAGAGGTGCTGAATGAGCTCTAATTGACCTTTCTCCTTCTTGGCACCACCCCAGTGGGGAAACTATCAGGTTCTGCATCAGCCAATCCGTGAAAGGGCCTGCATTCAACCTTCCCCCACCTCTTTCTCCAATTAGCTTCATACCACTTGTTTGTGGGCCCTCACGGATTTGAGATTTTCTGCCCACCGTCTCTTCCTCGGCCCCACTTAGCCTAAGCGAAACTCCCATGTGAACCCACACAACTAGAGCTCTGCCTTCTCCCTACTTTCATATTGAGCCAACCAGAAGTGAAACCTCTCCAGTTTAACTGGATTAGGAGCTTTTCTCCTCAGTGCCTTGTGCCCCCCTAACTCCCTGGAAATTTACCTGCTAATTGTTTTGCTGACTTCCCCGTCTCCTTGCTGCTGCTGCTCTTGCACCATTGCACCTCTGCCACATTTCCTGCCCCATAGCGGTTGACCAAAGCGTGTCTGTCCAAACACTAGAAGCATTTGTGTCTGAACTTACAAGATTCCTGTGTGCAGAGACCCTTTTGAAAATCTAACGAGTCCCCAGTTAGTTGGACCAACTCCTTTGTGCTCCTAATTCTCCCCTACCTGTGAACTCCACCCTAGGTGGGACAGCCCTGAAAGGGCTGATAAGCTATGGGGAGCCCACTGGCTGTGAATATCGTTTTTCCAAATTTGGTAGATCCCATCGTATGCTGCTCTAAGTCCGAGTTGATTTCTCCCAACTGCACCCCTGGGTCCAGAGCCATAGGCGCCCAAAATTCATCTTCATATTGGACCCAAGTGTACCCACCGTAGTTTAACTACGCTTTCCTGATTATGTCCATGTACTTGAAAAGTGTGAAGGACCTCTCCGGGTACTTCTTAAGATTAACACTGGCAAATATAGGGAAGTTCGCTGTCCAATTGTTTATTGTGACTGGCACTTTAGGCCTTTTAGCCAGCTAGTATTCCTCTTCCTTCAACCCTTCTTTAGATCTTAATTCCCTATGTAAGAGCTTCAACATCTCTACATACTCTCCTTTCCAAAATTTCTCCTTTGTCGCCAAAATAAGGTGTGCCCCTTGCGGGTTGGCGATTTCCATGAATGGAAGCTTCTTAACCTTCAAACCCTTGCTCTCCAGTGGCTCTGCCTTAGACTCTGCTGCTGCCTCCTAGTGAACACTTGCCTGTGACTTACTGTGGATGCGCCCATCTAATGATTTAACCCCTTGTAAACCCCCCTTTTTCTTCCTTTTGACTACTTTATCCCTTCACCTCCTGTGGTCGCTTGTCCTCTACTGTCCCTGCCCTGCTATCTTGGTGAACCTCCATGTCTGTCCCCACACCTGCATCCAGCACATATACTCCTCTTTGTAGGCGGACCTCCTGCATCCGGCAGGCTCCTTCTCCTCCAGTGACACAGGCATTATCTTATCTCTGTGATACAAAGCTAACTTACCTGGAGCCAAGGTTAGTGGCTGTTCTGGAGCCCTCTACCCCACCAGCTGTGTCTGCTGCAGTGCATTCCAGTGTCTGCCAGGCCTTCCTGCCATTTGCAATGACTTAGGGACATTTCGGTGAGTTGCCCCACCTGCTCCCGTCCCCGTCCTGCCACCAATTACTCTCTACCCCCTGGTCCTCATCCTCTTCTCTAATCTCCCCTTCCTCCATACTCTCCTTCCCATAATCCAACATTGTTTGCTGTGCTTCTTCTGATCTATACATACCTGAGGTCCCTGCCCATGCCCCAAAGTGTGCCGATACCTCCTCATATATCGAGATATCCTCTGCTGGTTGTTGTTGAGAGGCTGTACTGAGCCCTCTCATCCACTTAGCTGCATCACAACTTTGCCTCTAGCGAAGTCATGTTGGCAGTTACACTGCGCCGTCTGCCATGCAAAACTAAGAAGGCTTCCTTGACGAGCCCCGCCTGGGCGTGTGCTCTTAATCCTGTCGTAGTCTGACTAGCCACCCAGGGCCCACCTTCACTTCTCCCTGGGGTCACCAAGCCGCACTAAGCTCTCCTGAGTCAGTCTCATCTTGCACTGGCTCTTCCTGCTAAAAAAGCAAAGAGGTCCGGTGTGCTGGTCTAATGTAGCCCCACCTCCTGTACTGAATGATCATCGTTGAGTTGGGTGGCTGTCTGACCTCCACGGCCCCTGACCTACCGATCCCTGCAGGCCTGATTGTGCTTGACCATGACCCTGTGGCCCCTTCATAGTCCCCCCGGCAAGCTCCCCTTCTCCCCTGGCCTCCCTGCCATACACTCCCTGGCAGCTTTACTGAAAATATTTGTCTCTCTGCCCCATCTTGAGGGGCCCCTCCATTTACCTACCTGTCACCCTCCCTTTCGTATATAAATGAAAATAGTACACTGTTCCAATAAGTGTGTATGCAGTGAGAGAGAAGGGGTCAGTATTGGCAGGAAAGCCCTCACGCATCCACTAGGATGCTGAGCATCATCATTGGGCTATCTCCTTCGTCAGACCGGCACTGCAATGTCTGGCGGACCTACCGCACTTGGTGGTGGCACTCAACCGAAAGTAGTGTAGCAGAGGGAATAAGGTCTGCGAGAGATACTGAGAAAAGGAGAGAAAAAGGAATTAAGTTAAAATTGACTCTGACCCACAAGCATCATAATTTAATGAATCAGGATAAGTATCAGGCCAAGGTTAAAAAGAAACAATGGGAGTGGGAACGGGGAGTAATGTCCCACAGCACTCCAGAGAAAGGAAAAAGGAAGTGTACCTAGTCCTAACAAAAAGTGGTCAACATGTTTTGCGCCGCTTTGGTCACAAAAATGATCCACAAAAGGTTATTTAGCCCTTTCCCTTCCTGAATGAGCTCTCCCCTACTTCCCTCTAGTGCGGAGGTGTCCTCTTCCTCCTCTGCCTCCCAGCTGTGAGCATCAGCATCTGATAGACCTCCCTCTTCCCTTTCCTTGAATTCATGCTGGGGAGAAGCCATGCTAAAGACTGCTTTCTTACAGGCCCTTCCCCTCCTCCATCCCTGACCTTGTCTGCGTGTTTGCAAATGGCCCGCCCCCTCCCGGGACCCGTGAGGCAGAAGTGTACATTTGCGGCCAAGTCGGCGGTGCTAATGCCAACTACCTAGTGCACATTCCTCTTTCCTGTATGCAGTGTACCCTAGCAGCGGTGTGATTCTCCGCAGAGGGTCCAGTACTGACTGTGCTCTACGTGCTCTGTCCCGTCCGTTTACCTCAGAGCTTGCCATTCCACTCCGACGTGGGGGTGAGCAGGCAAAAACCACCGCTGCTACCCCCTCAGAAACCCTGTTTACAGGCCGTGCTGATGACAGCACCCCTTCCTGCAGCAAATCCAGGCAGCCTGCTTCCCGCAGCAGCCTGACAGCCTGCTCCACTTTATCCACCTCAGACATGCTGATTCGTGCAGCAAAAGAAGCTGATGTTTAAGGTGAGGTGAGACTAACGCTCAAAATAAGCTCTGACCACCAATGCTAAACTACACAGCAGCTGGAAAAAATGCTTGAAAGCTAGCACCAACCATCATGCCAACCATACAGAGTTTTGGGCAACTTTTGGGCCTCCCTGAGAAGTGGAGGGAGGAGTCTCAAGCGATTCAAGTATTTTGGTAAAAACGGGACGGGAAGGGGACTCATCTTCTCTGAGTGATTTCAAACTCCAAACTCAAACGGACCCCAATACACTTTATGGTGCCATTGATTCCTTTCAGCACACCATGGCCCTTTAAATGCGTAAACTGGGGGACAATGAATATCGAAGCCAGCATAGCCTGACTAGGTCTCAAACACAGGCCTTGAATGCCCTGGCAAGTGACACCAGTTTTGTTATTAAGCTCTCTGATAAACCTCGATAAGGAGTTCAGATCAATATTGCAATGAAGCCCCAAGACAAATTAATGATGACAGCTGCTATAAAGTGATCACTCAATCTGAGTACAAAAAGTCCATTTCACAATGTATTGGATACCTGGAAATCACAACAAATCATTGATGATGATGAATATTGATTCCTGAAAGTTGATCATCCCAGGATACCCACTATATATTTTCTACTCAAGATAAATAAACATCCTACAAGACGACCTGGGAGCCCTATTGTTTTGGCCAATAGGGGCCTCCTTGAACCCACTGCCATCTACTTGAATCACTTCCTTGCACCACATGTGCTGGTGTTACCCTCATATTGCAAGGAAATACTTGACTTTCCTACAAAGATACACGCCATTCATTGGGAAAGCACATATCGTATGATGACCTTGGATGTAAATTCCCTGTATACATATATAGATCAGGAACAGGGCACGAATGCATGTGTCTCCTTTCTGATGACCAGATCCATCAAGCTATTAGACTACATATTGATCTTGGGTGAAATGCTGACTTTCTGCTTAAAGCAGAACACTTTTCTATTTGATAACATCTATTACCACCGAGTCTCAGGGCAGCGATGGGCACCTTCTTAGCCCCAGCTTTGCAAATCTATTCCTGGGCTGCTGGGAGACGCAGGTGGTCTGGGCCGAAGAACTTGAAACATACACCTCCCACATAAGAATGTGGATAAGGAATATGATTTATTCGTCATCTGGGAGGCGAAAGAGTGACCTGCCAATCAGTTTGTGGAGAAATTGCAGAACAATAATTTGAATTGCAGGTTCACCCATAATGACATCCGGAAAGCTAAAGAATACCTCGATGTGTGTTTCAAGGTGGAGGAGCAGCTGGCCACCAGCCTGCATAGGAAGAAAACTGCATGTAAAAGCATCATGCATGCCAATAGCTTCCATCCCAATAGCCTGAAGTGGAGCATCTCCTTTGGCGAACTCCTTCATGCCAGGAGTAATTGCTCTGATTACAAATCCTTTATGGCAACATTTAACACCATTATTAGCTGTTTCTGTGAAAGGGTTGCCCCAGCAAAGTCCTTAGAGCTTCCCAAGACAAATTGTCCCCCAGGAGAAGGCATGACCTTCTCTTTAGGAGCAAAAAAAGAAACAGCAATAACAATAGGTCTGCAGGGGGCATCCAAATCCGGTTTATTACCAACTATAATTATCTATCTGGTCAAGTAAAATGCATGATGAACAAACATTGGAGTATTTTGCTCTGGTATGTGATATGAAAAAGTGTATTTTGGAATACTTATGTGCTATATGTAACATTAATGCAACATATCCTGTTGCAAGACATTTTCAATGTAAGAATGAAGGTAACCTCGATTGCCTTCAACTTTTTTTATTTTGATAGTAACGATAAAATGTTGAGGGAGTGGATGGGGAGAAACTGTTACGGATACGAAAATCACACTGCATCATTGATCTTGACATCAAAGTCTCATGTGGCCTGAATATGGATGAGAAATTAGCAGTACATATCTGACACTATGTAACAGGATTGTCTGGTCAAGATGTGGTGACTGATATTATAAGTGGTGAACTGGGTTACCACCTCCACCTATGAACTGAGATAGCATATGGACTATTATTGTTGGTGCTCACTTCCCACACATTCTTTGACCAATTACCTTGTTAGACCTGACAGGCATAGGGTGGTCTTCCTCAAATATTTTGCCTGCCTCCTGCCATTTTTCTAATCTCGTTTTTGCTGGTTTTAAGACTCTGCACACTTTACCACTGCTGACCAGTGCTAAAGTGCTAGTGTTCTCTCCATTAACCATTGTAACATTGGTTCCTACCAAATTGGCATACATTATGTACCTAAAGGCCCCTAGTAAAGTGCCCTATATGTGCCCAGGGCCTGTAAAATAAATGCCTCTAGTGGACCTGCAGCACAGATTGTGCCACCCACATAAGTAGCCCTTAACCATATCTCAGACCTGCCATTGCAAGGCCTGTGTGAGCAGCTTCACTACCACTTCAACTGGTACTGAAAACTACTTGCCAAACGTTAAACTCTCCTTTTATTACATATGAGACACCCCTAGGGTAGGGCCTAGGTAGCCATAGGACAGGGTGCTATGTACATTAAAGACAGGACATGCACTGGTAAGTTCTACATGTACTGGTAGTGAAAAACTCCCAAAGTAATTTTTCACTATTTTGAAGCCTGCTCCTCTCATAATTCAGCATTGGAAATGCCCTTATATACTTTTAAGTGGTAGTTTCTGTTCTGAAAGAAGTAGCATTGACATGTCTAGAATGGTTGGAATTGTAGTGATAAAGCCTGCTTACTGGTGAAGTTGGTTTTAAAATTACTATTTTAGAAATGTCATTTTAAGAAAATGTCTTTGCACTTGCTGCTCTCTGTGCCTTAAAGCCTCTCTCCAATCCTCGTCTGGTCTGTGCTGGTTGACCGCTCTCCTTGTGCATTCCACCAAGACAGCCATAAACACAGGACACTCTGCATTTATCTGCATACTGATGGGTCTTCCTGTGCAGGAAGGGTGGAGGGGCTCTCACTTACACTTCAAAGGTTAGCAGGCTTACCTCACACAAAGGACTGATCACCCCCCACAGATCCCCTGGCAGACAGGACTGGGTTGAAAGGGGAACTGGTGCACTTCAAAACCACTCTTTGAAGTTGCCCCCACTACAAAGGCACATTTGAGTATATATACACTGGGTCTGTGATCCCCTAAAATCAGACACGTTTGGACCTACAACTGAACTCTGTCAGAAGGACTGCTGTGCTGTGCAACTGACTCATCTCGACTGCTTTTCTGGAAGGACTGCTCTCCTGCTTGTTGCCCTGCTGCCTGCTGCTCCCTGTCTCTGCTGGAAGGACTTTGCCTTCCCCCACAGTGATCTCCAAGGGTCTGGACTCAGCTTACCTCCTGGTAAGAAGTCTCAGGGCCATCAAAGACTCACCGGAGAGAGAAAATCTACTGTGCTAGAAAATTGATGCAATGGCTGCAAAATAGACGCAATGCCTGCAGAATCAAATCACGCTTGTGTCAAAGCTGAAAAATCATTGCAGTGCCTACTGAATCGTTGCAACGCCTTGTTCATCTTCGCAGCACGTTTTACATTTTCGAGGCATCGTCCCTGGGTGTCAAAATATCCCCACACTGCAGTGAGGAGCCAAGGCTGCTCACTTGGGAATCGACGCATCACCTTGCCCACGAGGAAAGAATCGATGCTTCACCTCCACCGCACCAGTAAAATCAAGGCATTGCTTTACTTTCTGGAACATCACTTCCTCTGCGCTCCTCATTATTTTTGACGCATTCCACGTACTTTGTGCTGAAAAGAAACACCCATTGATTCCTATGGACTAAGACTTATTTAAACCTCTAAAAAGTGATATCTTGACTTGTGCATATTTAAATTTGGTCATTTTGGTCCTACTTTATTCAGATAAATATTATCTATTTTTCTAAACTGGTGTGGAGTACTTTTCGTTGTGTTTTCACTGTTTTACTTTATGAGTTATTGCACAAATAGTTTACACATTGCCTTCTAAGTTAATTACCTCACTTGTGCATTTCTGCTTTTGTTACACTTACCCGGTACATGTACTGATTGTATTTCGATGCATGTATGAATATACATATGAACACACCTTGACTATGAAGGGTTGCTTGATAATACTCAGATGAATTAACAATACCTATATCACATTGCATATGACAGCTCACTTGGGCCTACTATGTGTATCTTGGATTTCCAATGAATGCCTGGATACACAAATGAGAATACCTCGACTATGGAGGGTCACTTGACATGTTCACATGATCAACAAAACCTTTGTCATGTTGCGTATGACAGCCCACTGGGGCTTCATTTGTGTATTTTTGTTTGTTAAGGCATGCCTGAATACACACATAAGCATACATTGGCAATACTCTCATGCATTAATTATACTTATGTCTCATTGAATATGATGGCCCACTTGGGCTTAACCAGTGTATTTTGGATTTTCAAAGCAGGGGCTTTTATTATTTGGCATTTCACACCCGCTATAGAGGTAGAATTGTAATCTGAAGGACTACCTCTCTGTACTCCTTCACTATTTACATCTGTTGCATGCACCAACTCCAGTGTCTACTTGGGCTGCAATTCTCTATAAAATATTGATTTATTAATGGCTTTGCAATTTTTGGAGAACAGGAATGAATTGTTTGTACATAAACAGCTCTAAGGAGATTGTCATTATACCTGATGAGATCACATGACGGGTATGTGTACAATATGTTGTATGTCATCATATCATTTTTGGCGGTCCTCGTATCCAGTTTCCCTATTAAAGAATCTTTAATCTGTATGAAGCAAATGTTTTGTTATTACATTATATTATTTGGTTTGACATTATTTTCTGTTTGTAACTTGCATTTTGTGTGACATATTTCTTCAAGTAATTGTTGCAGTGCTGTGAATGCCATACAACCGTTGTCAGTGTTTGTTAAGTACGTCGCAGCATATTTTTTTGACTATGTCATTTAAATGGTGATTAGGTTGCTCTACTTGTTTATATATTCTCTATGAGCGATTGGTACTTCACTTGAGGAAGGATGCAAAGTTGAAATGTGTTGTCATGTACATCGTTGAAATAAAGCATTTTTCCCCATGAAGGAGTGCTGTTTGTTGTTTTATATATATATATATATATATATATATATATATATATATATATATATATGTATATATATATATTCACTGAAAAAACAAAGGTTATAGGGACATTATAGTTAGGTTCTGAATTTATTCATACAAAACCATTGAAATTCAGCAATTGTAGTTCTTCCAAGTAACTATAACTTGCGCTCTAAGGTAACTATAACTCGAACACTTGCCATGCACAATTGTCTTATCATTAATGTTCCGCATACGTTGCAGTGATATCAACAATGCCATACAAGATCTCATCAATGACATAATATGTAGAGTGATTAGCTGTGCATGACGAAGGCGCTAGTTATAGTTACCTTAGGGTGCGAGTTATAATTACTTGAAATAACTATGGCGGTCATTCTGACCGCGGCGGCCGGCGGTCGCCGCCCGCCATGCAGTTACCGCCGAATGACCGCCCCGCGGTCAAAAGACCACGGCGGCCATTCCAACTTTCCCGCTGGGCCGGCGGGCGACCACCAAAAGGCCGCCCTCCGGCCCAGCGGGAAAGCCCCTGCAACGAGGAAGCCGGCTCCGAATAGAGCCGGCGGAGTTGCAGGGGTGCGACGGGTGCAGTGGCACCCGTCGCGATTTTCACTGTCTGCAAAGCAGACAGTGAAAATCTGTATGGGGCCCTGTTAGGGGGCCCCTGCACAGCCCATGCCAGTGGCATGGGCAGTGCATGGGCCCCCAGGGGCCCCACAACACCCGTTCCCGCCATCCTGGTTCTGGCGGTGAAAACCGCCAGAAACAGGCTGGCGGGAAGGGGGTCGGAATCCCCATGGCGGAGGATTCCCTGGGCCAGGGGAAAACCGGCGGGAAACCGCCGGTTCCCCTTTTCTGACCGCGGCTTTACCGCCGCGGTCAGAATAGCCCAGGAAGCACCGCCAGCCTGTTGGCGGTGCTTCCGCTGCCCTCCGCCCTGGCGGCCACAGACCGCCAGGGTCGGAATGAGGCCCTATAACTGTTGAATTTCTATAGTTTTGTATGAGTAAATTCAGAGCCTAATTATAATGTCTCTGTAACCTTTGTTTTTTTAAGTGAATTTCTATGTTTTTTTTAACATGAATTAATTTTAATTACTTTATGTTATTCCAACCAGGTCAGGCCTTGTTGCCGGCCCTTATAACTTCCCAACCCTGTGCCACGCATGGCCTTTGGCGAGTGAGTGAGTGGGTGCCTAAGCCTCTAAGTGCATGTGTGAGTGAATAAATTAGTGAATGAATGAGTCTGTGGTTTTTCTTTCAAATGTTTCCATAATCATGTATATATTTATGAATAATTAATTGAAATTCACAAAAAATCAAAAATGTTTGCAAATATCATGTGCTGTGATGAAAATTTATATTAAACCTATGACTTATGTCACACCCCTGGGGTCAAGGTACCTGCACCCTGACCCCTTCTTCCAAATTGAATTCGAATTTTCACTCCCGGGGACCATGTTCTGTAAAATAAAATGGCAATTGCAACTTTCTAGTCAGGTTGCGGTCAGCCAATTACAATGCTTCTTTTTTCATGTGTATTTGGACAAATTTGTGAATTTTCACAGATTATTCACAAAATAATCCCGAAATATATGTAGCCAGGGATATACAAATGTATTTGCCCTTAAATATCGCCTAAACTACTGAATGGATTTACACCAAAAAACAAAAAGCACAATTTACATACCAGCACCTAGCTTTCTGCCAAATTTGGTGTAATTCCGTCCAGTGGTTCGGGTTGTAGATGTGTTGAAAAGTCCTATAGGAATTAACATGGGAAACAAAACATTTTTAGAGCCCCTTTTTTCTCAGCCCTCGCTTGACGGATCACCATGAAACTTCCTGCGTGCAACAAAAATCACCTGGCCACTTTTTTGGGGGAAATTTCGTGAAGATTCATCGAGTAGTGCCAAAGACATAGGCAAGTCAAAAAACCCTATTTATATATTACAAACTGGCGGTCACTAGATAGTTGTTATAGTTGGACCCAGTTTCCATTGAAAAAGAGTTTTTTGACTTGCCAATATCTCTGGCACCGATTGACAAAACTTCATGAAATTTTCCAAAAAAGGGTGCCGAAGAATCTTCTGTATGGGAAGTTTTGGGGTGATTCATCAAGTGGAGGGTGAGAAAGAGGAGGGGGTTCAAACAAAGTGCATTTCCCATGTTAATTGCCATTGGACCTCAGCAGCCCCAGAGATCGCCACCTCCCTGGGGCTGAATGAAAATGATGAAGGGAGTCCATTCTGGACCCAAAACCCCGGGGACCACCATCTCCCCAGGGGCTGAAATAAGATAATGAAGGGGGTCTGTTGTGGACCCACGGCCCTGGGGACCACCACCTCTCTGAGCAAAGTTAAAGGTTGGAAGGGGGAGGCTGCGCGGTTCCCTTTGAGGAGCCAATATTGGCCCTGGAGACTGCCACCCTCCAGGGCTGGCTCCTGCTATGTCCTGAGGTGCTTTGGCAGCTCCCGTCAAGTCAGAGCAAACACAACTCCGCTCCCAGCAAGTGAGGGCTGTCAAACAACTCTTGCTTGCATAGGTTTCCTCTGTTTCCCTGCTTGCAGACATGCAAGCTGGGAAGCAGAGGAAATGATTGCTCTCACAGACTGGTAGCTGCTGTTTAGCAGCTCCCTGTCTTTGATAACAATGCACAGACAGGGGGCATAAATTATAGCGAGCTCAGGTAATTATAACTGTGGAATTTCTATTCTTTTGTGTGTCTAACATCGAAACCTAACTATAACGTCCCTGTAACCTTTTTTCAGTGAATTTCTGTGGCTTTTTAATGCCATTTCCTAATTATAAAGTCCCTGTAAGCTTTGTTTCATTTAGTGAATGTCACTGTTTTTTGTATATAGATTGTACTACAATTTGACCCATAAGTTTAATTTAATAATATATATTTCATAAGTCTATAAATACATTTTATTCACACATGCATTCTTATTAGATATTTCAAAACTAAAAATTAATAAATTAAGGTAAGGTAACTTATGAAGTCATTCTATAAATTCAATGCGTCAAGTCTTTCTTTTTTTCTTTTTCATTTTATGAATCTGTTGTGAATTCTTGGACAAGTAAGGGGTCTGCCAGTTATAGTGTGGGATGGGATCTGTTCCCAGCCAAAAACACACATTCAATATTCAAACAACAACACATTTAATAAAAACATATGCTATTGCAATGTCTATACGTTTATCACTGCCTGTGTGAGTGGTAATGTAGGTGTTAAGTGGGTGTGTGAGTGATTGTTTGGCAGTGTGATTGGGTGTTAGAAATGGGGTCTTTGGTTGACAGTCAGGTTACCCCCTGTTCAAGCAAGGACCCTCACTCTAGTTAGGATAAAAGAGAATCACCCTCAGCTAACCCCTGCTTACCCCCTTGGTAGCTTGGCAGAGCAGTAGGCTTAACCTCAGAGTGCTGGGCGTAAAGTATTTGTACCAACACACACAGTAACTTAATGAAAACACTACAAAATGACACAACACCAGTTTAGAAAAATAGGAAATATTTATCTAGACAAAACAAGACCAAAACGACAAAAATCCAACATACACAAGTCAAGTTATGATTTTTTAAAGGTTTAAAATAAAAAGAGTCTTTAGGTAGTTGTAACAACACACTAGCGCTGCTAGCGTGAAAATGTACCTGGTTTGCGTCAAAAATAACCCCGCACGGGCGGTGCGCGTCGAAAATAACCCTGCACGGTTATATGCGTCGAAAACAACTCGGCACGGCGATGCGCGTCGAAACAGCCAGCCACGCGACGGTCCGAAAGTCCCGCGGCGCAGGTTGCGATCTCTCAGCCTTCGTCAGCGATGCTGCGCGACGTTTCTCCTGCTCCGGGCGTCGATTCTCCGGTCGCGTTTCCTGCGGCGTCGTTTCTCAGCTGCGGAGCCGGCGTCGCGTCGTTTTCTCAGCCGCGATCGGATTCGCGTCGATCTTTTCTCCGCACGGCGCTCGGTGCGTGTATTTTTGTCCTTAGGCTGCCAGCCTCTCCTTTCAGGGTCCCAGGAACTGGAAGGGCACCACAGAGCAGAGTAGGGGTCTCTCCAGAGACTCCAGGTGCTGGCAGGAAGAAGTCTTTGCTATCCCTGAGACTTCAACAACAGGAGGCAAGCTCTACATCAAGCCCTTGGAGATTTCTTCTTCAAGATGGAAGGCACACAAAGTCCAGTCTTTGCCCTCTTACTCTGGCAGAAGCAGCACTGCAGGAAAGCTCCACAAAGCACAGTCACAGGCAGGGCAGCACTTGTTCCTCAGCGATCAGCTCTTCTCCAGGCAGAGGTTCCCCTTGATTCCAGAAGTGTTTCTAAAGGTTGTAAGTTTGGGTGCCCTTCTTATACCCATTTTAGTCTTTGAAGTCACCTTCCTTCAAAGGGGACTCACACCTTCTTGTGAAATCCTGCCTTGCCCAGGCAAGGCCTCAGACACACACCAGGGGGTTGGAGACAGCATTGTCAGAGGCAGGCACAGTCCTTTCAGATGAGAGTGACCACTCCACCCCTCCCTCCTAGCAGAGATGGCTAATCAGGAAATGCAGATCACACCCCAGCTCCCTTTGTGTCACTGTCTGGTGTGAGGTGAAAAACAACCCAACTGTCAAACTGACCCAGACAGGGAATCCACAAACAAGGCAGAGTCACAGAATGGTTTAAGCAAGAAAATGCTCACTTTCTAAAAGTGGCATTTTCAAACGCACAATCTTAAAATCAACTTTACTAAAAGATGTATTTTTAAATTGTGAGTTCAGGGATCCCAAACTCCACCTGTCCATCTACTCTCTAGGGGAATCTACACTTTAATCATATTTAAAGGTAGCCCCCATATTATCCTATGAGAGAGAGACAGACCTTGCAACAGTGAAAACGAAATTGGCAGTATTTCACTGTCAGGACATATAAACCACATTACTATATGTCCTACCTTATCCATACACGGCACCCTGCCCTTGGGGCTACCTAGGGCCTACCTTAGGGGTGCCTTACATGTAAGGAAAGGGAAGGTTTAGGCCTGGCAAGTGGGTACACTTGCCAAGTCGAATTTACAGTGTAAAAATACACATACAGACACTGCAGGGGCAGGTCTGAGACATGATTACAGAGCTACTTATGTGGGTGGCACAACCAGTGCTGCAGGCCCACTAGTAGCATTTGATTTACAGGCCCTGGCACCTCTAGTGCACCTTACTAGGGACTTACTAGTAAATCAAATATGCCAATCATGGATAAACCACTTACATACAATTTAAACAGGAGAGCATATGCACTTTAGCACTGGTTAGCAGTGGTAAAGTGCTCAGAGTTGAAAAGCCAACAGCAACATGTCAGAAAAATATAGGAGGCAGGAGGCAAAAAAGTCTGGGGATGACCCTGCAAAAGCAAAAGTCCAACACGACCCCCTACCAGCCTAAAGCCAGGGGAGAACAATCAATACCTTGATGTACTTCCCTGATTGGGGCGATAGAACAGGGACCCAGGCCCACAACAGCAGGGGCATGCTCCAGTTCTACGCCTTCCTGACTCCAGTTGGATCCCTCTGTCCATACTCTCAGGGCCCACTAAGCTAACCCATGGGGAATCCTTCTCCACATCTACAGACACCATCTGTGCAACACCTAACTTTACTTTGCTCACAGATGTATTGCAATGGGCAGATAGTACCACCAGGGCCAACACAGTGGTGTTGCCCACTCCACCCCCGGGGTGTGACTCTCGTCCTCCCCCCCCCAGGGGCAACTCTGTCCACCAGGACAGCAAGCCACAGTGGCCCCAGACAACTGTCAGGGATGAGAGCCCGACCTCAGGCCTCTCTAACCACTGTGACTGTGGAGAGTGGGGGGTGGTAGCCCCAGGTGCCTGGCACCCTTTGACCACTCTCTCTTCCACCAGGTCAGGGATGACAACCTGACCCTGGTCCTCCCCTCTGGGGCTCTGTACCCTCCCTGCAGAAGCGGCACCCCCAGAGTCAAAAACTGTCAGGGTGCTTGTAGAAGCAGTCCTGCACAATTCTTCCATCAGTGCAGGGATGTTAACCTGCAACTGATCCTCCAACCTGGGGTCTGTACCTTCAGGTTGGACCAGGGCCAGGGGTGAGGCTTCCCTCCCCCTGCCCTCTCTTCTGCGGTCCTGAACCACCCAACTAGGAGTGGCCCCCCCAGAAGACAACATGGTAGGGGCACTGTTAGCAGTAGCCCCTTCCTCCAGGTCAGGGGGGACACCCTTAACCTGGCCTCCCAATCCAGGGTCTGTACCCACAGACTGGATCACTGCCTGGCAACCCAGGACTTCCTGGGGGGCATACCTACCCCCTACCAGGTCAGAGTTTACCCTCTGAACCTGGTCATCCAACCCAGGGTCACCACCCTGCGGTTGAACCACTGCCTGGCACACCAGGACCTCCTTGGGAGCACATTTACCCCCCATCAGGTCAGAGTTTACCCCCTGAACCTGATCATTCAACCCAGAGTCACCACCCTGCGGTTGAACCATTGCCTGGCACACCAGGACTTCCTTGGGAGCACATTTACCCCCCATCAGGTCAGAGTTTACCCCCTGAACCTGATCATTCAACCCAGAGTCACCACCCTGCGGTTGAACCATTGCCTGGCACACCAGGACTTCCTTGGGAGCACACTTACCCCCCCTCAGGTCAGAGTTTACCCCCTGAACCTGGCAATCCAACCCAGAGTCACTACCCTGCGGTTGAACCACTGCCTGGCGCACCAGGACTTCCTGGGGGGCACACCTACCCCCCACAAGGGAAACACTTTCCCCAAGGGCCATACAAGAGTCTGGCTGGCGCAGGTCTCCTGACCTCTGCCCATCTGACAGAGTCTGGATTCCCCCCAGCCCAGAAATGGTCTCACCAAGGTCATTCCTGGGGGGCTCGGCACTCAGAGCTGACCCCTGACCCTCCAGGTTCTCCACTGGGGTCCGCAACCCCCTCTCAACCCTCTGTCTGGACTTCTGCAACCCCTCACTAGGAGTGGTACTGCCAGACACCAGAACTGGTGGGACGCTGGCTACAGCCGCCCCCCCAAGTTCTCCTGACACTGTGGGGTCTCCCTCAACAGATGGCCCTATGGTACAGGCTAGGCTCCCCTCCTGGGGTTCCCGCAGGGAACCCTCCAGGACCTGGGACCGGATCTCGGGCACCTTGGGCCTCAACCCATCCCCATTCCCTCTCCTCTGAGACTGGACATGGGGTCCCTCACCCATCCCACTACACTGGGACCTACCTGGGACACTACAATCCTTCCCTACCTCACCTGGTTGGGAACTACCTAGACCACTCCTCTCAGGAGCACCCCCAAATGCCTCTTCAGACTCTCTGGTACTCACCCAGAAGTCTGCCTCCATTGTAAGCTCCCTGGGGTCAGAGAACTCACACTCCACCTGGTGTTGGCATAGCTCTGGAAAATAAGGACTAGACATATGCTCTCCAGCAATTACATCACTCAGCCCCTCACATGAATTAACCAAAGTACCCTTCACCCAACCATCCAGTGACTCTGCTTTGAAAAAGCACCCCACATCACCCTCCTGAGACTGGTGAGACAGTACCTGACTGTCCCTGACACTCAACCCACACTCTTCTGGGATGTTTTCACACTCCATAACCAGGACTTCTACCTGGGGGGAACCCCTCTCCCTGTCACTCTCACTTAGAGTCAGTAGAGTGTCCCTCCCACCAGTAGGAATATGACTCCCCATGCCAGTTCCCCAATCCACCTCAGGGACCCTGTGCATCACTGGAGCTACCTCATACCCCTGAACCTCCTGGCGTGTGTTAACTCCCTCCTTCAAGTAGGGCACCACCTCTCTGGGCATGTGCACTTCTGCAGCATCACTGGATATACAATTGTTGCTGCCACCATTCCAGCTGGACTCAGCCCTCATGACTTCCAGCTCTTTCAATTTAAGCTCGTAAGCATAAATCATTTTTTTAATCTCTAAGTCCCTCCTCCTTTCTGCCAGGACTAAGGCTCTCTTCTCCTCGGCCCTCTTAAGCTCTTCCAGACTCCGGATTCGAGCTAGGAGCCTATCATCTCTTTCTGTTCCCTCCTCAGGGCCACTGCCCTCCTCTTTGGAGTAGTCCTCCTCCTCAGAGTAGTTATCCTCCTCAGACTCATTTGGTGGTGTTGCCTGACAACGTTTCAATTCATCCTGAAACAGGGCTGACTCAAGATCCTCCCTTCTGGATTCCTTGTTCACAGCCAGTCCCCTTTCCATGCAGAATGCTTTAAGCTGCCACTTTTTATACATAGATAGGTGCCAGAAATTGACTTCCATTTCTGCAAAGGCTTCACAACCAAAAACCAAAGTCCAAAAATATTAGCAATACTTCCAGGAGGACATCAGAGAACAAAAAGCAGAATCACAAGACAAGTAGTATGTGGTCACGTAGTGGTCTGAGATCAAAAACAGTAGTGTACACTCAATTACTGTATGTCAAGTACAAATACAAGTCCAAATCCCGACCGCTGGTCACCAATGTTAGAAATGGGGTCTTTGGTTGACAGTCAGGTTACCCCCTGTTCAAGCAAGGACCCTCACTCTAGTTAGGATAAAAGAGAATCACCCTCAGCTAACCCCTGCTTACCCCCTTGGTAGCTTGGCAGAGCAGTAGGCTTAACCTCAGAGTGCTGGGCGTAAAGTATTTGTACCAACACACACAGTAACTTAATGAAAACACTACAAAATGACACAACACCAGTTTAGAAAAATAGGAAATATTTATCTAGACAAAACAAGACCAAAACGACAAAAATCCAACATACACAAGTCAAGTTATGATTTTTTAAAGGTTTAAAATAAAAAGAGTCTTTAGGTAGTTGTAACAACACACTAGCGCTGCTAGCGTGAAAATGTACCTGGTTTGCGTCAAAAATAACCCCGCACGGGCGGTGCGCGTCGAAAATAACCCTGCACGGTTATATGCGTCGAAAACAACTCGGCACGGCGATGCGCGTCGAAACAGCCAGCCACGCGACGGTCCGAAAGTCCCGCGGCGCAGGTTGCGATCTCTCAGCCTTCGTCAGCGATGCTGCGCGTCGTTTCTCCTGCTCCGGGCGTCGATTCTCCGGTCGCGTTTCCTGCGGCGTCGTTTCTCAGCTGCGGAGCCGGCGTCGCGTCGTTTTCTCAGCCGCGATCGGATTCGCGTCGATCTTTTCTCCGCACGGCGCTCGGTGCGTGTATTTTTGTCCTTAGGCTGCCAGCCTCTCCTTTCAGGGTCCCAGGAACTGGAAGGGCACCACAGAGCAGAGTAGGGGTCTCTCCAGAGACTCCAGGTGCTGGCAGGAAGAAGTCTTTGCTATCCCTGAGACTTCAACAACAGGAGGCAAGCTCTACATCAAGCC